>NC_035442.2:1236666-1855000 GCF_002127325.2 Helianthus annuus | reverse complement strand
TGGACTATTACATGCGCCACCGGTTAGCGAAAGCCCGAAACCAAGATTTTGGCTAGAATCACAGAAGCTATGGTACATAGTTGGTCCTTCCATCTTCAGCCGTGTCGCCACCTTTACGATGAACGTGGTCACCCAAGCGTTCGCTGGCCACCTAGGCGACGTTGAACTCGCCGCTATCACCATCTCCACTGGCGTCATCGTTGGCTTCAATTTCGGCCTACTTGTACGTAATAAGTTTTTCTTTAAATGAAGGTCTTTCTTTTTTCGCCATTCGGTTTTTAGATTTATTTATTTATTTGTTTATCTTTTAAATTAGTCAGTTAATTTGGTACTTATTTCTTTTAGTTTAATGAATCTTCATTAAACTTGATTAGAAATTACATTGAAATAGAAGGTAAATGGGCAACAAGCAGCAGTGTAGTTTGTTACTCGTCTACCTGCTATCCTTATGTAATTTGCCCTGTGATTGGAATGAAAATTTCAAACCGAACTAAAAAAAGTGAACTTAAAATTTTGTTTGAAATTAGTTTAATCTGGTTTGAAATATAAAACTTAGTCGGAAATTTGAAAAAAGGTGAACTTAAAAGTTGATTTTTGAAATTCAAGCTAAAAAAAAAGTGAACTTAAAATGATTTTTGAAAGTCGAGCTAAAATGTGAATAATAGTTGAACGCTTGGTTTAATGTTCAAAACCGATTATTGGATGCCCATTAAGAGTTTGAGATTTTTACACCTCAAATTAAAAATTAAATTTACATCATCAACTTGTATATTCGGTATTGAATTCAAGAGTTACAAGAAAAGATCATGTGATATGTTGGGTATATATAAAATTTCTAAAAAAAGGAATAGATCATGTGATGGGTTTCGATTTTGGTACACTAAAGAACAAGAAGCTTAGCGAACCATTTTACCAGAAGTTAGTTTATTTTCAATTTCCTTATTAAGACCATGGGGTATGGCGAGGCTTGGGTTGAGGTACTTGTTGACACGTGGAACGGGAGCCCCCACCGCGTGGTTACGTGTCCCCGGGGTATGACGGGGCGCGGGTTGGGCTTGGGTTTGGGTTGGGTGTGGCAGATTGTTAAAAAAAATAATACAAAAAGAGCAAGCCAATAAGAGCAAGCCAGCTAGCATGTCCCCCCGCCCCACGCCCGGCTTGAAAGCCAAGCCCCAAGGGCCACGCCCCAACCCAAGCCCACCCGAGGTGGTGCCTTGGGCGTTTTCCCCCAACCCACGCCCAAACCCCCGCCCCATACCCCATGGCCTAAGATGAACCGTATTTTATGCTTGTTCTGTTAAATGAACAAACATGAAAAAGCTTTTTGTCCGTTCATTTACATTTGTGAAATTCCATAATTTTGTTTTCATGTATACTAGTGAGATTCCCCCGCGCTTCGCGGCGGGAATTCAGTCGGTATCAGCTTGGTTCGTTACGTTACCCGCACTTGTTATAGTAGTCGAAAGAGAAAACATTACATCGATCGAAAACAATAAAAACATATATCGATATCGGAACTGATGTTGTTTAGCTGATAACGGTTCGGTTCGTTTGCATTTTATGTTTATTTTATTTCAACATTGCGATTTTTATTTATAAAACAGATGCCGCTATCGTAACAAACCGAATCGAAACCGATTAGACAACATCTGTACAATACCATATTTATTTTTATTGTTTGAAAACATAATTTAATAAGAAAACAATATAATAATGAAAACCTAAAAAAACAATATCAAACTAATCAACCAAACAACATTGATACCAATGTGCATTCATTTTATAAGAAAAAAATTGTTTAAAATCAATTAAATTAATAAAAAAATAAACATAATAACATAAACTCAGAAAAAAAAAACAATAATAAAAAAATTTGAACCACTGTTCATCGACACTTTCAAATAATATATATATAATAACTAGTGTTATTTCCCAGCACGTTGTGTCAGGAACTCATTTGATACGAATTCGGTTCATTACGGTATAATTACGTTATCCATACTTGGTATAACAACAAAAAACAGAAAAATAAAGTCGTGATATGTCCAAAAGATATTGAGATATCGATCACATCACGCGAAATCAATTTGGTTAGCCATGACACTGGTACATTAGCAACACATTCTATCACTTATGATAAAAAATACTTTATTTTGAACTTCATTTTCAATGTTGTTCGGCTAGGATTAGAACGAAATTTATACCGAAACCGTAAAAGCGAATATTGTGTTTCAGTTTGTCACGAAACAAAAAAAAATAATTCGATTTTAAACAAAACATTTATCAAAACATGAATAAAAAATTAACATGTATAAAGGAAAAGCAAAGAACACTATTGTTTATTTGTTTGGTAAATAAATAAATAATAAACATATGTCTAAACGAAAAGCAGAGAGCACCATTGTTTATCTAGGTAGAAAACTCCATTCTCTAAGGACGATATTGTAATTTCATGCATCAAGCTAAAAAATACTCTTCATCGTAAGTTTTAATTCATATGTATAATAATTTGATTTTGACTTTAGAATTTTCATGAAAACTAACCTTAACTTATGGAATAAATCCAAAAAATCTGAGCATATCACATCAATCATTTTGTACAAATTCTTGTATTGAATCATATTTTTTAAATGAAAATTATATTAGTTTAGCATTTAAATTTTAATAATCTATTTAAAACACTTGCTTTTGAGTAGTAGTTGGCCTTCATAATATATTTAAGAGTAAATTACTTTGTACATGTGTTATAGTGGTTTTAGCAATTAGAGTTTAAAATTAAAAAGTTTAACGCCATGAGTCCTTAACCACTCATTTTATAACGTTTTAAGGCTCCGTGTTTTAGTAATTTTAACCACTTGAGTACAAAATCAAAAGTACAAGTGTTAAAAAAATAGACTCAAAACGTTATAAAATGAGTGGTTAGACACTCAGGGCGTTAAACTTTTTGATTTTGAACTTAAATGGTTAAAAAACTAAAAAATAGGAAGTCAAAAAGTAATTTACTCTATATTTAAAATCACTTGCTTTCGAGTAGTAGTTGGCCTTCTAAAATTGCTGATTGCTTGAAATCGGATAAAAAAGTTGATTATTCAATACTTTCACTTTTGGGGGTTACTTTATTTTTGTGCATCTTATATGTCAACCACATAGAGAACATGTAATAGTTTGGTACTAAAAACAATTCTATGCATTAAAACCTCGACACATTTATGTTATAGCTCGGAATGGCTAGTGCACTCGAGACGTTGTGTGGACAAGCGTTTGGCGCGAAAAGGTACGGCATGCTGGGAATATACATGCAACGGTCGTGGATCGTTCTATTGATATGTTGTATAGTGACATTGCCATTCTACATATATGCCACACCGATCCTAAAGTTCTTAGGTCAATCTGATGAGATTGCTGAGTTATCCGGACTAGCCGCTATTTGGCTAATACCACAACACTTTTCGTTTGCGTTCTTGTTCCCAGTGCAACGATTTTTACAAAGCCAAATCAAGACTCCCGTGTTGGCGTGGGTTTCGTTGGTGATTCTCGCCATACATATCTTGCTTACTTGGCTTTTTATGAATGTGTTTCATTTCGGGATTGTTGGGACGGTGGTTGCTTTGGATATTTCATGGTGGTTGAATTTCGTTTGTTTGTTTTCGTATACCGCTCTTGGAGGGTGTCCTTTGACTTGGAATGGTTTTTCTATGCAAGCGTTTTCGGGGTTGTGGGAGTTCGTGAAACTTTCGGCTGCTTCGGGTGTCATGCTTTGGTATAATTCTTCCCTAATTTACAAACTATACATCGTTAATTCCGAATTGAATTAAAATGGGCTCTAGTTGAAATGAGTCATGTCAGATTGAGTTGACATGCAAACAATCTTTTTGTTCATTGTTAGAATTAGTTAATTTGATTGTTATCATAAGGTATAACTATAAATATTTTGATTTGACCCATTTGACTAGCTTAACTTAAATATAAGTAAAATCGACCCATTTATAAGTAAATTGTTTTAATGTATATCTGTATTCATTGATCGCGTGTTATTTTTATGTAGTTTGGAGAATTGGTACTATCGAGTATTGATACTAATGACTGCATTTCTAAAGAATGCCACCATTGCTGTGGATGCGATATCGATTTGGTATTTCTTTGTTATCTAATTAAAATTACTTTAATTAATTAACATATATTTAAAATATATGATTATTGATTAAGAGACTAAATACCCTTTTCATTGTTTTGGAAAACGTATGCAGTATGAACATCAATGGTTGGGAAATGATGATTCCTCTTGCCTTTTTCGCGGGCATCGGGTATGGTTTTTTTTTTTTTTTTTTTTTTTTTTTTTTTTTTTTTTTTTTTTTTGCAGCAAGGATGCTTGATTTCTACATATTGTGTGCGCGCTACGAGCAAAACTATAACTTGTTGTTTTTGTGTGTTTACAGAGTAAGAGTGTCGAATGAGCTTGGTGCTGGTAATGGGAATGGGGCGAAATATGCAACATTTGTGGCTATATTGCATTCAACTGTCATCGGGCTAGTATTTTGTGTATTAATAGTTGTATTTCATAACAAGTTCGCTCTAATATTCTCATCGAGCACGGTTGTTCTTGATGCGGTTGATAACATGGCATGGCTCTTAGCTGCCACTATCCTTCTTAACAGCATTCAACCGGTCATCTCTGGTAAGGACTTAAAAAACCACCATATATATCGTGACACCAGAACTGGACATTTTATTTAGAAATGTGGGTCGGTTTTGGTTAATTTCATGGTTAGAGTAAAAAAGGGTTAACATGACATCCGGAAATTATAACATGGTGACACGGTAAATAATAAGGGTCTAGGGGATTGTTGACGCTTTGAGGGGTCAAATTTTTTACTAGTTGGGAATTATATGTTGTCACTCTCTTATAGTTTGGCCCTCTTACTACTTGTTACAGGAGTAGCAGTAGGTTCGGGATGGCAATCATGGGTTGCGTATATTAATTTGGGCTCGTACTACTTGGTTGGACTACCTGTTGGAATCGTATTGGGCTTGATTTTGCACCTCGGTGTTGAGGTATGAATCTTATTTTCTTTTCTCTTATAAAACTATAATATTTTGTTCGATATTAACCCATTATTATTTTATGAATCTTATTTTCTCTTTCTCTTATAAAACTATAATATTTTGTTCGATTTATGCATCTTATTTTCTCTTTCTCTTATAAAACTATAATATTTTGTTCGATATGAACCTACTATTATTTATCAAAATTGCTTATACTCACAAGATTATTATTCAATTTCATACACTTTATTCCATGGTACACAAGCTTTTAATACATGATAATTATTTTAGTTATATTTCCTTATAGTATTTGTAAAAGTATAAAATGACCCTTATAGTTTACTTTTTATTTTATTCGACCGTATACTTTATAAATTTATTTAATTATCATTGTTATAATAATATTATTATTATTATTATTATTATTATTATTATTATTATTATTATTATTCGAACCCGCTTCAATAACGTTTTTACAGTTACCACTTATTCTTTTTTAAGATAATGTTTTATAGTCTAAATTTTGCGAGCTAGCACGCCACAATGTGTGTGAGTGGTCAACGTTTTTACGTCTCTTTTTTGTTCAGTTAAATGGACGCGCCAAACCCACTGATCCTCAAAACAAGTTAATAAAAATAATTTGCAGTATTTTTAAAGCATTTTTTGCATTCATCTAATTTAATGGTAATTGTTTCGATTCTAAACTAGTTATTGACTTGCATAATGTTACTTTTTAGTTTTTGTTAAATAAATGCTTATTCATATATATTTTGTAAATTTAAAATAAGTTAAATTAATGCTGTGGAATATTGATAAATAGGGAATATGGGGAGGAATGATTTTTGGTGGAACTGCGTTACAAACGATCATATTAGGGATAATGACCATTCGTTGTGATTGGGAAAATGAGGTAATGTTCAACTTTTTATGATTATTATATTACTTATACGAATTATATTAATTCATATGAAATTCACTATATTAGTTGATGACACAATTATCATTTATTTTTCGTTTGCAGGCTCAAAAGGCAGTCGCAAAATATTCAAATCTAAAATAATTTGTGATGCGGGATATAAAGATGTAACAACATTTACTATTCTTTTTTTAATAACATAATCAAAATAATCATCTAACCCTGCCCAAATGACCTTTTGTGCAAATGTAGGATTTGATTTGTACCAAGTTTAACAATTTCGAAAATCTTTTAATTGACATAAAATTATAGTTTTTTTTTTTTTTTTTGTAAACGGATTCTGCGAAATGTTACACATCTTCTGAGGTGAATGTTATAAGTGGTATTCAATACCCCATAAGGAGTTAGGACTACAATATATATAGACTCTATAGATACACATTGGCTACCTAGAGAATACATAAATTACAATGATATAACATCAGTTAATTTAATCTAACATCCCACCGCAAGCTGAACGGTGGAGGACCAATGTGAAGCGTTTGACGAAAGGTGACAAACTAATGAGAAGGAAGACTTTTCGTGAAGATGTCCGCAACCTGAAGCTTGGTTGGCACAAATTTGGTGACAAGTTTCCCGGCAGTAACAAGCTCACGTAAAAAATGATAATCAAGATCAATATGTTTAGCCCGCTTGTGAGAAACAGGATTTTGCGTGAGAAAAATAGCACTTTGATTATCACAAAGAATAGTGGGCTTGTCAAGAGGTAATGCATGAAGTTCTTGAAGAAGATGCGTCAACCAAACAATTTCAGCAGCCGTGTTTGCTATGGCACGATACTCAGATTCACAACTTGATCTAGCAACAGTTGGTTGGTTCTTAGCACTCCAAGATATAAGATTTCCCCCAAAAAATATAGAATAACCATAAGTGGAGCGACGTGTTTCCAAACAACGAGCCTAATCAGCATCTGAATAACCCACCAAAGCGGTACGAGTTGGTCTAGTGTAGTGAAGTCCATATGCAACCGTTCCTTTTAAGTACCTGAGAATGCGTTTGACTTCTTGATAATGATCAACGGTCGGAGACTCTAAGAATTAACTGACTTGATTTACTGCATACGATATGTCAGGTCTCGTAATTGTCAAGTACTGCAAAGCACCAACAATCGAACGATAATGAGTAACATCTGGATATGGATCACCTACAAAAACAAAAGAAACATTAGTGCTTAAAGGAATTGGGGCAGGTTTCGCCTCCAACATTTTTGCTCGAGCAAGAATATCTTTAGTGTATTTGGACTGATTCAAGAATAAGCCACTCGTCGTGTAAGTAACCTCCAGTCCTAGAAAATAATTAAGTTTCCCCAGATCTTTTATGGCAAATTCAGTGTTGAGGCAGGAGATAAAAGTTTGAAGAGCAGTAGATTGATTCCCAGTCAGGATGAGATCATCCACATAAACAAGAAGATACATGACACAAGAATTTTGGTTGAACACAAATAGAGAAGGATCCGAACGACTGCACACGAAACCGTAAGTAGGTAAGAACACACTCAAACGATGAAACCAAGCACGAGGAGCTTGCTTTAGCCCATAAATAGCTTTGTTCAATTGCATACATAAGATGGAAAACAAGCATCAACAAAGCCTTTTGGTTGTTCCATATAAACGTTCTCAGTGAGATGGCCATGAAGAAATGCGTTATTAACGTCTAATTGATGCAAAGGCCAGCCGTTAATAACCGCAATAGCCAAAACTGTGCGAACTGTGGCAGCTTTGACAACCGGATTGAATGTGTGAAAATAATCAAGACCAGGGACCTGAGTAAAACCCTAAGCAACAAGGCGAGCCTTGTGTCGTTCAACCAAACCCATCCGAGTGAAACTTAGTCCGAAAAATCCATTTGGATCCTACCACAATGGCATGCACAGGTCACGGCACAAGTGTCCATGTTTTATTTGTGAGTAAAGCATCAAATTCAACATGCATGGCATTAACCCATTTCGCATCTTTGGAAGCGGAGTGGAAGGTCATTGGATCGGTGGAGGCAAAAAGAGCACGATGAAGCGGAAGATGAGTGGTGTGAGTAAGGTCAAGTTGATGACGTGGTTTAAATATGCCGGCTTTTGCTCGAGTAATCATAGGATGAGTAGATAAGGAAGGCGGTGGAGGTAGAACAAAGTGAGCATCAGTAGGGTCCGATTGGTTTAAAGAGGTCGACTGGGTAGACATGGGCGGAGGAGTTGTGTGTTGTATAGGTGAATTTATTGGACTAGTAATGTGCGGTTGAGAAGTAGTAGATGAAGGTGTAGAAGGTGGTGTATGGGAAGGTGTAGAATGAGGAGTACTAGGAGAATTAATTGGAGAGTTAGTGGAGGAAGTGATGGGAGAATTAATTTGAGAGTTAGTGGAGGAATTAATTGGAAAATAAGGAATAGTAATTGGTGGAGGATGGGAATCGATTGATGTGGTGGGAGTTGAGGAAACATGAGGGGTCTCATCATTAGGCATTGATGGATTAATAAAGTTAGTTATTTCAAGCTCTTGAATGGGTCTTAATGATGTGTCGATTATAAAAGGAAAAGAGAATTCATCAAACTTTGCATTTCTAGAAACGTAAACTCTAGAAGTGGAGGGGTCCAAGCATTTAAAACCCTTGTATTTAAAACAATATCCAATAAATATGCATGGAATACTTCTTGGTGTAAGTTTATGAATGGTATAATCACGAAGGCATGGAAACACCCGACAACCGAATGAGCGAAACATTGAATAATCTGGATGTCTATTATATAAAAGCTCAAATGGAGACATTCCACCAAGAAGAGTAGACGGAACACGATTAATAATATAAACCGCGGACGAGAACGCATCAACCCAAAAATTTACGGGAATTTTCACATGAAACATCATTGCCAAGCCCGTTTCTACAATATGACGATGTTTGCGTTCAACCCGACCATTTTGTTGCGGGGTGTAAGGGCATGAAATGCGATGAAAGGTGCCATTTTGTTCAAACAATTGACGAACTTTATGATTTGTAAACTCCGTGCCACCATCACTTTGAAAAATTTTAACTTTCGCGGAGAATTGATTTTGAACAAATGGCAAAAATACGGACAAAACATCAACGAATTCAGATTTGGTTTTTAATGGATATAACCACGTAAAGCGAGAAAAATCATCCACAAACGTCGCATAATATAAATAATTGCCAACGGATTTAATCGGGGATGGACCCCACAAATCACAATGTATCAAGTCAAGTGGTAAAGATGAACGTTTATTATTCGACACAAAAGGAAGCCGTTTAGATTTGGCAAGTTCACAAGATGTGCAAATACCCGGTTTGGGTAAAACAGAAGTAAATGAAATTAAACCATTATTCTTTAACATAGAAATAACATCAAAACCAACATGTCCTAAATGAGAATGCCAAGACTCAAAAGATGCCATGGGACACTTCGTGGAAGCCACAAAACTTTAAGGGGTGGTGTGAAGAATGTAAAGTCCATCTTCACGGGACCCGCGGGCTAGGATTGTCTTGGTGTGTCGGTCCTGAATAAAAAAATAAGGATAAGAAAACACAACATCAACAGGATTATCCTCAGTTAATTTACTAATGGACAATAGATTTTTCGTGAGATTAGGAACAACCAAAACATTTTTAAGATTAAGAGAACCCAGAATTTGTGTGTTACCCGTATGAGTGATGGGCAACGATTGGCCATTACCAAAGAAGACACGAGGATTACCTTGAGTTGGTGTGGAACCTGAGAGAGACGCAGCGTTGGGAACCATGTGATCAGACGCACCTGTGTCTCCAGTCCAATCAGGAATAGCGCACTGAGCATGAAAAGCTTGTGCTAATTGAGCATCAGACACGTGTCCAGAGGCAGCAAAAGATTGTAATTGATAACACTGCGTCGCATAGTGACCTTGTTTTCTACAAAGTTGACAAGTGGGTGGACGTTTAGGACGAGGAGACCAAGAGCCAGAAGGCCGATTGGCCCAAGTGCCCTGATTGGCCCTATGGGGCCGGTAACTAGTAGACCAATTAGGGCGAGAAGCCGACCCACGATAACCAGGCCTATGCTGAGAAGTATTGGCCGAAAAAGCAGCCGGGTTGGAAGAAGGTCCATGTAAAGCTTTAACAAAAAGTTCATGATTTTCCGCCTTGGCCACTAGGTCCGTGAGACCCGGTATGGGACGCAAAGATCTAATATTGGTTGAGAAACCTTCGAAGGTCGGTCCAAGACCACATAAGAACCAATGAAGCTGGTCCATCGGATCAATCGGATGTCCAATAACGCTAAGTTGATCACATACACCTTTGAAAATGCGACCATAGTCCGCCACCGACTTATCTCCTTTTTGAATTTGACGAAGATTGTCACGCAAATTTTGAACACGCTCAATAGAGGTATTGCAAAAGGCATTTTCAAGAGCAACCCACATTTCCCGGGCTGTAGACAAACCCACTGTAACAGATAATGCTTCTTCAGTGAGGGAAGCATTAAGTAAAATGATAGCTTGTTGTTCATCACGAATCCATGTTCAATAGTCAGGATTATCAATTTCCTTTTCACCGGCAACAATAGTGGGGGAGGGAGCCGTAATAGAACCATCAACATGAGATGGAATTTGTTGGTATGCAAGCAAAGGAAGCATTTGAAGTTTCCAATAGATAAAATTGGAAGAGTTAAGTTTGATAGCAATCATTTGGGCAAGGCCATTCATTGGAGAGGAATTTGATGATGAAGCAGCCATGAGATGAACAGAAGCTGATGAGAACAGGGGAGAAGGAAACAGACACAAGAGAAAGAGGGAAAGGGAAGAGGTGGAGTTGTAGGGAAACTTAATTGTCTAGGAAATGGCTGATACCATGTTATAAGTGGTATTCAATACCCCATAAGGAGTTAGGACTACAATATATATAGACTCTATAGATACACATTGACTACCTAGAGAATACATAAATTACAATGAGACAACATCAGTTAATTTAATCTAACAGTGAATTTCAAGCTCGGACTTTCACACGCCCTCTTAGATGCAGTGGCGACCCAGAAATTATTTAATGGGGGTGCGAACATGAGTCTTAACCGACATTTCAAGGGGTGCGGTTGAGATTTTTCCCTATAAAATAAAATAACTTTTTTTTTCAAGGGATGCGCCCCTCCACCCAGCCTATAACCTAGGTCTGTCGCTGCTTAGATGAAATGTAATCAAAGTGCAACACACTTACACCGCTATTTATCAGCATATTGTTTGGTCATGTTGTATTTTCATGGCCCTAACCTTTGATTGTTTACCGCCACAAAGAATATTCAAATACTATCACTATAGCATAGATTAGGGGTGTTTACGAATCAGGCAGAGATTTAGCTTGTATATACTCAAAATCGGATCCTTTAACTTAATAGGATTGAGCTCGTGTTCAACTCATTTTGAGCTCTAAACTCGAGCTTAACTCGTGGGAAAGTTTTCAAGCTCGGTTAGTTCACTATATATTTTTTATATAACGTTGTAGTTATAAATTAAAACAGTAACATGATATATATATATATATATATAGGGTTAGGTTAACGTACAAATGCCCTTATCGTACATTACGTACGCTACAATCTCAGCCGTCCGATCATCTTCCTGCATTGAATTCGCATGTTGTTTTTTGTAACAATTTCGCATGTTGGTTTTTTAACATGCGATTTCATCAAAATTATCAAATGCGAAATTGTTACAAAAAAAAAAAAACATGCTATTTCATCAAAATTATCACATGCGAAATTGGTAAAAAAACAACATGCGAATTTATCAAAAATTATCACATGCGAAATTGTTATAAAAAAACAACATGCTATTTCATCAAAATTATCACATGCGAAATTGGTACAAAAAAACAACATGCGAATTCATAAAAAATTATCACATGCGAAATTGTTATAAAAAAACAACATGCGATTTTAAAATGCGGGAAGATGATCTAACGGCTGGGCTGAGATTGAAGCGTACGTAATGTACAATAAGCAATATTGTACAGTGCTCTTTACCTATATATATATATATATATATATATATATATATATATATATATATATATATATATATATATATATATATATAGGACCGCTAAAATGAAAACCACCTCCAGTTGTAAGAACCGCGAGAACCAGTTCCTAACCATTAGATCAAAAAGATGGATGGATGGGATTAAAAGTAACTAAAATGAATATTAAATACATTTTGCTTTGTTATGTCTTTAATATTTTAATCCAAAAGGGTAGTTTAGTAAAATTACTCTATATTGTCTTTTCGTCTTTATTATTTTTTATTACTTTTTTGTTTTATTATATTACTTTGTATTTTTTAAAAAGAATTTTTTTATTAAAAAAAATTTTAAATTCAAATTTTTTTAACAAGGCAAATTTTTTTGCGCGCCGATTTTTGCACGCCGGGCTTTTTCAAGCGTCGTTTTTTTAACGCGTCGTTTTTACGCCGGGCTTTTTCAAGCGTCATTTTTTGAACGCGACGTTTTTTACGCGCCGTTTTTTCAAGCATCGTTTTTACACGTTTTTTTAACGCGCCGTTTTTTGCACGTTTTTTACACGCCGTTTTTACACGTTTTTTACTCGTTTTTTTTACACGCCGTTTTAACGCGTCGTTTTTTACACTTTTTACGTTTTACATTTTACGTTAAACTTTTTAATCTTTTTACGTTTTAAGTTTTACGTTAAACTTTTTACGTTTTACGTAAAAAAATTTATGTTTTACGTTTTACGTAAAACTTTTTACGTTTTACGTAAAACTTTTTACGTTTTACGTTAAAATATTTACGGATTACGTTAAAAAGTTTACGGTTTACGTTAAAAAGTTTACGGTTTAACTTTTTTTTTACAAAAACTTTTTTACGCAAAAACGAACGCACCCAGAAGTCGCAAACTCGGGAGGTGTGTCAGATATATTGTTATCATCATCGACTAGGGGGGAAAATAAAAAATCAACAACATCAAAACAAAGTGTATCTCGAAAAAAACGGGGTTTGGCTCAGATTATCCGATAATCAAAAGGCTGCAAAAGTGGGGTTGCAGTTTCAAAAAACCTACCCTCCGCCATCCTTGCCGCGCCATCGTCATCAAAATCTACGTTTTTTTTTTTGCATCATCGCCACCCAATCGATCGTATCAAAACCCACAGATTCAAAGAACACAAATCAAATCCAGCAACAATAACAACCAAAGATGTTGTACATACCCAAACATGCTGAGGGTAGGTTAGACATGGTAGTTAGGTTGACCGCCGGAAAACCCAGATTCAAATCCACAAATCAAAGGAAAACCCAGCAATAATAACAACCAAACATGCTGTACATAACCAAAATCAAATCAAAGGAAAACCCAGCAACAATAACAACCAAATTTCTGTAATTGTAACACAACAGAAACAAATCGAACCTTTTGACTCACGAAATGTTGACCGGCCGGAGGTCCGCCGGAGAATCAAATACCCACATATTCAAGGAACCTCTGACATCGACGACACCACCGCTCACACAGCCATCGCCTCCAACACCACCACAACCACCGTCGCTGTCAATCCTCACCGGCACCCTCACCGCCGTCGCCGTCAAAACCCACCACCACAACCCGCTCGTTGCTTACAAACGACTGAAACTCCGGCGATTGAATTTCGTCACCGTCAAAACCACCACCGCAACCCAGAAGGTGGAAGACATTTTAGAGTTTGGGTGGAGGTAGGAGACGGTGGTGTTTGGGGGTCGCCGGTGTGGGTGTGGGTGTGGTGCCGGTGGTGAGAAACGAAGAGAGAGAGTTTCATAAGCTGAAGATTTATGATGATGAAGATCTCAGAAAGATGAAGAAAGAGAGTTTTAAAAATTGAAGATGAAGAGAGAGATGGTGAGACAAATGAAGAAGACTGAGGTGAGTTTTAAAAAGGAAGAGAGGGTAAGAATTAAATAAAGAGAGAGAGCGTGTGATTTAAATGAAGAGAGAGGGTGAGATTAGACATTTGGGGTAAATGACCAAACTACCCTTTTCGTTGGCAAAATATGATTGGTGGAGAGTGGTTCTCATGGTTCTTACAACTAGAGGTGGTTTTCATTTTAGTGGCTCCTTATATATATATATATATATTATTTTTGTTATTATTATAGTTATATACATAATAGTCATATTTATCAAGTAATATATACTTTACAATAGTTAATTAAAGTTATCTATTATCTATTATATATAATAAACATGAAGATTTGGGCTGATGTGGCGCGTTATTAGAGCTTCTCAGAATTGGTTTTGGCGGGAAACTGGATGGGTCAAAGATTTTGGTAAATGGATTGACACGGGATCCGTATTCTGTTTATATGACCCGCATATAAGTATGTTTTGTAAGAGCATTCCCATCCAGTCCATCATATATAGTGTGTGGGGTTTTTAAAATATAAAGAGTATAAAAAGTGGTTGTGAGTGGAGGAGAGAGAAAATATTACTGTTCATCTGTATATTTGGGGGACACTGTTCACCCACTATAATTTTTTAATATATATTAAAAGTGGTTGTGAGTGAAAGAGAGAGAAAAATGTAATATATATTGAAAAGGAGAGAGAAAAAGTATTTGTTTTTAGTGGAAATATATTGATATAGGAGTTGTTTTTTAGTAAAATGTATGTATATTTTTAGTGGATTGGATGTGAATGCTCTAAAACCCTAGATTTGCATCTCCTTCCTGTATTCCTCTTCTCTTCTCACGTACGCTTCTTTCGTTCATCCTTCTTCTCCTTCAAGTTCTGTAATCCATCAACCTCTGTAATCGAATCGATTCAACCATCAGGTACACCTTTATTATTGCTCATTTTTCACGATTTATAACCATACTCTTTCAAACCCTAATCTTCTATCGACACCATTCTCTTCAAGGTGCGTTTTGGTTCCAATAATCGACGCCGCCACATTAGATATTCTGCTTTTGTGCTCTACGACTATCTTCAAGGTATGTTTCTGGCTCCGTTAATCAACATTGATTTCAACTAACAATTTAATTAAGGTATTCTCTGCTTTTGATTGTAAATCTGTTTGTACGCATATAGTTATCGAATTTGATGCTGTCATGGGGCTGTTTTGTGTTGATTTGATGCTTTTTGGGGCTGCAGTTGCACTTTAAATTGATAGGGTTCTGGTACTCGGAGGAACCAATTAATGGCAGCTCATTCCTCATTCAGCATTCAAACACTCATTCTATGGACCTATGGTATTTATTCTAACCCTAAATATGTATTCATTATTTGTGACAACTGGCAAAAATAATGGTAATTCCGTACAACTTAAGCACTTGATTTAACGTTTAATTAGGTTCATTACGATTTAATTATTGCATGATTAGGTCGTACAAAGTCTAAAAATCATACGACATTGTTAAATATGCTAAACCATATTGAAACATTCACTGCGTCATGAGAAAACTGCAAACTATGTGCTAATATGTTGGCAAAATGCTGAAAACACTATTCACCTGAACACACTATTCATGCCAGCAAGTTTCGAAAATTGTCGGAACGAGCGACGAAGGGCATGAACGCACTTGGTAGATGAAATACAAATAAAAATCCCTAATTAGGGACGCCACATACAAAAACATTTTAACTTCCCGGAAAATACATGTACTTAAAAATTCGTCCGAATCGCGCCAAAATGTAGCAAAAATAAATTGTCCGCAACACTAAAATACATCATTTTAGTGTCCGTAGAACTTGGAAATAATATTTTACACCGTAAATAGGCTTGGAGATATCCGAAACACAAGCTACCGGCACCACGTCGCTATTTGCACAACTTGTCCGCTTTTGATTCAACGGACTAGTAAACGATATTTTTATCACCCTAACACCTAAACGAAGCATCTAGCGAACTAGTTAACAACATTTTGGCATCGTAAACGCGTTGAATAAACACCCTAGCATCAATGGTAAATTAAAACCATAGCTCCCGGTATTATACTACAACTTTCGTATATCACCCGATATTGAACCGGGGAGCGAACTAGTGGCATTTTTACAATCCAAAATTTATACCCACTAAACTAGTGAACTAGTTATGACTAGTTAACATCCTAAATCATGTTTAACAACCTAATTAATCTAATTAACCTAATGACTAAAATATCTACTCAATTAACATTATATGTGCACATGTTTAAATAAAAAAATAATAAAATAATAATGGCCATATCTTAAGACCATACATCACGACCATACTCCTCAAATCATGCTAGATTTTGATGATGCATGAGTATGGTAAGGAAGATTATTTGTTGACCACAAATTTCAAGAGTTTTGGAAGTTATAACACACTATCACTTCATCTCTCCTTACCTACACATCAAAAAAAAAAAAAACAATTACAAACACTTTCCTTGCTCTCTCTCTAGTCACGGCTAACATACTCACACACACTACACAAGTTTTCATTTCATAAACACCCATTTTCTAGACTATTTCAAGCCTTTTCTAGATGAATTAAGGAACGACCTAGCATGGAGTTGCACTAGGAGTTGTTCTTGGCACTTTGAAACTTCAACATCATCATCTTCTCCATTTTTTTGGTGCTTCTTTAACACTGTGCAAAGTTGTAAGACACTCCTTGCCATTTTCAAATTACTTATAATATCTAGATTATGTACAAAATGTTCATCTTGAACCCTACACCAAAACCAAACTTAAAAACTCTAACCTCACATAAAAAGTCTACTAATGTGATATATTATGTGTAGATTATGTTGTTTTGTGCTAGATGATACTTATGTTTATGTGATTATGTTAAAGTAGGTTATTTACATGAATGATCTTGCATGTTTAAGAACAAAAATAAAGATTTAAACATTTTGATGTTTAAATCTAACCAAGATCATCAATCCTATGATCCATGAACTTTACTACAATCTAAAAACAAGTTACAACATATATGTGATTTTTGTAGAAATTAAAGACCATGATTTTTACTAAGAATATGTTAAAAACGGTGGTCTTAACAAGTTGTTTAAAAGAAAGAACAACATGGAAATTTTCTTAAGAAATAATATGTCTTTTTTTTAGGATCTTCTTAATATAATCTAAAAATGACACTATAAATTTTTAAAAGTGTGTTTAAAAATATACAAAAAGTTCATGGAAATAAGGATATTAATAGTAGGATTCTTCATGCAAAGTTGATGGAATGAAACTTGGTTTGGATGGATCATGATTAAGGGTGCTAAACATGCTTAAAAACGCGTTTTAAAACGTGGGGAAAACGCCATAGTTTAGGGGAAACTATGGCGAAATTTTTCTAAAATATTAATTGCGTTTAAAAAGAGATTAACGGGGTGATTAACATGGTTAATCGCGATTAGTAAACTTAATTGTGATTAACGACCCTAATCATGATTATACAAACCCTAATGACGATGGTTAAGTCTTAACCATCCAAGAGTTTATATAAACTCAAAAAGATATTTTTATAACATAAAAGAAGTAAAATTATAAGTATAACAAATAAATATAATTTTTTTTAGAAAATTATATGTATAAACTTCAAATACTTTATTTGGTGCATAAAGTGTGTATATTACGTGTATGTACTAGCTTTAGGAATACATACAAAAATGTTACATATAATGCACATGAAAAATATACACTTACACCACGACGAAAACCTCACGAATATTCGCGAATATAACAACGGTTGCGAACCTTCTCGCTTACTAATAGTATACACTTGTGTGATACCAAAACTCAAGGCGCAAACATAGGACGATGAATCTCGAACGGCGGACATCGGACGACACCTTATGCTTTATCGACGAAACGGACGTGGCGACACCTCGAAAGGTTACTACGACGCTCGACAACTTCGACAGAAAAACTACATATATTAACCGG
The DNA here is from genome assembly GCF_002127325.2 of Helianthus annuus. NCBI lineage: Eukaryota > Viridiplantae > Streptophyta > Magnoliopsida > Asterales > Asteraceae > Helianthus > Helianthus annuus. The sequence goes on along the minus strand of NC_035442.2, from coordinate 1,837,110 downwards.
TCGTTATGACAAGTCTAAAAATAAAATAATTTAGACACTTCATATATATATATTAACGACAATGAAAGATCGGAAAGCTCAATAACAAAAATAACACTAAGTGTGATTATTATAGTTTACTAGTATGTTACTCAATGCTTAATGAAATATTACAAAAATTCAACAACAATAAAAATTGGGCCAACTTACAAATATTGGGCTAAAACATGAAATATTGGGCTAGGCCCAACATCCTAATTAAATGGGCAAATGCCCATTTCAATAAACAAATACATAAGCCCAATTAAAACATATAACATGGGCTAGGACCAAATACAATAATAACATGAGCTAGGCCCAATGACAAAATGTGTGAACTAAGCCCAATAACACAAAAGTGGGCTAGGCCCAATGTAAAATACATGTATATTTTTAGTAAAAATATATTGTGAAAATACACTACAAATACGGTATACTTACACGTATAAATACAGTATACCAGACGTATAAATACGGTATACCTACATGTATAAATATGGTATACCACATGTATTAATACGGTATACCACACATATAAATACGGTATACTACACGTATAAATACGGCATACGTATACATACAAAATACGTAAATACATAACGATGTACTCATATACACTTGTTAAAGTGTACACTCACAATAAATACCGTACATGTACATGAACATATACACGATGTTAAAAATAAATATTTTTAACAACTATATCTTAAAAAGATATACATATACATATATATTTGTGAAACAAATATATACCTAAAACAAACCGATCATACGTATACATGTGAACGACGTTCACTGAGCTTAAAATATGTATTTTTGAGGAATATATATTTCATACAACAAACATGCGTCGTGCACGGCACAAAGACGCTATTGGACTCGGTCCACTTATACTTGTACGACACAAGGACTTATACATGCTATACCCATAAATACTCGTGCGAAGCACGGATACATACAAAGGGCGATGCCTGTTCTAACACATTATGAACTCAAGAAGTGTATATATATATATAATAAAACGAACATACGAAACAAATGTCAACATATTTAAAATACACAAGGGTTCCATATACAATAATGTTCAAGATGAGCAACGTGTACATAAATTAACATAAACCCAAGTGTCTAATGAGTTAGAGCACTTGTAGGTTATTACGCGCTAATTGGATACCCGAACTTCTAGCATACATACGGACGCAAACTTGTGAGTTCATGTCCCCCTTTTCTTTTAAACGTTTTCGGTTTTACAACTCTCGGGGGGAAATACATGTTACTATGGTATGGTTAAGCAACAAAATGAATTAGTAGATCACGTGCGAATAGGCTGAGACTTAAAGCACCATTAATCTTGTTTAAGACCACGGAACAAAGGGGGTAGATCTATCGGGTACAGGGCGAGCCCCACTCATGGGTCCTTGTGTGGCCACATGGAGTTTCCTTTGTTACCCTCGCCGGGTGGACCGGTACTAAATCGCTTACGGGTTGGTGGCTTCCTATGTCGGCACACATATTAATGTCCTAGCTACACATTAATGATCAACATGTTCATTTACGCTTTACATACCAGATTTCGATACTTGAACTTTCAAATGTTTTACAGATTCATTTGATGATTACGAACTTAAAACACATGAACTCGCTCAACTTTTGTTGATGTTTTCAAACTTACATGTATTTCAGGTAACTAAGTGGATCTTGGTGCAACGAATTATGAAGTTTCAAGTTTACTATGAAGACGATGTCATCCGTATTTTGGAGGGTTTGATCCATATATCCCGTCTTCGAACGGGACATAGGATGCAAAACCTCGTTATTTCAAAAAGTTTATTTTGAACAAGTCTTGTTTGTAAAACTTATAAACTTATGTCGTCTTTTGCTACAAAACAACTTATGACTTGTATCTTTACATTATGGAATGGATGAACATCGTGTATGTTTTATATCATATAGTTTGTTTACTTACATCGTATGCTGTGGAAACCGATCAAGTCACACTACGCGCTTCCGCCTTTGACACGGGTGTGACAGGTTGGTATCAGAGCTTCGATTGTAGTGAACCAGGATTCCTTCTCGAGTCTAGTCTACAATCACTAGGATCCTCTCATGAAAACGGATTTAAAAATGCATGGTTTTCATTGCATACACAAAGCACAAGATCCACTACCCAAAACGTATTTCAAAAATAAATAAATAGATAATGTCCTCGCATTGTTTAGGCGACATTAATTGGGGCTTAGTCTATGTGGGATAGACTTGATAAACTAGATCGACTCGCACAACTTACGTGGTTATATTTGACAAACATAAAATTGTACATACATATATATATATAATAAATAATGAGATTATTTATTGATATATATACATACATGTTGTACGGATTATTATTGCCGGGGTACTATAGCTTCATCTGCTAGTATTGGTGGTTACGACGACCCTGACTTTATGGATACCTCTTTGGACGAGTTCATGCACTTTGCGGAAGACGTCCCTGTGGAGGACGATGTTTTAGCCGCACCACCCCGTTTCACGACATCGTCATTATTGGCCATCCCAATGGCAAGCATCTCGTGGCGATCTTATCCATTGTTGTGATCCCCTTAACGGTTGATCCCGTTATTATGGAGTTATTTAATGACGAGGATGAGATCCCCACCTTGCAGCTATTGGTTGAGACTCTCTGGAGATGGAGCGTCATGCTGACGCAATGCCATCATCACCACTAGCCTACCCTCCACCATCTATTCCACTACCACCACACCATACCTCACCTATTGACCTTGACATCTTCATTAGAGAACACGTCTTAGCGCTCTAACAGCAGACGAGTGCCCTTTCTTGCAGTATTTGTTTTTAAGCTTGGGGAGGAGCGTACCTATCTTCGTAGTCTAATCTTCCCTACCCCTCTCCCATCCCCCTACCCTTAAGGTATTTATTTGCACGCACTTATGCTTGGGACTAGAAGACCCACTCTTGTGGGATATATGAAGACTATGTACTAGCTACGACACTTGAAGACCTTGAAGAACAATGTGGAGAAAAATATTTTGCCACTTTTATATATATATATATATAAACTTGCACGACCGGGGTAATGTAGCCTCGTGCCCTTTTGTTTTCTTCACAAAACAATGTATCAAGTTGTCGATATATATATATAAAAGTTCAGTATTATATTTTCTTTATTTGCACATTGTGCTTTATTCTATGCGTGATTGATTGGTTATGGATTATTGTTGGGTTGGATGGTGTGATGATTAGTATTTATTTATTTATTTAATTTTTTTTAGCCGACAATATTTATCATTATTAAATATTTGTCTAACCCGTTCGTTACTTGTGTGTGGAAGACTATGGCACCGAAACGGAGGAACCTTAGGCGCGACACCTCAGACCCTATGCCTACTACACAGGCAGAACTGAATCAGCTCCTTGAAGAGCGAATCTCGCAAGCAATCGCCCAATATGAGGCCAACCGCAATGAACACAGTGGCGGATCCGGTGGAACTGGCGGCCAAGGTCAGGGAGGCACATCTGGTGGCAACACCACAAATGGTAACAGAAGGTTGTTTTTATAACAACTTAAATGTTACATCTCCTATTCTAATCGTGCATTCTCATGTTTGTCGTTTATATAATATGTCTGTTCAACGTTTCAGGGTGCACGTACAAACAATTTCTCGACTGCAAGCCTCTCAATTATGATGGTACTGGAGGTGCAGTGGCATTTGTACGATGGACAGAGAAAACTGAGTCCACTATTCGCATGAGCCGATGCACTCCTGAACAGACAGTGGTTTACGCTACAGGGCTATTTGTGGACGAAGCTCTAACTTGGTGGAACCTTCAGGTTCAAACTCTAGGAGACGTTGCAGCCTACGGGCTAACTTGGGAAGAATTAAAGGAACGAATGAGAGAAAAATATTGTTCTAGAGCTGAGCTGCAAAAGCTGGAGACAGAATTTTGGCACCTTGAAATGGTAGGTGCCGACGTTTCAGGATACACCCAGAGATTTCATGACTTATCACGAGTGATTCCGTATATGGTCACTCCGGAATTCAAAAGAGTCGAACGATACATATGGGGTCTTCACCCTGAGATCAGGAGTCTAGTTAGCTCGGCACAACCTACCACCATAACTCAAGCTGTTACCTTAGCAGTGAGCCTCACTGAGGAGGCAGTGAGAATGAAGAAGATTCCTGCAAAGGGTTCGGAAAAGAAGGAGACTCACGTAGAGTCTACTAGTGGTGGAAAGCGAAAATTTTCACACTCTAACAAGGGTATGCGTGTGAACAACAACGACGGCACCAATATTAACAAACGAAGGGAAGTAAACCCACCAAGAGGTGGCAAGGCTTTCACAGCAACCAACGAAAGTAGGGGTAAAGGATATTTAGGCACCCTGCCTTAATGCGACAAGTGTAATTATCATCATGAGGGCCGTTGTGCAAAGTGTGATAAATGCGGTAGAATAGGCCACTATAAGGAAACATGCTGGGTAGGAAGGGGAAAAGGAAACACAAACCGTGGAGGAAATGGTAACAACAATCAAGGTAGAAATGACAACGGGAATGGAACTGGAAACAGAAATGGAAACAACAATGGCAACGGAAATGGAGCTGGAAAGGGGCAAGGATGCTACAACTGTGGTGACAAGGGGCATTATAGGAAGGATTGCCCTAAGGAAAACCAGGCTCGTGGGAGAGCTTTTGTGATCGGAGCCCGAGATGCACGACGGGACCCGAACGTTGTTACGGGTACGTTCCCTATAAACCAACACTTTGCATCCGTTCTATTTGATACTGGCGCAGATTTTAGTTTCATATCTATAGAATTTAAGAATATACTTGGCCTAGATTCGAGTAAACTAGATGTCCCGTATTCTATAGAATTGGCGAACGGAAAATTAGTCGAAGCGGATGAGGTTATTAAGGGTTGTACACTCGATCTTGGGGAGCGAAAATTTTCTATCGACCTTTTACCTGTTGGGTTGGGTAGTTTTGACGTAGTTGTCGGAATGGATTGGTTGTCCAACAACCGGGCGGAAGTAGTTTGTCATGAGAAAACTATCCGCATCCCACTGCCAAATGAAGAAACGCTTGTAATTCATGGGGAGAAGCTTGAGACACCCCTACGAATCATTACGTGTATGAAGGCGCAAAAGTGTCTCCGAAAAGGCTGTATAGCTTTCCTCGCCCACGTAGTCGACAAGGAAACCAAAGAGCCGAAGCTAGAAGACATCCCTGTCGTGAAAGAATTTCCAGAAGTCTTTCCAGAAGACTTACCTGGACTGCCTCCACAGCGCCAAGTGGAGTTTCGAATTGATTTGTTGCCAGGAGCGGCACCAGTGGCGAAATCACCATATCGGTTAGCTCCGTCAGAAATGCAGGAGTTATCTACTCAACTGCAAGAGTTACTAGATAGAGGATTCATTAGACCGAGTTTCTCACCTTGGGGAGCTCCGGTACTATTTGTTAAAAAGAAAGATGGTAGCTTTCGCATGTGTATAGATTATCGGGAATTGAACAAACTTACTATTAAGAACCGATACCCACTACCGAGAATCGACGACTTGTTCGATCAACTACAAGGCTCAAGTTATTACTCCAAGATTGACTTGAGATCGGGATACCATCAGTTGAGAATACAAGAAGAAAGCATCCCCAAGACGGCTTTTAGAACTCGTTACGGACATTACGAGTTTCTCGTTATGCCATTTGGCTTAACAAATGCGCCAGCGGTGTTCATGGACCTCATGAACCGCGTGTGTAAGCCGTATTTGGACAAGTTCGTGATCGTATTTATTGACGATATCCTAATATATTCACGGTCAAAGGAGGAACACGAACAACATCTAAGAGCTATATTGGAGCTTTTAAAGAAGGAACAATTGTACGCGAAGTTTTCTAAATGCAAATTTTGGATTCGCGAGGTGCAATTTCTCGGACACGTGGTGAACGAGAAAGGAATTCATGTCGATCCGGCTAAGATCGAGGCGATAAAGAACTGGGAAGCGCCTAAGACCCCCACCGAAGTATGAAAATTCTTGGGATTAGCAGGCTACTACCGAAGATTTATAGAGAATTTCTCAAAAATTGCTCAACCGCTAACGTCCCTAACGCAAAAGGATAAGAAATTTGACTGGGGCGAGAAACAAGAGGCGGCTTTTCAGATACTGAAAGATAAACTATGTGACGCACCTATTTTATCCTTACCTGACGATACCGATGACTTCATGGTCTATTGTGATGCATCGCATCAAGGTCTCGGTTGTGTGTTGATGCAACGGGACAAAGTCATCGCGTACGCGTCTCGCCAATTGAAGGTGCATGAGAAAAATTATACCACGCATGATCTTGAGTTAGGTGCGGTGGTATTCGCGTTAAAGATCTGGCGTCACTACTTATATGGTACTCATTGTACAATCTTTACAGATCACAAGAGCTTACAACATATATTTGATCAGAAGGACTTGAATATGCGGCAACGACGATGGGTCGAATTATTGAACGACTATGACTGTGAGATAAAGTATCACCCGGGCAAGGCGAACGTCGTGGCGGACGCCTTGAGCCGCAAGGAACATGCAAAACCTCTGAGGGTGCGGGCCTTAGAGATGACCATACAAACCGATCTCACCTCTCGGATTCACAATGCTCAACAAGAAGCGCTTAAACCAGAAAATATACGAGCCGAATTTTTACGAGGAATGGAGGCACAATTGGTGCCAAAGGAGGATGGAACACTGTACTTTATGGGACGAATTTGGGTTCCATTATTCGGCGACCTACGGGCGATTATTTTGGATGAGGCTCATAAGTCAAGGTACTCTATACATCCGGGATCGGATAAAATGTACCAAGACTTAAAAGGATTTTATTGGTGGCCTAAGCTTAAAAGTGACATTGCTACCTATGTCGGAAAATGCCTTACATGCGCCAAGGTTAAGGCGGAATATCAAAAGCCTTCAGGATTACTGCAACAACCTGAAATTCCCGAATGGAAATGGGAACAAATCTCGATGGACTTCATTACTAAGTTACCCCGAACCTCAAGAGGTCACGACATGATTTGGGTAATTGTTGATCGACTTACAAAGTCCGCACATTTTCTACCGATCAGTGAGAAGGATAGCACTAAGAAACTGGCTGAAATATACCTCAAAGAGATCGTGGCACGACATGGAGTGCCTGTTTCTATTATATCGGACCGAGATGGTCGGTTCGTGTCAAGGATATGGCAATCATTTCAAAAGGCCTTTGGATCACAACTGAATCTTAGTACGACCTTTCACCCTCAAACGGACGGCCAAAGTGAACGAACGATACAGACTTTGGAGGACATGTTACGCGCTTGTGTGATGGATTTGGGTGGAAATTGGGATACCCACTTGCCCTTAGTGGAGTTCTCATACAATAATAGTTATCACACTAGCATTCAGGCCGCCCCGTTTGAAGCTTTGTATGGACGAAAGTGTCGATCCCCGCTATGTTGGGCGGAGACCGGGGATAAACAACTCATTGGTCCGGACTTAGTTCAGGAGACCACAGACAAGATCATTCAAATACGAGACCGTATCAAGGCGGCTCGCGATAGACAAAAGAGCTACGCAGACAAGGGGCGCAAACCATTAGCTTTCGAGGTCGGAGACATGGTATTGTTGAAAGTCTCGCCTTGGAAGGGCGTAGTAAGGTTTGGTAAACGTGGAAAGCTGAACCCATGCTACATTGGACCTTTCGAAATACTGGAAAGATCGGAACAGTTGCTTACAAATTGAAACTACCAGAAGAGCTTAGTAGTGTACACGACACGTTTCACGTGTCTAACCTCAAGAAAAGTCCTACTCAAGAAACGGTCGTCATCCCAGCGGACGAGACACATTTTAGCGACAAACTCCAATTTACAGAGGAACCTGTTGAGGTTACAGACTGGAAAGTGCACAAGACACGGAGGAGTCGTAGGAAGTTGGTTAAAGTTCGCTTGAACTCGCGTCACGGACCCGAGTATACGTGGGAACGTGAGGATCAAATAAAATCCAAGTGCCCTCACCTGTTTCAAGACTCCCCTGCAACCGGTAACACGACTTGAATTTCGGGACGAAATTCTTCTAACGGGGGGAGAATGTGACAACTGGCAAAAATAATGGTAATTCCGTACAACTTAAGCACTTGATTTAACGTTTAATTACGTTCATTACGATTTAATTATTGCATGATTAGGTCGTACAAAGTCTAAAAATCATACGACATTGTTAAATATGCTAAACCATATTGAAACATTCACTGCGTCATGAGAAAACTGCAAACTATGTGCTAATATGTTGGCAAAATGCTGAAAACACTATTCACCTGAACACACTATTCATGCCAGCAAGTTTCGAAAATTGTCGGAACGAGCGACGAAGGGCATGAACGCACTTGGTAGATGAAATACAAATAAAAATCCCTAATTAGGGACGCCACATACAAAAACATTTTAACTTCCCGGAAAATACATGTACTTAAAAATTCGTCCGAATCGCGCCAAAATGTAGCAAAAATAAATTGTCCGCAACACTAAAATACATCATTTTAGTGTCCGTAGAACTTGGAAATAATATTTTACACCGTAAATAGGCTTGGAGATATCCGAAACACAAGCTACCGGCACCACGTCGCTATTTGCACAACTTGTCCGCTTTTGATTCAACGGACTAGTAAACGATATTTTTATCACCCTAACACCTAAACGAAGCATCTAGCGAACTAGTTAACAACATTTTGGCATCGTAAACGCGTTGAATAAACACCCTAGCATCAATGGTAAATTAAAACCATAGCTCCCGGTATTATACTACAACTTTCGTATATCACCCGATATTGAACCGGGGAGCGAACTAGTGGCATTTTTACAATCCAAAATTTATACCCACTAAACTAGTGAACTAGTTATGACTAGTTAACATCCTAAACCATGTTTAACAACCTAATTAATCTAATTAACCTAATGACTAAAATATCTACTCAATTAACATTATATGTGCACATGTTTAAATAAAAAAATAATAAAATAATAATGGCCATATCTTAAGACCATACATCACGACCATACTCCTCAAATCATGCTAGATTTTGATGATGCATGAGTATGGTAAGGAAGATTATTTGTTGACCACAAATTTCAAGAGTTTTGGAAGTTATAACACACTATCACTTCATCTCTCCTTACCTACACATCAAAAAAAAAAAAAAAAAAAAAACAATTACAAACACTTTCCTTGCTCTCTCTCTAGTCACGGCTAACATACTCACACACACTACACAAGTTTTCATTTCATAAACACCCATTTTCTAGACTATTTCAAGCCTTTTCTAGATGAATTAAGGAACGACCTAGCATGGAGTTGCACTAGGAGTTGTTCTTGGCACTTTGAAACTTCAACATCATCATCTTCTCCATTTTTTTGGTGCTTCTTTAACACTGTGCAAAGTTGTAAGACACTCCTTGCCATTTTCAAATTACTTATAATATCTAGATTATGTACAAAATGTTCATCTTGAACCCTACACCAAAACCAAACTTAAAAACTCTAACCTCACATAAAAAGTCTACTAATGTGATATATTATGTGTAGATTATGTTGTTTTGTGCTAGATGATACTTATGTTTATGTGATTATGTTAAAGTAGGTTATTTACATGAATGATCTTGCATGTTTAAGAACAAAAATAAAGATTTAAACATTTTGATGTTTAAATCTAACCAAGATCATCAATCCTATGATCCATGAACTTTACTACAATCTAAAAACAAGTTACAACATATATGTGATTTTTGTAGAAATTAAAGACCATGATTTTTACTAAGAATATGTTAAAAAGGGTGGTCTTAACAAGTTGTTTAAAAGAAAGAACAACATGGAAATTTTCTTAAGAAATAATATGTCTTTTTTTTAGGATCTTCTTAATATAATCTAAAAATGACACTATAAATTTTTAAAAGTGTGTTTAAAAATATACAAAAAGTTCATGGAAATAAGGATATTATTAGTAGGATTCTTCATGCAAAGTTGATGGAATAAAACTTGGTTTGGATGGATCATGATTAAGGGTGCTAAACATGCTTAAAACGCGTTTTAAAACGTGGGGAAAACGCCATAGTTTAGGGGAAACTATGGCGAAATTTTTCTAAAATATTAATTGCGTTTAAAAAGAGATTAACGGGGTGATTAACATGGTTAATCGCGATTAGTAAACTTAGTTGTGATTAACGACCCTAATCATGATTATACAAACCCTAATGACGATGGTTAAGTCTTAACCATCCAAGAGTTTATATAAACTCAAAAAGATATTTTTATAACATAAAAGAAGTAAAATTATAAGTATAACAAATAAATATAATTTTTTTTTAGAAAATTATATGTATAAACTTCAAATACTTTATTTGGTGCATAAAGTGTGTATATTACGTGTATGTACTAGCTTTAGGAATACATACAAAAATGTTACATATAATGCACATGAAAAATATACACTTACACCACGACGAAAACCTCACGAATATTCGCGAATATAACAACGGTTGCGAACCTTCTCGCTTACTAATAGTATACACTTGTGTGATACCAAAACTCAAGGCGCAAACATAGGACGATGAATCTCGAACGGCGGACATCGGACGACACCTTATGCTTTATCGACGAAACGGACGTGGCGACACCTCGAAAGGTTACTACGACGCTCGACAACTTCGACAGAAAAACTACATATATTAACCGGTCGTTATGACAAGTCTAAAAATAAAATAATTTAGACACTTCATATATATATATATTAACGACAATGAAAGATCGGAAAGCTCAATAACAAAAATAACACTAAGGGTGATTATTATAGTTTACTAGTATGTTACTCAATGCTCAATGAAATATTACAAAAATTCAACAACAATAAAAATTGGGCCAACTTACAAATATTGGGCTAAAACATGAAATATTGGGCTAGGCCCAACATCCTAATTAAATGGGCAAATGCCCATTTCAATAAACAAATACATAAGCCCAATTAAAACATATAACATGGGCTAGGACCAAATACAATAATAACATGAGCTAGGCCCAATGACAAAATGTGTGAACTAAGCCCAATAACACAAAAGTGGGCTAGGCCCAATGTAAAATACATGTATATTTTTAGTAAAAATATATTGTGAAAATACACTACAAATACGGTATACTTACACGTATAAATACAGTATACCAGACGTATAAATACGGTATACCTACATGTATAAATATGGTATACCACATGTATTAATACGGTATACCACACATATAAATACGGTATACTACACGTATAAATACGGCATACGTATACATACAAAATACGTAAATACATAACGATGTACTCATATACACTTGTTAAAGTGTACACTCACAATAAATACCGTACATGTACATTAACATATACACGATGTTAAAAATAAATATTTTTAACAACTATATCTTAAAAAGATATACATATACATATATATTTGTGAAACAAATATATACCTAAAACAAACCGATCATACGTATACATGTGAACGACGTTCACTGAGCTTAAAATATGTATTTTTGAGGAATATATATTTCATACAACAAACATGCGTCGTGCACGGCACAAAGACGCTATTGGACTCGGTCCACTTATACTTGTACGACACAAGGACTTATACATGCTATACCCATAAATACTCGTGCGAAGCACGGATACATACAAAGGGCGATGCCTGTTCTAACACATTATGAACTCAAGAAGTGTATATATATGTATAATAAAACGAACATACGAAACAAATGTCAACATATTTAAAATACACAAGGGTTCCATATACAATAATGTTCAAGATGAGCAACGTGTACATAAATTAACATAAACCCAAGTGTCTAATGAGTTAGAGCACTTGTAGGTTATTACGCGCTAATTGGATACCCGAACTTCTAGCATACATACGGACGCAAACTTGTGAGTTCATGTCCCCCTTTTCTTTTAAACGTTTTCGGTTTTACAACTCTCGGGGGGAAATACATGTTACTATGGTATGGTTAAGCAACAAAATGAATTAGTAGATCACGTGCGAATAGGCTGAGACTTAAAGCACCATTAATCTTGTTTAAGACCACGGAACAAAGGGGGTAGATCTATCGGGTACAGGGCGAGCCCCACTCATGGGTCCTTGTGTGGCCACATGGAGTTTCCTTTGTTACCCTCGCCGGGTGGACCGGTACTAAATCGCTTACGGGTTGGTGGCTTCCTATGTCGGCACACATATTAATGTCCTAGCTACACATTAATGATCAACATGTTCATTTACGCTTTACATACCAGATTTCGATACTTGAACTTTCAAATGTTTTACAGATTCATTTGATGATTACGAACTTAAAACACATGAACTCGCTCAACTTTTGTTGATGTTTTCAAACTTACATGTATTTCAGGTAACTAAGTGGATCTTGGTGCAACGAATTATGAAGTTTCAAGTTTACTATGAAGACGATGTCATCCGTATTTTGGAGGGTTTGATCCATATATCCCGTCTTCGAACGGGACATAGGATGCAAAACCTCGTTATTTCAAAAAGTTTATTTTGAACAAGTCTTGTTTGTAAAACTTATAAACTTATGTCGTCTTTTGCTACAAAACAACTTATGACTTGTATCTTTACATTACGGAATGGATGAACATCGTGTATGTTTTATATCATATAGTTTGTTTACTTACATCGTATGCTGTGGAAACCGATCAAGTCACACTACGCGCTTCCGCCTTTGACACGGGTGTGACATTATTTGCAGTCTATGTGCATGTTTCACTTTTTGATACGAAAGAATAAGGGTGGTTATGATGGAATTGTGATTGGTTTTGGGATTTTTTGGTTCTATGAGAAAGATGACTATACTTTTAATGTTAGTTCATCTATGATGTTTAACTTTACAACAAGTATTAAACAAAAGAAGTTTTTGATGCTAAAAGATATAACAAAATCACACTAAAGTTTAATCCTTTGGTGTAAACTAACTACAAGACATTTGAACTATAATAGTAATTTTTTTTATGATTTTAGATAGCTTATAGTTCAATAGAACAATGGAACTTTTGTTGTGGCTTTGTGCAAACATCTTCTTTAAAAAGTTGGTTTATAAAATAAATATACACGAGGTCTCCAGTTCAAATTCATAACTTATAAAGCTTATACTGTTTCAGATTTGGCTGTTGAGCTGGAAGAGGACATCTGGCACTTGGCTATTTCTCCGGCAACTTCAACTAAAGACGAAGAGTTTAGCGCTGACGACTCTAACATCACATATATTGCGGAAATACTTCGAGCATCAAGATATTTACTTTCTCGAAAACCAACAAAATGTTCAAAAGTCATTAGAAAAAGATACATGAAGATGTTCAAAGCTCCGAAGGAAGCTTGTGATTGACACCATTTATGAAATCATCGACAGAAACAGAGAACGACCGCTGCGGAAGTTAACGGAATCAAGCGACTCCGTGAAGGAGAACTGTTGTGAATTTCAAAAGATTCGCGAAACGGAAACTACTATAAATTTCTTCGGAGTCTGATGTAAATGACATCGTTGTTATCGGATGATACGTGACAACTAAAGATGATGTTTTTGTGCAGCTGATTCTTGACAGTCTGGCAGGTATATGGTTTAATACCGCCATGGATATCAATAACTATCTTTAGCGTACCGAATATGTTTCTCAAGATAGTAATCTCTTTATTCTCAAAGGATTTTGTTCGTTATGCACTCTTGAGTCCCTTAGTGATAATCGTTTCATGGTCAATCAGTAGCCGTTTGGTTGCTATTTACAACCATTATATTGAAGCAGTGTAGTGTTTATAACAATCTAGGTTTTGATTGTTTTGATGTTATACGTACATGTTATCATGTTTGAGATTATATTATTTTTTTTTTTCATTTTAGTTTCTGTCTTAAATTGTACAACTTTAAAGAGTTTATTTGTGTGTACAGGGCCTCGAATCTTATGTGAGAAACAGGTTGTTCCTATTTAGTGATCAAAAATTAATCACAAGGTAACATCTTATCCTTTAGTTCTCTTTATTGCTGATTAATTTTATTAAATCTATGTTCATTGCTAATATATAATTATATTATAATTCAAGTAGGGAGAACAGCTTGAGGGTATTAGTAGAGGGTAACTAATTATATAAAAGAATATTATATCATATGTTGTTTGCCATTGTACAAAACAAAGGTGAGGGTTAAACACTTTAATTGCTGGGCAAATAGTTTGTTTCAAAATCGACTAGGAAAACAATTTAGTGAAGGGTAGTTTTATTGTTGGTTTTTATAAGTACAGTCAATGTCTTTTCGTGGTGCTTTAGATGCCACACATGTCATAATTTTTTTTAGCCACCATGCAAGTTTGATCCACGTTTTTGGTTATTTATAACACACAAGAGAACGAACTTGAATAGAAAACTACTCACTAATCATTTAAACTACCAGATCAAGATCAATCTGGTGCAAACTAAAGGTCGTGGATTATTTATAAAGTTTTATGTCAATTTCTTTTTTAAAGTTATAGTTATTGCATAAAATACACACTCAAATTAATGTATGACATAAATTATATGTAAAAAAGTAAAATATTTAATAAATGGTTTAAATGGGTCAACCCGCCAACCCGACCCATTTAACTAAACGAATTTGTGGGTTCAACGTGAAATTGACCCGAACCCAATTAGACTAAACCCAAACCCGCAAATTTCGGGTTAAGTTCGTGTCATGTTTTCGGGTGATGCTAGAAATTCACATCCCTATGTTAGATATTGGTACTGAAAGAGCTACTAGAATTGTTTGGAATATGTCTGGTGGTACAATTTTGACATTATTTGAGGTCTCTCTGATTTCTTTTTTTAAAAAATATTTTTATTTATTGTTTTGACCCTACATTTCAATGCTTACCTTTTCATCATTTCAATTTTTATGTACCATTCCTCTAATCATTGATATCTTTAAAAGGGTCGATATCATGAATTAATATTTTGACTTTTTGAAGTCAAAGTAGAAAAAACAAACATGAAGTTCAGTTGAAGCTTTTGATCAACATACTATATAACAGTCTGATTTTTCTGTTCAAACCAAATACTAACTGGTAATTTTTTTTGTTTATAGGACAAATGATATCTTGAGTGGAGTAAAAACTCTTGCATGTATTGCTATGTGTGGAGTTATCTGTTCACTTTTTGATGGACAACCTTTTTTTATCTTAGGTGTTGATGAACCCACTGTTATAATGTACAATTACTTATATATTTTTGCCAAAGAAAGACCAAAGGCTATTATTTTCATTAAGAAAACAAATACCTCTGTTAAGAGAAATTTTACTCAGCTCCGAGTCAACGGACCCGTTCAATCCATGCTTAAAGTTGTGAACTGTTGGGAATACTTTTGTGGGAATTAATATTAATTTAATTAGCCGATCGTTTCGGTCCATATTTATAATTGCGAAATGTTAGTATTGTCTATATAGCGTCAGGGAAGTTTATTTTCGACGCATCATACTATGTAACCTCTATTTTGTTACAATTATATTGTGATCTCAGGGAGTGTGTTAAGTGGTGGAGGGAGTGTTCCATCCATACAAGCAACCCATGAGGCATGCGTCAACATGGTTAATGTTAAAACAATGGTATTATGGTGGATCAACAGCAAACCAACAAACACAGACAAAGAAATAGCGACAAAACGTGACCAAAAACTCTTATTAACCCAAACCAGAAAAAGTGCCCCCCAAACCCTAAGATCTTACAACTGTAAGATCAATACAAAAGGAACGATACAACCAGAGTTGATGATCATCCACTGATGATCACCTATACCAACAATACACTGGAATCTCTCTAACAGATGAGAGATTCAAGGATACAACGATGAACTTCAACAAACCCTAACTATTACAGTGAAAGTGAACAAATGAGAGATCTAGATCTCTCCAACTGTAACAAGCCCTTTTATATTCTCGGTCATAGCATATTACAACCAGATCCACAACTTTCTCTTTATGGCAGTCAGAGTCCTCAATGTTACAATAAGCCCCTTAGATATTTTACCTGTTACAACAACTTGAAAACAACCAATAACAAACGTAACAGATCAGTAGTCAGGCCCAAAGCCCAACATATTACTTAAGCCCAAACATGAATATAATAAATAACCAGAAGCCCAAATGGATGATAAGATATAACATTTCAACATCCCCCCTTCATCCATTTGGTTTAAACCAATCAACCAGCCCAAGTTTTTCACAAAAATAACTATGAAGATTAACACTCAACCCTTTAGTGAAAACATCAGCCAATTGCCCTTCAGCATCAATCTTTTCAGTTTTTACAAACCCAGAAGAGATTTTCTCCCTTAGAAAATACAAATCAATCTCAAAATGCTTTGTCCTTTCATGAAAAACAGGGTTCGCAGCTATAGAAATAGTTGCACTACTATCACAAAACAACTGAATAGGTAATTTGCAATTTATTTGCAACTCACTTAGAACATTAACAAGCCAAACAAGTTCACACGTAGCTGAACACATAGACCTGTATTCAGCCTCACCTGAAGACCTAGAAACTGTACTCTGTTTTTTGCTTTTCCAGGATACCAAATTCGACCCTAAGAAAATACAAAACCCAGTCACAGATTTCCTGCTGACCAGACACTTCGCCCAGTCGGAATCAGCATAACATGTTAAAGAAAAATCTGCACTTTTCTTAAACATGATGCCTTTCCCCGGACTGGACTTTAAATACCTTAACAAGCGCAATGCAATTCTAAGATGTCCTTCTGTAGGACTATGCATAAACTGACTAAGAAACTGTACAACATAGCTAATATCAGGACGAGTCAACGACAAATAGATCAGTTTTCCAATCAACTTTTGATAGTTAGTTACATCAATAACACTACCAGTATTATTTTCAGTTTTGGAATTAACTAAACTGCTCAACTCTATAGGAGTAGACACAGGTTTACATCCTAAATAACCAAATTCATTTAGTAATTCCAAACAATACTTCCTTTGACTTAAACACAACCCATGTTCATCATACAAAACCTCAATGCCCAGAAAATATTTAAGAATTCCCAAATCTTTAATACGAAACGTATCACTAAGCATCTGTTTCACCTTTTCAATCTCAACATTACTATTTCCAGTTATCACAATATCATCTACGTACACTAAAAGAATGATAAACACAGAATTTTTAGACAACGTATATAAAGAATGATCACAAACACTTTGCACAAAACCAACATCTAACAACACATTGGTAAGTTTTTCATTCCATTTTCTAGGCGCTTGCTTTAAACCATAAAGTGATTTAACAAGCTTACACACTTTATTTTTACCTTCTGAATAATATCCCTCAGGAAGGGACATATAAACATCCTCAGAAATAGCACCATATAAAAACGCGTTATTTACATCAAGTTGGAACAAAGTCCATCCATTCTGGACAGCTATACTCAAAACGCATCTAACAGTCACCATTTTGACAACTGGAGAAAACGTCTCACCAAAATCAACACCCTCACGTTGACTATAACCTTTTGCCACTAAACGGGCCTTGTATCTCTCAACCTCACCGTTTGCTTTGTACTTTATTTTATATATCCATTTACACCCTATCGGTTTTCTACCCTTAGGTAAATCAACGATTTCCCATGTGTTATTTCTAAGTAAAGCTTCCATCTCAAGATTCATGGCATCAACCCACCTTGAATCTTTGGATGCTTCACTAAAAGAACATGGCTCACTCAACTTATTCAATTTACTAGCAAAACAGCAATTTTCAGCAGACAAGCAAGTGTAACTCACAACTTTCCTTATATCATACTTAGCATTATTATTAATAACAAAATCATCAAATCTTTTTGGCAAAACAGTGTTCCTAGAAGATCTCCTAAGACCAGAAACAGTCCCCTCAGATGGGTGGATCTCATCTGTTGGTACCACAGCGTCCTCTGCCCTCCCAGGTTCCACTCTAACACTACTTTCTACACTAGATCCTAAGCCAAGACTCGACTCAACTGGACTAGGAGTGGCAGAAGTAGAAGGAACTGGTTGCTGATCATCACTGATGGTACCATGAGACTCAGCAATACCCTCTTCATCATCGGGAGTATGAGAAACTTCAGGTGTTAACATTTCATATGAGTCAAAGAAATTTATATGATTTAAAGCTTTATCAAAAACTGATTTATCTGTTACAAGTTTAGATTTAAAAGGATAAACATGTTCATAAAACTTCACATCTTTAGAGAAAAACACCTTTTTCTCATCTAAACTCCAAAGCTTATAACCCTTTTTTGTATTAGAATATCCAATTAACACACACTTATCAGCATGATAAGCAAACTTATCCGACTCATTTAGAATGGTACTAAAACATAAACAACCAAAGTTTCTCAGATGTACTAAGGAGGGCTTAAAACCAAACATGCACTCATACGGACTCTTACCATCTAAAACCAATGTAGGAAGCCTGTTAATCAAGTAAACAGCAGTCAGAACACAATCACTCCAAAATCTTAAAGGTAAGCCACCCTGGAACATCAGAGCTCTGGCTATGTTTAAAAGGTGTCGATGTTTACGTTTAACAAAACCGTTTTGCTGCGGTGTATATGAGCAAGATGTTTGGTGTATAATACCTTTACCATTACAAAAACTGATCATCTGATTATTTACAAACTCAGTACCGTTATCACTACGAAAAACTTTAATTTTACTCTTAAACTGTGTAAGTACAAGTTCATAAAAATCCTTAATATTTTCAAAAACCTCTGTTTTGTTTCTCAAAAGGTAACACCAAACAGCCCTTGAATAATCATCCACCACAGTTAGAAAATACTTATAACCCTCATAACTACTAATCTTATATGGACCCCACAAGTCCAAATGCACTAAATCACCAACAAATTTAGACTTGTGTTCACTAAGAGGAAAAGGAACCCTAACTTGTTTAGACTTGTGACATATTTCACATGGACCATGCTGAATTGAATTAATACCTAAACTACCTTTTAAAACAGCCAGAACTTGATCTGAAGGGTGACCTAGCCTACTGTGCCACATATTAGACATTAAGACACTATTAAAACAAGTATTCACAGAATTACCATTTCTACCAATCATGTAAAGACCATTTTCTTGTTTACCAATCACCAGGATTTTCTTTGATTTCAAATCCTGTAACATACAGTTATCTTCATTAAACAACACAGCTATTCCATTATCTTTAGCAAGCTTATGCACAGATAACAAATTTACACTATAATCAGGCACATAAAAAACATCTTTTAACACAACACCATTAATCAACTTTAAATCACCAATCTTTATAACTCTCACACTAGTACCATTAGGATGACCAACAGTCAAACCACATTCTGAAACATCCACACAATTAAACATGTCTTTATCAGTTTTAATCATGTGTTGATTAGCCCCAGAATCAACAATCCAGTTATATTGAGTTTCAAAACTTGAACTACTTGAACAACACATATAACTACTAGGAAAATTAGACATGTTAACCAACTCACCTCCGATATTTGCCTTTAACTGCTCTCCCCCAGACTTTTCACTCACAAGATCTAACAGTTTTGCTATCTGCTCAGAGGTAAATGGCATAGCAGATCCAACAGAACTAGAGGAATTAGCAGACACACCAGATTTATTACTACCAACATTATTTGAATTACTATTACTATTATTATTTTTAGCAAACTGTCCTGTATTTCTTCTTCTCATACCAGGGGGATAACCTATGATCTCAAAACAACGATCAACAGTATGACCAAGCATATTGCAATGAGTACATTTTAGATTTGAATTAGGACCTTTTCTCCTAGATGTATTTTGACTTGAAGGGTTAGACCTAGCCACATATGATACAGACTGACCCTTAGACCCACTACTAGTGAGTCTATGTGACTCCTCTCTAGATATTAAGGCAAAAGCAGCCTTAACAGAAGGAAATGGTTCTCTTGTCAACAAGTTAGTTCTCACAGGTTGATATACATCATCAAGACCCATGAGAAACTGCATTAGCTTGATTAAAGTAGTAAAATCATTGTAGTCTTTGGCAGCTTGACAAGAACATGAAGGCAGATGCACCATTGCATCAAACTGCTTCCACATAGTTGTCAGTTTATTATAATACTCAGCCACAGAACTACCGTTTTGAGAAATACAGTTAATCCTTTTGTACAAATCAAGACAACAGAACCATCTACTTTATCATAGGTCTCTTTTAGGTCTGTCCAAACTTCAGAAGCAAGTTTGGAAAAACCTGTCCTAAAAACAATTCTTCAGACACAGAATTCAACAACCAAGTTAAAACCACAGAATTGCACCTATCCCATTGTGCAGCAAGAACCTCATTATCTTTAGGTTTTTCACATTTACCATTTACAAAACCAAATTTATTCTTTGCTTCTAGTGCAAGTTTCATTGCACTGGACCACACAGAATAATTCTCAGTGCCTTTTAACTTCATACTAACAATGGTTAGAGCACTCGAGTCACTAGGGTGTAAATAAAGAGGATCTCCTATGTCAAGCTTACTAATCAGGGTAACAGAAGTTCCCTCACCACCAGTCATGATGCAAACAAACAAACACCAAGAGTAAACAACAGGAAAACAGATAACACAAACTATTAGGCAACAAACACAAACAACAGACAATACAGATAACACAACTAATCAAACAACCAGGGTGAAACTGAGTCAGGGACCAGATTCCAGGTTCATCACTCAAAAGGTGCCTGGACAAGCCTTTACTCAGGAGCCACACTCTAACACAAGAAATCAACCAATAACAAAAAACACAGAACAAATATATGTGCCGGTCCTCACTACCCCGACTTCAACTAATCCAACAACAGAAAAACAAGAGATAAGAACGATCTTACAGTGGGTGCGAATATCTTCAACAACACCAGATCTGTAGTTTTCAAGAACTACAAGATCTGATTAAGAAAATACCAACAGAACAAGAACTCTTCTGGTTAGTTTGCCCTGAAACAACAAGGTTTCAAAGACTAACGCAGGAGTTTCACAAGAAGAACACCAAACCCTAACTTAGGGTTATAACCAGCAAGAGCAGATAAAGCACCAGAAACACATATCTGAGAAGATCTGCCTTCAACCACCAGTTTCCAAGACAGAAACCCTAAATCAAAAAATATTCAAATATTAGACAAGAAAGCAGCGGAAAAAACAAGACTCAACAACACCAGGAGCTAAATAGCTCTGATACCATGTTAAAACAATGGTATTATGGTGGATCAACAGCAAACCAACAAACACAGACAAAGAAATAGCGACAAAACGTGACCAAAAACTCTTATTAACCCAAACCAGAAAAAGTGCCCCCAAACCCTAAGATCTTACAACTGTAAGATCAATACAAAAGGAACGATACAACCAGAGTTGATGATCATCCACTGATGATCACCTATACCAACAATACACTGGAATCTCTCTAACAGATGAGAGATTCAAGGATACAACGATGAACTTCAACAAACCCTAACTATTACAGTGAAAGTGAACAAATGAGAGATCTAGATCTCTCCAACTGTAACAAGCCCTTTTATATTCTCGGTCATAGCATATTACAACCAGATCCACAACTTTCTCTTTATGGCAGTCAGAGTCCTCAATGTTACAATAAGCCCCTTAGATATTTTACCTGTTACAACAACTTGAAAACAACCAATAACAAACGTAACAGATCAGTAGTCAGGCCCAAAGCCCAACATATTACTTAAGCCCAAACATGAATATAATAAATAACCAGAAGCCCAAATGGATGATAAGATATAACATTTCAACAGTTAACGATTTTCGAAAGGGTTCTGTAAGTCCAGAATACTTTGTTATAGGAATACATAATGAATTATATGACATTCCACACATTCTTTTAGCTGAGTTTTACCTTTTTAGCTATTTGAGCCACTAGATATATAATATACAAATTTGAATCGACCCATTCAAGTAAGTAACTGGCGATAGATTGTTTTTATGATAAAAATTTTAATGCCAGTTTTCATGTTTTTTAATATAGGCTAATATTAGTTTTATAAAAATGTGGTTGGTTATCAGAACGAGTATGCTAAATGTAATACTACCCAGTTCCTGATAGCTTAGCCACTGCATTACTTTTTGCGACATCAATCTCAAATCATAGACTAACTTTGGATCTCTTGCCTCTTGGATCAGGTGGACGTTCTCACTTGAAGATTTTTGAATAGCTACATTATTTTGGAGGTTGAAAGGGTGGCAATAATTAGCTATAATTTGTATCACCACAAAGTCAGCCCCTCACTACCCTTTTCAAGGTAAACACTATTTTGATTAGTATTAGGCATTATACGCGCCATGTGCGTTATATCGAACAATATATGTTTTACTTGGCTCCTGTGATTTCTCTCTTGATATGGTTTGAAATAGATTTCCACATTTGGGTTTGCTTGGCTTTTGTTTCTCATGTAAGTCAAGTAATCGTTCAAATCTGTCCATTTTTTTATTAGAAATCCTTAGAATGTCTACAGTTGTGACCTCAGATTAAAGTCTCTGACAAAGTCAAAGGCGTGGATAGGAAGGATCACGTGGTGGTGACATTATCACGGGAAGTATCTGCCACACACTGAACATGTAAGTCGTTTTGCTAACATCACCAGATTATTCTTGATATTAGGATGTATATACGTTGTTTGATTACCTAAAAATTAGGGGTGGCAAGATGAGTGGGTTGGTTAACCGGTCATATTTTAGTATGGTCCAGCTCAACCAGCAAACACTTTCTAGATTTTTTTTTATAAATATTTTGTCCTCATGTTTGTATGGAAATGTGTATAGTTTTGAGGTGATACTGCTTGAACTCTTGACATGGAATTAGTGAAGGATCTTAATTGCCAAGTGAGTGTCGAGTGTTATTTTTCGGCGAGTGAGGTTTTGGCGAAGCATGATGAGAAGTATATGCCGGCGGAAGTGGCAAATGCGATTGAGAAGAATAAGAAGAAGCTTGCGGAAGAAGCGGGTGGGCGGATTGAAGGACGGGAGGATGCTGCTGCTGCTGTTCCGGCCGCGTAAATTTTTGTACGTGTTTTCGGGTATGTGTTACTAACCGACTGCCCGCTTCTATTTTTCAAAGGAAGGTTTTATATATATGAATGGAATTATACTATGATTGAAGTAGATTAATTATAAGGAGGATAAATTGTTAGTCGGGAATGAAAAAAGGGTGCGCGATTACACCGGGGCTTTTTGGATTGATTATTGTTGTAGGTTTCATGGTTTTTACTGTTCTGATTCTATTGGGCATATTGTTCAGATTGTATTGATTGGATTTTGATGATTTGATCAAGCTTTTGAGTAAGAAACATTCTTGAAAATGTCTGATTACTATCCTGTGTTTGTCTTATAGAATGCTCCAAAACAAAGTATGCACTTTGTCATTACTTATCTAATACGTCACATTATTTAAGTTTATTTTAATTGTACACTTGTGAGTATTTTAAAATTAAATTTTCTTACTCGGGAAGCAATCCCGGTTGATAACATGTCATACATTTTGTATCATTTTAAGTATGTATTACTCATAAATAATAAGTATATTAATAACTTTCTCCAGCCCGGGAAGCAATCCCGGGTGATAACCTAGTTATATTTATATAGATAATAAGCTCGGGCTCACGCTTATTTGTCAAACAAGCTTAAAATAGACTTGAGTTTGGGCTTAGATCAGTTTAAGCATGGTTCGATTAAAGTTTTTAACAAGACCATGAGTGGCTTAGCTCATTTTGCACCCGCTATAACTCATGTTGTTTTTTTTTTAACTATTGATATAAACATCTTTAGTTTATATTTTATTTCCTTTTGTTGAATGTTGTAACATATATTTAGTTCACCAACAAAAAATAAACTTTATGTTAGAATAATTAAAAACTAAAACCATAATGCATTGGTGGAGCTAGAATTTTTTGTCCTATGATGTCACTTTTTTTCCGATACACCGTTTTATAATAACTTGGAGTCAAAATTTTCGGATTGGATCAAGTCGGGTCAGGTCGGAGCGAATCACATAAAGTAAATTATGTCAATCCTGCTGATAGATAGCATAGAAGGTTAAAGTAAATTATGAGGAAGATTTGAACATGTATTTACAGATTAGTAAAAATATTAATAAAATCTTGATGTAAAACATCTTTTTGGGACAAATAATGTTTAAACCTAAATTGTTAGAATCGTACTATCTTTTGAATAAAAAAAAATAAACGTACCGTGATGAATCATAACCAACCAATACAATTTTGCAAAAAAAAAAAAAAAAAAAAAATTGAAGTGGAAAAAAAAACAAAAATAAGAGCTCAGAAAGGCCTGTATTTTCCTTCGGTAGAAGGTTTATATGATGGACCCAACCATCATGAGAGGCTTGTCGTCATAGCTCAAGGATGCACCAGCCGGGAATCGAACCCGGGTCTGTACCGTGGCAGGGTACTATTCTACCACTAGACCACTGGTGCTATATGTTTAATTGTTTTTCTCTATCTGTGTAAAGCTTCAAATAGTCTTATAGTTGATAATTTTATATCTGCTCCAAGGTTAACAAATGTTATTAAGGGAACTCCTACTGTACTTGTAATGATTCAAATTTATTGGGGTTTCTTCTGAATTGGTGTACTGACATTATTGCCTAGCGGAGATGGATATGATCGGGTGGTTCTGCTCGTGACACGATGATACTCCAGTGGTCTGTAACTGATCCAAATTTGCCGTTCAAAACAAAATTATTTGCTTAAGTTGAAGTACACAAGTATATAACCATTTTGTGAAAAAAAAAAAACATGTATAAAAAAAAGTTATGGTTTCTATTCATTTCTAAAAAAAAACACACCTTATGAAAAGCGATAATAACAAAACCCGAAATATAAGTCTCAAGCCCATTACCTTTCCTAGTGGGGCTTGGGCCTTTCTAAAATGTTGTTGGGGAATTCAAGTATTTACTAGTACCAATATATTACTTCATCAAGTTGGTGGATGACAAAACTGATGAAAATGATCAATGTGGTAAGTACATAAGATTTCGCTCTGTGAAGCATAATAGTTCACTTTGGATTACCACATAACATCATCATCAATAACGGAACTCATTTCGCTGACAAGGCTTTTTCATAGCTTAACGATCACAATATCAAACAAAATTTCACGGTTGTCGTATATCCTCGAGTGAATGGGCAAAGCGGGGTTAGAAACTACTCCATCATACAAAGGTTGATCGCGCAACTAGGATATTCTGTGAGAAACATCAATGAAACAATTAAATTGCTAGAGAAAGTACAATGCAAGAACAAATAGACTATGATACAAAACACGATTAGAATGGAAAATTGTGTTAACTTGATATGCTAGATAAAATTCATCAAACTTGGACCTTGGAGAACGTGGGAGGAATCACGGTGGCCACATGTGGCTTGAGGGGGGGTTTCCACGCATTGGCGAAGCTTGCCCCCCCCCCCAAAGTTTCCGAAACCGGGGGGGGGGGGGGGGGGGGGGGGGCGGAAACGTATATACCTGAAAAATTTCTATACGAAAGTACTATTCATAACACTACGCATCGAAAAGTTCGGGGGGTCGGGCGCCCCATCGGGCTATGCCTAAGCTGCGCCACTGTTTCCACGGACACCATGTCCAACGTGGCCATGCCACTCCCCTCATATCGTATAGCCTTAGGTAATACAATCAAATTAGTCAAATTTGTAAAGTTAAACCTCGATGTGATACACTCATGTGTTAAAGCACATATATAGTTGGTTCATGTAGCCGATGAGGTTCTTTTGGACCATTTGTTGAAACAAATTGCTCCAAGTAGTTATTATTATTTTCTTAAACGTGTTAAATCAAATTTAGTTTTAGTAAAATTACGTGAATGAAAAATCCCTTGTTCTTAAGTATAAATCATGAGAAGGTCAATTAAATATTCATATAAAAGGTTTTAAATACAAGAGGCGAAGACTTTAAAAAAAAAGGTGATGTTGCCAATCTCAACATAAACCAAGGAATTGCTTCTCAACTTGCTCCTCCTTGAGGATATACCAAAAGTGTTTTTGTTGCATGAAGGCCGAAGCATGCTATAAGCACTTGGATATTCCACAATAAAATATTACATTTCAGATTTCGGATTTAGATGTTACAAATGTTGCCCTTATAAGAAAAAGATGTTACAAATTTTAACAATTTCAATAAGTAATCTAGTACGCCCTAAAAATCTATGAAAAATCAACAACCCATCAATTAGTCACCTCCATCGCCCCCACTCACCAACTTACTCGTCTAGATGTTCCCAATCACCGCACCCTTCTTCCATAACCAGTCAATAGTCGTTGATTATCCAAGCGCAACTCAATTTCAACTCTTGAATCTTAATCATAATTCAATCATTTAAAAACAAACTCTTTTAATACATACCAAAATTCAAACATAATATGACACTTAAATCAAACCCTAACCAAAGTTAGAAATCAAAATCTAAGTGTTGGGGCCGAGGATCTTCGCTGGATATTCATTACATGTGGGGCATCGCCGTGTAGGAAAAGGAGAATGTGTGGGAGCCACAAATTTGGGAGTTTTTGTTTGCCCTTTTTTAGAAGCAATTGTTTTTTTACATGTTTTTCAACTCATCTTACAAAAATATACATTTTTTTTGTTATAGTTAACCCAATAAAAAATGTGTGATGTGACTGAGTTTATAAAATATTTATGATTTTTGGAGAATGATCTAATCTTCTATACTATATAATAAAAGAAACCACTTTCGGATCACATGTCGTTTTGTGAGGGGGTCTCAATTAAAATTTGTAGAAGAGATTTGATGATAAAGATGAAAATAAGTGATAACCATATATTAATTATTAAAATTAAAATTAAAAGATTTTGATGATAAGAATAAGGATAACTGATAACCATATATTAATTAATAAAATTAAAAATTATATATTAACGTTTTTATTATTTATAAAGATAGTTTTAATTGTTTATATCAAAGTTTATAATCTTTATCTTTATTTACTATCTAATAACCGACGGGTAATGAAAATTAAAAAAAAAAATAACATTCTTTTTCTTGTAACGTTTTCTTTTACTTTTTTCGCTTATTAATAACTATTTAATTTAAAATTTCATCGATTTAACCATGCGTAATACTTAAGTTTCTAACCTATTAATAAATAAATAAATAATAAAGTAAATGTTAACTTGTGTAATACATAAGTTTCTAACCTAATAATAAATAAATAAAAAACAAAGTAAAATGTTATAATACATCAAAGTTCCTTTTTTTCAAAAACATATATTAACGACCATATGTGTTAACCAATTATATTATATTTAATCAAGACGTGTAATACACGTGTTTATTCAACCCATGCAATATACGTTTTTAAAGATGTAACTTTTTTCCACGGAATAGTAACCAACTTTTAAAAGTGTTCTAATTAGGTTATTCGTGTCGTTTTTGTCCCAATTAGATAACTTAGCATTCAAATTGAGCCATGTCCTTTTTTCCATGTGTCAAGAAAAAAATAGAGCATAAGATGTTGGGCTCGGATTATTTTAATATATGAAATTTTATTTATTAAAAAAACACTTTAATTACATTAAAAATTAAAAAGCAAGTTACAATCCACGTCACTCGAGTTAGCATCAAATAAAAGGGAAAAGAGAAATAAAAACCAACATCACCACGGTTACCTATGAAATAGACGAAAAAACCCTTAATTTTAATGAAAATGAATGTTGAGTGATCTATTTGGAACACTTTTGAAACTTGAGTTACCTAACTGAAACACTTTTAAAACTTGGTTACTATTCTACAAAGTTACCTCATAATATATAAAGTTATATTTATTCAACCCGTGTGTTATAACCTAATGAAAATTAAAAGAAAGTATATTGTATTATATGAAATATAAACTTATTGAAAACCATAATGTGGAGTGTTCATACAGAGATAAAGAATAGTACTTGTATGTTTACCTTTATGTTCTTATGACTGAACACATGTCGGATGGTGAAATTTTTTAAAATATATAACAAAACAAAATTACATTTTTTAAAGTGTCAGTATTATCTATAATACATCGAATGTTATCTTTAAGAAAAGGTCATTTTCATTCTGTTGTTTTTCTACCAAAACTTTGATGACCTGTAATACCATTAACAACTGAGTGATATTGAAGGAGAAAATTCAATACTTTGATTTAGGGGTGTTAAATTTGTGATATGATATCAAACCACGAAATGAATCTAACATAAAATTTGTTGATTTGGGTTAATTTCAAGTCAAACATTCAAACACACTTAGTAAAATGGATTGTCTTTGTGTAAACCTAACGAGTTTGTAGGTTGACTCGTTTAACCCGTGTGTATATAGTTTAACCCGTGTGTATATATATACAGGGTAAAGTTATTGTAAAAAAAATGTTAAAAGTGTGAGAAGTGTTAAAAATATTGTGGAGATGACATGTGTCCTTAATCTAAATTAATTCAAATGGGTAAACAAGTAATTTTATCATTAATTCAATTAATTCAAATAGAAAACCCTAATCTACTAAAAATAAAGCCTCGCCCCTGAGGGGTCGAAAAGTTGTTGTGGACCACACGCTGAACTCTAGACAAGAACCGAACTGCCTCCGACGCCAAGGAGCCGAACGTGTCAAATACCAGGGAGACAAAGGCATGATGATTATCCTCACAAGCTTTCGCGTGCTTTTCCACCTTCTTTGACTCTGCTTTCAGTACCGCTTGCCCCGTCACAAACCCATTTTCTCAGAACCCGGCTAGTGGGGATACACCTGTGAGATCGACACAAGCATGTTTCTCGCCCTCCCAACCAAAAACTAGCATGTCAGCTGGGCGTAGGGTGGATCTCCCCTCCGACGGGTCTGTAAGAAAATTAACCGGTGCCTCTTTCTTCGCCGATATCCCTGCTCGTCTGAGAATATCCATTAACGAGTCTCGCACAAAGTCATGGCGATACTTAAACCCCGACAACTCTCTACAGTGTAACGCATGCTCCCCGTATTTATCCAGACATGCTTTACGGCAGACTGGGCAAGTTTCATCATTCGGGAATATGGGGATCATCAAACGGTACTTAAGGATTGACCTGTACTCCACCGCTGACATACGTTGACCCAAACTTTCAATAGGAATAACAGTTAAGAAATCCTGAGCGTGAGGCCTCTGTAGGCATTCAATGACCGCTTTCTGGCAGGGTGACAAATGGAAATCTTCTCCCAAACTTTATGCAATTCGACAACAAAAGGCATTCGCCAAAGTTTTCTGTGGCTTTTTGGGGGCGGTGTCCTTGTTAAAGAAACCGCCGAGATCAAGGTCAGGTAGAGATTCATGCAAGCGTTCCAAGGCGCTGGCATAATCCGGATCAGTGTTAGCAACCCCACTGTTACGTAAGATGTGGTCCTGCAACTCCCAATATTGAGACCTGGAAGCCACAAAGGCATAGGCAGCCACATCCCGGGCCGAGAGAAGGCGCAACCCACCAAGCCTCATTGGCAAGGTCACGGTTCGCCACTGTAGGTCACCAAAAAAAGGACCCCCACATACGACAATGTCTTCTATTGCCTCCCGAAGATCTTTATAAAAAAAAATTTAATTTAAAACCTTCCATAACCGCCACCTTATTTATAGGAACATGATTTTTTTTAAAAGATCTCTATAAAAACACTACGAATAACACTGCAACCACCATTCAGCACGTATATAACACCATTCAATAATTATATAACACCATTCAATAAATATATAACACCATTCAATAAGTATATAACACCATTTTAAAGATCTTTATAAAAACACTACGAATAACACTGCAAAATCACCATTCAGCACATATATAACACCATTCAATAATTATATAACACCATTCAATAAGTATATAACACCATTCAACAATTATATAACACCATTCAATAAGTATATAACACCATTCAATAAGTATATAACACTATTAAAGACACTACCTCCATTTCTAGAACGTGTTCTTAGTATAATGTTCATAGTATGGTTATTGTATATGGTGTTTTAAACCTGCATGAATGGTGTTTTACATCTGCATGCTAGTAGATGTTCCAGATTCCATATGTTAAAACACCATGGTGTTTTAAAACCTACATTCCAATAAATAAAAAAACACCACGGTTTCCAGTATGTGTTTAAAACACCACGCTTTGAATCACAATACAATTAAAACACCACTGTATGAACATAGACAAAACATCATGGACTAAACATCTGATCGAAACATATTTTTTTCTCTAAATAAGTATAGCAATATGGTACTCATATTAAAGATAAAAAAACGCTCGTTATTATGGTGTAATTTTTTTTTTAAAAAGTTACGTATAAAAAGTTATTGACGTTTAAAAAAGAGGGGGGGGGGGAGTTGCATGTACATTAATGTTAGTTTGTTAATTTAAAAATGTTAAATTTACATCTATACCCTTAATCTAGAAAATTAATATGTTTAATAGTAAACATTATTTACAATTTTGCCACTATGATCTCAACCATTAGATCTTTGATCTAATGGTGTAGATTCTTTCTTACATTTCTTACAAAAAACCCTTTTTTTTACAGGAACCTCTACCTATATATACATATATATAGAGAGAGAGAGAGTCAAGTTCAGGTACAAATAGCCTTATTGTGCTAAGCATATGAATTGAAGGAGTTAAACAAAAAACACGGTGGCATAATCGTAAATATTATCAACTTTGTATAACTAAAATAACTATCGTAATTACTCTAGTTATTAATTTTGTGATAGTTATGCTACACTAATAAGTGCTTTACTTGTCACTATAGAGTGATTATTTAAACTTTATCATATGTAGAGTAATTATATAGTCGCATAATTACTCTAGAGTACTTATATCTAACGTAATTACAAAATTAAGCTAGATATAAAGTTATTGATTAACAATAATGTGGCACCTGAGCAAAATCCGCAACAATCTTGATTTATCACTTCACTCCTCTGTGCTTACTTATCAAATTTCGGGATGAAATTTCTTTCAAGTTGGGGATGATGTGACAACCCGAATATTCAGGTTAGCATTACATAAATTCCACAACCCTTCAACGTGTATCCTTACATTTGATTCATTAAATGTTTGTGTGTGCGTAATCATTCATGAAACCACTTATACTTGAACCCTTTAGGTGTATTGTTAGTCTTTTGGACTGGGCCGCAAACCCACTTGTAACACACTTCATGGCCGTTTGGGCCTCTCTCGTCTGGCCCACATAGTATATCAGGCCCGAACCATATATGTTAGAAATGGGAGGCGGGTATTGGGTTACTTGTAGCCCACTCCTAAACCATGATCTTATGTAAATGGGCTCAAGCCCATTCCAGTTTAATGTAACCGCCCAAACAAGTGTATAATACGTATTGTATTAGGATAATTATGATGATAAACTAAAACAAACCCTATTGCTCCTTCATAATTTACGTACGACAACAGTAGCAGACCCCCCCCCCCTCGCGAGACATCATTCTTTTGAATCAAGTGTGCGGTTAGTGAATCATTCTTTTTGTTATTTTGATTCTTTGGTTGTGATTAGCTGCTCGAGTAGGTGTTAATTTAATAAGGTGTATGTGATTTATGAGTTTAAATACATGATATGATACTATGAGTCGGGTCACATGCTTGAGATGTCCAGAACAAATTAGTTGGTTGTTATGAATCAATATTAGTGGGTATGTATAATTATTAGGTATAATTGTTATAGAATCCCTAAATCGTTAATTTAAATCAAGGAATGAAGTAACCGTTGTTGATTGATTTAATGTGAATAAGGATGAATGGTTATGTGATAAACTGTTTATTATTGTGAATTGGTCATGCAAATCAAATAGATGAGTTCTAAAAAGTGGATCGTATATACACATGGAACTGGATTGCATGATATTTTTAATGAACACCTATATGTGATGGGGCCTGTTGTGTAGATGGGCCGCACACATAACTAGGCCGCACATGTGAACCGGGCAGCCGAGCAGTGTAACAACGATAGGTTGGGCCAGTTGGGCCAGTCAGCTCCTCCAATATGGGCTGTTCATTGACTAGAGTTATTTTTGGGCCTGTTAGGAACTCGTGACCCATAAATACATCTGGTACGCATCTGTAGTGGGGTTGCATAGCTTAGGACACTTCAGTCAGGCTTACTTATGCATTGGGCCAACTCCTTTTCATACATTTGGGTCGGGTAGTGTGGTTTGGATTGAATGGAAAGAGTGAGTTGTAAAACATTGGTTTGGGGCTTGTGCTGTTGGGCCGGGTATAGTGTGCGGGTAGAATAGGATGGGCATGATTGGGTTTGGTAGTTTGGTACTAACAATATGGATGTTTTTGAGTATTGCTGGTCTATGTTCGGATGATAATACATAATAGATAGATTGGTTTGTTATAACTAAAAGATTATAGAATATTGTGAATGGTGGTCATTATATGCATGTTCAATTGATTGAGGATTTGACTGTTACTACATGTTATTGTGATATATGATTCTGTAATGTGAGAATACTTATGGCCCGAATGCTCGTTATAACTTGCATAATATTATATGATGTCTACTTGTTTAAGGTGTGTGTAGAATATAAAGATTTAAGCGATACACCACTAAATGTTAATGGTATCCGTGTTAGGATCGTTTAGACCAATTTGATCGAGTAACTAGTCTTACCGAGCAAAACCAAGGTGAGTTCATTGCTCTTTTTCAAGCATGCATCCCGGGGAGGGATATCGGGTAACGTTCCAGGGAGGAACGTCAGGTTAATGGGATTTTGTTATTACTCATTTCTATCACATAAGACCCCTTACATCTACCGACAGTTGCCGAGGAGGCAACGAGGTTATTAGTTGATAGCGCTATTAGGTTTGGCACCCTCACACCGTACCGGGGAGGACGGGCGTGAACTAATTTCCTTAAAGCATGACAATGTTTTGATAGAGACATTGGGGTTGGGCAAATACATCTTGTAGCCATTGCAGTAATCGAGTTAATAACAACATCAAATCAAATTGTTAAACTGTGTTATACATGTATCTGGTAACTAAACTCGTAACAAAACTTTGAACTCACCAGCATCGTCTGACACACTTGTTTGCATGCTTGTAGGTCGTTAGATGTCTTGCATTGGAACTTGCTGTCTGGTGTAGCTGGAGTAGTAATGGGTCGACTGGAGGGATTCATGTTATTGATTTCTTGATACTATATCTTGGTTTGAAACTGTTTAACCTTGGTTTGTCATTTGCTTCCGCTGAACATGTTGGTTTTCATTTAAACTCGTTGATGGTACTTTACATTAATAATTAAGGATTTTATTTTAAAATTTGTACGCGTTCAATGTAACTAGTGGCTCGTTATTGGTATGTCACACGCCTAACAGGGACATTCCTTAGGTGGTATTTTGGGAGTGTGACAAATAATACCACCATTTTCGGGTTCATATGTATGAAACATTTTCAAATTAATTTAGTGTACATGTTTGTGTCGGGTTGAACCCGTCTACCAACAAGACTTTCCTGCTTTGATTAGCACCATATATTATGTATAATGAAACCAAAATACCCACCCCATACTGTTGGACGGTAAGACCGATGGAATTATGGATCCGTGTGAATTAAACCACCGGTTTTCTTTCCAATCCCAGCCGCTGTTTTGTAATTCATCCCTTGTTTGACAGGTCACTCGTCCTTTTCCATAGTTACACCGGTTCATGATACATCCTCCATTTGTTATAAAACCAAAGCTTAATTTAACAGAAAATTATATTCTAAGTGTTTCCTATTTTAATAATATACACTGGTTGTTTAAATTTATACACTAGTTGTAATATGGTGTTATGGTTGCTTTTAATTTATAGTTACTCATCCATCCAAAGTATAATTTCTTGCTTTTGTTGGTTCTTTTTTCAAAGAGATTTTTTGTTATTAGTGTAGTGGATACTTATTCTTTGTTAATTGTCATGTATATAATAAGTTTAACTAGATACATAATCCTTTATATATATATATATATATATATATATATATATATAGAAGAAGGATCCGTTAGGAACCACCCTTTATTAAGAAAACCGTGAGAACCAATGTGAACACAACCAAAAATATCTAAAAATAGCTAAAAAAACACACAAAAAAAATATTTTTTAATATTTTTTATAAAAAAAATCGCTACTTTTAGTAGCAAAAAAAAAAACTTTTTTTTTAAATTTTTTTGCTACTAAAAGTAGCAATTTTTTTATAAAAAATATTAAAAAAAATTGTGTGTTTTTTTGATTTTTTTAGGTTTTTTGGGGGTTTAGCTTTTAGCATTTTAGCTTGTGTGGGGGGGGTAGGTTTTTTTAGCTATTTTAGGTTGTGTTCATATTGGTTCTCGCGGTAACCAATTTATTGCGAGAACCAATGTGAACACAACCTAAAATAGCTAAAAAAACCTAACCCCCCACACATAATTTTTTTTAAATATTTTTTACCTTAAAATCGCTACTTTTAGTGGCCAAAAAGTAGCGATTTTTTTTTCTATTAAAAGTAGCGATTTTTTTATAAAAAATATTAATTTTTTTGTGTTTTTTAGCTATTTTTGGTTGTGTTCACATTGGTTATCGCAATAAAGGGTGGTTACTAACGGATCCTTATATATATATATATATATATATAGGGTAGGGATAGTGTACATTAATTAAGAAGTGTGAGAAGTGTATTATAACACTATATATAACACTATATAACACCATATAAATACCGTATAACACTATGTAACACCATATAACACTATATGACACTATATAACAATATATAACACTATACATCTATCATAGACATGCTATCAGACAAACTATAGTGTTATATTTGTTATATAATGTTGTATGGTGTTATATGGTGTTACATATTGTTATACGGTGTTTATATAGTGTTATAATACACTTCTCACACTTCTGGATTAATGTACAGGATCCTCTACCTATATACATATATATATGTATATGTATGTATAATACATAACTACATTATGGCAAAACTAACATTAATTAAATGACTTAAATTAAAAATGGGGAAAGTGAGTATGGTGCTGTTAGGCGTGTATCCTTCCTTATACGCGAAACTCATCAAAACGACGTAGTTTTGATTAAATCAAACTATAGAATAATTTAAATTTTTTATTTAGTTCCCAGATTCCTCCCAATCTATCTCGATCATTGCTGCTCTCCGACTTTCACGTCTTCAACTTCACCGGTATAGTCATTCTTGATTCTGTTTTAAAACTGAATATGTTGTCCCAAGCCTCCATCAAAGATCAATCTTGAACCCCTTATAAAAATCCCATAAATTTAATCCAATCAAAATCAAAGTAAGTTCAGTGAGATTGTTGTGAATCATATAAATCATGCAGTTCAAGAACTTGATTTTGATTGATTTACTTCTCTTTCTACTTCGCCGTGTTCGTTCAAAATCAATCTTATGTTTGTCTCAAGTATTGTGATGAATCACATTCCATGTGATTGATAATAAGACTAAATTAAACCTAACCTAATTAAACTAAAGCGTAAACTAAGAAATATATAAATCTAAACAAGCTACTTTTGATGATAGAAAAAACAATTTCTAATTAATTAATTTCAATCGTAAAGGTACTTGTGATTTCGTGGACAATTCCAACAAATTATAATGATGAAACAACCGCGAACAAATTAATTTCAACTGTAAATGGCTATTTGTGATTTCGTGAAGAATTCTACTCACAGTACCGAACTTGAGCCCCAACCGGGAATTTAGTTCAATTGAATTATAGCACAAAGAAGATGCAAAAATTGATTGTGATACTACTTTGGAGAACAATAAGTGAGATAAAATATCAAAATAAAAAGATTTACTTGATTTTAATCAAAACGACGTCGTTTTGATAGGTTTTGCGTGTAAGGTTACACGCCTAACAGCACCGTATTCACTTTCCCCATTAAAAATATAATAATCAAAATACTATTGTATGACTTAAATCAAAACTGATACTTTTAGTATTGTTTAAATAAAAACCAAGTGTTTTAATTTAGTAAATATTATATGCATTGTATATATAGTTTTTAGTGAAAAAGATTTTACTAACGGACCATATCTTCACTGAATACGTGAATCATATTATCATCATCACTTGTGTCGCTGAAAGTCCTATAAATTGTAGTGAATTCAATCCAGATTGCTATAATATTACTTTCTTCTATTTATATCACTATATAAAAGGTAGGAACAAGGAAAATACTTTTTAATTAGCCTACCATCCACCCCCTAAAAAAGCCTAGATCCGTAAGGAAACATCCATCCTATAATGGGTTTTCGTATTTCTTAATTTATTTTCATTTCATAACTTTTGTTTGATCAAAACGACAAACTAAATAATTAACATATATTTTTTAAGGGACAACAAAATCAATATTATCAACAACTTATCAATTACAAAGATGCTGAGCCCAGAAAATACATCCATCAATTACATATCACACTAGAAAAGGGATTAAATTAACCATCAGTACAAAACAAAAGATATTAAAACTACACACCAACGCACCCAAGTGACAGAATCAGCTCTTGATCGATTGCTAAGCTAGAGAAACCCGAGGTGACTTCAATTAATTTCCGAAAACATAGTTAGTGGTTAAGACTACAGCATGACCCGTCAAGGATGTATTTGTACATAATCTAGTAAGTGCCAATATAGAGATAGCTCATTTTGTAGAGCCGCCTCTTGCCTTTTAGAGGGACGGGGCACCCCCCGTGATGGAGGTTTTCATGATACCTATCACGGTCGTGGAAGAGTGTCTTGTGTGTGGGTTTGACTTTGGTATTGATAAAATGAATGATGTGTTTAATTGTGATTGAGTTTAACTTTGTAATACTTTGTCATATCATTTATTATTGTATTAAACATATGTACTTTTTCTTAATTCTACAAAAATATATGATGAGGGGAGTCAAACTCTCAAAATCCAATATGTTACACTAGTTTAATTTCTACAAAAATATATGATTAATTAAAAAAGGTTATATCTATGAATTTTTTGACTTAAAAATGGTGTATAATTTCTTTATTACATCCTTCTACTTTCTACTATAAAATAGCAGGAGTAGGATCAAATACAAACCATATTTCGCATACAAACTGTAAGAACCATTTAAAAAGTGTCACGTGTCATCTAATCAATTATAGAGAAATGATAAAATAATATTCTAAATAATATCAATTATATTGAATTCTCTATAAATATACTAACAAGCAATTAATTCTTTATTTGGATCTTTCTTTTGTTTTCAATGTGCTGATTAAGAAAAGTGCTGATGTCATTCAAATATGTACTAAAATCAATGATCTTGATTAATTTTCATGTGCTAATCTAATTCAAAACTGCTACTTTTATGTATGTATTGTTTTGGTATGTGCTAATTTAACTTTTTTAAGTGCTATAATCTGTTCTTACGGTTTGTAGGATAAATATGGTTTGTACCGGAACCAACCCAAGTTGGTTGTTGTGGATTAACGCTCAACACTAGTTCAGTTGTTAACACCACACTACACCGCTCTATGGGCGTTAAGTTTGGGAACATGATGCCCTTAGCGGGCGCGAGAGTGTTAGGTGTTGGAGTCCACCCCAGTCAACCAATTGCACATTTTCTTTTTATTTTTATTTTCATTTAGTTTTTAGTTAAATCCAAACGTCATAGTTAAATGGTGAGTTAGTTAAATCAAACTGTCTACGTGGTAATGACATCGCAAGACACAATTAGCAGGTGACTTAATTTTATCAATCTAATCTAGTGTTCATTATTGATTTAAAAAATACAAGAAATATATTTGTTTTATTGTATTGATATTAACCAGATATGAAATAATGATGCGAACATAAATTCATTACGATATTGAAGGTTAAGAAATAATTTAGTTGTTTAAAATAATGATGCAAACATAAATTCATTATGATATTGAAGGTAAAGAAATAATTTAGTTGTTTAAAATAATGAGCTAGAATGGTTTAGACGTGAATGAAGAGCCTCTAGAATTACGACACTTGTTCCCTAGTATTTCTATTTATTAAGTAGTATAAAAATAGATATTGGAGTGTTTTTTCTAAGAAGTCTAACAACATTAGATTGTAATTTTGAATGGATGAGATTGGTTAGTAATATTTTAGTGTGTTTAAAATTCAGAAACCCACATGAACTTCTCTAATCTTTTTTAGATGTTAGTAACTTTTTTATACGTAATTGACTTTTTTTATTTGCACCATGATAACGGACATTTTTTATCATTAATATGAGTACCTTATATTGATATATAAAAAATTACATTTCAAATAGGTGTTGTATATTCTGTTTATCCAACGTTATTTTGATTATAGAAGGTATACTGTGTTTTATTTTGTAAGTAACAAAGGGTTTATTATATAGTGTTTTATTAGTAGCATTTATTTGGTGTTTTATTTTTTTCTTTATAACAAAGGGTACTTGGTGTTTATTTTGCATAAAACAAATAGTATATGATGTTTATTTTGCAGGAACATGGTGTTTTTATCATAAGTCTCATTTAGTCTTATACCATCCACCCTAATTCTTATGGCTTAGCTTTCTTAGTAATTTTACCCTTTTTGTAAGGGTACCATTACATATACACACACAGTGGCGAAGCATGAAAATTTCCACTGGGGGTCGGAAGTCACCGGACCTAAAAGTATATACCTAAAAAAATTATTTTTTTTATAAAACCGGAGGGATCGAAAACGTATATACCTAAAAATTTCTATATGAAACGTACATACATAACACTACTGAGTAAAAAGTTCGGGAGATCGGGCGCCCCCTCCGGCCCCTTCATAGCTGCACCACTGTGTGTGTATATATATATATATATTATGTGTGTGTGTGCGCGTACACGTGTGTTTTTTGTGTGTGTGGCGTATGAAATTGTTTTAACACAAATAAAACACTTATATTGAAACAAATCATAATATTCCAAAAAATAAAAAAAATTAACACCTCTACGTTTTATGAACTATAATACATTAGTTATATAAACTAGCTTTTTTAGGGTCACGCGTTACAGCGAAATCAAGCAAATGATAATGTAAAACAAACGTGATTTGAAAATAAAGCATGTTGTTTAAAAGACAAACTATTAGAATGGTTGAGTTTATCATCGTATCATTTTATTTTATTTTATGATACCAAATAAATACTTTATTTCGAGTACAACTACGTTTTTAACAAAACTTATAACAGAATGTCGGGGAAAAAATCAAGCACAACTATGTACTTAAGTTTTTAGAAAAAAAAAGTTATAACGTAAATTATTAAAGCAGTATCAAATTTATCGATAAATTAATATATGTTCTAAAAAATAAAAAAAGAATTATTAAAAAAAATGGTAGAGGAAATATATGGTTTAAAAAACGGGAAAAAATAAAAATATGTTATTAAAAGTAAATATGATAATAAGCTATTATAATATATTAAATAAAAGAAAAACAAAAAAACTATATATTATTATATAGTTATTAAAATTTTAAATGTTTGAAAACAATATGAAATCGTTTAAATGGTATTTAATTGTAACAACTCCCAAAATACATTATCAGGACCCCTGATCGAAACCCCATACTTGTACGGCGCAACCCGGTACGAAAAACAAAGAAATCAATAACAGGAATCCCAGGAGACACGCGGGGGTACCCCTAAACCTTCCGCGACATGCAGGGGAGTATCAAGACACGTGTGACTCGAGCGCGACGTGTGGGAAGCCTATACGTGCGACGAGGCTACTCTAGGCCTATTTGACCTTCTAGGCGACACACGGGGGTTGCCCCGTTGCCTTCCGCGACGGGCGGGGGTGCCAAATTGAGCTATATATCCAGCAGCTTGGGACGGAAGTTACTGCTCAAAATTGATTAAAACTCTCGTTCGTCTTCCTTCTCGTCTTGCTGTTTCTTTGCCGACACCCCTAAAACCCGAAACTCTGCCTCGTTATCAGGGTAATAACTCTAACCACTGATACGGTAGTGTATCCGATCGATTGAAACCGATCCAACGGATGTTTAAGTGCTACCGGTACCCGGCTATACTTTGTCATTCGTTGTGGGTTTTGATCTCGTGATTATCATTAAAGTTAAAGTTGAATTGAGTTAATACACTAATACGTGTGCATTGTATATTTAATTAGGTATACCAGCATTAAACCAGTAGGCCAATACAGTCAACTTAAATCTGCAATGTGAGTCATTCTTCTTCTTCTTCTTCTTTTTTTTTTTTTTATCAAAATGCTTTGCAAAACCATAAATGTTTTCAGTTATACTTACAGTGATTTAGTCTTTGTAATCT
The DNA here is from genome assembly GCF_002127325.2 of Helianthus annuus. NCBI lineage: Eukaryota > Viridiplantae > Streptophyta > Magnoliopsida > Asterales > Asteraceae > Helianthus > Helianthus annuus. Next base: position 1,796,572 of record NC_035442.2, on the reverse strand, counting down.
AAAATTACTGCCAGTATGTGGGGTTTTGTATACAATGTTTATAAAAATATTTTATTAGCATGAAATACTGGCGAGTACATTCCAGTTTATAAAAATGAGCTCTTATAACTTTACAGTATTAAGAGCGATTACAATGTTTATATCGACCCAATAACTCGTTCAGTACTTATCACTCGACGGATCTGTGACTTTGGTCATATCACACATTGGCTACCCATGTCCAATTGTGAAGATTATCAAGTACTGTATACAAACCCCATAATACTGGCAACAATGTAGAATACAAAGACTTAATCAATGTAAGTATAATTGATAAACATTTAGGGTTTTGTAAAACATTTTAAATACTGACTCATAAGCTGTGAGAAAAAGAGAATGACTCACAAACGGTGAGAAAAGAGAATAGACTCACATTGTAAACTTAGGTATTTCTACGGGCTTCTTGGTAATATTTCTTGATTATTTTCTTGAGTTTCTATTAAAAACATACAATGCATCAATTGATTTAAAATTCATAAATAAATAAATAAATAATAATTCTTTCGAACCGTCAAAGATTCCTCCATGGTTTTCATCCTTGCAGTCTCTTACAACTTTGTACATTTCTTTCCTTCTACCTTATCTTACATGTTCCTTAGCCTTACAGTTCTTTTCATGGCAAAACAAGATCATATAAAACTTTAAAATATTACGTATATGAAATATAAAATAATTATGTACTATATAGTTGGTCAAACCTCTACAAGAAATTGGCAATCTATCAAAGTAATGAATAAACGACAATATGATTACACTGACTGTTGAATAAATTTGCAATATCAGGATGATGCATGATACCGGGCTTCAAGGAAAGGTGCCTGTTGACTTGTTTCACAATCCACAAACAGAGACTGTGTGAGGACATCATCTTAATCTTACGTTGTGCCTTACAAGTATATGACAATTTCATTTTCTATTTTCCTGCTTTAATTCTAAATAACTTTCAACTTTTATTATTTTGCACTGCTTAAGTGCTTTGTATATAGGGTTTATTACTCTTCTTAAGAAATAGAAATATATGATATTCTTCATAAACATGCTTTTCTTTTTGTACAGTGATGGATGGGATAGAACAAGCCAACTAGTTGCTCTTAGAAGTTTGTTACTTGATTCATATTACCGCACCAGCAAGGGATTTTAGGTATGTTTTCATTCGAGACGTAGACTATGTATACATGTCTTGTTAGCTAAGTAAAAACAAGTATTATTAATCCCTATTTTTATGTAGGAACTTGTGGAAAAAGATTGGCTTGCGTTTGGACATCTGTTTTCAGACCGAGACCAAGCTGGAATGACAAGCTTGATTGGGAGTGGTTTAGAATTACCTTGGCAGTCTTCAAGGAGCTCGTTAAGGAAAGGAAGGAGAGAAAGAAAGGTTCGGCGTAATTATAGAAGAGTTGATGGCTGAAATGGAAAAGGAGAGAAAGATGCTATGACGAACATTGAAGCTATGTTAACAATTGTGGTTCGAAAATAGCAATAAAGACGTTTAGTTTGAATGTATGGATTTAGATATTTTAGTTTTAGTTATTTGATGTTTTGATTTGAATGTTTATTATGATTTTGAAATATCATAAATGGCTAGATTTTGCAAATAAATGAAATGGAGTAGGTAAATATAAAAAATGGAATAGCATATAGTAGCGAAATGATGGTGAAAGGTAGCAAAACGATAACAAAAAGCGGTAGCTAAACGGTGACAAAAACAAAAAAAGCGGTAGGAAAAAGGTGGCAAAAAGCGGTAGCTAAATGGTGACAAAAAAAACGGTAGCAAAAAGGTGGTAAAAAGCGGTAGCAAAACTAAACGGTAGGGGTAATAAAAAGTGGTAGCAAAACGGTAGCAAACTAACAATAGCAAAACGGTAGCAAAAAATAAAACGATAGCAAATAGGTGGCAATAGGGCAATCGCTACGTGTATTTTTCTTACCGAGTTTTTGGTGCCAAAATGGTGGCAAAAAGGCAATTGCCACTGTTTTACGACCGAAAAAGCGGTAGCAAAAACCCAATTATTAAGTAGTGTATGCATATTTGGTATGACTGCAACATCGTCAATACCTCGTGTATGTGACCTTTTTTTTGTTTAATTTTATGATTTGGGAATTTAGTTTTTTTTCTTGGTTTGTTTAGGGTGGTTTGCTATTGTGTTTGTAAATTTTATAATTTTGGGGAAGTTGAATTTTTATTGGTTGTTTTAGAATGAGACATTTAGGTTTATAGTATAGGAACTGGGCGATTTTTTTCGGTCGATGTAATCCTTTAGTTTTCATTATTCTTTGGTTTTATGAATTTTAAAGAATTCTGAGTTTGGATGTCATTTATATGCAGAGGTAAATTGATGCATCTTTTAGGTAATATAAACTTAAGAATAGTAAAATAGATTAAGATAAGACTAATGCAGAGGCGTCGGGCTCTCTCTAACATTGTCTCCGGTCACCATCTCCAAATCTTCAGAGCCGTCGTCCATTGTCAAGTGGTTGGAACCTTACCCACCACTTTCTCAGCCCACGCTTGTTTAATCTCTGGAAAACCCTAATACCTAGTCGTATCATCTAAAACCACCGACATTCACCACCAACGCAAAGACGAACTGAGGAATTTGATTTTAGGGTTTGGGGTGTAAGAGCAGTGGATATGGCGGTGGTTGGAAGCTGTCATCATTGGGGTGGAGGGGAAGAGAGATAGGGAATTGGATGTAGAGAGATTGAAGAGAGAGAAAGGGTGTGGGTTTTTTCATCTTTTGGAGATGCAAGATGTAACGCCCCAAAACTCGAGTCCAAATATTTTATTTTGACATTTTATTAGGTTGGCATGAGTAAGTAGGATTTATTGTTCAAGTGGGTTATTTCACTAACAACCAAGTTATCTAACTTGGTTTGATAGTGTTGGCTATAGATTGAGAGTGGAAAAACAATGGGGCCAACTATGTTTAATTCACAATCATAAGGGACTAATGTGGGTTAAAAGGGAAGTTGGGATATTATAAGAAAATATCAACACCCACAAACACACATTCGTGTGTGTTCTACGTCGATCAGAAGCTCCCAAAGGAGCCAAACCCTAGCTCAAGCTTATTTGCTCAAATTGAAAGGGGAATTCAACCCAAATCTAATGCATGTACCTGAATTCTTAGTCATCTAGCCCTAAAGATCACTTGGTAAGTTGTAATTTTTGATTTGGTGATTTTGATATGAAGTGGGTTTTGATCAACCCGCGAATTTGTATGAAATTGAGCATGAGAATGTATTAATATCATGATATAAAGCATAGATTACACGTGGTTTAGGTTAATTATATGATTAGAGATGAAAACCCACTTGTGGTAGTGAAGATGATGTTATGGATAATCATGTATGCTTAATCGTTGTGTAAAGTTTATGTATGATATTGTATGTAATGAGTAATTGTTAGTTAATTTGGGTATATTATGAGAATTATATGATTCAAGTGAAATTTGATGATGTTGATATGAACTAGTAAGAATATGCAATGAATGCTTGTACATAATGTTTTGTTAGTAGTACACCCGCCAAGTGTTCGATGAAATGCCTAAGAGAGCAAAATTGTGAAATTATATGAAAGTTGTGGGTAAGTATGTATAGAAGGTGCTTAAGGTGGAGTCCATATGAGAATTCGGATTTGAATGTATGGTTTGGTAAAATTATGCATTAAGAACTTGTACCTTATGCTTCAATGGTGTGATGCTCGCCATGTAATTGATGCGCTGGATTTATGGTGATTAAGAGTGAATGTGTACAAATGTGAAATGAATAGTTTATTGATAAGTGATAATGTTGGAGTTATGTCGTGGACGTATGTAAGATGATAATTTTGATTAAGTGAATGTTGAACAATGCGGTTGTCGAATGTAGAGTTATGAAAACATAAGTATGTGTATATTATGTATGTGACTAGGTGATCATGTAGTTGTATGTGTTATACAACATTATGTATGAAATTAATATGATGTCATTAATATGGTCTATTATATCAACATAAATGCGTGTTCGAAATTGGAAGTTATATGCTAGAAGGTTGACTTTCTGAAAGTCAACAGAGAATCCATAGCATGGTTAGGCATTTTGACACAAATATAAGAATCGAGAGATCATGGAATATGTGTTAGATCAATTATGTGTTATGTGTGATAACGAATTTAGATTTCAAGGATATTGAAACTATGTGGTTGACCAATCATGTCGTATGCGTGTTAGTGAAAGTCAATGTAGATAAGAGTTGGAAAATGTGTGTTAATATGAATGAGCATGAATACTAACATTATTATGGCATGACGGCATGAAAGAATAGGAACCACACTAGCATGGACCAAGCATGGAAGGCTAACGGGTCAAGATGAGGCAAGCAAGCGGGTATGAACACGGATGCACAAGGTAAGTGATTTCCGTAATCACTTCTTAGTTTGTTTAAGTAATATAATGTTTTAATTAATTAAACATGATGTTGAGATCAAATATGTGATGAAGTCCTTCGTCGTAAATGATGGGAATAAAGTTGACCAAAACGCCCTTGATGGGTATATTGGGCAAACGATCTTAAAAGTAGTTTAGAAACAAGCTAATCGATTGGTGTAATGTTTTGGTCAAGTATGAAAGTGAGGAGTATAGGGTTTTGTATGTCGTAGACCTTTTTATGCACGAATACCCATAACGTGTAACACCCCAAAGATAAAAGAATATGTAGTAATATGGTACCTAAATGTGGGATCCTAAAGAATATGTAGTAATATGGTACCTAAATGTGGGATCCTAAAGAATATGTAGTAATATGGTACCTAAATGTGGGATCCTAAAGAATATGTAGTAATATGGTACCTAAATGTGGGATCCTAAAGAATATGTAGTAATATGGTACCTAAATGTGGGATCTTAAAGAATATGTAGTAATATGGTACCTAAATGTGGGATCCTAAAGAATATGTAGTAATATGGTACCTAAATGTGGGATTCTAAGTTAAGAATTTCCTTAATCCGGAGGTAGGATTTTAAGTTAATATGATAGAATGTGAATTTACAAGCATGTAGGAAGAAACGAGAGGTTAAACGGATAAACGGTTCAAAAGTTATGCGCGTTTTAGCGCGTACGAACGACAAAACAACATCAGTTTTGCCAGACGCCTTATTTAGCTGTTTATGGGTGTTTCTGGCTACGGGTAAAGGCAAGGCCCGTCGCCGACGCCTCTAGGGCCGTCGCCGACGGCCTCCCCAAGTCTCAAAAGCTGAAATCTTGTTATTTAAGTTGATTTATGTATCGTAGGCTTCGGTTTGTTACCCGTGGACTACGGCGGGTTTTCTAAACATGATTTGATCGATCCTTAGATGTTTATGGGCTATAAATCAAAGTCTAAGTCCCATGTAAATATTGTATGATTATGTAAAGATGTAGGAAAGGTATGTACGTATGTAGTTGTGTATGTATGTATGTGTAAAGATATATATGAGGGTATGCACGTAAGTAAAGTTGTAGGAAAGGCATGTGTGTATGTAGATGTGTATGTTTGTTTGTATGTAAGTACGTATACATGCATGAATTGATATGTTCGAATTTTAACGTTACTAATTATGCGTTTGAGGTCGGTATGTAATGCAGGAATGAGTACATCGGATTCTTATGAAATTTAAGCCCAACCCGGAATAAGAGGATGAGTAAGGATAGTTGGATGAACTAAAGTTAAATTGTCAAACGTTATTCAATCCTTAATTATATGAGTTTTAATGTTATATGATGTTTTCGTTGACTAATGGCTAAGTTGTATGTGACGCCCACAGGTGATACACGGACTTCTTCTGCTACTTAGGAGGTGAAGCGGACGTAAATCGAGTCAAGAGCAAGGATTGCACGGATAGATCGACCATATAGTTGAAATATGTAACGTCTAGAAATGTGAAATTTTAGTATGAATGTTGTGAATTCTTTTATAGAACGTTTAACATTTTAGCTTTTGGAACCTTCTCGAAAGTAATGTCGTTAATAAGGAAGGAAATTTTTAAAGCTCTTTTCCGCTGCGTCATTTTTAAGGTAAAACGTGTTAGGGCGTAACACAAGATCTGACTAAGATCTTTATGAAAAGAAAGAGAGAGAGAGAGAAGATGGGACGAGAATACAAAAAGACGAAATTGTCCTTTTAAATTAATTTTTGTTTGAATGAGGTGTCAATATACTATTGGGTTAGAGGAGTTCCTATGGTCCTCGCAACTGAGATTGGTTCTTCTTTGAACCAAATTACATGGGTTAAAATGAAAACCACCCCAGTTGCGAAAACTGTAGGAACCACTTTTCCACCATTGATCTTTTGAGATGGATGGTTGAGATTAAAAGTGATTAAACCAAATATTTAATTCTTTTTGTCTTGTTATGTTTTAGTATTTTATTGTCATAAGGGTAATTTGGTCAATTTGCTATTTTTTTTGTCTTATTTGTTATTAATATTTTTGTTTTAGAAAAAGTGTTTTTGTCTTATTTGGTTATTAGTTTTTAACAAATCAGATTTTTTTACAAAAAACAAAATTTTTATAGATTTTTTTACAAATCATATTTTTACGCCCCCGGTTTTAAATTTCTTTACGCCCCCGGTTTACGAATTTTTTTATGCCAAAAAATTTAAACTTTTTTACGCCCGGGTTTACGAATTTTTTTTACGTCAAACATTTGTTTTTACGAAAAAAATCTTTTTACGACAAACATTTTTTCACGACAAAAATTTTTTATGGCAATTTTTTTTTACAACAAACATTTTTTTACGGCAAACATTTTTTTACGACAAACATTTTTTACGGCAAAATTTTTTTTACAGCATAACTTTTTTATGACAAACATTTTTTTACGATTCGGTTTTAAAATTTTCTTACGACTCGGTTTATTTTTTTACGCCCCGGTTTTTTAACTTTTTTTACGACTCGGTTTTAAACTTTTTTTACGACTCGGGTCTAAAACTTTTTTCACGACTCAGGTTTTAACCTTTTTTACGGCTCGTTTTTAGAAGCTTAACAAACAAACTCAACCAATCACGACTAAGTTGATACTTATCATCATCATCGACTGAAATATAAAAACTGACAACAAAAATCAAAAACCGTTTGTGGAATCTTGAAAAAAACAGGGTTTGGCTCAAAGTTTCCAAATATCATGCCTACAAAGCGGGGTTGCGGGTCAAAAACCTACCCTCCACATCCTTGCCACGCCATCGTCATCATTTGTCGGAAAACAAAATATTTTGAACTAGCACCGCCAAGAACCACAAATGTTTTCAACACAACTAACTGAACACGATTGCTTTCAATATCCCAAACAGTCAACTGATAATGTAACCTCTAAATAACTCTATAACTAGAATCACGATTGCTTTCAATATCCAAAAACAGTCAACTAGTTACTAGCAACTTGAAAACGCATAACACATCCAATACACAACGCCAATACCCATTTCACCAAAAAAAATTCACCATCTTTAAACAGAAGGTACAAAACCCACCAATATTTTCATCATCTTTAAATAAATCAAGAAATTTCTCAAAATGAGATTGCCTCAGGTTGCCAGGCTCATCAAAATGAGTTGCCGGTCATCGGTGAAGGTCATCGGTGAAAAATCACCTCAGGGTCGTCAGACAACCCCACCATACTGTCAGCTGTGAAGTCAAAAAACAAAACCCAGATGATAAAATTCTCAAAAAAAAAAAAAAAAAAAAAACAGATTATGATTACCAAAAAATAAATTAAAAAAAAAACTCTTGCTTCTCTAATCATAAAAACACAATTTTTTAAGATCAGGGAACAAAAACCAGAAGACTCACTTGATGATCTTGTGATTCTTCTTGATGACAGTGGAGTCTCCATTCAAACCCTTTATGTTTTACACAAAGATTTATAGAAAGGGGCACCGGAGAATTATCACCGGAAAACTTAAAGGGTCACCGGAGAATTGATTTACAGAAAGATTAGAGTGGTGAGGTCCACCATGGACCACCGGCACCACCGGGATGAAACAAAAGACAATCGGCACCACCGGGGACCACCGGCACCACCGACTGAAATATAAAACCCACCGACATCATCCGCACCACTGCACCACGGTGAGTGAGCAAAGAGAGAGAGAGAGAGAGAGATATATATATATGACGGCGGCGAAGATCGCAAAAAAGGGCATATAACTCATCCTCTTCAATAGCGACGGAGACTACGACGGCGGCGACGAAGATCGGTGACCAACCGGAAAGCACACCAGCAACAGCTCCATCCACAAACAACCAGAAGACATCTCAACAGAGAATCTAACAACTTCCACCACCGAGAAACCTAAGGCCGATGACTTTATCCCTAATTTCTACTACCAACTAATCTCTCTCATCACCACTCAATGGCATCCAACTGTTTACCACCAACCGCCACTCTCTCCGGCGCCACCACCTCCACCACTCACCGCCGCTCTCCACCGTCCCCTGCCACCACCGTCAGTCCTTCTTCCGTCGCTCTCCACTGTCCCATGCCACCACCGCTAGTCCTTCATCTCTCAAACCTCTCAGATTGGTTTGGATGTGTGTGTTTGGTTTGAGTTTTGTTTTGGGTTTGATTCCTTATGCACACAAATTTGAAAGGTGAAAAGATGAAGGCATATGATATTAAGAGAGAGAGAGAGAGATGAATTTCATTTTTTGGGGTGTGTGGATGAAAAAGTCTGTGATAAGACGTTAAAGAAAGAGAGAGAGAGTAGATTTGACATATTGAGTAAATTACTAAAATACCCTTTAGGTTTTAAAATAATAGTCCATACGTGTCATTATCTGATTAGTGGAGAGTGGTTCCTACGGTTCTCGCAACTGGGGGTAGTTTTCATTTGAACCGATCCCTATATATATATATATATAGTTAGAGGTTCCTGTAAAAAAAAGGTTTTCTGTGAGAAAGGTAAGAAAGAATCTACACCATTAGATCTTTGATCTAATGGTTGAGATCATAATCACAAAATTGTAAATAATGTTTACTATTAAACATATTAATTTTCTAGATTAAGGGTATATAGGTAAATTTAACATTTTTAAATTAAGAAACTAACATTAATGCACATGTAACTTCCTCCCGTCTTTTTTAAACGTCAATAACTTTTTATACGTAACTTTTTAAAAAAAGTTTACACCATAATAACGAGCGTTTTTTTATCTTTAATATGAGTACCATATAGCTATACTTATATAGAGAAAAAAATATGTTTTAATCAGATGTTTAGTCTATGAATGGTGTTATATACTTACTGAATGGTGTTATATACTTGCTGAATGGTGTTATATACTTACTGAATGGTGTTATATACTTACTGAATGGTGTTATATACTTGTTGAATTGTGTTATATACTTGCTGGTGTTATATACTTGCTGAATGGTATTATATACTTGCTGAATGTTGTTTATAGAGATCTTTAAAAAAAATCCAGTTCCTATAATTAAGGTGGCGGTTATGAGAAGCTTTTAATTAATTGAATTAATGATAAAATTACTTGTTTACCCTTTTGAATTAATTTAGATTTAGGACACATGTTATCTCCACAATATTTCTCACCTTTCTCACACTTTTAACTTTTTTTACAATAACCTTACCCTATAATATATATATATATATATATATATATATATATATATATATATATATATAGGGTCAGGATTTAGGGAAAACGGCTAAAAGTGTGACAACTATTTTGGTGTTGACATGTGGCATTAGTGCTAACTTACACTAAGGGTAATATTGTCAAAAAGCTCATGCACATGCCATTCACATGTCAAAGACCATGCACATGCCACTCACATGCATATTCCACCATCTTTTTTAAACTCTCGTAACTTTTCTATACATGATTATTTTTTTAAAAATACACCATAAAATCAAGTGTTTTATTATCTTTCTAACGAGTATACTATTGCTATACTTTTGAAATTTAAAAAAAAAATAACATGAACTGTGTGTTCAATTAAAAACGCCATAAAACATCTAGTTTAGAAAACGTCATGAAAAATACCCACTTGAAAACGCCATAAAACACTCAGTTCAAAAAAACACCATAAAAACTCAGTTTAAAACGCCATCAAAATACCCAGTTCAGAAAAACGCTATGAAAATACCTAGTTGAAAATGCCATAAAACACTTAGTTCAGAAAAACGCCATGAAAAACTCAGTTGAAAACGCTGTAAACACTTGGTTCAGAAAACGCCATAAAAAACTGGTTGAAAAACGCATAAAAACTGGTTGAAAAACGCCATAAAAACACACACTTCAGAAAAAACGCCATAAAAACCCAGTTGAAAACGCCGTAAAAAAACAAAGTTTTAAACGCCTTAAAAAATCCACTTCATTTTTTTTCGGAAAAATATATCAATATATACCCGTAGGAATGATAAAAAAATGTTAAATTTTATGGTGTGATTTTTAAAAAAAAATAATCGCGTATAAAAAAGTTATTGGCGTTTAAATATGATCGGGGGAAATGACATGTGATTAACATGTGCACCCTTGTTTGAATCTTTCTATTTTACCCCTCCTGATAGTTTTCCAAGGCCCCTAGTATTTACAAAAGTGTCACCGTATCAATCTCAGCCACAAACCACTAAGATCTTGTGGCTGAGAATCGTTCTCACCATTCTCACATTTTGAGGCGTTTTCTCCTGATCCTGTTCCTATATATATAGGGGAGGGTTATCTTAAGAACACTAAACATTGCTTGAACCGTGAGAACGAATAAAAAACCAATCAAAACCGAAATTTTTTAATACATACCTCATTGTAATTAAAATACAACATCAAAAAAGAATTTACAATATCAAATAATTCATTTCTCCTCTCAAAATCACTGTTACTAGATTTTTTACGCATGTGTAAATATAAGAAATTTACACATGTGTAAATGACAAATTTATACATGTATAAATTTTCTTTATTTACGAATTCACGTAAATTTAAACGTGTAAATTTAATTTCTAACATTGTATTCGAACAATAATGACAATAATGATAAGTGTAAAAAGAAATTTTGAATTTGAATTGTTTTTGACCAAGTTCTTGTGGTTTTTTCATTTGTTCTTACTGTTCTCACGATATTTAGCGTTCTCATTAAACTCTCCTTTTATATATATATATATATATATTAAAAATAATAAACTCATTATAAAAATATTATAAAACTCGATAAAAGTTAATATGAGTGGTTTTACTCTCATTTCAGCCCCCACACCCATAGTAATTTTCTTTAAGTTCATCCGTTTACCCTCTTTATATTAGTTATTGTCAATGATCAAAACTCCTTCTCATCTTTTTTAGAAGAGTTAACTGCCATTTTCGTCCCTGTGGTTTGGTCACTTTGGCCATTTCAGTCCATTTTTCAAAAATGCGCTATTTTCCTCCCCGACGTTCTGGAAAGGTGCCATTTCAGTCCAAAAATCATAACCCAGTTAAGTCAGTTAGTAAACAAGGACTGATTGTGTAAATTTGTAACATAAAGGACTGATTGTGTAAATTTGTAACACCACCACCACTAGCCCTGCCACCACCGCCACCACAGCCACCACCGCCACCACACCCACACCGCCACCACAGCCACACCGCCACCACAGCCACTGCCACCACCACCACCACCGCCGGAACCGGAGCTCCGGTGGTCACCACCGCCGCCGCCGGAACCACCACCATCAACGTCATTTTTTTGTGTGTATGAAAGATTTGAACTTGTATGAAAGATTGTGTGTCCAAAACCAAAACCCGTTTCACGCTGCTTCAAACAGTGACAAAGGTGACAACAGTGGAGATGGTATGATGGTAATTATGATGAATGACGGGAATGATGTCCGATGATGACAACAATGGTGACCGGAGTTGCAGGTTAGCCGGAGATGAGAAGGGTGGTCGGAGAATGGTGCTACGGTGGTGAAAGTGATCGACAGTGAGGTGTGCGATGGAGATATAAAGGTTGTCGGGTTATGCGGAACGATGGTGGTCGCAGGAGTGAGGGGTGAAAAACAATGATGCTCAGAGTGATGACCAGAGAAGATGGTGATGTTGCAGGTTTGAGTGATGATGAACGGTGATGAACGGACAGTTGCCTTATGTCGAAACAACAGTGATGAATGGAGATTGCGGTGAGCGGAATCAGAATCGGTTTTTCGGGAAGTTATGTTTCGAACAGAAGTTGCAGGAGATGAACGTTGAAGATGATCTTGTTTCGGAAGCTTTCGAATGGTGGTGATGAACGGAGCCGAGCTGTGATCACCGGAACCTGTAACTTCACCGGAACCTGCAACTTCATCCGAATTCAGGCAAATCGACCACTTCCATCGTCTGCATCCTCCATTTCGTTTTGCACGTAAACGTTCCAAAAAATGTATAAAACGAGAACGTCGGTGTGGCTGTGGTGGCGGTGGTGGTGGTGGTGGCAGTGGCTGTGGTGGCGGTGTGGCTGTGGTGGCGGTGGTGGTGGTGGCAGTGGCTGTGGTGGCGGTGTGGCTGTGGTGGCGGTGGTGGCGGTAGTGGTGGTGGTGGCAGCGGAGTGGTGGTGGTGGCAGGGCTAGTGGTGGTGGTGTTACAAATTTACACAATCAGTCCTTTATGTTACAAATTTACACAATCAGTCCTTGTTTACTAACTGACTTAACTGGGTTATGATTTTTGGACTGAAATGGCACCTTTCCAGAACGTCGGGGAGGAAAATGGCGCATTTTTAAAAAATGGACTGAAATGGTCAAAGTGACCAAACCACAGGGACGAAAATGACAGTTAACTCTTTTTAGAATTTTTACTTGACCCTGGTTACCACACACATCTGGGTGTCGTATATTTACAAGTCATAACAAAGCAAGAAAACACAATCAACATTAAAAGCACATAATAATGTGTTACAGATCAAACAATAACAATATACATATCCCAAAAAATTAAGCATATAAAAAATATGGCACGCACATATGTTATAATAATAAAAAAAGGAAGTAGAGAAGATACTATGGTTTTCAAGTGAAGAAAGAAAGAAATATAAGAAGAAGAAATAAAGAACTATATTAGGTTTTGGGTTCGATTTCCATAAGGGGTTTTTTCTAGATTTATTGGGTTTACTCCTGATTTGTTGTACATTTATTATAGCCTAGTGGAGATAGATCAGATGGTTTCACTGGTGAAACGATGATACTTCAGTGGTTCGTCAGTGATACAAATTTACCGTTAAAAAAGGTGATGTGAGCGAAATGAGGTAAAAGAACATTACTTTGGAGTCTTAGGTGCTGTTTGTTTTTTCAGAGGTAAAACGTCTCCAGTCTGCGGACCACATCTGCAGACATCTGCAGCCGAAGAGGTGGACCAAACCTATGCAGTCTGTAAGAAGAAGACTGTTTGTTTTTTTTAACACTTTCAAACACTTCCAACAAGATTACAGTTACAAATTAACCACCTCATGCAAACAACACCTTAAGTTAATGTTATCTTTGTGTAGTAAAGTATAATAATGGGATTGGGAAACAACCAGCATTCAAAATTCCCAAATTCTGGAAAGCCATTCTCCTAAAGTAAACAAACACCAAGGATTAGTGGCATTATTCAACAACCATCACATCCCTGTAGTGTTAATTGTCAATTGACAATCATAAACCTTAACATCAGCAAACACTACCATACAACAGCGTAGGTGGGGTTCTTATATGCAGAAGGTGTTTCATTACATAGAAATTAATTTTAACAAGATGACCGACCTAACCATAAATAAAAACGTTAATTCTGAACAGAAAACCTAATTCGATTCTTCCTACGAACAAGTTTACAAATGCAATAGCAGAATAGCACTTACAATGGCAGAGAAGGGACGCAAATTTGATGTCAACGGAGGCAGAGAAGCGACGGGGATTTGACTGAGGCAGAGAAGGGACGAAGTTTGGTGTCGCCGGAGGAAGAGAAGCGACGGAAGGGGGTCGCCGAAGGAAGAGAAGCGACGAAAGTTGGGGTCGACGGAGATGTGGGGTGTTGGAGGAGGTGGGGGTGCTGGAGAAGATGGAGGTGTCGCTGGAGAAGAATGGATGCTAGGGTTTTTGAAAGAGCAGATGTCTAGAAGAGAAGAGGCTTGAAGATGTGAAGCCAGATCTGTTTGTGGAAGAGGTATAAAAGTGGTTTTTTTTAAATGAAATCACTTCTAAAAAACAAACATGCTGCAGACTCAAACGTCTGCGCGTGGTCTGCGTGGGGCAGACATAAAAGGTTTGGAAGTACTTTTCACAAAAAAACAAACACCCCCTTAGATAACATAAACGGCTAGCCATTAGTAAATGTTAAGTTTGTATGCTTTTACTAATACATGCATTTATTTGAAGGGTAAACATAACCTAATATCAATATACCAAGTTTTATTGCCATGATAATTTTTGGGGGACAAATGTATGATAACTAGTTTTTTTTCTGCTCGCGTTGCAGGACATTAAGCCGAATATTTCCCTCTTATAAAATGTATGTTTTTGTTTCGGTTACTTGTACATACTACTCATAACACGATCTCGAAAAAATTATATCGATTCAACCAATTAAAACAAAACAATACCATACTTTCGCTAAAAAACTAAAACGATGAAAAAACTATAATTTTAAACTGGGGCAAAATTGTCATTTTCAGGGCAAATGAGCATGTGCCAGGAAGCAGGCTGGCACACATAAAAATTACACCGAGTCAACTAATTAAAACAAAAGGTTCATAGTTTTGTAATAAAAAATAATTAAGGAAAACAAAACAAAACACTTACCATAGTTTTGTTTAAAAAAAACTAAAACGATTGCATGACTATTATTTTACACCGGGGCAAAATCGTAATTTAACAGAAAAAAACAAAAACAATGGCAAATTGTAAATTTGAACTGAGGACAAAATCGTAATTTGGTTGGACCAATGGAGAAGTGTCAGGCAGCTGGCTGACACTATTCCCTAATAGAAAACAAAAACGATGACAAAATTGTAAATTTGAACAAAGGTAAAACTGTAATTTGGCTGGGAGAAAAAAAACCTAATGACAAAACTATAAATTTAAACGAGGCAAAATCATAATTTGACTGGAACAATGAGGGAGTGTCAGACAGCTATCTGGCACTATTCCCCCTTATAGATTTTGTTGTTTATATAAATACATTAGTACCAATAACCAGACGATATATAGTGATAAGACTATATTTTATGTAACCAGTGAGATTATATTTAAGGGTTATTGGATTTTACTATTTCTAGGTTTTACCTGTTGGTCGATAATAATCCCAACTTTTAAAATTTTCTCCAACGATCCCAACTTGTAACAATTTGGCCCCCGTTAATCCTTTTCTAACATATAAGAATTTAGCCTCCTCAATAGATTCAAGCGCATCTGCAGACTCTTTAAATGATTTAAGTGCACCTATGTTGGAAATGGATCAATAGAGGTCAAATTCTTACAATTTGGGATCGTTGTAGGAAATTTAAAGTTGGGATTATTATCGACCAACAGGTGAAATTTAGGATTATTAAAATCCAATAACCTTATATTTAATTGATATAGAACCCACTTTCGTATTGGGTATCTCATTTGTGGCCAAGAGTTGTCTACAAAATCCAAATTTTCTAAAAAGTGTAAAAAGTCATAAACACAAAAACGTTAACTATAAAACACACCCAAAACCCACAAATAACAAAATGAAGATTACTAAAACATCATATATGTGGGTTGTGTTTTGTGGTTTTGATGATAAGAGTCTGATTATTGAATGACAAATATTATTGTGTTTAGCATGTTGTGTTTTAAATATATAGTTCTATGATTGTGTGTTTAAAGTTTTTATGGACCATTATGGTTTGAATATGGTGTTTTAGTAGTTTTCACTCTGCTATTTGTTGGTTCTAGTTGTATTTTATGGCTGAAATTGTAATATTTTATAACTTTTTACACTTTTTAGGAAATTTGGACTTTTTAGTTCAACACCACCCTCAGATTTGTTATATATATATATATATATATAGGGAGGGGCTCATGCGAGAACCATTCTTATTGTGAGAACCTTGAGAACCAATGTGAACACAACCTAAAATAGCTAAAAAAATCTAACCCTCCCCCCCCCCCCCAAAAAAAACCTAAACCCCCCCACCCCCCCCCCCCCCCCAAAAAAAAAACCTAACCCCCCTCCCCCCAAAAAACCTAAACCCCCATCCCCCACCCCACCCCCTCCCCCCCCCCCAAGCTAAAATGCTAAAAACTAAACCCCCAAAAAACCTAAAAAAAATCTAAAATTTTTTTTTTGAATTTTTTAATATTTTTCATGTTAAAATCGCTACTTTTAGAAGCCAAAAAAAATTTAAAAAAAAATTTTTTTTTTTAATTTTTTTTATTTTTTTTGGCTTCGAAAAGTAGCGATTTTTTTATAAAAAATATTAAAATATTCAAAAAAAATTTTTTGTGTGATTTTTAGCTATTTTTAGACATTTTTGGTGTGTTCACATTGGTTCTCGCGGTTCTCACAATAAGAGATGGTTCTCGCATGATCTTCTCCCTATATATATATATATATATATATATATATATATATATATATATATATATATATATATATATATATATATATATATATATATATATATATATATGGTTAGGTTAACATACAAAAGCCCTCATCATACTTCACGTACGCGACATGGTAACCGTCAGATCAGGGCTATAATCACACATGGAACATATAATCACGCATGGGAACATATAATCACACATGGGATCAGTTTTTTTTTTGATAATCACGCATGGGATCCAAAATCACGCACGTTAATTTGATCAAAATTATAATCACGCATGTTATATACTTGGTCGCGTACGTTAATGTACGTTAAGCCGTGAAGTACATTATACTTTCTCTCTCTCTCTCTCTCTCTCTCTATATATATATATATATTACGTTGGCACGTTATTTAAAAAAAAACAGTGGTCCAATTTCTTCGTTGTAATGGCTATATTTTGAATTCAAGGCCCGTCGTTTGTGTCGTGTGGGAGCCGGTTTGAACGAGCCGGGCATGAGGGGGGCGGTGTGGGGGACCGGCACCGGCCAGGCCGGGCCTAAGCCGGCCCCCATACCCTTTAGTCTAACCCCTTAATTATATTAACTCAGACATGTAAAATAGTAATGTTAACCTCCTCCCTTAACAAGTTCTTCATAAATGTTACATTTTGTGAAAATTATTCACACGTGTGACTTAATCACTTGAGATATGTAATTATCTTATAAGTCGTTTGTCGATCAATATGAACAAAAAATCATAGCAAGTTGTTTCTTGTCTCTCCATGATGAATGGTCCACTAATGTCAATTGTATACATGTATTACGAACAGTTACTATTACTCTGGTTATCAAAATCAATATGTTTTTTTTTTATAGATGTAGATAAAAGAGTTGAAACATAAAAGATGGTCGTGTTCATTGACAAGAATGAAAAGTAACAGATACATCTGCATCACTGTCATTCTAGAGTATTTATCGAATAGATTCCAAATATTCATGTACACGTTACATAATTTTTTAAGGGAAAATGACGAAATCGGTTGTTGACTAGTCAAATTTTAAAAAAATAGGCGGTTGAAACCCCGCCATGAACCTTCTCACGGAAATCAATGTTGTTGAAGCGTTTTTAAAAATCCTTTCAGAGAACACCAACCAATATGTGACACATGTAAAAAAAAACTGTAGCAGCTCTAAGTATTTTCGGCCATCTCTAGAGAAACTTCAGCCCTTTATAGATAGAGAGGCTTCAACACTTTTTTTCTTTTTTTAATTTTCCATCATGATTTTTAGATGGGAGTAACTTTTTAATATGGTAAAATCAAAAAATAAAAATAAACCAAATTAAAGATGATAAAATTATCTTTAATTTAGTGTACTTTTTTTTAAAATTATTATCATATGTAAATATTATACCCGTTTAAAAATCGTTGTGAAAAAAAAAAAAGATAATGCTTAAACCACTTTAGATTGGCAAAGAGGCTTCAGCCTTATTTTTTTCCACAACGATTATTGGACAATTAGATTAGTTAATCATTTCAATTTATCTACAATTTTTTTGTTTTCAAAATTTTCTTCTTTATCAATAAATTGTTAAATCATATTATTATAAATTTTACAAACTGAAAAAGATTTTATAACCATTTAGGATTCAATTTAAAAAAAAAAGTTCAATCAAATTATTACATATTTAAAGATCTAATATTTGTTTCGGTTTGTTGAGTCCCATGGTTTTTTTTTTTTTTTTTTTTTTTGATATTATTATAGCCGAAAGTATACAAGTAATTATTTTCTTTTATTCCTATTTTTGTTTATATGATGACTTATTTTAGCTATTTGCACGCGCTTATATATGTTTTGTAGATGTGGCCACTTTAACTAATTTTCTTATGAACATGTCGATTTGTGTTATATTTTATCTCTTGCGGGTCAAATGTTTAAAAGTTAACTTAAAGCAGTCGAAAATGAGAAGCCAAATGATTGAAAGTCGCCCTAAGTTTAAATATAATGCAAATAAATATTCTCATAAGAGTACCATCTATATCAATTATTAATAGTTTAAGTCTATATCTAGTTTTGATTCTGGAAAAAAAAGACTTGCACAGTCCATATGAAAACACAAGTTATTTAAAAAACAAACCAACTTTAGACAGCGAATGTCATTAAATTTTATTTATTATAATCGAAAAAATGCAGCAAGAGAAAATGTATTCTTTAATCTATGTATTACAATGGGATTAAATGATACAATGTAAATGAAAAAACATATGTAATCATTTATAATTTAAATTGATTTTTCTTATATCTTTTTTATATAATCTAAACATATTATTAAATTTAATAGTAAACTTGTTATTAATAATGGATTATATAAGAGGATTTTATATCATATAATTAAAAAATAATAAATAATAAGAAAATTAGTTTGGAGTTAATTTATTCATGAATTTGAAACTAAATCATTTATTATAAAATTCAATATTGAATATTTGACTTACTATAAATATAAGTATTCATTAACATTAACAAAGTATAAATTAACAACTTTTTGTTGTATTTGTGTTGTACCTCAAGTTTGGGGAGTTTTTCAGAAAAAAAAAAAAAAAATCGATTTTTCACTTTTAACCCAAACATTTTCATATTTGTATTTTAATCCCTTTTAATTTTTTTTACTTTTAACCTAAAGTTTTCCATCTTTTATAATTTAACACAACACTTTATTATTTACAACTTTGGCCATCCATACTCTTTACCTTTCGCAAGTTTTACGTTTCGTTCTAAATTTTGCGAGTTAACAAGTCGTAGCGTGCATGTGAGTTTCAACGTTTTTTCCTCTATTTTTTTCATATTTGACAGACCCGTCGCAACGTGTCCATTTTTTTCCCTTTTGACAAGTTCGCCGCAACGGGCGGGTCCTAGATCGACTAAGGTATAAATTTCTACGTTTTACGTTTCTGGTTAATTTCTTCGCATTAACACACTGTAATGGGTGTGCGTGGTTCAATGATTTTAAATCTGCTTTTCGTTCACTGTAATTTTTCCCATTTTATCTATTTTATTTTTACGATGTTGAGAGTCGATGTCGTTTTTGGCATTGGTGCTACTTGGCACTATTTTATGAACGTTTTTAACCTATTAAATTTTTTACTAGTCTTTGTTTCGGTTTACCCTCATACTTCCTTTACTTAAAAACTAATTTTTACGTGCATATTTTATGTACGGGTAGGTATAAATATGATTTTTTCTACATTCCGAGGTAAACTTTTTTTTATAGACGAGTCAGGTCAAATATAATACGTTTTCGTTTAAAGAAACCATTTTTACGTGCATATTTTTATGTACGTTTTGGTATAAATTCAAATTGTTCTACATTTCGACAAAAACTTTTTTAGGAAATGATTCAGGTCAAATATAATATTTTCGTATTTATTTTATGTATGTTTCATAAAGTTTGTTTCGAACCGAGTGGAATCAAATTATGGTTTCTTTTTCTCCCATTTTTTCGAAAGTTCTAATTAATCCCTTTCGATTACATGTGTAGATTTTCCTTCATACCCATTACGTTTTCTATGTCTGAGTTGGGTCACATATAATACGTTATGATTGTTCGATATGAATTTAGTTTACTTTACGTTTGATCCAATCACAATGCTGATACAGGTTACATTGAGTTCAACTGGATACGTCGATGAATTTAGTTTACTTTACGTTTGATCCAATCACAATGCTGATACAGGTTACATTGAGTTCAACTGGATACGTCGAAATGTGTGTTTTCATATGGTTAATGCATATAACGTTTGGACCAATCCATTCAATGTTTACGATGTACCCGCGCCGCAACGCGGGCGAGTCTTAATCCTAGTTATTATAAAATAGGAAATAATTTCTAATTATTTAGAAAAAATATATTAAAATAAAATATAAATAATAAATTGTGATATTAAGGAGTGAGTTTCACGTGACATTAATTTGAATCATCCATTAGAAGATAAGTTAGAGACAAGTGCATTGCACACGTTTATAACTATTGCTTATTAAAAATAATAATGGATTTTAATAATCTCATATATTAGTTGTTGGCCGGCAACAATCGTCCCTTGTATTATACGAATTGAACAAATGTATATTTATATACTTAGCATAATCTCATAACATGTGTAATCATCAAGATATCTTTGAAAAAAAAAACTTGATCTGACTGTTGTATATATATAACTTATATCTTCTATGTCCAATAATTTAAAATAATGGAAGACACATGTCAGCTTTGTAAGCCACTTAAAAATTGTTTTTCTCGCATTTTTTTGAACGACATGCCAACCACTGTGACAATGGGTGTCGTGCCCAAGGTCGACTACTAGACCGCCATCAGCCCCTTGGCTCTCCTAGATGCGCGGAAACCCGACCTCCACCCGCCTGATGGCACGACAATGGAATAATCGGTAAAACCTCGCCTCCCATCCAAGACGCCGCCACCCGTATTCGGCCTTCACCTGGATGCCATAGAAAATAATGGGGATAGTGGGAGTCGAACCTGGGTCACAATGAATACCAAGTCTTTCCTCAACAACTCCACCACTACCTCATTGGCTTCTCGCATCTTTCTCCTACTAAATATTAGATATCACGTGTTGACTTCTGATAAACTATAGATTTTGAGAAATAATAACATGTTATTTAATATAGAGATTTTTAATAGAAATAATTGATTTTAGTAATCTCAACTATTAGCCGTTGGCCGGCCACGGTCCCAACTTCAAAAATAACCAGTGGTGGTCCCACATTTTCATATATTGTAAACCAACGGACCATTGTTTTTTTTTAAGTTGGGACCGTGGCCGGCCAACGGCTAACAGTTGGGATTATTAAAATCCATTATTTCTATTAAAAGATCTTTATATTAAATAACATGTTATGTATTTCTCAAAATCTATAGTTTATCAGAAGTCGACATGTGATATCTAATATTTAGTAGGAGAAAAATGCGAGAAGCCAATGAGGTACTGGTGGAGTGGTTGGGGAAACACTCGATGTTCCTTGTGACCCAGGTTCGACTCCCACTCTCCCCGTTATTTTCTTGCAACGGTTCGTCTTGGATGGGAGGCGAGGTTTTACCGATTATTCCACTGTTGTGCCTTCGGGCGAGTGGAGTTTGGGTTTCCGCGCATCTGGGAGAGCCAAGGGGCTGGCGGCGGTCAAGTAGTCAACCTTGGCCACAGCGCCCGGTGTCACGGTGGTTGGCACGTCGTTCCTTGCCGTTCAAAAAAAAAGATGCGAGAAAAACAATTTTTAAGTGGCTTACAAAGCTGACACATGTCTTTCATTATCTATACTTTCTATAAAAGGAGAAATCTGAGTGACATAAGAAAAGCTGATGTGGCAGCCAGAGAGGCTGTCCAAGAATGCTTTTCTTATGTCATTACGGCATCATAAAGCCTAATATATAAAATCATTTTAAAATCTATCTAAAATTCTGACCTCAAACCTCTGCCCATATCTATCCTTTAAAGCCAGCAGAGGTTGATGGTCCTTTGGGCGGCGTATATCTCAACAGATGTTTTGAAATTGCCGTTAAATTCAAATTCAAAATGCCTGGGGATACGTAATTTGCAATTAATGCATGTCACTCACTCATTTCTGTCAATCATCTTCTTATATAAAGGTTTTTTTTCTCATTTCCCTCTTCATATTTACATTCTTGTGTTCTCTAGTTTTGTATTTTTCAAACTACACTTCTAATGTATCTCTCCCTCAAATCCCTTTCTTCTTAATACTCGACATTTGTTCATAAAGGAAAAGAGAAAACCGAAGCTCTCTCTGACCCACTTTCAGAACAAATTTTGGGGATATGTCGTTTGCCTTGATAATGGTAATGTCATATATAAATATGTTTGTTTTTGTTTTTGATTTTTCGTAATTGTTTTTTATCTGAGTTATGACTAAATGATGATTGTGAATGATTTGAGCAGATGATGATTGTTCTACAGTTGTTCCTACCAAATGCAAGAAAGTCTCTGCTTCTGCTGCAAGAAACTTTCCGATTACAGATCTTAGTACTTCACATAATTGTTCCAGCACCATTGTTCCAACATCGTTGAAAGTATGTTTTTTTAATTTTGAAATTTTAAATTTTGAACTGATCTACTCTAATTCTCGCTTTATATTTCAGTCTAATCACAGTTATTTGAAATTCATACAATCATTTGCGGGTTATTTTAGGTTTGTGGATTTTTTTAAACTATTGATAATGTTGATAATTTTTATTTTAAACTGGTGATATATTTCAGCTCTGTTTTCTTCGAGCGACCATTAGTAGAAGCATTTGTGGAGCCATAATTGGTTTTAGAATATGTTAATATGGATATTGATAGTATTAAATTAAATACAAAGAAAAATTAAACACTTAATATGAATTAAATACAAAGAAAGATTATTAAATGTACAATGAAATTAATCTGGGTTATAACTAAATGATGATTATGAATGATTTGGGCAGATGGTGATGATGTAGAATCTACAGTGGTTCCTACTAAACGCGAGAAAGTATCTGCTTCTGCTGTAAGATAAGATTTTATTTAATAAGATATATAAGTAGATTTAGTTTGTTTTTTCCTGCCTTTTTTGTATTAAAAGATGCATAAAGTGTATGCATAAGATGCATACACTTCTGAAGACTCTGATGATTTAAAGCAGCTCTTCATCAAGCAAGTTGAGGATTAAGTATATGAGGATAGGGCTACTCTTCAAGAGCTGAAGAGGTGTTTTGATGGACTGCATCTTTGTCTGTTCACGAGAGACCAGGTTTCCAGAAACCTGAAGGCGATGCCTTTAACTTCCGTGGAGTTCATGGCGATGCTCAAAGATATACATCGGGAGGTTCAGTACACGATGGAGTTGAAGCTAAAATTTCTTAATTTTTGCTATTAGATTCTTAAATTTCTTGGTGTTGTTGTTATATTTTAAAGTTTCATTGGAAGGTACTCGATGTAATTGTTGATCTTTTAATCTCATAATTAAAAGTTAATCCTATTAATCTTTGTGGAGCATTTTATTTTTACTAAAATAAAATGTCTGTCAAATACTCCTCTCAATTACAAATACTCAACATATGTTACTTTAAATGTCTGTCAAAGGTAAAGTCTGCCCAAAGAGAACATCTTTTTAGTAGTGATCCTCTGCCCAAAAAAATTTAAAGCAGCTCTTTATCAAGCAAGTTGAGAATTAAGTATATGAGGATAGGGTTACTCTTCAAGAGCTGAAGAGGTGTTTTAATGGACTACATCTTTGTCTGTTCATGAGAGACCAGGTTTCCAGAAACCTGACGGCGATGCCTTCAACTTTCGTGGAGTTCATAGTGATGGTCAAAGATATACATCGAGAGGTTCTGTACTCGATGGAGTTGAAGCTAAAATTTCTTAACTTTTTCTGTTAGATTCTTAAATTTCTTGGTGTTGTTGTTAGATTTTAAAGTTTCGTTGGAAGGTACTCGATGTAATTGTTGATCTTTTAATCTCATAATTAAACGTTAATCTATTAATCTTTGTGGAGCATTTTATTTTTACTAAAATAAAATGTCTATCAAATACTCCTCTCAATTACAAAAACTCAACATCTGTTACTTTAAATTTCTATTAAAGGTAAAGTCTGCCCAAAGAGAACATCAGATTAGTAGTGATCCTCTGCTAATCTAACGGTTGTTTGACTTGCTACTGTTGCCAACATCTATTGTTGCCTAACAGAGGTTCCCAACATCTGTGTCTGCTGAAGTTGTAGAAGCATGTGTTTACTATGTAGAGTATTGTTGGTCTTTAAATGAAGAGATTTTTTTATTTTTTATTCCAGAGGTTTGAAATTTTATTACTTTTTTATTATTTGGTAACTCAACAGTTTTTTGAAAATTTTTCTCTCAATTACAAATACACAACATCTGCTTCTCTAAATGTCTGTCAGAGGTAAAATCTGTCTAAAGAGAACATCTGTTTGAAGTGATCCTCTATTGATGAAGACATAGTCTGAAGAAAGTTTGAGGAAGCAAAGGTCTGCTATGGGTCAACAGATCTTAAAGAACAACAGATGATATTCAATAGATCCTGCTCAACAGAGGTTTTCAATGTAATAGTGCTTAGGCTAATAGTAGATGTAGGGAGTTTGTTAGGCTATTAGATGTTTTGCATTAAAAGCTGTTGTTTTTAAATATAATTTTACATGTTTATGTTAAAATGTACACGTTTTTTCCTGCTAGATTGTTTAACCTACAGTGAATAGAAATTTGAACTTCGGGCTATAAGATATTTCACTATATAATATCATTGATTTAGATTATGTTGATGTTGAATTGTGTCTGAACAGATGTTTGGTAAGTCAACAGTTTTTTGAAGAATTTCCTCTCAATTACAAACACACAACATCTGCTCCTCTAATTGTCGGTCAGAGGTAAACTCTGCCCATAGAGAACATCTATTTGAAGTGATCCTCTGCTGATGAAGACATAGTCTGAAGAAAGTTTGAAGAAGCAAAGGTCTGCTATGGGTCAACAGATCTTAAAGAACAACAGATGATATTCAATAGATCCTGCTCAACAGAGGTTTTCAATGTAATAGTGCTTAGGCTAATAGCAGATGTAGGGAGTTTGTTAGGCTATTAGATGTTTTGCATTAAAAGCTGTTGTTTTTAAATATAATTTTACATGTTTATGTTAAAATGTAGACGTTTTTTCCTGCAAGATTGTTTAACCTATAGCGAATAGAAATCTGAACTTCGGGCTGTAAGATATTTCACTATATAATATCATTGATTTAGATTATGTTGATGTTGCATTGTGTCTGAACGGATGTTTGGTAAGTCAACAGTTTTTTGAAGAACTTCCTCATGTCAATTACAAATACTCAACATCTGCTACTTTGAATGTCTGTCAAAGGTAAATTTTACCCAAATAGAACATTTGTTTGAAGTGATCATCTACTGATGAAGACATAGTCTCAAGAAAGTTTGAAGAAGCAAAGGTCTGCTATGGGTCAACAGATCTTAAAGAACAACAGATGATATTCAATAGATTCTGCTCAACAGAGGTTTTCAATGTAATAGTGCTTAGGCTAATAGCAGATGTAGGGAGTTTGTTAGGCTATTAGATGTTTTGCATTAAAAGCTGTTGTTTTTAAATATAATTTTACATGTTTATGTTAAAATGTAGACGTTTTTTCCTGCAAGATTGTTTAACCTACAGTGAATAAAAATCTGAACTTCAGGGTGTAAGATGTGACACTCGAGGTTTTTCCATACGAACACTTTGTAATATCTTGTGTATATAAATATTATTAAATGAAAACGTGACCTTTGTGCATGATATGTGATGTATGTATGTATTATATATATATATATATATATAAGAGCCGAAACCACGACCCGAGACCATGACTCGCAACCGGGCGGTTGCGAGTGGGCCACTCGGTCTCGAGTGGGCCGATGAGCCGAAACCGGTTTGGGCCGAAACCCCAAGCCCAACCCGAAACATCCCCTTGTATATATATCCCACCTTTCCCCCACTTCTTCCATTTTACACACACAAACACTCCTCAAACTCTCTCTACTAGAAACCCTCAACAACACACCCCAATCCCTTCCTATTTTCGGTTCAAGCAAAGATCCCGGACAAGAAACTCGGTCAAGACTATCACTCGGACATTCCATCTTCTCGGTTCTCTTTTCTTTGTTTTCGGCTCCTCCTTTCATAACCGGTTAGTGCTATCTTTTGTGTTATCTTTTGTGTATAAGATTTATGTGGGTTAAATGAACTAAAAATGTTGGTTAGTAGTTTTTGGTATGACTTTTAGGTTGATTTGTAAAAGTTTGACACTATGTGGTTACATGTTTAGAAATGGTAGTGTAGGAATGTTCATGCCAACCAAAACTATGCTCAAGATTATAAAATGAATGCTTCATTGTTCTTGCAAAATGATGTTGTTAGATATGAGATTTCGGATATATAATGCATGATTTCTTATTTTGCATCATGATCTTGTTGTAAATATGTAATTTTTTTTGGTTCATAAAATGTATGATTTGTTATGGTGAAAACCCTAGAAAAATATGAATATAGGATGAACTTGTTGAATGAGGGTTTGAAGATTCAAAAATGGCAAAGTTTGATCTATCTTTACCAATATTCAGGTTAGGCAAAGTGTTAGTGAAATGTTATTGGTTGTTTCCTAATATGGGTCTGATTTCATATGTACAAATTGGACTGTCTTTTCTGCATCATCACGTGTGTATGAAAGTGACAGATTACGACTCGCAACCACGGCATTACGACTCGCAACGACAGCATTCCAACTCGAAACCACACCGTTGCGACTCGCAACCAAAGCATGACAAGTCGAAACCACGTGATTACGACTCGAGACTACAACGGTTGCGACTCGCAACCAAAACGTGATGACTCGAGACCACGGTTGCGACTCGCAACCACAGCGTGACAAGCCGAAACCACCTGGTTGCGACTCGAGACCAGCTGGTTGCGAGTGGGCTGTCCATTTTTAGTTATTGGGCCATTCTGTGTTAGCTTGGGCTATCTGTTAAGTGGACTATGTGTTGCTGTGTTCTGTTTGACGGTGTTACTGTTAGGGCCGGCCCAATAACCCATGACTATTGCTTGTATGCATGATATGTGCCTGTATATGTTCTTACGTGATTACTTGCATACCGAACCTGACCTATACCGGTAACCATGTTAGGACGTGGTGACCAACGTGATTGACAAGTAACCTAAACCTACCGAGCAACCCAAGGTGAGTTCACAACTTAAAAGCATGCGTCCCGGTGGTTTGGGACACGAGACTAAAACAACCCTATCCCCTGGTAAAAGGGGATACCATTTACATACCTTCCCTAGTTATTGGGAACAAAACTACTTTTCCTTCCCGGGTATTGGGAAACCTTTTGGTTAATTACTGTTTATACGGATTGCAACTAACGGCGGCACTAAACGAAACTCTATCACTCAAGTCCCTACTACAAATACCGATTAGTCGCCGGGTTAGGCGAACGGGTTATTAGTTGATAGCGCTATTTAGGTGTTTACCAGCCTCACACTGTGCCCTGGTTTGGGACGGTCGTGAACTAATGTACTCAGAAATCCGTCAATGATGATAGAACATTGACATCGGGGCATCCTGCGGATACGCAACGGTTACCTAGTGTTCGGTATTGGAAAAACAGTTTAGTCGCTAACTTTTGGGGTAGCTCCCCAGGGCATGTATAAACGGATAAATTAACCGGTGAAACAAAGTTTTTGGGTAATTAAAACTGGACAACTAGTGAACTCACTCAGCATTATTGTTGACCCCTTACTGCATGCTTTGCAGGTAACCCGTGACGAAGGAGCTTGCTGCTTGGGAATGTGTAGTGTCTGTTCACCCTTGTGTTGGGTGTCACCTTATTTTGAACCATGGACTTGTTTAACTACTACTTTATTTATGCTTCCGCTACTTATTACTGTTTTGAACTTAAAACTTTAAACTCTGAACTTAATATTTGCTAAGCTTATGAATAGTAAGTATTACTTTTGTTATCAACTTAAGTATTCGGTATAATTGGTGGCTGGATCCTGGTCAGTCACGCCCTCGAAGCGGGTGTTATCCGCAGGTGGATTTTGGGGGTGTGACAGATTGGTATCAGAGCCATTGGTTATAGTGAACTTGGTTTTAAAAAGGGGAAAATCTTTTTGGAGAAAACCAGACTATAACCCGTGACTCGCGACGACACTACACTCCAAGTGCAAGGCTCGACGCTTTTGACCTCATAGCTCGGACCAGTGTTTACTTGTTTGCTTTATGTTTCCTGTTATGATATACGTACTAGTGTGCCTAAACTAGATAGATACACCTCTCTCTTCTATCTCATTCTCGCTACACTACGACATCACACTCATACTGTGTTTTCTGGTTATGAAGACAATGAGTGGACGCGGAAGAGGAAACATTAACATGACGCAGGCTCAGTTCACTAACCTGCTCAACACAGTGGCTGCGGCTTTTGCAGCTCACCCTATAGGTAAGCTCGTTGTTTTAGGATGTTTAGATCCTACCGCCACATCGACTTTTCGCCTCTAAACCTATACGTTTCGCTTCTCACCCTATAGGTCAGCATGCACCCGCGCAACCACCAGTGTGTACTTTCAAAACTTTCATGGATTGCAAGCCTCTCCCTTTCAACGGCACCGAGGGTGCCATAGGTCTTCTGCATTGGATTGAGAAAATTGAAGCTGTTTTTGCTGTTTGCGAGTGTCCCCCTGCAAATTGGGTGAAATTTGCTACTGCTACGCTTGAAGGAAGCGCGCTTTCTTGGTGGAAGGCGCAGATTCAGATGTTTGGTTTGGAAACTGCTAATGCTACTGCATGGGAGGATTTCAAGGATATGATTAAGGATGAATACTGTCACCGGGATGACATCCACAAGCTTGAGAATGAGTACTATGAGCTCAAGATGGTTGGGTCGGAAATTGAAACTTACACCAAGCTGTCTAACGACTATGCTGCTCTTTGCCCAAACATGTCTCGACCAATGTACCGAAGGATCGAACTGTACATCAAAGGTTTGGCTCCAGAGATTCGAAGCCATGTCACTTCAGCCAACCACACTACCATTCAGCCGATTGTTCGACTTGCTCACAAACTTACTGATCAGGCCGTGGAAGAGGGCCGGTTGCCCAAAAGGATCAGTGCTACTGTCGGAACTTCTAGTGACAGCAAGCGTAAGTGGGAAGGAAGTCAAAGCAAGGATGCTAACCCCACTCAGGCCCCAGCACAACAAAGGAAAACCGAAAACAACAAAGGCACCCAGCAACAGGGTGGCTACCGGGGAAGCTACCCTAAGTGCAACAAGTGTAACAAGCACCACAATGGGGCATGTAACAAGGGCCAGTGTCAGCGATGCCACAAGATGGGGCACGACGCCAAGGATTGTCGAAGCCAGTTCCCAGCAAGACAGAATCAGCAACAACCCCAACAGCAACAGCAGCAGGGAAACAACCGGGCATGTTTTAAGTGTGGAGCTGAGGGGCACTTTAAGAAGGATTGTCCTGAACTGAATCAGAACCGCAACAATAATCAGGGAGCTGGGAACAACAATCAGAACAACAATGCTGGGAATGGTGCTAGAGGAAGAGCTTTCGTGATTGGAGCTGGTGAAGCAAGGAATGACCCCAATGTCGTGGCGGGTAAGTTCCTACTCGATGATCGTTATGTTTCTGTGTTATTTGATTCCGGTGCCGATGCTAGTTATGTATCCCTACGTATTAGTAAGAAGCTTAAGCGTCCGCTTTCGTTACTAAGTTCTCCTCATATCGTCGAGTTAGCTAATGGTAGAAACATTGAGGCCTCACACGTTGTCAAGGGTTGCAAACTAGAGTTGTCTGGTCAGACATTTAGTATCGATCTTTTCCCTGTTACTCTTGGAAGCTTCGACGTCGTTATTGGTATGGATTGGTTATCCAAGCATCGCGCTGAGATCCTCTGTCAAGAGAAAGCAGTTCGTATTCCTCGCCGTTCTGGCAAACCCCTCATTGTACAAGGCGGCAAAGGTGGAGAAATCTCCGGCGTTATCTCGTTCTTGAAGGCCCAGAAGTGTTTACGAAAAGGGCACACCGCTATCTTAGCACTTGTTACCAACACGCAGGAAAAGGAAAAGAGGATTGAAGACTTTCCAGTAGTGCGTGACTACCCCGAGGTATTTCCTGAGGAATTACCTGGACTCCCTCCCCATCGTCAGGTCGAATTCCAAATCGAGCTAGCTCCCGGGGCAGCGCCTATAGCTCGTGCGCCTTATCGACTAGCCCCCGCAGAATTAAAGGAACTCTCGACGCAACTACAAGAACTATTGGATAAAGGATTTATCCGTCCTAGTTCATCACCCTGGGGAGCACCGGTACTCTTTGTTAAGAAGAAGGATGGCACGTTCCGAATGTGCATTGACTATCGTGAGTTGAACAAGGTCACCATCAAGAACCGTTACCCTCTCCCTCGAATCGACGACCTATTCGATCAATTGCAAGGATCAAGCTACTACTCTAAGATTGACCTGCGATCAGGCTATCATCAGTTAAGGGTCCGTAATGAAGATATTTCCAAGACTGCATTCAGAACTCGTTATGGTCATTATGAATTCCTCGTTATGCCCTTCGGAATGACCAACGCCCCTGCAGTGTTCATGGATCTTATGAACCGAGTATGCAAACCCTACCTCGACAAGTTCGTGATCGTGTTTATAGACGACATCTTGATCTACTCGAAAAGTCAGGAAGAGCATGAACAACACCTGCGCCTTATCCTCGAACTCCTTCGCAACGAGCAACTGTATGCCAAGTTCTCGAAGTGCGACTTCTGGCTTCGAGAAGTCCATTTCCTTGGGCACGTGGTTAACAAGGATGGAATCCACGTCGACCCAGCTAAGATCGACTCTATAAAGAATTGGCCTACCCCTAAGACTCCGACTGAAGTTCGCCAATTCTTGGGATTGGCAGGTTACTACCGCAGATTCATTCAGGGATTCTCAAAGATTGCACAACCCCTCACTACACTCACTCAGAAAGGCGTCACCTACAAGTGGAATGAAGCACAGGAATCTGCTTTTCAGAGGCTTAAGGATAACCTCTGCAGTGCTCCTATTCTCTCGTTACCTGAAGGCACTGACGACTTTGTGGTCTACTGCGATGCGTCTATTCATGGGCTCGGTTGCGTGTTGATGCAACGCGAGAAAGTTATTGCTTACGCCTCTCGACAACTTAAGACACATGAAAGGAACTACACAACACACGACTTGGAACTGGGAGCGGTGATATTTGCGCTTAAGATATGGAGACATTACCTGTACGGTACCAAGTGCACCATTTACACCGATCACAGGAGTCTCGAGCATATCTTTAAGCAGAAGGAGTTAAACATGCGACAACGTCGATGGGTTGAACTTCTGAATGATTACGAATGCGCCATCAAGTATCATCCGGGCAAGGCCAATGTTGTGGCAGACGCCCTCAGCCGGAAAGACACTGTACCAAAGCGCGTGCGAGCATTACAACTTACCATCCAGTCTAGTCTCCCTACCCAGATTCGAAACGCTCAGGTTGAAGCTCTGAAACCGGAAAACATCAGGGCTGAGTCCCTGCGAGGATCGAGAAAGCAACTAGAACAGAAAGAAGACGGCGCCTACTATGTGGCAGGGCGCATTTGGGTCCCACTTTACGGAGATTTACGAGAACTTGTGATGGACGAAGCCCATAAGTCCCGTTACTCAGTACATCCTGGTTCAGATAAGATGTACCACGACTTAAGGACCACATACTGGTGGCCTGGCATGAAAGCCCACATAGCAGCTTACGTTGGCAAATGTTTGACCTGCGCAAGAGTCAAGATCGAGTATCAGAAACCAGCAGGCCTACTCCAGCAACCGGAAATCCCGAAATGGAAATGGGAGCAAATTTCCATGGATTTTGTTACAGGGCTACCTAGATCTCAACGCGGGAATGATACTATTTGGGTGATAGTAGATCGATTGACTAAGTCTGCACACTTTTTGGCCATTAAGGAAACGGACAAGTTTTCTACCTTGGCAGAAATCTATTTAAAGGAAGTAGTCTCCAGGCACGGGGTGCCAACTTCTATTATTTCCGACCGAGACGCTCGTTTTACTTCCGAATTGTGGCAAGCTATGCACAAATCCTTTGGCTCACGTTTGGACATGAGCACCGCTTATCACCCGCAAACGGATGGGCAGTCTGAACGCACCATCCAAACCTTGGAAGACATGCTTAGAGCATGTGTGATCGATTTTGGCAAGAACTGGGAGAAGCATCTACCGTTGGTGGAATTCTCCTACAACAACAGCTACCACACTAGCATTCAGGCGGCACCTTTTGAGGCATTGTACGGTCGTAAATGCCGATCACCTCTCTGCTGGGTGGAAGTTGGTGATAGTCAGCTCACAGGCCCAGAACTAGTGGTAGACACAACGGAAAAGATTTCCCAGATAAGGCAACGCATGGCGGCAGCTCGTGACCGTCAGAAAAGCTACGCTGACAAGCGCAGGAAACCATTAGAATTCCAGGTCGGGGACCGGGTTCTACTTAAAGTCTCACCCTGGAAGGGTGTGGTCCGTTTCGGTAAACGGGGCAAGCTGAATCCACGGTATGTTGGACCGTTCGAAATTACCGAGAAAATCGGTAAGGTAGCTTATAGACTGAACTTGCCTGCAGAGCTGAGTGCAGTGCACAACGTTTTTCACGTATCTAACCTGAAGAAGTGTTTGTCGGATGAAACACTTGTGATTCCTTTTAAGGAACTGACGATTGATGAACAGCTACACTTTACTGAGGAACCGATTGAGATCACGGATCGAGAGATCAAAACCCTCAAACGTAGCCAGATACCCCTTGTACGAGTTCGTTGGAACTCACGGCGCGGCCCAGAGTTTACCTGGGAGCGGGAAGACCAGATGAAGTCCAAGTATCCCCAGTTATTCCCAAACGAAAACCCCAGCACTGAAGCTACAACCGAATTTCGGGACGAAATTCCAAACTAACGGGGGGATGATGTGACACCCCGTTGAAACACGCTAGCTTGGCAGTGGCTGCTTCAACTTTCGGGACGAAAGTTCTTAAAACTTGGGGATAATGTGACACTCGAGGTTTTTCCATACGAACACTTTGTAATATCTTGTGTATATAAATATTATTAAATGAAAACGTGACCTTTGTGCATGATATGTGATGTATGTATGTATTATATATATATATATATAAGAGCCGAAACCACGACCCGAGACCATGACTCGCAACCGGGCGGTTGCGAGTGGGCCACTCGGTCTCGAGTGGGCCGATGAGCCGAAACCGGTTTGGGCCGAAACCCCAAGCCCAACCCGAAACATCCCCTTGTATATATATCCCACCTTTCCCCCACTTCTTCCATTTTACACACACAAACACTCCTCAAACTCTCTCTACTAGAAACCCTCAACAACACACCCCAATCCCTTCCTATTTTCGGTTCAAGCAAAGATCCCGGACAAGAAACTCGGTCAAGACTATCACTCGGACATTCCATCTTCTCGGTTCTCTTTTCTTTGTTTTCGGCTCCTCCTTTCATAACCGGTTAGTGCTATCTTTTGTGTTATCTTTTGTGTATAAGATTTATGTGGGTTAAATGAACTAAAAATGTTGGTTAGTAGTTTTTGGTATGACTTTTAGGTTGATTTGTAAAAGTTTGACACTATGTGGTTACATGTTTAGAAATGGTAGTGTAGGAATGTTCATGCCAACCAAAACTATGCTCAAGATTATAAAATGAATGCTTCATTGTTCTTGCAAAATGATGTTGTTAGATATGAGATTTCGGATATATAATGCATGATTTCTTATTTTGCATCATGATCTTGTTGTAAATATGTAATTTTTTTTGGTTCATAAAATGTATGATTTGTTATGGTGAAAACCCTAGAAAAATATGAATATAGGATGAACTTGTTGAATGAGGGTTTGAAGATTCAAAAATGGCAAAGTTTGATCTATCTTTACCAATATTCAGGTTAGGCAAAGTGTTAGTGAAATGTTATTGGTTGTTTCCTAATATGGGTCTGATTTCATATGTACAAATTGGACTGTCTTTTCTGCATCATCACGTGTGTATGAAAGTGACAGATTACGACTCGCAACCACGGCATTACGACTCGCAACGACAGCATTCCAACTCGAAACCACACCGTTGCGACTCGCAACCAAAGCATGACAAGTCGAAACCACGTGATTACGACTCGAGACTACAACGGTTGCGACTCGCAACCAAAACGTGATGACTCGAGACCACGGTTGCGACTCGCAACCACAGCGTGACAAGCCGAAACCACCTGGTTGCGACTCGAGACCAGCTGGTTGCGAGTGGGCTGTCCATTTTTAGTTATTGGGCCATTCTGTGTTAGCTTGGGCTATCTGTTAAGTGGACTATGTGTTGCTGTGTTCTGTTTGACGGTGTTACTGTTAGGGCCGGCCCAATAACCCATGACTATTGCTTGTATGCATGATATGTGCCTGTATATGTTCTTACGTGATTACTTGCATACCGAACCTGACCTATACCGGTAACCATGTTAGGACGTGGTGACCAACGTGATTGACAAGTAACCTAAACCTACCGAGCAACCCAAGGTGAGTTCACAACTTAAAAGCATGCGTCCCGGTGGTTTGGGACACGAGACTAAAACAACCCTATCCCCTGGTAAAAGGGGATACCATTTACATACCTTCCCTAGTTATTGGGAACAAAACTACTTTTCCTTCCCGGGTATTGGGAAACCTTTTGGTTAATTACTGTTTATACGGATTGCAACTAACGGCGGCACTAAACGAAACTCTATCACTCAAGTCCCTACTACAAATACCGATTAGTCGCCGGGTTAGGCGAACGGGTTATTAGTTGATAGCGCTATTTAGGTGTTTACCAGCCTCACACCGTGCCCTGGTTTGGGACGGTCGTGAACTAATGTACTCAGAAATCCGTCAATGATGATAGAACATTGACATCGGGGCATCCTGCGGATACGCAACGGTTACCTAGTGTTCGGTATTGGAAAAACAGTTTAGTCGCTAACTTTTGGGGTAGCTCCCCAGGGCATGTATAAACGGATAAATTAACCGGTGAAACAAAGTTTTTGGGTAATTAAAACTGGACAACTAGTGAACTCACTCAGCATTATTGTTGACCCCTTACTGCATGCTTTGCAGGTAACCCGTGACGAAGGAGCTTGCTGCTTGGGAATGTGTAGTGTCTGTTCACCCTTGTGTTGGGTGTCACCTTATTTTGAACCATGGACTTGTTTAACTACTACTTTATTTATGCTTCCGCTACTTATTACTGTTTTGAACTTAAAACTTTAAACTCTGAACTTAATATTTGCTAAGCTTATGAATAGTAAGTATTACTTTTGTTATCAACTTAAGTATTCGGTATAATTGGTGGCTGGATCCTGGTCAGTCACGCCCTCGAAGCGGGTGTTATCCGCAGGTGGATTTTGGGGGTGTGACATAAGATATTTCACTATATAATATCATTGATTTAGATTATGTTGATGTTGAATTGTGTCTGAACAGATGTTTGGTAAGTCAATAGTTTTTTTTTGAAGAATTTCCTCATGTCAATTACAGATACTCAACATCTGCTACTCTAAATGTTTGCAAAGGTAAATTTTACCCAAAGAGAACATTTGTTTGAAGTGATCATCTGTTGATGAAGACAAAGTCTGAAGAAAGTTTGAAGAAGCAAAGGTCTGTTATGGTCAACAAATGTTAAAGAACAACAAATGATATTCAGTAGATGCTGCTCAACAGAGGTTTTCAATGTAATAGTGCTTAGGCTAATAATAGATGTAGGGAGTTTGTTAGGCTATTAGATGTAATTGCAATCTTTATAAAAGCATGATGATGAAAGCATTCTTCTCATTGTGTCTGAGTTTTGATTTAGATTATGTGGATGTTGAATTGTGCCTGAACAGATGTTTCGTAAGTCAACAAATGTGAAAATTTAAAAGACAATTGTTGAAGTTTTGAAATGTGGATAATGGTAAATAATCATTTATAGTGTTTAAAATGCATCGTATGGTAAATGAAGAGGTTAATTGTAATTATGATAACCTGTTTTTTTAAGGTTTAAAATTTGTCCTTTGGATTTCTTGATATTTAATTTTAGAGCTTTCCTATGAAAACTTATTGTTGAAATGTTTTGCATTAAAAGCCTAACCATCGTCGCATCACATTCTTTAACAGTAAGTTAGTCTTACCATCTATTTAATCTAACCGCCTTCATTGGGAACACAAGATAAATTTATTTGTCTTATATTGGGAAACTGCTTTCATCATTACCGCTTTCATCCATCTACTCAATCATCTTCAAAGTTCTTTGTTTATCAATATCATTATAATCTCTTTGACTTTCAAACACACATTTGTTCACCGCAAAATCAAGACACAAACCGAAGCATCGTCGCATCATATTCTTTAACAGTAAGTTAGTCTCACTTGACATCTGTTAAAATGTCTCTTTTTTGTGATTCTCTTGAGATTTTAAAATTAAATTATGAATCCTAAAGTTAATCAAGAATATTGATTAAAATTTTACTTCCATAACAATGTATCTTATCTAATCCTAAAATTCTATGTTTTAACTGTCATTGTAGTTACTCTGTTCATCAAAATTATGATCGGTTTTGTAGTTACAGATATGATGTTTGTTTTTTAAAATTTTGGTATATTTATATATAGTAACATCCTTATTTCTTATTTATAAACATTTACATATACAATTATATTTTATTTATTGTATTTTTATTGTAGAACATATAGATCATAAAATGGAAAACATTGGGTTTCAAATGATCGTTGACGAAATTTTCACAAGGCTCCCTGCAGAAGCTATTGGTCGTTGGAAATGTCTTTCCAAAAATTTTCATAGAGAACTGTCAAGTCATGCATTTGAGATGATGCATTCTCTCTGAAGTGGAGATTCACTACAAAAGAAACTACTCTCCTTTAAAGACACGTCAATTGACGTTGACAACATAGTAGCTGGTAATTTGGATGTCGTTACAAGCAAAATCATAAGTTTTCCTAACAATGTCCACCCTACCTTCTTACGTATTCTATCATCATTTAATGAGTTGTTGTTAGTTTGCAATGAACGGATTTGCTGTGAGCTGATTCTTTGGAATCCAACAACCAGGCACTATAAGTTTTTGTCTGACGACTACTTTAATAATAGTCTTGATCGAAACTCTGATACAGGTGGAATGTATTTTGATGAATCCAATGATCTGAAAGTGCTTCACATCAGATATTACCGTAATGTTGTTACTGCTTGTGTTTACTCATGACGTCGTGAGTCATGGAGAACAATAAATTTCTTGAGCGTAAATAAATATGGTTCAAGCAGTTATTCATGGTCTCCCGGAATTTATTCCGGTAAAACCATATATTTCATGGTTTCAAATTATTGGTATCCACCAGTTGAGAGGAACATAGTTGCTTTTGATGTTTTTTCTGAGACTTTCAGAATGCTTCGTTTTCCCGAGAGTATAGGAGTCAATCCTTGCCAAGGGCATTTATTGACCATCGCAAAGAGGTTGCATTTGATTGTTGTTGGAAAGTCTGCTGAGCTAACTGCTGATTTGCTCAAATATGAAGAAGAAGGGTGGATCAAGGTGTTTGCTTTCAATAATCCTCGTGTAGTTGATTATGTAGATAGGCGCCGAAGGACTAATATAATTGAAAACAACAAGTGGCTAATAACAAGCATTTGGGGGGATATGGTTGAGGTTTATCTGAGCAATGAAGTTTTGAAATACCTCCAAGATGTTGACAACTACAATGGTCCGAAAGGAGCTTTATTTATCGAGACTACTGTTTCGCACATTGATTAGAAATTATTATGCTGTATTTTACTGAATGGTGTTTGGTTTTTCGAACTTTCTTTATTATATAGTTAGCTCTGTTTGACACTTTCATATTTTATATAATTACTTGTGTTAAAATTATTAACCATGTTTGTTATTTAAATTAATTAAATAAATATTTAGGGTTGAGAGTTTAAAAACATGTAATAGTG
Organism: Helianthus annuus; assembly: GCF_002127325.2. Classification (NCBI taxonomy): domain Eukaryota; kingdom Viridiplantae; phylum Streptophyta; class Magnoliopsida; order Asterales; family Asteraceae; genus Helianthus; species Helianthus annuus. The sequence goes on along the minus strand of NC_035442.2, from coordinate 1,758,371 downwards.
GCGATGGTCTGTTTATCTTTTGAAAGCTCTGTTGTTGTGAACAGATGTTTGAAAATAAAACAGTGGTTGATATATCTGTTGACTTTGGTCACAGATGGATGAAATGGATGTTTGAAACCACTATTGGGTTAAAACGGTGGTTTAAAACCATTGTTAGGTTAAAACAGTGTTTTGTGGAGGTTGAAGGTGATTGAAACGACTGTTGAGTTAAAATAGTGTTTTTTGGAGAAAAAACATGCTTGAATGCAAAATGTTATTTCGTTCACAAAGATTAATAAATCGTATGTTTTCATATTTTTTAAATTCTAAACTTTAAGTATTTACCGACTGACTTATCTATTTATAAATATAGCCATATTCATCATTTATATGTGTTATGCATGGTTTTCTAAAAACCACCCGTGTTTGCACACGGATCTTACCGCTAGTTTTAAATTATTGGACATAGAAGATATAAGATATATATATATAACCGTCAAATCAAGTTTTTTTCTCAAAAGATATCTTGATGATTATACATGTTATGAGATTATGCTATATTTTATTTAGCCTGTATAATACACTGATTTTTAGAGACATAAGTTTTCTTTATTACTAAGTATATATTAAATATACATTTGTTCAATTCAAGTAATACAAGGGTTACTAACTTAGTTTACTATGGATGAAAGTAAAATTAGTAAAAGATAAAAAAAAATAAGTAGAAATTTCGAAAATAATAAAGGATTCAAAGTTCTAACATTCAATAGATTTTGAATTTTTTTTTGCACAAATCAATAAATATATCTTTAACATTAATTTATTATAAATTAGTTCCTGACATTTTTTGTGCTTAATCGATGATATCCACAATATAGAAAATTAAATAGATTTAGCCCTTAGCCCCATGCCGTTTAGAAATTCTATACGTATAAGATTATTTCATGGCATTTCTTATCTTCAAATTTCATCAACTAATTATCTTCCATTTGCTTAGGAGTATTTAAGTTGTATTTTATTTCACTTCATAGTCAAGTCTTAGGGTTGGTCTTGCATAATATTTGGATGAACTTAGATACGTATGGACCAGTCCTTAGTGATAATTTGATGCCTTTGTGAAGTGTTAGCAGCTATTTTTACAGTGTTAGTGTTGGAATCGTTTCAAAACCAACGTAGGCGCATAAGATTTGAAGCAACCTAACTTCGACACTTTTCTTTATTATTTTAAACTCAATAAAAATACCTAGACATATATTTTTGCTAAACATTGTACGAGTTCTAATTTAATACCAAATCATTGGACAACTGAGACTAGGCAGCCGCAGGAACCGCTGTGAGGCCGGCCCAGGTTCGGAATCCACCGGGTTTCTCCATGAAGGGGCAATAACACCGACTTACAGGACCTCTCTTTGTCCGCACGGGAAACCATTCCGCCGACTGCCACTTAACAGACGTTGTGCCGCCACAAGATACGAGACTCTCTAGCGTAACGCACTGTCGGACGAAAACTCGTGTTGGTTCGGATTCAAACTTGCAAACTCCAAAGGAGGCCTAGTTCTTATCTTCATTGTCTTTGCCACTCCACCAAGTGGTGGGGACGGCCTATAGTGTTTTAAAAGTCAACAATTAAATACACCGCAAGCCTCGCTATACCACATGTTTAAAATATTTTGAAGACCAACGTCGGGTAAGGATTTGTGCGAAAATATCATTTTCTTGATGTTTGATCTTTATCATACATAACGATTGGTACCTATAGTATTTAGTCCCTTGTATTTCATACAAGATTTCATTTAAATCATAGAACAGAGGTTATACAAAGTTCTTATGTATATATTTATGTAAGTATGTATCCTGAAATTATCATAGGGCAGTTTCTTACTAGCTTTCATTGGCTTAGTCGAAAATTAAAGTAGTAGTGAGAACAGGAACGCCTCCGGAGTATAGATATATTTGATATTTCTAATAACTAATAATACAAAAGCATTGAACTCTCACACATTCAAACAAAGTCATAAAAATATAAAAGCATTGAACTCTCACATTCAAACAAAGTCATTGTGTTTAAAATAATATATGCATATTACTAAAGATATGTCAGTATCCTATAATTCGTTTGTCCATCACTATAAAACAAAAATCATACCAACTTGTTGCAAGTCTCTACATGATTTCAATTCCTATTACATCATCAATCAATATCTAATACCATTTTTTATACTTGTAGACAAAAGATTATAGAGAAAAAATGAGGCCGGGTTCAGTGATACGAATGACTGGTCACAACTGTATGTTAATTTTTCAATTGTAGAGTATTTTATGTGTGCACACATGTCCACTATAAAATGTCAATTATGATATTGTTAAAATATCAAAAGATAGACAGGTTAAATACTACTTTAGGATACCTATATGTATGTATAATGTACTTCCCATTTGTTGGATCATATAAATAACATCACAAGTTCAAGGTCAAGGGATTAAATTAAAAGATACGAAAAGTGAACAAAAGGTACATGGTTGATGGCATGACACAATCGTGAAACGACTACCATTTATTTTATATGGCTGAAGACCAAGTGATTCAAGAAGAAATAAGATTCATGGGCGATGGCCAATTCAACCACAGATCAGACTATCATGCTCCTGGACATTTTGTTTAAGATTATATTAAACGATGACACACAAGATCATTTAGCAACAACAAACTTATGTTAATCAGTTCTTTTAAGATCTAATGGAAAACACTTTAGGGATCTTGATATACCTAACAATCCACTAGTTGTTAGATATGAAGAAGAAGCCATCTTGATCGGTTCCCGTTTAGGGTGAGCAGTTAGGATGGAGAGGAATGATGATGGCAGTTAGATCATCAGTTGAATACGAATTCGGTTACAGTGAAGGGGGACCGAAAATTAGTAGGGTAGTGTGTATTGTTTAGGGTTCCCCAATAACCTGTATTTATATGCTTCACCCAAGGGAAAACCCAAATTAACTAGCAAGGGCCTTTACGTCCATCAAATAAAGCCCAATTAATTTTATTTGGATATTAATGTAAATTGATCTGGTTATTAGATAAATGATCAATAAGGGCACCATAAATTATTTATTAAATAATTTATGCTAACTTCGAAGGAACTCTATTGAGCATATGAACAACTGCTTTTAAGGCCTCGTTCTAGAGGAATAACGACAAACCTGAGTTGGCTAACATACTGCATACCATGTGTATTAGGGTTCTATTTCTTTTCTTAGCAACATCGTTCTGCTGAGGAGTATCGGGCATAGTATATTAGTTCACGATCCCCTGGCCCTTACAAAACTCATAAAATGGACCAGGAGCCTAACCCACGTCAGTATGTCGACCATAATATTCGCCTCCTCTATCTGATCTAACCACTATTTGACGATCTAATTGTTTTTCAACTTCAGCTTTATAGTCTTTAAAAGTTGTGAGAGATTCAGATTTTTCTTTAATAAGATACAGGTACATATAACGTGAATAATCATCAATAAATGTGATAAATGAAGTGTGTCCAGTTTTGCCAGCAATGTTATAAGGGCCGCTAATATCAGTATGAATGAGTTTTAATAAACTAGAGCTCCTAGTGGAACCTTTCTTATTCGCTGATGTCATTTTACCTTTATAAGTGTTGAACCGTGTTCCAACCCTAAACAGTCAGTTGAGAACGTTCATCTTCACATACGAAGGCGGAATCAACGTAAATGAAGTTACACAGCTTTTCCTATTCAATTCCTTCTCTTTTATTGCTTTCTGATTCAAATTTAACAGAGTTTTGTTACAAAAGCAATGATATAGTTCCGCTCCGACGTACACGAACAATGAACAGGTTTCGCTTATAAAGCCTATATATAGTCCTGGTGCTTTCGTTTATACGACATGCCGTATAAGCGAAAATACCCTAGATACCATACAAGCGAAACTATATATGACACATGAGCAGAACTACTTCTACACATGTACATAAAAGCGAAACTACAACATAAAACTCTAATTTTGACTTTCAAGCTCCTATGTTGACCTATCTTGACCTAAGACTTAATGCAGACGTAGTCAACAGACATTCCATGCACCAACAGACTCCCCCTTGGATGTTGACGAAGTCTTCAGCTCCGAGTCTTCAGTCTTGGTCTTTTCTCCAACTCTCTGTCTTTTCATCATAAGCACTCTATCTTCACAGGTTTAGGATCACAACCTGACTCCAACTTCCATCTTCCCTTTGACTGTTGAACCAGACTCCCCCTTTCACAGACTTCCCCTCTCGATATGCTAGAATCTGAGGTCTTGATCTGGTTCAAGCTTTGACAATTAGCTTCAGTTGGGAATAATGAAGTCCAAAAACCTGTTACTCAACCAATAACATTACAATCTACCTTTTCAATAATAAATCACAAACTTAATCAGCTTTAGAAATCCACTCAAGTATTCAGGTCCAAGTTAATGACCCATTACTCGATTAACCTACCAAGTTCAACTTAATGACCTTGGTTGATCATTTGACGAATCAAACTGATTTTGAAAACATTTTCAAACATTTTCTGAAAAATGTAACAAGCATCAAACTAATGAACTTGTTTTAACTTTGAAAACATCTCAAACTCTGACAAAGTAAGCTCTCCTCATTCTTCAGCTCAGAACTTTCCTGCATCTGCTTCAATCTTCGAGAATCCAATGATTAACTCTCCACTTTGGTTTGTCAAAAATAAAGCAGAAATAAAATCTTTTTGGATTTTATAATGTGTTCTAAACTAAGAAATAAAATGCAGAAAACTTAAATTGCAGAAAGTAAACTATTTACAAACTTATTTTTTGGCGAGCGTGTCAGGGAATCATATCAGCTTTTCAGACAAATTACTAGCACCGTTAAGCTATATATCATACTCAGACTTAAACAATTCACCTCGATTGTCGATATACTGATCCATCTTAAATTCTCACACAGATTTCAATCTATTCAGGATACGATTTAGATGTCTTATGAACTTAGCTCATCCATGTGTCCCACCTCTTGAATATACTCCAGTATCCAGAATCCCAGATATTCAGTCTTACAGGTGAGTATACCACAAATGATATCTGTAAGGGGTTAAATGCGAGGGCCGTGAGAGCTCAGGTCGATACTTCCGTATACGCGGAGAGATGACGGCTTCGACTTTCTGGTGTGTCCCCTTTAGAGGATCTTTTAGTTACAACAACAGCGACTATCAATTTTATTGTTTCATCAGCTTGCTGAGGGCGATGCTGTGTTTCAAGCATTTGCAGAAAGTATTATTCGGGGACTAGGTCAGTACTTCCATACAGCAGAAGTCCCGGAATAATACCCCAGATATCACTGAGTATAAAGACCTAGTATCTCAGAATATGGGACCTTTCAAACGAGATTTCAGGGGTTACCTATATATCCAAGTAGTGTTCCCCACGAATTTCACAAGTTTGAACTTTTAGGTTTATATCCTGAATAAATCTACTAAATGTGCGAAAACCTATCAAAACATCATTAGTGGGACTGTTTAACTCATTTAGACTTTACAATTCTTTAGCATACTGTAATTGTCTAGCCGATGTACTATCATTTTCCCTTTATACACAAGCTCTTTTTCAGTTTTATCATGTGTTTGTATTTTTGCATTTTTTACTGTTTTTGTATTTTTTCTGAAAATAAACTATATACATCTATCTACTCCCCCTAAATACCAAAACAAATAAAAAATCGACAAACCATTGTAGATTGTTTCTCGTCTTCATCCGCAACAGTACTCTCATCAACGCCAATTATGCCATCCGACACCGAAAGAAGCTTCATACCATTCAGTTTTAACAAATATTTAAACCGATTTTTATCAAAAGCTTTTGTATGTAAATCAGCTTTCTGTTCGTCAGTGTGGATTTACTCAATTCGTATCAACTTTTTCTCGAAGCAATCGCGAATAAAGCGATGACGAATTTCTATATGTTTAGTTTTAGCGTGATGTACTGGATTCTTTGTTATATTTATAGCAGCCTCATTATCAACAAAAAGAGGTGTGTTAAGAAACTGCAAACCGTAGTCGCGCATCTGTTGCTGTATCCACAAGATCTGAGAGCAGCAACTGCTAGCAGAAACGTACTCCGCTTCACATGTAGATAACGCCACAAACGTTTGTTTCTTACACTGCCAGGTAACCAATCTAGGTCCAAAGAACTGGCATCCTGCAGTTGTTGATTTGGTATTGACTTTGCAGCATCCGAAATCCGAATCGGAATACCCTTCAAGCGTAAAGTCGCTTTTTCTAGGATACCACAACCCCAATGTAGGAGTTCCTTTTAGGTAGCGTAATATCCTCTTCACAATAATCATATGCGAAGCTCTCGGGTTAGATTGATATATTGGTGCGAGGCACGTTGGGTACATGATATCAGGACGTGAAGCAGTTAGATACATCAAAGACCCTATCATGGAATGGTAGAATGTTTCATCAGCCCTGTCTCCAGTGAGATCTGGGTGAATCCCATGATTTGTTGCAAGTGGGGTAGCAGCTGGAGTAGAACTTGACATTCCAAATTTCTCTAGAATATCATGCACGTACTTCGTCTGGTGAATGAAAATTCCCTCAGGTAGTTGTTCAACTTGAAGTCCCAGAATGAATTTAATCTCCCCCATTGATGACATTTCGAATTTTTGCTTCATCACCTGTTTGAAATCTTTGCACAATTTCTCATTTGTTGACCCAAAAATTATATCGTCTACATAAATCTGTACTATCAGAAGATGTCCGTCGACCTCTTTAGTGAAGAGAGTGGCATCCACTTTTCCACGTATGAAACTGTTGGCTAGTAGGTGTTGAGACAAAGTCTCGTACCAAGCTCTCGGGGCCTGGTGTAAACCATACAACGCTTTGTCCAATAAGTAGACCTTGTTCTTGTGGATTGGGTCAGTAAAGCCCGACGGCTGACCGACATAAACCTCCTCTTTGACCTTCCCATAAAGAAACGCCAATTTTACATCCAACTGATAAACTTTGAAGTTCTTCCAAGACGCAAATGCAAGGAAAATTCTGATTGCCTCTAGTCGTGCCACAGGAGCATAGACTTCTATAAAATCAGTCCCTTCCTGTTGACTAAAGCCCTGAACAACGAGTCGAGCTTTATTCCTAACAACAACTCCTCTGTCGTCTCTCTTACGCTTGAATACCCATTTTGTATTGATTTTCCTTTGACCATCCGGTAAATCCACTAACTTCCACACTCCCAACTTTTCAAACTGACTCAACTCTTCTTGCATTGCAATGACCCAAGAGTCTTCAGTAAGCGCCTCTTTATACGTTCTCGGTTCGATCTGTGAGATAAAACAACTTAATGAAAATTCAGTTTGTAAAGGTGCTACTGTAGAATAAAAACATGTTAAGCCCTGGTCTATTTGACGTCTCGTGCGAACGCCTGAATGCAATTCTCCTATGATCAACTCCTCTGGATGATATGAAAGAGTTCGCGGCATTACTTCGCTTGGAACATCCACATCACCTTCCAGATTAGTAACATTTTGATTTGCACTTTGTTCACCAATTTGGTTTATTTGACTTGAATCCTGAATCTGCTCCCCCTCAGAATCTGAATCGCCATGATCAAAGATCGGCATGTTTTCAGATTCCTAATTATCATTCTCAACCGACTGATTATTTTGAGCAACTTCATTCTGTTGGACATCATTATGTTCACCAGCATTGCTCGGACCTGCTTCATCATCATTTGAAGTTTCCCGTGGTCGTCTTGAATACTCAGCTGGGAACCTTTGTTGTGACTCGTATTCACGCAAAATATCCAACTCATCAAAGAAATCTTCTTCTTCTTCTTCTTCTTCTTCCATCATGTCAAACGATTCCCACAACTTGTCGTAATGATATCGCCATGAATCTCCTGGACTTTGTAGCGGCATAGTATAACCTTGACATTCAACATTTGCAGCTTCAATAATCCGCTTCTCACTTGGAACGAAGACACGTCGTGTAGGACTTGAATATCCAACAAATATACCCTCAATGCACTTCGGACCAAACTTTCCATAAGGATCTATAACTGTACAGGGTGACCCTAACGGTTCTAGATACTTCAAATTCGGTTTGCGATTATTGATCAGCTCAAAGCATGTTTTGTTGAATTTCTTGACAGTGAGAACCCTGTTGAGCGTATAGCATGCGGCGGAAACAGCTTCAGCCCAGAAATTAATTGGTAACTTTGAATCTGCGAGCATAGTTCTAGCCGTCTCGATTAGCGTCCAATTTTTGCATTCTGCGACTCCATTCTGCTACGGAGTGTACGGAGCACTAAACTCATGTAATATACCTCTTTCATCACAAAATTCTTCCATCATGCTGTTCTTGAATTCAGTACCATTATCACTTCGAATTCTTTTGATACGCCTCTGGTACAGATTCTCAATCTTCTTGAATAACGCCATTAAACTGTCAAACGTTTCGTCTTTCGTCTTCAAGAAAGAAACCCACGAAAATCTGGAATAATCATCAACCACAAGACAATATTTATCTCCTGTAATGCTCTTGACATTCACCGGGCCAAACAAATCCATGTGAAGTCTTTCCAGGGGTCTTGAGACTGAATTGACTTGCTTTGTAGGGTGTGACTTTTTCTTCTGCTTGCCTTTTACATAGCTAATGCACTCCCCTTCCAGATGAAAACCTTTGACATGAACTCCTGTAACCAAATCGTTATGCACCAAATGATTCATTTTTCTAAGATGAATACGCCCTATCTTCCGGTGCCACAATCTCGATTCTTTTTCAGTTGCTTTGGACACGAAACAGTGAGCTTGACCCGTGGTTGTAGTAGCTACGCTCATATCCAACACGTACAGATCATTAACTCTCGGTGCCCTCATGATAATCTATTCCTCAGGGATAACAAATCCTGGTTTCAAGATCAAACATTCTTTATCAGTGAAGTGAGTGGTATACATCCTGTCACAGATCTGCGAGATACTCAGCAGATTATTCTCCAGCTCAGCAATGTAGTTAACTCTTTCAAACGTCACAATTCCGTTGGATAACGTTCCTTCACCAATAATCCTTCCTCCTTGATTACCCGCAAAACCTACATATGCTCCATTTATGTTTCTGACATCATACAGCAACGCGGTCTTCTCTGTCATATGTCTTGAAGCTCCACTATCCATGATCCATCTGGATACAAGTTTTGGAAGATCCTGCACATAACAAACTTTGACTTAACCAACTTCAATAAAGATGCCGATTCCTGCTTCGCAATCAAGGAAGCTCCGGCAATTCAAACTACTTAGTCAAACATGGTGTCCACCCAGGCCTCATCAGCCTTAGGTGTACCCTTGACCGTTTTAACTCTCGCAACTTGAATTTTAAATTTTTCGGCCTTCAGAGGTGGAAAATTTGCATCATAATCAACTTGAATTGAATCCTCAGAAGGTGAAACCTTTTTCTTTGTTTTTGGTTTCCAAACTTGTTGAGATAACACAACCCGTTTGTAAAATTTGTCATTTTTAGTTACCGTCTTCTTTACAGGTTCATTTTTCACTTTGATGTTATCATTTTTCACACTCTTTTTTCTCAACAACCATTGGTGTTTTTCCCTTCACCTCAACTTTCTTTTGTTGAGTCTTCACAGTGTCAGTCTTAGGCTTCACGTTGGTACACTTTCGTGCAATGTGACCAACTTGATTACAATCTGAAGCATGTTCGAGTATCAGCCATTCGAATTGTGCCTTCAGACTGAGCCTGTGAAGCACTCTTCTCAAAGAACTCTTTATTTGATTTTGAAAAAATTTCTTTCTCTTCATCAGCAAGTGAACTCGAACTGTTCACAAACTTTTTCTTCTCAACAAACCTCTTGTTTGGAACATTTTTCTTCTGATAAGATTTACCCCCCTGATAACCACCCGACCAATTGTTTCGGTTGTTATATAAAAACGTGGTGGATTAACAGATTTCTTGTTGTAATTTTTTTCTTTCTCAAACCTCACTTTACTTTTCTTTTGACTCAGATTGTTCACTTCTGACAATTCAACTTCGACCAATTTGAAAACATTTGTCAATTTGTTCATGTTAACATTCTCAATCGGAAACTCTGAATCCGAAAACAACTTATCTGAACCCAACATCTTGTACATGACAAGATTTGATTCTTCATTTAAGTTGTTCTTGGACTTTTGTTTCGGAATGTATTTGTCCAAGAAACACCCATCTTCCTCAGTAGTGTCATTATCTGTTTTTAGCACATTTTCAACAACTTCTTTTACAATATCATGCTGGACACTATCGTCATTGGAAGATGTGAACGTGACATCAATGTTTTCCGGAAGTTTAACTTCACTTTCTTCTCCAATTTCAACCAACCCCGATTGCTTTTTCGTGTAATTATCCAAAATCGGCGGTGGAACTCTATGAAAACCCACCCCGGTTCCATCAGAATAAACATCTTCGCCAGCTTTGTTTTTCCCGATGGGTTTGGGAACAATGTATTGCAAAACAAAGCTTGCGGAGCTGTAACTATTTAGCTTCATCTGGATTCGCTCGTTTTCAATTTCAGCCTCTTGAAATTTAAGTTTCAGTTTAGCAATTTCATCCAGTTGTTTGTTGATTGATTCTTCTTTTACTCTCAGCACTGCTTTTAAATGAACGTTTTCTTTATGAGTTTTACCATTTCGATCATCACAATCTTTCATTGTGCTTTTGAGTTTTTCAAATTTTTCAGAAATCTGACGGTTTTCAAGAATTAACTTTTCATTTTCCTTTTTAACTTTTTCATGATCAATTTTATCATTTTCAATTTGGCTAGTTAATTCTCTTATCCGTTCAGTTGAAGCTTTAACTGTTTTGTCACGATCGAGAATTTGATTCTCAACGCTTCTGACCTTTACTGTCAGTTCTTCAACTTTCTTACCGTTGAGATACGTGACTGTATTACAAAATTTGCACTCTTTGTTGCAATTTTTGCAATCAACATTTCCATCAATTTGTTTACCTAACGCATTTGTTGACAAGTTTGAACTGACCTGGCCTTTTGACTCAGACACGGAGTTAGAGTCTACCTCAAGTGCCTTAGCAACCAGCACTTTGTCAGCCATTTTTCCTAGGTTCTCTGAAGTCAACTCCTGCGTTGTGTCAATAACTCCAGTATCAATCTTCTTTGATTTCTCCATCTCTTCTTTCTCCCTTTTCTCTTTCTCTTTCTCGTCTCCAGTTCCCAACCATTTATTCTGCCAATACTCATCTTCTTCTTTTAACTCCTTGATTATGGCTTCGATATCAAGCGTTTTGTCATCGATCGCAATATTTCCATCCTGATCAAGATAACACTCCCTGTCCGGATCCCATCTTCTCGCTCTTCTCGCTTCCAGATAGATACCAGAAATTCTAATGATTCTGTTCTCAGCAATCATTTTTCTGTATCTATACTTCTGCTCTTCAGTACGATTATCTTTCCACGGAATAGGTTCAGTTTTCGCCATGAATGCGTAACCAACCGTATCTTCCTCTGGTAGAACCTCTTGACTCCAATCATACCCCTCATCATCATAAATCACCGCAAGAGCTCTAGATTTCTCTTTGTTGTCTTCAACCTGCTTCAATCTAGGTGGCTCAGATTTATTCTGGTGATAAATCGCCTTCTTGTAGTAATCATCTCTGAAAGGGTTCTCCGACTCATCAGCATATGCGTTTCTGCATTCTCGCTTGAAGTGACCTTTTTGCTTACACTTGAAACATGTCACTTTGGATTTATCGAACCCCAGCTTGGTAGATGGACCACCAATTGTCTTCCTGCCGGTAATTTCCATGAAACGCTGTGCTTGACGAACAGCACTAGCCATAGCCCAACGAATATCGATCAGCTCCATTTCTTCAGGATCTATCTGATCATATTCTTCCTTCGTTAAGTTGGTATTGCCTATCTTCCCAGCTACTAACCCTTCATACGGTTCCAACACCGATGCTAGGAAGATCATCTGCTGTTTGGCCGACTCCTCATCAAAATTCTGAGCATTCTTCAAGTCTATTGCAATGTTGCATTGAAAACGATTCTTTGCATCAGAATGACTTGCAGATGATGAAGATCCACTGTGATTTCCACTGCTTTGACCACTTTGACTTTCTTGCTTGATGTAGACACATTCTCAGCAGTAAACGCAGTCTTGGGAGAAGTTGCTTTTGGCATCATGCTTTTTGGATAATACAAATCCAAATTCTGCTGATAGGATGAATGATTGACTTTGTATGTCTGCTTCAGTTCCAACTCGTGACTTTCAAGTCTCTCAATCACCAAATCCATAGTCAACTTTGCAAGCTCGATAGTGTTTTTCAGCATCAGCGCATAATATCTCCAATCCATCTCGTCAGGTAATGAATCGAACAGTTTGTCGATAAGCTCTTCATCAGGAAATCTGATATCATGTCTTGCTAATTCCAGCTTCAGATGACCAAACCTTTCTATTATTTTACAGACTGACTCATTCTTTAAACAACTAAACATATCAAATTCTTTCCTAAGAAGTTTCTTTTTACTTTTCACGATTTCAGCACTTCCTAGACATTTCGTTTCTAGCTTTTTCCAGAGATCTTTTGCGTTCGAATAATCGATCAAAGAAATAATATCCTCTCGGACAGACTGAAATAACAAAGCCACGCAGTCTTGCTCAGCTACAAATGATTCAATCTCATCAGCAGATGTTAAAGTTTCACCATTTTTGTTTCCATGTTCATAACCGTTTTTCAGACTCTTCCAGCTAGGAAAAACAAATGCCATCAACCAATCTTCAAACTTTCTTGACCACCGACTGTATTCCTCGATAGCCATTAGCTTTGGAGGTTTATTGAATGTTCCGAAGGCGCTTTCAGATTCCCACGCTTCCGTTAACTTTTTCTTCGCATTTGGCGGGTTCTCGTTTGCATTACTTGACGAAGTATCATCGTTTCCGGAATTTCCAGCAAACGCGTACATATCACTGAACGGATTCAAGAATATATCATCCATCTTGAGTATACCTGCAAAATCAGCCAACACTTAGAAAAATTTTCGAAATTTTTGAAAAATGTGACAAATGAGCGAAATAGAGTATGTCTGAATAAGCGAAACAACTACAGTCCGTATGAGCGAAACCACTGGTTGACAGACAAGCGAAATCACACTTGACTGTATGAGCGAAACTACTGGTTGACAGAAAAGCGAAACCTATAAGCAAAACCAGGTTGTTCGTATAAGCGAAACTACTTGACCGAATAAGCGAAATGTCCGTAAAAGCGAAACTAACAGGTTATTTCAAGCGAAACCTGCGATGTTCGAATAAGCGGAACCCTATTTTTAACTGATTTTAACCATTTTTAATCGGTGTTTTAGTCTGATTCTTTCTAGGGTTTGTTATTATTATGTTTTGCACGTTATACTAAAAAATCAGGCCATTTCAACCGTAGGAACTAGTTCAATTCGAAAAAGTATGAGAGAAAGTGAGTAGAAATGAGAGAATTCTGTAGAATCAAGCTGTAGTAGTATGAACTCCTCGTCCTGAGCTCTGATACCACTTGTTGGACCGTGTTCCGACCCTAAACAGTCAGTTGAGAACTTCATCTTCACATACGAAGGCGGAATCAACGTAAATGAAGTTACACAGCTTTTCCTATTCAATTCCTTCTCTTTTATTGCTTTCTGATTCAAATTTGACAGAGTTTTGTTACAAAAGCAATGACATAGTTCCGCTCCGACGTACACAAACAATGAACAGGTTTCGCTTATAAAGCCTATATATAGTCCTCGTGCTTTCGTTTATACGACATGCCGTATAAGCGAAACTACCCTAGATACCATACAAGCGAAACTATATATGACACATGAGCAGAACTACTTCTACACATGTACATAAAAGCGAAACTACAACATCAAACTCTAATTTTGACTTTCAAGCTCCTATGTTGACCTATCTTGACCTAACACTTAATGCAGACGTAGTCAACAGACATTCCATGCACCAACAATAAGGCATTTGACACATGTTCCAAAATCATTGAAATCGAGATGTGGTAAGACCTCATCCTTCATGGGTCGAGTTAAGCGTTCTCGTGAAATGTGGCCTAAACGTTGATGCCACAACATGGATGAAGTTTCTAAATCTCGTTTGCGTTTTCTCTTTGTTAAGTTCTCACTAATATTATATGATAACAAAGATTTCGAAAAATCATCATCTAATTCTAATCGATAGAGACCACCATCCTAGAAACTATAACCAAATATTTGAGAATTAAAACTTATAGTAAGTTTACCATGACCATGAGAAACAAGAAAACCGTCTACGTCTAACTTTGGTCCTGATACAAGATTCCGAGTAATCTCAGGAATATATAAGGTATCATAAAGTTTAATAGTTAAACCAATTTTCATAACTAAATCTAATGTTCCCACGGCCTTGACTACTAGCGGCTTTCCATTTCCCAACTTAAGCGTTATTTGGTTTCTTTCCAGCTTCCGGATTGTATGGAATCCCTGTAAGGAATTGGTTACATTAACCATAGAACCAGAATCAAACCACCAAGTATTAGATGGAACATTTAAATTAAAGGACTCAAGTATCACGAAAAGATTATCACCTTTCTTGGCTAGCCACTCCTTAAAGTCCGGGCAGTCCTTCTGCTTATGTCCCACCTTACGGCAGAACTTGCAGTGAATCTTCCCTTTGGAGTCATTAGAGCTAGAAGCACTTGCACCTGTATCTCGCTTTTGGACCTTTGCATTAGCTTCTTATTGTAGTTCCCCTTCCTTTTCTTTGAGTCAGCAGTCATCAGGTAAGCAACATCAGCTTTCTCTAGTTTCAGACGTTCTTCTTCTTGCACGCACATGGCAATCCACTCGTTCATCTTCCATTGGTCCTTCTGAAGGTTATAGTTGACTTTGAATGCTTCATAAGATGCGAGCAGATATGTTATGATAAAATGCACCAGAAACCCATCATTAATCTCCATGCTTAATCCCTTGAGGTTTTAGGCCATGTCATTCATTTTCAGGATGTGCTCACGAATACAGCTAACCCCATCATACTTTGTAGTCACCAATTTCAAAATGAGGGTGCTGGCTTATGCCTTAGACGTCCCTCAAAATTGAGCCTCCATATTAGTCAGATATTCCTTAGCTGTAGTAACGTCAAGAATGGTTCCCCTGATAGCAGGACGTATCGAGTTTTTCATGAAGATAAGAGACAAGCGATTAGCTCTCTCCCACTTTTGATGGAGTAGTTTCTCAGCTTCAGTATTCTTATCAGTAAGAGCAGGGGGAGCATTTTCAGTTAGCATACAGTCAAACTCCATGAGTGCGAGAGTAAGGTTAAGAGAATTCTTCCACGAAGCATAGTTTGCACCAGTCAAAGTATCAATAGCCATAGCAGGAGCTGATAGTGGAGTAAAATAAGAAGAATAAGATACATTGAAAAAGAAGAAGTAAGAGTGTCTTATGGGTAACGTAAAACTAAGGCAGTCGGAAATCAAGACCATTATACTAAGGAAGCTGTGATAACGTTATTTATACACACCAATTTTAAAGAAGGTTCTACTTAAATGACAGTTTTCGCTTTGGCTATGGCCAATCATACAAGTATTATGAATAGTCAGACTGTGCAGATTAGATGTAACACATCACCTTTGGGCAGAAGTTGAAACACCATAATTTTAGGCACAAGTCCAAGTTTGCGAGACATGAGTGTAACACATCACCTTTGGGCAGAAAATGAAACACTCATGCATCTTAGGCAGAAGTCATGTGTATATCATATGAGCAAATGTAATAAGGTAAGTGTTACACTATGCTTGTTCATATAATAAGGATATACACCTAAGTGACTATGCTGAAAGTCTAGTAAATAACGCCACAAGTAAACACATCACCTTTGGGCAGAAGTGAGAACTTGAAAAAAATGTTATTTTAGTCAAGCAAATTTTAAATCAATCAAACAAAACTAGTTGAATGATTATTTAAAAGTTAGGTTTGTAAACATAATAGAGTAAGGTTTTATGAAACAAAAGTATTTAATAATAAACCCAGTTGTTGCACTGATCGAGTTGGACATTCAGATCTCGAGTTTGATCATTAGAACTCGAGTAGGGCATAAGAACTCGAGCAGGGCAGTCTTGAGTATGGTAACTTTATCTCGAGTTGGACATTAGTCGAGTAGGTTAGCACAACACTTTATATATACATACATCATCACATACAGTTAATGACCCAACATGAATATGAAAATCCAATATAAACAAATGATGGGATCATCCTAAATATGAAGTATGCATGACCATAAATATATAATAAATTAAGCCCAACCAAGGTATGTGGCGTACCGTTTGAAAACAAAACTGAAAGAAAATAAAACAGAATTCCGTGATTTTAATTAGAGATTTACCATTACCATCACGGCTGGCACGAAAACAAGTGATGCAATTTTTTAGGGTTTAGCCATTAATCCAGAAACCGTAACCATAAAAAAGGATTTAATTAGGTTTAATAAAACTGGTTTTTTTTTAATTTCAACTCTAGATCATAAGGGAATTTAAGAACCGAGTAACATCGCTCTGATACCACATGTTAATCAGTTCTTTTAAGATCTAATAGAAAACACTTTAGGGATCTTGATATACCTGACAATACAGTAGTGGTTAGAGATGAAGAAGAAGCCATCTTGATTGGTTCCCATTTAGGGTGCGCAACTAGGATGGAGAGGAATGATGATAGCAGTTAGATCACCAGTTAAACACGAATTCGGTTATAGTGAAGGGGGACCGAAAATTAGTAGGGTAGTGTGTATTGTTTAGGGTTCCCCAATAACCTGTATTTATATGCTTCACCCAAGGGGAAACCCAAATTAAGTAGTACGGACCTTTACGTCCATCAAATAAAGCCCAATTAATTTTATTGGGATATTAAGGTAAATTGTTCTGGTTATTAGATAAATGATCAATAAGGGCACCATAAATTATTTATTAAATCATTTACGCTAACAACTTACGGTAGGTAGCAAAATGAAGACTTGTTGAGGCAAAGCCATGAATCCTGAAGCAACCATATCTCTTATGGACCAGTTTTACAAATCAGTTGATGTCGTAACCCCCGACCCCTGCCCCGGGAGGCGGGCGGCCGCGGCCTACTCAGAGATGGTGGTATCGGTGTTTATCATTAATTTGGCAGCGGAAATTTCATCAGTACCGTAGTTAGAAAATATTTTATTAGAGTAAAACACCACATTTTTATAATAATAAATATATGGGAAAAACCCAAGTTTCCATTACAAACATGTTTTTAGGGATAAACCCTAATTTATTGAAATAAAACTTCTTCTTTATTTAGGTAACTTTTATAGCCACTTTTCCAAGCCTTCAGTGCTGTCCAGCTGGCTTCTTTTTGGCTTTCACATTTTGTTACATGAAACGCGTTTAAAAACATTTTATCAGCAAGAAATACTGGCGAGTGAATCCCAGTTTAATCAAAACAGGTTTTATCATTTTATAGCATTGGGGGCGATCTCACAATTACATTTGTTTATATTTCTACTTTAATTACCACCCACGGTACTGTCAATCCTGACTAGTGGTAATGTTGCTACTCACAGTGTAGTAACAAATTTTGTATACAAAACCCCAACATACCGATGATAATTGTAGAATACAAATACTCAATCACTGTTAATTATATTATAAAAATAATTGAAATTTTGTAAAAACACTTTGTGAAAAGAGGAATCACTCACATTGCTATTTTAGGTATATCCTTGTGACTTCCTGGTTATAATCTAGTTAAATAAACAATGCACACGCGTTAGTATAATAACCCAAATTTACATTAGTTATACCCTCCCCGAGACAGAACTCCAACGACTAAGTCAGGCAGAGCCTCAACATGCGTTATGGAGCAGTAGATCAATCGGGCAGCGTATCTAATACGTAACCGGGGGTTAAAATACTTACAACGAGGCAGAGCTTCGCTAATTAGGGGGTATTATACCCTATATTATTATTTCTATTCAGAATTGAGAGAGAGAGAGAGAGAGAGAGAGAGAGAGAGAGAGAGAGAGTTTGAGATTTTGAGCGAATTCCAACTAAATGCCGATGCCTTCTATTTATAGGGTTGTTCGGCTGGTTTCTCGCGCCCCGCGACAGAGACAAGGGGGTCCGTCGCGCCCTGTAGTAGGGTTTAGGTTTGCTGAGTTTGCGGACTAGCTTTGACACGAGCCTGCCACGTGGCAGCTCAGGGTTCCGCCACCCACTACTCGCTTGCGCCCCGCGACAGATCATGAGGGATATGTCGCGCCCCGCCAGAGCCCTTTAAATCCTGTTTTTATTTAATTTTTATAAAATTAAAGGTATTTTGGGCCGTTTTTCATATACGGGGTGTATTTTAGGACGTATAGAGGTGTTTATAAGTATTTTAGGAGGGTTGTTATATCCTCCCCACCTTGTTTTAGAACTCGTCCTCGAGGTCCACTGGAACAGGTGTGGATATTTTCTCTTGTGTTTGAGATTATTAATCTTTCTATCTTCAATTTGTAGAGGCTTCTCTACAAACTTAAGTTTTTCATTTACCTCTATATCATTAAGAGTTACTACTAATGATTCATCTGCTAAGCACTTCTTGAGATTACATACATGAAACACATCATGTATTCCAGCCATTTCCTCTGGCAGTTGTAGCTGATAAGCTACTGGTCCTATTCTTTTAATAATCTAAAAAGGTCCAACATACCTGGGGCTTAGCTTTTCCCTTTTGATGAATCTGACTACTCCTTTCCATGGAGAAACTTTAAGTAATACCTTATCTCCTACTTGAAACTCCAATGGTTTTCGCATGTTATCAGCATAACTCTTTTGGCGATCACGTGCTGCTTTTAGTCTATCCTTGACTTGAATAATCTTGTCTGTTGTTTCTTGTACTATATCTGGTCCAGATAGTTGCTTGTAACACCCCGCAAAATCATGACCAATGAACTGAAGACACGTGTCATAAACCCTAATCATGTAATAAATTGACTTTGAGGGACTAAAGTTAACAAACAGTGAAAAGATGTATGTGGAAGGACAAAAAGTGCCAACATGTGAAAACTATGTTTTTAAATAACCATATACGGTGTTCGTATCCTTAAATGATTTAAATATTGGGCGTGGGAAGCCATTTGTGAAAAACAAGTGAAACTTATAAGACGAAGGGGTTAAATATGTCAACATGTTAATTCTTACCTCTGAGTGATCTTTTAACGAACCCGGAGCTTCGTAATGTCCAATTATATTTCTGAGTATGCCAAATGATAAATATATATGGTTTCGGTATTATTGATTAAACGTTGTGCAAGATTTCAAGAAAAAGGGGTTAAAAGCGTTAACAAGAGAAACTAGTACCTTTCGGGTGATCTCGTAACTATTCGAAGGCCTAACAATGTTGTTATATGTCCCAAGATGCTTAAAAGTTAACTTTAGGGGTCAAAAGTGCAATAAATGGAAGTTAATTCAAGTTATAAAGGATCAGGGACTGCAAACGCAATTTATGAAAGATGTTAACCGGAAACAGGGAGTGTCACGAGGAGCGTAGGCACCCCTTTGACATCTACGCGAGCCGCGAGAGTGTTACCAGCATAAAAAACCTGGACAACTGCATGTTGCAGCTTTCAAACCGCCATTGCGTGGCTTCTAATCGATACCAGGGGCTATTTAATGGTTTTTACTGACACAAGAACACTTGTAACCATCTGGTATCACCCCATAACAGATGGAATGATCTCAAGGTTCCATAATTCTCTATAAATAGGGACTTTGTTTGCTCATTTGAACTTGCACTTTCAAAATTCACTCACTACCTCTTCTCTGGAGCTTCCTGGATCTAAAGGAGTGTCCTCTAAGTTCAAACTTCATGCTAGGACCTTGTGTAAGTGTTCTTAGCTTCTGTAGTTTGGTTTTTACACGTTTAAAGACCGAAAGTCAAAGTTGTCGTAATTACGCTTTGACTTTTAGTTTAATCTTTATCGGTCCAGCCATTAATCGAATCAAAAGTGGCTACGTGATCGTAATTAGTTAGTGATAATCCCTCAAAAGGGCATCTCCTAATTACCACGTTTACTTAGTTAATTGTCGGGTCAAAGTAATTAATATAAAAAGTCAAACGGGTCAGTTTTTAAATAAATTCATATCTGATAATGTAGAAGCTATAAAATATGTTTTATCACTTTAATAACTTGGTAAATAATATTTGAACATGTCTATACATGTTCGACCCGACAATTCTGAATTTAGATTCGGTTTGCAACCGAAAGTCGCAAAAGTTGACTTTTGCTTTGACTTTCAGTTCTGACCCGAATTAGCTTAGCTTCTTTATGCATTAAGGTTCCTTTGTGACCATATTATATAGTAGTATAACCCTTTGAGGTTATATTACATGGTCCCTTAGTAATATGAGTTTATTGCTTGTTTCCGTTATTATGCTTAAACTTTGACCGTTATGCCCTTATAGTTTAAAAACGAGATTTTTAAATATGTAAGCATGCAAATAGCTTTGTTATTGATATATAAACATGTCAAAATTATTTTGATGTTATTTTCTGGTCTCAAATTAAAGTTATGCAAGATATCGTAAAATTTAACTTTTTATAATTAAATTACGCTTTTGCGCATAAATCATGTTTAACCCCAAATTTTGGAACCAAACTCATTACCTACTGTTATGATATTATTTTTAGGGATTTTTGGAATGTTGGGTCAGATTAGATACTGACCATATCATTGAGTTCTCGTATAAATTATATAATTGACGATAATGCCCATTTTGTTAATAAAATGTGATTTACATATAATTAACATGCCAAACCTTTTCCTACTGACTTAATATATAAAATAAAATATTTTAACCATTCAAGGTTGGTCAAAATCTCAGAAACACATAAACATAGCAAATATCGTCAATTATCGATTTTTACGCTAATTAGGTGCAAAGTATGGTTTAAAACCATATTTAACACCTAAGACTTGTTACCTACTGAATTTATAAATAAATTTTAATACTTTTACAGTAAGTATAAGTCATGAACTCAGACTTCCAATTTCGTCCTTAAAAACATAAGCGAAATGACCAAAATGCCCCTACGGTGCATAGTTTGGCCATACATGGTAAACCACACATATGTATGATATCCTACTGTTATAACATCATAAGATAAACATTTTTACAGAATGTTTTAGACCAGAACATCAGTTTATGTTTAAACCCCTTTTACAAATCTTAAAATGACCAAAATGCCCATATGGGACTTAATTTGGTTTAAAAATCTTTTTGGGTATAATTGTTGATATCCTACTGATATCATAACATATTTAAAGCATAATAACTTGTGGAACTTGTACATGACTCATCCGGCTACCCGTTATGCATATACGCGTTCGGTACGGTTTATCTAACTAGTTTGCATAAATTAGCCGAAATGGGTCAAACCTTATCATTTTAACTTCAAAATCCAGAATGTATTTAGTTTACCCATTATATACAAGTCTCCATACTTGTCGGGTCTAAATCATATTCCAATCCGGTCATCGCTTAATCTAGTGTTTCGTACCGTAAACCTTTCTTTAATCTAACCGGTCTAAGTTTACAACTTAAATAAGACCCGTTAGTAATCTAATAGGTTAATAAAACCTTCGTTCCAGATTAGGAGCCTTGGTAAAAGCTACTTACACTTGTGTGAGTAGACTATATGGCTGAGTATACAAAACTTGCATTTTAAGCTCAGGTAAATACTTTTACCTTATTTTCCCTTATACGGGCTTGGGATACGGTAAATTATTACCGCTTGATCGGGTATGGAATATTTAATCGGTTAGTGGTTAATTCATTGACATAACCCATTTTAATCTATTTTGTTTGATATATAAACTTTTGGGGGTTAATATGACCGTGTCCTGGATATCCTCGGCTCATTTCATTTGAAAATGGCCACGACTTAAGCATGGGGTGTAGGCATACACCTGACAGTTGCGTATGTAAAAAGATATAAACACACGTGAGGATAAATCCTTGTGGACTATATTAATGGCGTGTCTATTAATCACGTCTCGGCTTCTATCCCGGGCCCTAAACGTACGACAAACATATAAATCTGTATACAAGATTATTTTACATAATTATCCCAAGTTATAAAAGAATATTTGTGCCTTGCGCATTTAAATCAATTTTCATAAACATTTTCAAAAGAGTCGGTTAGTTGTATTTACCAGTGTAAACTGACGTATTTTCAAAAGGCTAAGTGACAGGTACTAATCGTAATTGGATGGGAGTTTCTGGGCATTACTTAGGGAATCTTTCAAGTTCTTAATTCTTAAGTCTGTTGAACAACATTTTGTATTATATATTAAGATCCGCCTGTGGATCCTATCTTACAACCGTCTGTATATTATTTCATTCGTACTTTATATTTCGGTTTTTAATAGTAATTTTCCTCCAAGACTTCTGCTGTGCTATAAACTGTGTATATTTGACTATGATGATATCAACTACGTCACGATACTCCCCACCGGGCCCACCGGTAATATGTGGAAATATCGGGGTGTGACATTGCTTTTCTCCAGTTTCTGCCCAACAGACTGGAGTTCGGCACTTTCGTCCATAAAGTGCTTCGAATGGTGCAGCATTAATACTGGTATGATAGCTGTTATTGTAAGAAAATTCTATTAATGGTAGATGATCGTCCCAATTTCCTCTGAAATCAATTACACAAGCTCTAAGCATATCTTCCATTGTCTGAATCGTCCTTTCGCTTTGTCCGTTCGTTTGGGGATGATAAGCAGTGCTTAGGTTTAACTTGCTTCCCATTGCTTTTGGAAACTAGTCCAAAAATGAGAAGTAAAACGGCTATCTCTATCAGAAACAATTGATAAAGGAATTCCATGTAATGAAACTACTTCATTTACATACAACTTAGCTAACTGTTCCATACTGAAAGTTTTCTTCATCGGTAAGAAATAAGCAGACTTAGTTAACCTATCTACAATCACCCAGATTGTATCATTACCCTTTCGAGTTTTGGGTAATTTGGTAACAAAATCCATTGTTATCAATTCCCATTTCCATATTGGCATTTCTAATTGTTGTAATAAACTTGAGGGTTTCTGATGTTCAGCTTTAACTTGCGAACAAGTTAGACACTTGGCAACATAAGCTGCTACATCATTTTCATTCCTATTCACCAGAAATTCTTTCTTAAGTCTTGATACATTTTATCACTTCCAGGATGTATTGTATACTTAGACTTATGGGCTTCTTCAAAAATTCGGTGGCGTAGGTTTCCTCGTTTAGGTATCCAAATTCTTTCCTTATGGAATCTCCAAATTCCATCTGTTCCTTGTTCCAATTCCTTAATCATTCCTTTCAATTTTTTAGTATCGTCCTTGATTACTGATTCTTGTATTTCCCTAATTTGTTCATTTAAATCTATCTGCAGATTTAATTTAGGGTAAATTACTTTTTGAGTCGTTGTGTTTTATGGGTTTTAACCACTTGAGTCCAAAAGCAAAAAGTTTAACGACCTAAGTCCCCACAAGCATTTTCTTTAACCATTTGAGTCCAAATTTCTAACACTGTTAGAATTTTTTGGTTAAATATTATTAAATGACCAAAATACCCTTAGCATTTTAGCTTGGGTGAGGGGTTTAGGTTTTTGGGGGTGGGGGGTAGGGGTTTAGGGTTTTTTTTTTTTTTTTGGGAGGGGGGGGGGAGGGTGGGGGGGGGGTTAGGTTTTTTAAGTTTTTTTTTAGGGTTTTTAAGGTTTTTTTGGTGTGTTCACATTGATGTGACTTCTCTTTTTAATTGTATGTTTGTTCTTTGGCTGCTAGTATGTCGTTTTTAATAAAAGTTGGCCGATCGAATAAAAAAAATCAAATTATTAGAAGCTTGTTGTTCAATTATTAGCTAAAATTTAGGACCATGTTAATAGTTTGCTTGCTTATAAGACCCTGTTTTTTCGGAAGAATCTGTGTAGAATGATCATGATCTTATTCTATTTTTATATTATTATTACTAGGTTAGAACCCCGTGTATTACACGGGCTGAATAAATATAATTTTATATACTAAATAAAAAAATGTATCTTTAAAAACCGTCTATTGCACTAATTAAACATATACATGTATTACACGGTTTAAATACATATGATGTAATCGGTTAACACACCCAGTCGTTAATATATGTTTTTTTTTTTTAAAATGAACTTTGATATACTATATAATTTTATAACATTTTACTTTGTTTTTTTAATTTATTATTAGGTTAGAAACTTGTGTATTACATAAGTTATAACATTTTACATTGTTTTTATTTATTTATTAATAGGTTAGAAACTTGTGTGTTCTACATAGTTGAATCAATAAATAAGAGATAAGCGAAAAAAATAATAATTATATAGCAATAATCATTGAAATTAATATTAATAAATAAAACAATATATATTGGTTCTACTATTATATGAATATGTTCTATATCAACTAATATCTAATCTATTTTGATACGCATAAATAAAGAGATACATGATCATTTATATGTTTCTTAGCTAAAAGAACATACAAAAGTATGCAGGAATAATATATGTCATGTAAATAAAATTTTATTTAAAATATGTCTGGAATAATGAAAAACAAATGTATTTAATATTTTATTTATATAATTTGAAGATAATTTTATGTATGGTATTTATAATTAAGTAGAAGACTGAGACGGGAAAACATAAAAATAGATAGTTCTAATGAATGACATGTGTTTCCCCTAGCTTTCTTTTAATTTATTATTTTTAAGGGAAGTATATAAATTGATATATATTATTTTTTAGATTTTTGTGTAAAAAGATTTTTGATATTAATATAATATTGAAGCACGCAAGAAATTCTAATTTGTGTTCTTTTTATGTAGATTTATTCATATAAAACAAAAGTTAAATCAAATTTGTGTTCTTTTTATGTAGATTTATTCTTATAAAACAAAAAAATAAATCAACGTATTTATTTAGATAAGCTTAAAAATGAATATCTTTAATTAAAAATAAATAGATATTTAAAATTAAGTAGGAGATAATTAAGTAGGAGATAGAGATGGGAAAACATAAAAATAAATAGCTTAAATGAATAATAATTTAAATTAAAGAATAATTATCTACAATTATTATTATTAGTATTATTAATAATTTTAATCCATTAAATGAGAGAATGACAAGTGTCTCAAAACAGGTTTCTTTTATTATATAGTATAGATTGTGCTTGATTACAAAGACAATGCAATAATCAACATAAAATATGGGCTTATAAACTACTTTGCAATAACTATCAGGAAATGTAAATTTCACATGTTTTCGTTTTGTAAAAGTTTGTTTGTTCAAAATACATTTTATTTCAGGTGTAACGTTATTTTTCATGGAAAAAAAAACAAAAAAAAACAAAGAATACAATAATGAATTTTTCATGGAAACAAAAAAACAAAGAATACAATAATGAAAGCTTCTTAATATGAACATGCATTTACTGACCATATAATATGTTATTTTCAGAAGAGTGTTTATGTACACGGAAAGTTCAGTGTTGATGTTTTTTCTTACATATATGTAAACTTATGCTTAACTTTTTTTTTCTTTAACATCTTCTAGTTTGTAGTAAATACAAGACTTGAGAAAGGAATATATATATATATATATATATATATATATATATATATATATATATATATATCTATACTACTTTAATAAGGATATTAGAAGGACAAGATGGTAATTGAACAAGGTGTTGAAAAAACACTGAATGCACAATGTACAACTGTTAAGGCACAAGAAAACACAAACCCTTTTACCCTTTACAAGGGTATACATCTGCCGTCCAAATGTTTTACTTTCTCACACGGATCAACATCGGGACCGTCCATTTGACTTCACACGGATCACCATATGCTTTCTCTCTCAATGCTCACACATCTCACAAAACAACATCAGATCTTCTTCTCTCTCTCTTCTCTCTCTCTTCTCGGCGATCTAGGGTTTCATGAGATCTATCACCAGATCCGTTTGAATCTATCACCAGATCCGTTTCATGAGCAGATCTAGGGTTTCATGAGATCTATCACAAGCTTTATCTGGCAAGGGATCCGTTTGATGTTCTGATGTTGTTGCAATGAGTGTTATATATCTTACCATGTTCTTTTGTGATTCTTACTTTTCTGGTGAAGCGGTTGACGGATGTTCGAACGACGAAATCTGAGGTTTACGAAGGATTTTCGCATGTGTTTTGTGATGAAT
The DNA here is from genome assembly GCF_002127325.2 of Helianthus annuus. Taxonomy (NCBI): domain Eukaryota; kingdom Viridiplantae; phylum Streptophyta; class Magnoliopsida; order Asterales; family Asteraceae; genus Helianthus; species Helianthus annuus. The sequence continues at coordinate 1,732,080 of NC_035442.2, read as the reverse complement.
CGACTCAGGTTAGGTTTATCTTTAATCTTGATGTGGATTTGTTAGTAGATAGATGCGGTTATTTCAAATTAGGTTGAAAGTTTTGTGATATTTGAATTTGTATTTTTGGTGATGATAGTTAGGTTAATTTCAGATATGACATAGTGAAAGGATAAATTGTTTTTGTAGTTTTGATTTTACTTTGTTCTGTTATATTTTGATCTTTTCCTTCATTTTTGGGACTGATATGTGTCATGGTTTTGTGAAAATCTGAGGTTTACGAAGGATTTTCGCATGTGTTTTGTGATGAATCGACTCAGGTTAGGTTCTAAATGTTGATTTATCTTTAATCTTGATGTGGATTTGTTAGTAGATAGATGCGGTTATTTCAAATTATGTTGAAAGTTTTGTGATATTTGAATTTGTATTTTTGGTGATGATAGTTAGGTTAATTTCAGATATGACATAGTGAAAGGATAAATTGTTTTTGTAGTTTTGATTTTACTTTATTCTGTTATATTTTGATCTTTTCCTTCATTTTTGGGACTGATAAGTGTCATGGTTGTGTGATAATTATGATATTTAGGTCATTTAGATATGGAATAGTGAAAAGATAGATTGTTATGTATTTTTGATTTTAGTTTGTTCTGTGGGATGCTCGATGAGCAGATCTAGGGTTTCATGAGATGTATCACGAGCTTTATCTGGCAAGGGATCCACAGATTTGAACAAGGGATCCGTTTGATGTGGATTTGTTAGTAGATGCGGTTATTTCCTACATCCGATGTTTTAGTTAGGATTTACCTTTTTAATTTTTTTTTATGTTTACTTGTTTGTTTATATGTCACATGCAGATTAGTAAGACAAAGGTGTTTCTAAGGGCCGGACAGATGGCAGAGTTTGATGGTTGTCGGACTAAGGTCCTAAGTTATACGACCTAGATGGCTTGGATAAGCTGAGCCTGTGAGGGTATGATGCATAAGCTGAGCCTATGAGGCTATGATGCATAAGCTGAGCCTGTCGACTCTATGATGCATAAGCTGAGCTTGTGTTCTTAATATGTCTGAACTGAAACTGTTAAGGCTATGATGCATAAGCTGAGCCTGTGAGGTTACATATGTGTTTCTTGTGCTTAAAACACTTGTACATCATGCTTTAAAGGTTGTTTAAGTTTAGTGGAAAATTACTCTTGTACATCATGCTTTAAAGCGGGGTTACATAACACAATAGACTGTGATGATGATTGTATTTTGAGGGTACATAGAAGATCCGAGTAGCATCTTGGCGGGGCAATATCCAGGTTGCATAGTTCTCACTTTGCAACCGTGTGTTGCAGCCATGGCTTTACCCGTAGTTGTGTTCATCTCTCAATTACATGTCTGAGTCTTCCAGTTGTAAAAGTATTATCACAGATTCACAGATCTAAAAGTACATGTCTGAAAGACAGATGTTGATTTATCTTTAATCTTGATGTGGATTTGTTAGTAGATGCGGTTATTTCAAATTAGGTTGAAAGTTTTGTGATATTTGAATTTGTATTTTTGGTGATGATAGTTAGGTTAATTTCAGATATGACATAGTGAAAGGATAAATTGTTTTTGTAGTTTTGATTTTACTTTATTCTGTTATATTTTGATCTTTTCCTTCATTTTTGGGACTGATAAGTGTCATGGTTTTGTGAAAATCTGAGGTTTACGAAGGATTTTCGCATGTGTTTTGTGATGAATCGACTCAGGTTAGGTTCTAAATGTTGATTTATCTTTAAGGCTATGATGCATAAGCTGAGCCTGTGAGGTTACATATGTGTTTCTTGTGCTTAAAACACTTGTACATCATGCTTTAAAGGTTGTTTAAGTTTAGTGGAAAATTACTCTTGTACATCATGCTTTAAAGCGGGGTTACATAACACAATAGACTGTGATGATGATTGTATTTTGAGGGTACATAGAAGATCCGAGTAGCATCTTGGCGGGGCAATATCCAGGTTGCATAGTTCTCACTTTGCAACCGTGTGTTGCAGCCATGGCTTTACCCGTAGTTGTGTTCATCTCTCAATTACATGTCTGAGTCTTCCAGTTGTAAAAGTATTATCACAGATTCACAGATCTAAAAGTACATGTCTGAAAGACAGCTTGCTTGCTGCAGTCTCTATAAAGTACTATACGATATATCACTTGGATGTTTCCCAAGTGTTCTATGATGCATAAGCTGAGCCTGTGAGGCTATGATGCATAATAGACTGTGATGATGATCCAGGACAAGATGGTAATTGAACATCCGTCAAGCTCTTCCTCACTGTGATGATGATCAATGGAGAAGATCTGATGTTGTTTTGTGAGATGTGTGAGCATTGAGAGACAAAGCATATGGTGATCCGTGTGAAGTCAAATGGACGGTCCCGATGTTGATCCGTGTGAGAAAGTTAAACAACCTTTAAAGCATGATGTACATCATGCTTTAAAGGTTGTTTAAGTTTAGTGGAAAATTACTCTTGTACATCATGCTTTAAAGCGGGGTTACATAACATAATAGACTGTGATGATGATTGTATGTTGAGGGTACATAGAAGATCCGAGTAGCATCTTGGCGGGGCAATATCCAGGTTGCATAGTTCTCACTTTGCAACCGTGTGTTGCAGCCATGGCTTTACCCGTAGTTGTGTTCATCTCTCAATTTATCCGTGTGAGAAAGTAAAACATTTGGACGGCAGATGTATACCCTTGTAAAGGGTAAAAGGGTTTGTGTTTTCTTGTGCCTTAACAGTTGTACATTGTGCATTAAGTGTTTTTTCAACACCTTGTTCAATTACCATCTTGTCCTTCACATATGTTTGACGGATGTTCGAAGGACGAAAGCTGAGGTTTACGAAGGATTTTCGCATGTGTTTTGTGATGAATCGACTCAGGTTAGGTTCTAAATGTTGATTTATCTTTAATCTTGATGTGGATTTGTTAGTAGATGCGGTTATTTCAAATTAGGTTGAAAGTTTTGTGATATTTGAATTTGTATTTTTGGTGATGATAGTTAGGTTAATTTCAGATATGACATAGTGAAAGGATAAATTGTTTTTGTAGTTTTGATTTTACTTTGTTCTGTTATATTTTGATCTTTTCCTTTAATTTTGGGACTGATAAGTGTCATGGTTTTGTGATAATTATGATATTTAGGTCATTTTTGGGGATGATAAGTGCTGTAGTTCAATGAAAATTATGATAGTTAGGTCAATTTTAGATATGGAATAGTGAAAAGATAGATTGTTATGTACTTTTGATTTTAGTTTGTTCTGTGGGATGTTTTGATATACTTTTTCATTTCCCAAGTGTTCTATGATGCATAAGCTGAGCCTGTGAGGCTATGACGCATAAGCTGAGCCTGTCGACTCTATGATGCATAAGCTGAGCTTTGTTCTTAATATGTCTGAACTGAAACTGTTAAGGCTATGATGCATAAGCTGAGCCTGTGAGGTTACATATGTGTTTCTTGTGCTTAAAACACTTGTACATCATGCTTTAAAGGTTGTTTAAGTTTAGTGGAAAATTACTCTTGTACATCATGCTTTAAAGCGGGGTTACATAACACAATAGACTGTGATGATGATTGTATTTTGAGGGTACATAGAAGATCCGAGTAGCATCTTGGCGGGGCAATATCCAGGTTGCATAGTTCTCACTTTGCAACCGTGTGTTGCAGCCATGGCTTTACCCGTAGTTGTGTTCATCTCTCAATTACATGTCTGAGTCTTTAAGTTGAGTGTAGTTGAGAGTTTGTAAAGTGTGAGTAGAGTGTAGATATCTCTGAATTATTTATAGAGACTGAAGCAAGCATGCTGTCTTTCAAGCATGGTGTCTTTCAAACAGTGTATGGAAGAGTGTTGATATATTATAGAGACTGCAGCAAGCAAGCTGTCTTTCACACAAAATTAAAGTGTTGCATTTTCCTGAACTGAATTTAATTAGTTATACCTTTGGTTAACGACTGTCACGATCACTATTATTACAGAACAAGCTCACTCCGATCTTCTGGCAGCCGGAGAAAGTGTATCTGCTTGGAGAGTCTCGGAATCGGCTTTAGTGACGCTGAACGCTGCTTCATTAGAATAAAGGTTTTTATATTTGCAACTTGACAAAATGTGATTTATATTAAATTTATTTTAAGTTAATAGTGTACTGGTTATAACTAATATCAAATCTTTACTAATACTTGATTTCTTTTTATGATGGTTGACTTTGCGAGAACTAACGGAGCTTGTGTTCTTAATATGTCTGAACTGAAAGTGTTTGAGGCTATGATGCATAAGCTGAGTCTGTCAGGTTACATATTTGTTTCTTGTGCTTAAAACACGTGTACATCATGCTTTAAAGGTTGTTTAAGTTTAGTGGCAAATTACTCTTGTTGTGTACTCCGGATTTTGTGTTCTTAATCTGTCTGAACTGAAAGTGTTTGAGGCTGTGATGCGAAAGCTGAGCTTGTGTTCTTAATCTGTCTGAACTAAAAGTGTTGAGTCTATGATGCATAAGCTGAGCTTGTGTTCTTAATCTGTCTGAAGTAAAAGTGTTTTGAGGCTGTGATGCAAAAACTGAGCCTGTGTAATCTATCTGAACTGAAAGTGTTTGAGGCTGTGATGCAAAAACTGAGCCTGTGCAAGGTTCGCTCGGTCCAACAACTCAAGCAAATGTTTTCTTTGCATTTTAGGGGGAACATGTGTGCTTCTCTCCCAGGGCATACAAAACACAGGTTATTGGCGGCAACCCGCCATATTTAACATATAAAAAAACTTTATATGTTAAATTTGGCGGGCTTCCGCCAACAACCTGTGTCTTGTATGCCCTGTGGAGAGAAGCACCCATCTTCCCCCTAAAAAACATAGAAAACATTTGCTTGAGTTGTTGGACCGAGCGAACCTTGCATAATGCGTCAAGGGAAACTATTGGTCGAGCGAGACATTTGTTCAGGTATCCTTATTTCATGATAAAATGATTATGAATAGCTGTGCATAAACTAATCGCAAGTTTGTTTGGTATATGCAGGGTAATAGGGAACAGCAGTGTTCAGCACTGTGTCATTCTTGCTTGGTGCCATCCCCTCAGTTGTCTCTGGCTTACCATCCGTGTACTTTACTAAAATTTGATCGGTGCAGTGAGCATGCGAGCGCAACAAGTGCAGCCGCAGCGGCGCGGTGAGGGCAGCCGCAACGAGCGCAGCGGCATGGCTAATAAAAAAATAAAAAAACTGCCACCTCTAAGTAGATATGTATCAGAATGTACAAATTCATATTTATTGTTTTGTTTATGCGTTTAATCGTTTGATTAACGACTCGATTGATTTGTTTGTAACCATTTGTCTGTAAACGAACTTATTTATCTTACTTTAATTTTTGTATTAAGCATCATCTATCGCGCCTTTGCTGACTGACTTTTATAGATCACTACTTTAGGGAGAATGAACAATTATCCAAATATGGAGATACTAAATCTGCTCGAGGTATGATGCTGGTTGAACTTAAGAAACTAATTGAAGGAAATCCTTTATTTTGTGACAAATTTCAGTTCCAAACCTTAGGAATTCAAGATTAAGGACTCTTACAAACCTAAGACTGTTTGGGAAATTTTTGACTATGTTTTGTACATCTTACAATATAGTAGTTAATGTTAGTTATTTGTGAATTTGTATCACAATTTGAACCAACAAAAGCCTAGGTAGTCCGTCTATTTCAGGTAACATAACTAGAATCAAACAATTTTCTTTGTTTTCTCCTGAGTCGCACAATAACCACCAAACGCCATCACGAAACCACCAATCGCCGCAAATCGCTGATTCTCGCCGCTGAAGAAGGCCTCAACCGACCATCACATTCTGCTACACTACCACCATCGTCGTCACAAGCCACATTGGAAACTACATCCCCGTAGATAGCCCTAAACTCACCAACTTAAGTGATACCACTCCCGCCGCATCGCGCGGGTAAGTGACTAGTATATATATATATATATATATATATATAAGAAAAGAAAGAAAAACGTTTGATAGTTAGAATCATGTGAGAATCACCAAGCTAATTGAAAACCTTGAGAATAATTTTGAACCACACATTTTTCCTAAAAAAACATAAAAAAACTCAATTTTTTTATGTTTTTGAAAAATCACAGTCTTCTCTTTTTTTGTTGGATATACGCACATGTATATTATTAATCTTTAACTATACATATATGGATATATCCAAAAAAACTTTTAAAAATATAGGATTAGAAGCAATATATATATATATATATATATATATATAGGGGAAGTTTCAAATGAAAACCGCTTTTAACGCGAAAACTCGAAAACTAATTAAAAAAGCCTAAAAACACCCCAAATTTTTTTTGCAATATTTTTATTAAAATCGCTAGTTTTTGTATATAAAAAAACTTTTTTTTCAAAAAAAAAATTGTAGTGCAAATGTGTAATAATTCACATATATAGTACACATACACATGTGTACCATTGCACACGTGCACTACACTTTATTATTATTTTTTTTTTGAAATTTTTTTTTGTATACCTAGAATAGCGAAAATTGTTATAAAAAATTATATTTTTAGGCTTTTTTAGTTAGTTTTCAAGTTTTCGCGTTAACTAGTGGTTTTCATTTATATATATATATATATATATATATATATATATATATATATATATATATATATATATATAGGGGATGGTTCAAATGAAAACCACTTTTATTGTGAAAACTCAAAAACTAACTAAAAAAAGCCTAAAAAACACACAAATTTTTTTTTTTCAATTTTTTTATAAAAATCGCTAGTTTTTATATATAAAAAAAATTTCAAAAAAAAAAATTTGTGTAGTGCACATGTGTAATAATACACATGTGTAGTACACATACACATGTGTAGTACACATACACATGTGTAGTATTACACATGTGCACTACACAAATTTTTTTTTTTTGAATTTTTTTTTTATATTAAAAAACCTGCGAAATTTGGTTTGCAAAAAAAAAAATATTTGTATGTTTTTTTTGACTTTTTTAATTAGTTTTCGAGTTTTCACAATAACTAGTGGTTTTCATTTGAACCTTCCCCTATATATATATATATATATATATAGGGTAAGGATATATATATATTGATGCAGATATTTTTTAAACACTAGTTGCAGGTATAAAGTATTAAAGACATGTTAACATAATCCTTATTAAAATGAGGGTCATGTCTAGTTGTCAAGTGACCAAGTAGGTTTAGGGTTTGAATTGATTGGGATTGGGAAATTAAAGAATTGTAATTATGGATTCGACAAATCTCTTAAGATTGTGACACATATTGTATTGTGTATCAACAAACAAACAAGTTTAAAAAAATACCATGAGACTATAATACACGAACTGCAAATTATTGAGACATGATCTTTTGGTGTAACATCACGCTTTTGTAAGTGTCTGGATGTCGTGTGCTAGGAAAAAAGAAAATGTTTCAATATACATATAGGTGTGAAACAATAAAATCGCAATGCAATAGTTTAAAAAGAAAAAAATTTAGAAGAGGAAAGGTATGCCTTCATTAATAAGTAGAAGAGAAAATGTCACTAATAAATAAAATTTAAATTTTTTTATTCAATTCTTATTAAATTGATAACTTTACATTATCTGAAATACAATCACTGTTAATAATGACTTGAATGGTTGTGGTGTGCATTTAACACTAAACAACGTTGATTCTATGAAGTTTGATCAATAAATATTATAGAAGGACCAAACAAGCATACATAAGATCCCTAATTATCTAACTCTAATAAAAGAGTCATATTAATGCCACATGACATTTTCTCATTCAAAAGTTCTATTAAAACCACATGGCATTTTCTTATTCAATTCACTAAGACCAGCGGATCTGCTCGTTTTTGGCTGGGCGGGAGGGAAACATGCTTGTGTGGATCTCACAGGAGTCTCCCCCTTAGCTGGTTTAAGGGAAAGCGGGTTTGTAGCAGGACAGGCTATAAGGAAAGCGGAATCTAAAAAGGTGGATAAACACGCTAAAGCATGTGCTGATAACCAACATGCATTTGTCCCCTTCGCCTTCGACACCTTTGGCTCCCTAGCTCCAGAAGCTATCCGTTTGTTGACTAGGGTCCAAAAGGTTGTCCACAGCAGTTGCTCATCAACAGGGGGGCAGGGGTTTGTCTTTAATAGGCTAGGGTTTGCTATTCAGAAGGGGGTAGCGGCGCAGCTTGTTGCTCGCTTACCTGCGATATTGATGTAACTCGGCCAGCTGTTTATATATAAATAAAAATTTTAATTCACTAATAATAGATATTAATATTTCATATGCATAAATATTTTAATGCATAACAATAACAATAATTATTTTGCATATATCATAAGATTTGTTTAGCTATTTAATATTTAGTAATTTAAAAGTTGAATATTTCTTTAAGGACAATAGAGTTGTTTTAATTGAAAATTAATAATTAAAAAACAAAAATAATAAATTATAATGATATAAAGTATAGTAATCACTAGGGATAAATAAAACTATAAAAATAATAATAATAATTTTTATATTTTAAAAGAATATATATAATATTGAATTAATTTACCCATTTAATTAATATTAGTTAAGAATATAAATATAAATATATATATATATATATATATATATATAAGGGAGGGCGGGGCACCAAGCGGCTTCGACGAACATTCCATAAAATGTCACCTGGCAATTCATAATGCTTTTTTGTTTTGAACGGCTAACTGCTTTCCACGTGTAAACCCATCCTTTCGGAGCTATGTCCAAAGGCCGACTACTTGACCACCGCTAGAAAGCGTAGCACACCCCAGATGCGCAGAAACCCCGTGGAATAGGTAAAACCACGCCCCCCCTCCCCCCGGACTCGAACCCGGGTAAAACCCCGGGCCAAGCCCTCACCGAGATGTGTACAACCACTGCGCTGCAATGGAAGACAACAATTCCTAATGTAATTGAGCTTTTAAAATACAAGTTAATTCGATCTTTAAGCTTTTTAAATTTAATATGAATTCTAATTCTAATAAAAGAGTCATATTAATATCACATGACATTTTCTCATTCAATTCACTAATAATATATATTTATATTTCATATGAATAAATATTATAGTGCATAATAATAATTATATCTTTAGCTATTTCATATTTATTAATTTAAAAGTTTAATAATTTTTTAAGGAACAATTGCTATGTAAGGTTGGTTTGTTTCTAAAAAAATAGTTTTTATGCATGACCAATAATATGTGGCATTGTCCAAAGTAAAAAGTAGAGATGACCTTAAGCTATTGATCATTGCTGATGATAGTTAAAAACAAGCAAAACTACAAATGTCGTGTATAAAGAAGTGTTTAAAAATTTATAAATGTAATGTGTATCTTGATTTTACATTGTTTGATTTAATAAGAATAATTCATTTATGTAAATTGGATTACATATTATAAAATTGCATTATTTTTATCTTTAAATCCGTGTAGTACGCGGTTCTATAAACTAGTAACTGCATATATGAATGTGGCAACTGGAACTTACTCTGGTGTATAAAACCAAATCATCATAATACATTGAACTTATTAGGATGTTTTAATTTGTATACTATAAACGTCAAATCACTTATGCGGTTAGAGATAAAAACATTTATATATTGGTGACACCCAACTACATGTATAGTTTTGCATATATAGAGCGATATTTGAATTGTCGAATGAGGTAGATGACATTTCAAACCATTTAAATTCCTAATGGCTACCCGAAGTTCGAAATACTAGACAACTGAGTCGTTTCCAACTCACAATTATCTTAGATTTTTTTATGATTACTATGATTAACGCATTTAAAACAGACTGATATAACAATTTATTGTCCATGGTATTATATCTTATTGGCATCTTGAAGGTGAAATAAGCCTTATGATCATTAGATCCTAGTTTCGACCACCTAATTATTATTTTATATTTATATAAATTACACAATAATCTTTACAACATTATATAAAAAAAAGTATCAAACGATATAACGATAAAATGTTTCATTAAACTATAATTAAAAAGATTACAACCCGACTTAATTAAAAAAATACATAAAAAATTAATTAGAATAAACGGCTTAATTGTTTAAATGGGCACCCCAAATTCTCCAAGACGCAAGATGATGAAAGCTTGTGTTCTTATGTATTTGGTACCCGGTACGAGCCGCCTCAATCGCTTAATCTTCAGTTATGCCCTCTTCGTGGTTGAGAGCATTGATAAAGAGCCTCTCAAAGAACCCATAAGTTACCCGCTTTCATAATAAGCCTTTCAGTAATAATGTTATTCAAATTATGATTGTTTGCACCTACTTGATGACGAAAACGCGTCAAAATCGCTTCGAAGTAGCAGCATGATTTGGAGGGTACCCTAGCTCCGTAACATGCACCAAACTCGTAGACAAAGCAATATCCTTTTCCTCGTTCCATCGGTTCACCATAAAAATGGTTGAAAATATGAAAGAGATAATAGATTTTTAGAGTGTTTTGTGAATAAGTTTGTGAGTTTTAGAATGGTAAATAGAGTATATATATAAATTTTGATGAAATTGAATATTTTTTTATTAAATGGTCGTTATTGGTTGCAACTGTGAGTTACCTTGAAAAAAAAAACAAAATGCATCGCGTTGTCTGAAGCATGGGAAGGAGGGATTTTTGCCCAACCACGCGATGTGGGGGCGGTGTGGCCTGTGTGGTTTGGTCAACCATGTACCATTATGTTTGGTCTAAGGAATACAAATGTTGAGTGTTTTCATATATATATATATATATATATATATATATATATATATATATATATATATATATATATATTATCGAGTCGAGAGTCTCACTGGAAGCAGTCTCTCTATTCTTACGGGGTAAAGGTAAGATTGTCTACATCTTACCGTCCTCAGACCCTAACTTAGCTTTGCTATTGGTATGATTTACTGAGTATGATTATGATGATACATATGGGTTAGAGATCAAGAGAAATCCCCATTGGGTTTTGAGAACTTAGAGTACTCTGACTTTTCGTGCGAGTTTTGCTATCCTTTTTTACACACACGTAGATTAAAATGTTACAAACATAGCTGTAAAAAAATCGAAGCGACATTTTTCAGCCTTCCTACGTTGCTGTAAAAAGCTGCTAATATCAGCTGACATAACCATTTACACCCATTGTAATGTTTTTTTACAGGTGGTGTTAATCAACAACTTTTTTTTGAAAAAGTTGATTTTTTAGGATTTCTAGTAAAAGAAACTTTTTAAAAAGTCTATCTATAAGACCGAGTTCTCTAAACTCTTATAACTCATATGAGTTTTTATTTTACTCTTATATATATATATATATATATATATATATATATGTATATATATAGGAGAATGATACGTTAGGAATTACCCTTTATTGCGAGAACCCAACCAAAAATGCCTAAAAAAATCTTAAAAACACTCAAAAAATTTTTCTTTTTTTTACTATTTTTTTTGGAAAATCGCTATATTTCGTCAATAATAAAAAAATTTCAAAAAAAAAAAAATTCGAGTAACAGTTATCTATGCACATGTGTATTTGTATCATTTTTTTGACAAATTCCGTAATTCATTACAAATATCAGACAATTGCACTTTCATTTACACTACCATTCATAATACACTACTTTTTACGTTAACAATAATAGAAATGCACATGTGCATCTATATGTATGAACTTGTTATAACATTAAAAAACACTAGAAATGCACATGTGCATCTATATATATGAACATGTTATAACGTGCTTTATTACACCACTTTGAATACACATTACCTTTCATCTATCATACCATCCATACTACACTACTATTATCTCCTACCATCCGTAATACAATACCATTGCTTTTTACCATCCATAATACAATATTATTACCAATATTTTCACTTTATTATATGTACATCAACACCCTTTATACCATCCAAACAACATATTACATCATAAAGTGACAAATATAATCAAACCATCAACCACTAGATATAACTAACCAAAACACATGTATATGGGCCTACTTCATCATTTAAAATCACAAACTTTTTGTACCAAAACACCTTATTTCATGTTGATACATATAGATGCACATGTGCATTTTTAATATTGTTAATGTAAAAAGTAGTGTATTACATATCGCAGTATAAATGAAAGTGCATTTTTCTACTACTGGTAATATATTATGGTATTTGTCCAAGAAGTGATACATATGCACATGTGCATCCATAACTGTTACTCGAAAAAAAAACCTTTTCTTGTAACAAAATATAGCGATTTTTATTAGAAAAATATAAAAAAAATTGTGGGTTTTTTGGATTTTTTTAGGTATTTTTTTGTGTTGACATTGGTTCTCGCTGTTCTCGCAATAAGTGTGGTTCTCAAATTTATCCTACACATGTCGAAAATTGTCTTTCACCCTAAATTATTTTATCTTGAAAGAGTATATTTAAAAGTAAGTTACAAGTTTAATTAGTTAGCTAATTAATTACAATTAGAAATTTACCTATATGCCCTTATTAATAACATTAAATACATATATTAAATGAAGTAAATGGAGCATTTCTATTGGTTTAAAACTTATTCTTTTTATTCTTACAAAATTTTTCTTCTCATTTGAACCCTCCACTATACACACACACACACACACACACACACACACACACACACACACACACAGGGGGCCGCTAAATTGCTAAAATGAAAACTACCCCAGTTGTAAGAACCGAGAGAACCACTTTCCAACTATTGGATCTTCAAAATAGATGGATGAGATTAAAAGTAATTAAAACTAATATTAAATACTTTTTGTCTTATTTTGTTTTTTAATATTTTAATGCAAAAGGGTAGTCTAGTAAATTAACTCTTTTTTGTCTTTTTGTCTTTATTGTTTTTTATTAATTTTTTAGTATTATTATATTACTTGTTTTTTTTAAAACAGAATTTCTTTATTAAAAACCATTTTAGATCCAGATTTTTAAACAAAAACAATTTTTTGCACGCCGTTTTTCACGTCGTTTTTTTACGCCAGGTTTTACGCGTCGTTTTTTTAACGCGCCGTTTTTACGCCCCACTTTTACGCGCCGTTTTTTACACCCCGCTTTTACGCGCCATTTTTTACGCCCTGTTTTTACGCGTCGTTTTTGCGACCGGTTTATTACACGGCATTTTTTATGCCCGGTTTTACACGCCGTTTTTTACCGCGCCGTTTTTCACGTTCCGTTTTTTCGCGCCGTTTTTACGCCCCGTATTCACGCCCCTTATTTACCCGTCGTTTTATCACCCGGTTTTTTACAAACCATTTTTTATGCCACATTGTTATTCGCTGATTTTTTTTACAAAAACAATTTTTGTCCAGGATTTTTTACAAAAAAACGATTTTACGAGCCGGTTTTTTACGAGTTGTTCGTTACGCTCCATTTTTACGCCCCCGTATTCATGCCCCATATTTATGCGTTGTTTTATGACCCAGTTTTTTACGAGCCGTTTTTATGCCCCTTTTTTACGCGCCGTTTTTTACAGCCCGTTTTTTTACGTGCTTGTTTTTTCGCGCCGTTTTTTACGCCCATTATTTACGCGCCGTTTTTTTAAAACGCACGTTTTTAAATTTTTTTTTACGGTTTTAAACTTTTTTTACGAAAACTTTTTTACGGTTTTAAACTTTCTTTTTAACAAAAAAAAATTACAAAAAAACTTGTTTACAATTTTTTTTTACAAAAACTTTTTAACAAAGAACAAAAATTTATGTGAATTTTTTTACAAAAACTTTTTTTACACAACATTTTTAAACCTTTTTACGTTTTTTTACGAAAACGTTTTTACGGTTTTAAACTTTTTTTTTTACAAAAACTTTTTTGCCAAAAATTTTTTACAAATTTATTTTTTCATAAAATCATTTTTTTACAAAAGACAAAAATTTATACGAAGACTTTTTTACGGTTTTAACCTTTTTTACAAAAATCTTTTTTTGACACACACGTTTTTAAACTTTTTTACATTTTTTATGAAAACTTTTATTACGGTTTTAAATTTTTTTTAACAAAAACTTTTTTATAAAGAAACAAAAAGAGGAGAGAGGAATGTGAAGAGAGAGAAACTGAAGAGAGAGAAATTGAAAATACTTTAAAAAAGACTTTAATGAAGAGAGAGATGATTTGATGGTTTTGATTAAATGACTCTATTACTCTATTGGTTGTCATTATCTGATTGGTGGAGATCGGTTCTCGCGGTTCTTACAGCTGAGGGTGGTTTATATTTTAGCGGTCCTCTATATATATATATATAGGATAAGGTTCATGCGAGAACCACCCTTATTGCGAGAACCGTGAGAACCAATGTGAATACAAAATAAAATCTAAAAAAATAAAAAAGACACCAAATTTTTTTTTTAATATTTAAAAAAAATCACCATTTTTCGTTACTAAAAAAAAACTTTTTTTTTTCGAGTAACAGATATCCATGCACATGTGCATATGTATCATTACTTCGACAAATTCGGTAATTACGTTATCAGGAATAGACAATTGCACTTTAATTTATAATATCATATGTAATGCACTACTTTTTACATTACCAATATTCAAAATGCACACGTGCATCATTAAGTATAACCATGATATAACGTGTTTTGGTACAAAAAGTTTGTGATTTTGAATGGAGAAGTAGGCCCATATACATGTTTTTTGGTTAGTTATATCTAGTGGTTGATGATTTGGGTATAGTTGTCAATTTATTATGTAATATGTTGATTGGATGGTATAAATGGTGTTTACATTCATGTAATAAAGTGAAAATATTGGTAATGGTATTGTATTATGGATGGTATGAGGTAATGGTATTGTATTATGGATGGTAGGAGGTAATGGTAGTGTATTATGGATGGTATGATAGATGAACGGTAAAGTGTATTCAAAGTAGTGTACCAAAACACCTTATTTCATGTTGATACATATAGATGCACATGTGCATTTATAATATTGGTAATGTAAAAAGTATTGTATTACACATGGTAGTGTAAATGAAAGTGTAATTATCTAATATTTGTAAAGAATTACGGAATTTGTCAAAGAAATGACAAAAATGCACATGTACATGTTTGTGTATTATGGATGGAATGATAGATGAAAGAGAAAGTAGTGTACCAACACACCTTATTTCATGTTGATAAATATAGATGCACATGTGCATTTCTTATTTTGTTAACGTAAAAAGTAGAGTATTACACGTGGTAGTGTAAATGAAAGTGCAATTGTCTAATATTTGTAATGAATTACGGAATTTGTCAAAGAAATGATACAAATGCACATGTACATGGATAACTGTGACTCGAAAATTTTTTTTTTGAATTTTTTTTATTATAAACGAAATATAGCGATTTTTCCAAAAAAAATAGTAAAAAACAAAAAAAAAAATTTTGGTGTTTTTTAGATTTTTTTTAGGTATTATTGTTTGTGTTCACACTGGTTCTCGCGTTTCTCGCAATAAAGGGTGGTTCCTAACGGATCATTCTCCTATATATATATATATGAGTGGGGTTTGGCTACAAAGTCCAAATTCCTAAAAAGTATAAAAAGTCATAAAATACTATAATTTCATCCATAAAACACACCTAAAACCTATAAATAATAGAGTGAAGATTACTAAAACACCATATTGAAACCGTAATAGTCCATAAAAACTTCAAACAAACAATCGTAGAATTATGAATATAAAACACAACATGCTAATAACATAAAACACAATAACATTGGTCATTCAATAATTAGAGCCTTATCATTCAAAATACAAAACACAACCCACATATATGATGTTTTAGTAATCTTTATTTATTATTTGTCGATTTTAGGTGTAACACCTCGAAAAAATTTCGTCCAATAATGTCTTGACACGTGTCATAAGGTTCCGTTATGTGAAAACATACTTTAGAGGGACTAAAAGTGACAAACAGTGAAAACTATGGAACGTAAGGGTCCAAAGTGTCAACAAGGGATAAATAGACTCTATGATAACCCTACATAATGTTTATAACCTTTAACGGATGGTTCATGGATCATACGACGCGGAAATTGCACAAAAGTGAAGTATTTCAAACTATAGGGGCCAAAAGTGTCAACATGTTTAATTTATACCTCTGAGTGAACTTTTGGCAGACCCGAAGCTTTGTATAGCTAAAATATACTCACTAGAATATGTGGTAAAAATTTCATGAAGTTTCGTCAACGTATGAGAAAGTTATGGCCAAAACCGTACTTGAAGGACTAAAAGCGTCAACGTCGAATTTCAGGGCTTTTCGGTTGAGCGCAAAATGTTCCGAGGACATTTCCATGTTGGTAAAAATCCTAAGGTTCTTAAAAACCAAGTTTGGGGGTTTACAGGTCGAGAAAAGTAGCCGAAACATCGCGTACAAGCTCAGGGACCAATTCTGCCAAAACTGAAACTTGTTTGGCTGAACCAGGGGTCAGGCGACCCGCCTGGTAAAGCCCAAGCGGGCCGCGTGGGTCTGCCAGCGACAGAAATCGTACTTGGGGCTGATTTGGGTCCGAAATTGAGTTGTAAACAGCTGGTCTTGCCTCCCAAATGCTCCAATACGTGCCCTTGCATGCCTACATCAACAGTAGCCTACTCCAACCATCTGATTACACCATAAATCAGATCAAACATCATTGTTCTTGGCACTTGAAGTTGTGAACAAGGAGCTCTCTACATTCAAGAACTCTCTCAAGCTTTCTGGAGTTAATCTGATCATCAAGGACGAATTCTAGTGTTCACTAAACCTCTTTAGGACCTTTGTAAGCTTTCAATTCGTTCTCTAATCCGTTATTACTTTGGTTATTGCTAAAAGTCAAACTGTGTGTTCATAAGCTTTGACTTTCTGATTAAACGGATTTCTTTCAGTCATTTCTCGAATTGAAACTTGTTATAGATTGGTATTTATGTGGGAAACAAACCCTCTAAAGGGTACTCTCTGATTCCCACTACATGCATGCTAAATGTCGAGTCAAACCTATTTCTAAAAAGTCAACAGAATTGATTTTCGCAAAAATAAGCTTGAATGTTAATATATTAGACATGCAATCTGATTGATCATTATAAATAACTTGTAACACATATAAGAATGTGTTTTAATCATCATCAACTCGACAATCTATAGTATAAACACGAATCGGAACCGAAAGTCTTGTAAAACGATTATTTCGTAGACTATCGATTCGGATTCGTACATGCATGTTCGAGATCTGTATTGGAAAGTATTTTTGACTATTTTAATTTTAGTTAAACTTTCTGGAATTTTCTTTGATTAAGTCTATGCTTAGCCTATTCGAATGCATGTTTCCGATTTATGCATAAAGTTGACTATTTTGCCCTTTTTGATATAAAACGTGATTTTTGGAAAAGTGAAAGGATAGAAATCTTTATTTCTAATATATGAACTTGCACCGAAAATTTCGGATCAGTTGGTGGTCCAGATTGTGAGTTATGGCCATTAGCGTAAAACTATATTATAAATTTACATAAACGGTCCTTTTCGCGTAGAACCCGTTTCTGGCCACGTTTTGATACGAAACTTTTTACCAACAGAAGTAATATAATATTCTGGGAATTTTGATGATTTTTAATTAATTTTTGGCTGAACGGATCCTAGATCGCCTAGTTATTTCGGCTTATGTCGGTTTTGACCGTTTTAGCCATAAAATGAGTTTTACACATCCTTTTGACCCGAAACCTTTTTCTACTGATTTTATATGATGAATAAATTATTTTAAGTATTCTGGAAATATAAAATCTCAGATTTAATTTGAATACCCGAAAACGCCCTTAAATCGCATATTTAGCGTTTTAAGCGCATAGTAAGCGTTATAATTGTTTTAGACATATAAGACCTATACCTACTGATGTGTTTAGCTTATTTTCATATAATAACAGTAAGTATAAGTGTATGATCTCAGATTTCCAGTTTTGGCATTTTTAGCCCTTGTGAAATTACTAAAATACCCCTACGGTGCATAGTTTGATTTTAAAATGATAAATTTGATATATGGGTCATACCCTACTGATATAATATGTTATATTAAGTATATTTACTGTATGAACCAGACCCGAAACTCAGATTTCTAATTTTACCCTTTTATCATCTTTTAAATGACCAAAATGCCCTTCTAAGGCATAAATTGGGTTTAAAATTATTCCGGGCAATATAGAACATAACTTACTGATATAATATCATATTTTAAGCATATTATCTCAGGAAACTTGCATTTGAATCATTTGACTACCCGTATCGCCCTTTTCGCGTTCGGTTCGGTTTACGTAACTAGTTTGCGTAAATTGACCGAAACGGGCCAAACGATATCATTTTTATTTCAAAATCCAGAATGTATTTAGTATACCCATATTATACAAGTATTCAAACTTGTCGGGTCTAAATCACATTCTATCCGGTCTTTCGCTTAATCGTGCGTAAACCGTATCATTCTTAAAACTAACCGGTCAAAGCTTAGGCTTAAATAAAAGACCCGTTAGGAATCTAATAGGTTAATTATAAACCTTTGTTCCAGATTAGGAGGCCCGGTAAAAGCTACCAACACTTATCATTTGTGACTTGTACTTGCTCAGGTAAATACATTTTGACTTATTTTCCCTATACGGGCTTGGGGTACGGTATTTAAAATACCGCTTGATCGGGCGCACAAGTCCTGCGCCTTATAGGTGTACAGTCTTGAATAGCTTGTGCGACTTCGTTTAAACAGTTTTGTCTTACTTAAAGGCTTTGGGGGGTTATTGACCGTGTCCCGGATATCCTTGGCATTATCTTACGAGATGGCCACGACCAGAGCACGGGGTGTAGGCGTACACCCGACGTGTATAACGCATTAATGTGGTGTGTCATTTAATCTCTAGCCCGGACAGCAGATCCCGGGCCACCAGAGATATAAGTGCATGTAATTCGTTCACAAGTTTATATTATATAATTATCCCAAGTTAATAAAAATATTTATGCCTCGTGCATTTAAATAAATTTTCAATCATTTTCAAAATGAGTCAGTCGATTTGTATTTACCAGTGTAAACTGACGTATTTTTCCCAAAAGGTTAAGTGCAGGTACTTATACGGAAATAGGCTGGTTGTTTCCTAAGAGCGTCCACTATAGTCTCGCAAGCTTGGACGACAAATATCTGTTGAACTATTTTTATCTTATTTTATTTGATCCGCCTGTGGATCCATTTCAACTACTGTGATATTTATTATTGCACTTTATTTAAAGTTGAAATGTTTCTATTCTGCTTCCGCTGTGCATTATTATATTGTGTTGATTGTCTATGACGATGCCAACTACGTCACTGTACCCCACACCGGGCCCACCGGTGACACGTGGAGACCGGGGTGTGACAGGTTGGTATCAGAGCCAACGCTGAGTGAATTAAACACTATCCTAATGTGTTTAATCTCAGTTACACAAATGCACATTCCTCGATTTTCGAGTCTAGACAAAGAACTTAGGAAATGTTCAACTTTTCGTTTAATTTATGTTTATTATTTTGCTTGGTCTTATATAATTGTTGTGCAACTTGTTTGACTTTTGACAGGATCATTATGCCGCCACGGATGAGAGGTCGAGGAGGATTTGCTACATCCCACGACCATGAGGCAGGGCCCTCACATAGGCGAGCACCATCCGCCACGCACAACACAGCCGCCAACGACCTTTGGAGGTCTTTCGCCGAGCCTGCTAGACACTCGGTATCCGCCAGCACTTCACCGTCTTTACCCCACTCGTTTGGGCCCCACTCGGAGAATGGGCCCCATGGTTCGCATGGATCCTACATACCTTTGCACCAGTCACCGCACCAGTATCCAGCACCAGTCTACCAGGGTTTGTATAACCCTGATGCTTTTGGGGATGAGCCAGTGGGTCATAACCCACTTGGACAGGAGGACCACTTTTCTGGTGGTCACGAGATGGACGTCGACGAGGATACGGACCCCTCGCTACCACCATCAGGTACGCCTAACCATCCGATTGAGATATCGGATGGGTCGCCATTTAGGGGATCACCCTACAATGGTGGGGACAGCTTTCAGGAGAGATTTAAGCAGCATGATTGGTATTACACCCCCAGCCACAACTCTCCGATGATCCAGTCTCACCAGGTTTCACCGGTGCACTCGCAGCACCACTCGCAGCAGCAGCAGCTCCAGCAGCAGCCGCCTCTACCACAGGACCTATCTGAGGCCCTGTGGCGTGACGTGATCACTCCGTCACCACCGCCGCCACCAGTTTTACCTCCTCCGCCTCAGAGGCCTAGGAGGAATGCGCGCATGTCTACGCGCGGAGGGATTCGCATAGGCACCCCTCCACATGTTGGTAGCAGCCGCTACACGTCTCTTCCCGGGGAGTCCGAGACAGGGGAGTCTCAGCATCCCGTATCGGAGGTTACTTCTGTACCGATCCCGCCTCTGCCGCCGCAGAATTTTGGAGAGCCGATCCCGGCTTATGCTAGTGCCGCTCAGTTTAACCCGTTCGAGCATGTTTTCCCTCAGGGTTATGATTACACAGGAGACCCTTATTGGCAAGCTGTGAACTACAGCTCACTCCCTCCTAGTGGTCCATTGGGAGACACTTGGGCTGCTGGGCAGTCTACTTTTGGTTACCCTCCGGGTTACCAGCAGCCACCGCAGCCGCAGCCTTACCAGCCGCCGCAGCCGCAGCAGTACCAGCCACCGCCACCGGCGCCTATGATGTCGCCGCCGCAGGTTCAGGAAATCCTGCATGGGATTGATAGCATGCGACGTGAGTTTCAACACGAGATGCGAGCTGATCGCCGTCGCACCAGCGGCATGTTCAAGAAGGTGTTTGACCTGCTCAAGGGTAAGAGCAAGAGGGATCATTGAATCCTTTAATTATTGTCTCATTTACTCATGTCCCTGCGTGGACATCTATCCTTGTACTCTACCCCTGTGTGGGTATATCTATCTTATTCTACCCCTGCGTGGGTATGCTGTTCTGTTGACCCCTGCGTGGGTTTGCTTTATTTTATTTTGTTATTGTTGTTATTTGTTTAGCCCCTGCGCGGGCATGTTATTCATGTTATTCATGTTATTTCAAAGTCCCGTTTAGGGCAAAATATGTACTAGTACTTGTTTGAAATTTGAAATGGTTAATTTGAATTTATCCTTTTATTTATATGCATGAATAATATTAAAATAATGGAAAATATCAATTTTTGTTTGATTTGCCATTTTATAAGAATCTTAGTAAGGTATAACCTAGCTTGAATGCCTTATTAACAGGCCTGGCCATGATGGTAAAACCTGGTTGAAAGGATTCAACTCCCTGTTAACATCTGAAAACATGTTAACATTCCTGGCTAAGCGTGATCGGTAGAATCACACAAGCCACCCTTTTTAATAAATTATCTACAGATTTTATCTGTATACAAGTCTATTAATGACTTGATACCTACGGGTTATGACTATGTCATATAGTGGCAGTTGTGGTTTATAACTCCCTGCCAAGAAAAGAAATATCTACAGATTATATCTGTACACAAGTCTGTTTATGACTTGATACCTACGGGTTATAACTATGTTATATAATGACAGTTGTGGTTTATGACTCTCTGTCTAGTAAAGGATTATTTGTTTAATTATACAATTTATAATCCTATAAAAATCCAAATTTTATAATTTAGTGATTGTCCCTGTGACTAGGCCTATGGTGCCAATATATATATTTTCATTCCTTGATTGCTAATAAGAGCTTGAATGAAATTTATTAAATTAACTGCTAAGGTTTTTGATACCATGGTTAATAAATCGTCTAGAACGATAATACTGTTAGGTTCTAAATTAGACCTTGTCCTTTATTGTAGCTTAAAGCTACAATGGCCAAATCGGAGGAGACCAACAGTCATTCTGGGGAACACTCAGATAATGCAAAGATTCACGTTACCGGTGCAGAGTTACAAGCACTGATAGATAACGCTGTTGCCAAAGCTATGGATAGGCAATTCAGGGAATCTAGTGGTACTCGGAGTAGGACCCGAACAGAAACGCACGCAAAGCCCAAGACTCATTCTGAGGCTCATAGTAAGCCGCCATCTAAAAAGAGTGAGCCGAAGAAAGCTGAGGATGATAATCATTCCTCCAACCACAGCAGCGCCCCAAAGCAGGAGATTAAGCTGAAACATGACACGTACAGCAGGTCCTGTACGTACAAGTATTTTGTATCCTGCAAGCCCAGAGATTTCACTGGGGAAAAGGGAGCCGTCGATTGTATGACGTGGATTGATGAGATGGATACTGTGGTTGATATCAGCGGGTGTGCTGATAGGGATGTTGTGAAGTACGCGTCCCAGTCGTTCAAGGGAGACGCGTTAGCATGGTGGAAGTCGCTTCTACAAGCTACTGGAAAGACCGCTCTGTATAGCATGACTTGGGATCAGTTTGTAGCACTGATCAAAGAGAACTTCTGTCCGCAGCACGAGGTCGAGCGAATTGAATCGGATTTTGTATCCTTAGTTATGAAGAACCTCGATTGTCAAGCGTATCTTACTACGTTCAACACGTTGTCTCGTTTAGTGCCTTACTTGGTGACCCCGGAGCCGCGTAGGATTGCTCGATTTATTGGGGGTCTGGCACCGGAGATAAAGGCAAGCGTCAAAGCTTCAAGACCTACAACATTTAGATCAGTAGCTGATCTATCCCTCTCCCTCACTCAAGACGTGGTTAGATTGAGAGCCATGAAGAGCTCTGAGGAGAACAAACGGAAACGTGAGGATGACACCTCACGAAGGTCTGAAAAGCGACATAGAGGGAACAACGACCACAGGAAAGGGTCGGGGTCTAGGAAAAGTGATCATCAGTCGGGTGAGAAACCCAAATGCAAGGTTTGTAGGAGACACCACTTTGGGAGGTGTCGGTTAGAAACAAAATCCCAGTCTTCGGAGAAACGATGTGGAATCTGCAAGTCCACAGATCATAAGGCTGTGGATTGCAAGAAAATGAAGGATGCAACCTGTTTTGGTTGCAACGAGAAAGGGCACATTCGGCCCAACTGCCCAAAGAATGCGAAGAAGGCTGATGATGGGAAGAAGACTAATGCGAGAGTCTTCAGAATGGACGCAAAGGAAGCAGTCCTTGACGATAACGTCATTACCGGTACGTTTCTTGTAAATGATGTTTTTGCTAGAGTCTTGTTTGATTCAGGAGCCGATAAGTCGTTTGTAGATGATAAGTTTTGTAAATTGTTGAACCTTCCTGTTAAAACCTTAAGTGTGAAATATGAGGTAGAGTTAGCCGATGGAACCATAGAAACCGCCTCAACTGTTCTAGATGGATGTGTTATATCCATTAGGAATCATTCTTTCCCGCTATCCTTGCTTCCCTTTAAGCTAGCTGGATTCGACATAGTGATAGGCATGGATTGGTTGTCGAGTAACCAAGCCCAGATTCTGTGCAACAGAAAGCAAGTAATAGTGAAGACTCCGTCTGGTGAGTCACTTACTATTCAAGGAGATACCCAGCATGGATTGCCGGAGCAAGTGTCCATGCTCAAGGCATCCAGGTGCATGCAGAAAGGATGCGTCATTTATATGGCACAAGTCACCATTGATGAGCCGAAGCCGAAGATTGAAGATATTCCTGTTATTTCGGAATATCCTGAAGTATTTCCTGAAGAGCTACCCGGGTTGCCACCGGATAGGCAAGTAGAGTTTCGGATAGATATCATACCAGGTGCAGCACCTGTAGCAAGAGCACCATACAGATTGGCACCAACGGAGATGAAGGAGTTGAGGACGCAGTTGGATGAGCTTTTAGCCAAAGGTTTTATTAGACCTAGCTCGTCTCCTTGGGGAGCGCCAATCTTGTTCGTTAAAAAGAAGGATGGTTCGATGCGTCTGTGCATCGATTACCGTGAGCTTAACAAGGTCACTATCAAGAATAGATATCCGTTACCCAGGATCGACGATCTATTTCGATCAGTTGCAAGGAGCAAGTTACTTCTCCAAGATTGACCTGAGGTCAGGTTATCATCAGTTGAAGGTCAAGGAGGAAGACGTACACAAGACCGCGTTTAGGACTCGTTATGGACATTACGAGTTCCTAGTGATGCCGTTTGGACTCACTAACGCACCAGCCGCGTTCATGGACCTCATGAATCGCGTCTGTAAACCCTATTTAGATAAGTTCGTTATCGTCTTTATTGACGACATTCTTATCTACTCGATGAGCCAAGCTGACCATGAGAAACACCTGCGTTGTATTCTCAAACTTTTGTATCAAGAGAAGCTTTATGCCAAATTTTCGAAGTGTGAATTTTGGCTTCGAGAAGTCCAATTTCTTGGACATGTTGTAAGCGAGCGTGGTATCCAAGTAGATCCCGCTAAAGTAGAAGCAGTCATGAACTGGCAGGAGCCGAAGACTCCTACCGAGATTCGCAGTTTCCTCGGATTGGCAGGATATTATAGGAGATTCATCGAGAACTTCTCCAGGATTGCTGCACCCCTAACCTCATTGACCCGTAAGAAGATTAAGTTTGATTGGGGCCCTAAGCAGCAGGAATCCTTTGACATTCTGAAGCAGAAGCTGAGCAATGCGCCAGTATTGACGTTGCCCGATGGTATAGATGAATTTGTGGTGTATTGTGATGCATCACATACTGGCATGGGCTGTGTACTCATGCAGAAAGGCAAAGTCATTGCCTATGCTTCTCGACAGCTAAAGGTGCATGAGAAGAACTACACCACCCACGATTTGGAATTGGGTGCAGTTGTATTTGCTTTGAAGCTATGGCGACACTACTTGTATGGAACCAAGTGTATCATTTATTCGGATCACAAGAGTCTTCAGCATCTGTTCAATCAGAAGGAATTGAACATGCGTCAAAGGCGATGGATGGAAACTCTCAATGACTATGATTGCGAGATACGATACCATCCAGGCAAGGCCAATGTAGTTGCCGACGCCTTAAGCAGAAAGGAAAGGATGAAACCAATCAGAATCAATGCCAAGCGCATTGAGATAAGAAATAACTTGAATGAAAGGGTGTTAGCTGCACAGAAGGAAGCTGTGCTGGAAGCTAACTATCCTGCAGAAAAGTTGGGAGTAACTGAGGAGCAGTTATCCTACGATAAAGATGGAATGCTACGCCTAAACGGACGAATATGGGTTCCAGTCTATGGAGGACTTCGGGATGTTATCCTCCAGGAAGCCCACAGCTCTAAATATTCCGTTCATCCTGGAGCTGATAAGATGTACCAGGATTTGAAATCAAACTATTGGTGGATTGGTTTGAAAAAGTCCGTGGCCGAGTATGTGGCCAAATGTTTGACTTGTGCGCAAGTCAAGGCTGAGCATCAGAAGCCGTCAGGTTTGCTTCAGCAACCTGAGATTCCCAAGTGGAAATGGGAAATGGTGACAATGGATTTTATCACCAAGTTACCAAAGACGAAAAAGGGAAATGATACCATATGGGTCATAGTAGACAGACTGACTAAGTCAGCTCATTTTCTACCCATCAAAGAGACGTATAGCTCAGATATGTTAGCTCAATTATATGTCGATAAGATAGTAGCGCTACATGGTATACCTATATCTATTATCTCTGATAGAGATACTAGATATACGTCACATTTTTGGAAGAGTTTCCAACAGTCGTTGGGCACTCGTTTGAATTTTAGTACGGCTTACCATCCTCAGACTGATGGTCAGAGTGAGCGTACTATTCAAACTCTGGAAGACATGCTTCGAGCATGTGCGATCGACTTAGGTGGTAGTTGGGACAAGAACTTACCACTGATTGAATTCTCCTACAACAATAGCTACCATTCCAGCATAAAGGCTGCGCCTTTTGAGGCCCTATACGGTAGGAAGTGTAGATCGCCCATTTGTTGGGCAGAAGTTGGAGATGTCCAGTTGTCTGGACCAGATATCGTCTTTGAGACGACAGACAAGATCGTTCAGATCCGTGATCGTTTGAAAGCTGCCAGGGATAGGCAGAAAAGTTATGCGGATCCTAAGCGCAAGGATTTTCACTTCGATGTGGGTGAAAAAGTGTTGCTTAAGGTATCACCTTGGAAAGGTGTAATGCGATTTGGAAAG
Organism: Helianthus annuus; assembly: GCF_002127325.2. Taxonomy (NCBI): domain Eukaryota; kingdom Viridiplantae; phylum Streptophyta; class Magnoliopsida; order Asterales; family Asteraceae; genus Helianthus; species Helianthus annuus. The sequence goes on along the minus strand of NC_035442.2, from coordinate 1,705,956 downwards.
AAAGGCAAGCTAAGCCCGAGATATATAGGACCTTTCGAGATAATCGAACGTGTCGGGTCAGTCGCTTATAAGTTAAACTTGCCTGAAGAGCTTAGCGCTATTCATAATGTGTTCCACATCTGTAATTTGAAGAAGTGTTTCGCTGATGATTCACTGGTTATACCGCATACAGATATACACATAGACGAAAGTCTAAAATTTGTGGAAAAACCTTTGTCGATTGAGGATCGACAGGTAAAGAAGCTTCGAAGGAAGCACGTGCCTATTGTTAAGGTCAAATGGGATGCCCGTAGAGGTCCCGAATACACGTGGGAAGTGGAATCCACGATGAAAGAAAAATATCCCCATTTGTTTGAATAAATCTCGGGGTCGAGATTTCTTTTAAGGGGGTGAGGATGTAACACCTCGAAAAAATTTCGTCCAATAATGTCTTGACACGTGTCATAAGGTTCCGTTATGTGAAAACATACTTTAGAGGGACTAAAAGTGACAAACAGTGAAAACTATGGAACGTAAGGGTCCAAAGTGTCAACAAGGGATAAATAGACTCTATGATAACCCTACATAATGTTTATAACCTTTAACGGATGGTTCATGGATCATACGACGCGGAAATTGCACAAAAGTGAAGTATTTCAAACTATAGGGGCCAAAAGTGTCAACATGTTTAATTTATACCTCTGAGTGAACTTTTGGCAGACCCGAAGCTTTGTATAGCTAAAATATACTCACTAGAATATGTGGTAAAAATTTCATGAAGTTTCGTCAACGTATGAGAAAGTTATGGCCAAAACCGTACTTGAAGGACTAAAAGCGTCAACGACGAATTTCAGGGCTTTTCGGTTGAGCGCAAAATGTTCCGAGGACATTTCCATGTTGGTAAAAATCCTAAGGTTCTTAAAAACCAAGTTTGGGGGTTTACGGGTCGAGAAAAGTAGCCGAAACATCGCGTACAAGCTCAGGGACCAATTCTGCCAAAACTGAAACTTGTTTGGCTGAACCAGGGGTCAGGCGACCCGCCTGGTAAAGCCCAAGCGGGCCGCGTGGGTCTGCCAGCGACAGAAATCGTACTTGGGGCTGATTTGGGTCCGAAATTGAGTTGTAAACAGCTGGTCTTGCCTCCCAAATGCTCCAATACGTGCCCTTGCATGCCTACATCAACAGTAGCCTACTCCAACCATCTGATTACACCATAAATCAGATCAAACATCATTGTTCTTGGCACTTGAAGTTGTGAACAAGGAGCTCTCTACATTCAAGAACTCTCTCAAGCTTTCTGGAGTTAATCTGATCATCAAGGACGAATTCTAGTGTTCACTAAACCTCTTTAGGACCTTTGTAAGCTTTCAATTCGTTCTCTAATCCGTTATTACTTTGGTTATTGCTAAAAGTCAAACTGTGTGTTCATAAGCTTTGACTTTCTGATTAAACGGATTTCTTTCAGTCATTTCTCGAATTGAAACTTGTTATAGATTGGTATTTATGTGGGAAACAAACCCTCTAAAGGGTACTCTCTGATTCCCACTACATGCATGCTAAATGTCGAGTCAAACCTATTTCTAAAAAGTCAACAGAATTGATTTTCGCAAAAATAAGCTTGAATGTTAATATATTAGACATGCAATCTGATTGATCATTATAAATAACTTGTAACACATATAAGAATGTGTTTTAATCATCATCAACTCGACAATCTATAGTATAAACACGAATCGGAACCGAAAGTCTTGTAAAACGATTATTTCGTAGACTATCGATTCGGATTCGTACATGCATGTTCGAGATCTGTATTGGAAAGTATTTTTGACTATTTTAATTTTAGTTAAACTTTCTGGAATTTTCTTTGATTAAGTCTATGCTTAGCCTATTCGAATGCATGTTTCCGATTTATGCATAAAGTTGACTATTTTGCCCTTTTTGATATAAAACGTGATTTTTGGAAAAGTGAAAGGATAGAAATCTTTATTTCTAATATATGAACTTGCACCGAAAATTTCGGATCAGTTGGTGGTCCAGATTGTGAGTTATGGCCATTAGCGTAAAACTATATTATAAATTTACATAAACGGTCCTTTTCGCGTAGAACCCGTTTCTGGCCACGTTTTGATACGAAACTTTTTACCAACAGAAGTAATATAATATTCTGGGAATTTTGATGATTTTTAATTAATTTTTGGCTGAACGGATCCTAGATCGCCTAGTTATTTCGGCTTATGTCGGTTTTGACCGTTTTAGCCATAAAATGAGTTTTACACATCCTTTTGACCCGAAACCTTTTTCTACTGATTTTATATGATGAATAAATTATTTTAAGTATTCTGGAAATATAAAATCTCAGATTTAATTTGAATACCCGAAAACGCCCTTAAATCGCATATTTAGCGTTTTAAGCGCATAGTAAGCGTTATAATTGTTTTAGACATATAAGACCTATACCTACTGATGTGTTTAGCTTATTTTCATATAATAACAGTAAGTATAAGTGTATGATCTCAGATTTCCAGTTTTGGCATTTTTAGCCCTTGTGAAATTACTAAAATACCCCTACGGTGCATAGTTTGATTTTAAAATGATAAATTTGATATATGGGTCATACCCTACTGATATAATATGTTATATTAAGTATATTTACTGTATGAACCAGACCCGAAACTCAGATTTCTAATTTTACCCTTTTATCATCTTTTAAATGACCAAAATGCCCTTCTAAGGCATAAATTGGGTTTAAAATTATTCCGGGCAATATAGAACATAACTTACTGATATAATATCATATTTTAAGCATATTATCTCAGGAAACTTGCATTTGAATCATTTGACTACCCGTATCGCCCTTTTCGCGTTCGGTTCGGTTTACGTAACTAGTTTGCGTAAATTGACCGAAACGGGCCAAACGATATCATTTTTATTTCAAAATCCAGAATGTATTTAGTATACCCATATTATACAAGTATTCAAACTTGTCGGGTCTAAATCACATTCTATCCGGTCTTTCGCTTAATCGTGCGTAAACCGTATCATTCTTAAAACTAACCGGTCAAAGCTTAGGCTTAAATAAAAGACCCGTTAGGAATCTAATAGGTTAATTATAAACCTTTGTTCCAGATTAGGAGGCCCGGTAAAAGCTACCAACACTTATCATTTGTGACTTGTACTTGCTCAGGTAAATACATTTTGACTTATTTTCCCTATACGGGCTTGGGGTACGGTATTTAAAATACCGCTTGATCGGGCGCACAAGTCCTGCGCCTTATAGGTGTACAGTCTTGAATAGCTTGTGCGACTTCGTTTAAACAGTTTTGTCTTACTTAAAGGCTTTGGGGGGTTATTGACCGTGTCCCGGATATCCTTGGCATTATCTTACGAGATGGCCACGACCAGAGCACGGGGTGTAGGCGTACACCCGACGTGTATAACGCATTAATGTGGTGTGTCATTTAATCTCTAGCCCGGACAGCAGATCCCGGGCCACCAGAGATATAAGTGCATGTAATTCGTTCACAAGTTTATATTATATAATTATCCCAAGTTAATAAAAATATTTATGCCTCGTGCATTTAAATAAATTTTCAATCATTTTCAAAATGAGTCAGTCGATTTGTATTTACCAGTGTAAACTGACGTATTTTTCCCAAAAGGTTAAGTGCAGGTACTATACGGAAATAGGCTGGTTGTTTCCTAAGAGCGTCCACTATAGTCTCGCAAGCTTGGACGACAAATATCTGTTGAACTATTTTTATCTTATTTTATTTGATCCGCCTGTGGATCCATTTCAACTACTGTGATATTTATTATTGCACTTTATTTAAAGTTGAAATGTTTCTATTCTGCTTCCGCTGTGCATTATTATATTGTGTTGATTGTCTATGACGATGCCAACTACGTCACTGTACCCCACACCGGGCCCACCGGTGACACGTGGAGACCGGGGTGTGACATTAGGTGTGTTGTATAGTTGATATTTTAGTATTTTATAACTTTTTACACTTTTTAGAAAAATTTGGACTTATATACTTATATTCCATATAAGGATACAATATAATTATCACTACTACACAAAGGGGCAATTGCCACCACAATTTGTTACGGGAAAACACGGTAGCAAAATAAGCAACATAGTGGTAGCAATTGCCCTAAATCGAGTTTTTAAATCATCCCTCACGTCGGACACGTCGCCTATCTCCACCTCTTTCACCCAAATCACTTCCAACAAATATGAACAATTCATAATCGCAATCAAATCCTTCATTCACAATCGTTAATCAAACGCACGCATCGCAATTAAATCCTGCAACCAAATCGTTCAGTTTAAACCCTAAGTTCATCGATTCATCATCTCCTGTCTAGATTAAACCCTAGATTCATCGTTTCATCCGTTAAACAAAACCTGATAACAATTCCGCTAGCGACGACGTCAAATTAGGGCTTGTATCAGGAACAAATCAAAATGATTCCGGTATGTATTCATAATTATTGTTTTGTGATGGTTTTGTTCTGAGATTGTCGAACGAATTATTTGTGTTTTACTGATTTGCTCAATCTCTCAATCGGAAGAATCGCGCATTCTTTCAATCGGATCTTCCCTCAATTGGAACAATCTCTCAGTCGGAGCAATCACTCAATTGGAACAATCTCTCAATCGAATCTCCATCGCTCAATCGTTGATCTGCTTGTAACATTCAATCGCTCTATCGCTGATTTGTATTCTCTTAATCACTCATCAATTGCTGATCTGTTTTGTATTCAGGTGGATTCAATGCTGATCTGTTTTGTGTGCTTCTTGCTTTTTAAAACCAAGAGTATTTTTGTATACCTCGAATGAAGTCGCTGCAATGCAAGAAGTTGGATTGCAATGGCAATTGATTGGGTTGGGAGTCACTAGGCTGCAGTCGAACTTGGCCTTGCAACTTTGAGCATGAAAAACTGGTATTTCAAGTGCTACAAGTTCACTTTTGAAGTTGAAATTTGGGAGTATTATATTTGATGGATCTATGATGTTTTGGACCTTTGGTAGATTCATTATTATTGGAGCATAGGCTATTGAGTGTTGAGGTTATCTGCAACATCTAGTTTTTAAAGTGATTATTGTGTAAATGTTTTAGGTTTATTTTGCTGATTCAAAGTGCATTGAGGATGCTATTAGATGTGGAGGATTAGCCCCAACAAAAGCTTCTTGTATAAAGAATATGTTGAATGTCTTCTTGAGAAGAGAGGGAAGCTATGCTTGGAATACCTTCGGGACTTATCGATTGATGAAATAAAGACAGAGCTTTCTCAGTTCAAGGGGATTGGACCTAAAACGGTAAATTTTGATTCTTATTTATTAATTTTTAGAACCATATATAGATCATAAAATGATTAGCTTTAGAATCACATGACTTCCTAAACTATAAAAATGTGAAGTTGTGAACTTATCAATGACCGGTGATCATAAGAATCAGCAATTAAGTCCATGATGTGGATCTTCAAATGATTGGCAGGTGGCATGTGTATTGATGTTTAATCTTCAGCAAGACGATTTCCCTGTTGATACACACATAAGTTGACATTCAAACATTACAAACACATGGTGCTTATTAGGGTTTTATTTGATACTGAAACATTTGTTACAGAGTTTTCAGATAACAAAGGCAATTGGTTTGGTGGCCATAGATCGTCATTCAATTCCTCCGCTCGACCGTCGTTCGAATCAATTCATCTGTCAAAACCTAAAATCACCGCCAAGACTCTCAAATCAGGTATGTTTGATCAAGACTTGTGGAAACAAGCTGCGGGGGGAATGAAAAAAGGAAAAGTGTACGGGTTAGGCATTGTTACTGATCCGTATGTACATGGCAAACAAGATCCGGAGGTATGTTTAATTATTTGATCCTCTAGCTGCATTCTAGTTTTGCAAATAGTGTTTTGCAACGTTTTATGTTGTTTTTGTTCCATAAAGGATACAATTATCACAATTCATGTGTAACGTCGCTTGGTCGTGAACCATGTAAAATACTTTATGATCAGAGAATATGCTCAGGGATACATCTTAGTATGTAAGACTAGTGAAGGGGTTAAGGCAAGAAACCAGAACTAGTTTCAATTTAAAATTATCTTCACTAGTTAGCAGAGTACTGTACAGTAGAGAAAATCAACTTCCAGAGTTAAAATTTTGATAAGAGAATATGCCCAGGGATCATACTTCAATTACATAAGTAGTCCCTTGAAATAGAATCAACATAAAGTATGTTCCTTTAAAACAATAAGTTCAACCTATTGGTCTCTTTTTTGAGTTATTCATGGTAGTATTCCAGGAGCTGATGTAGAGGTTATTCAGGTCACAAGAACATTCTCATTCTTGCTTCACTCACATAGAAGTTACCCTTTTGACCTGTTAGAGAACCCCTCCGCTTGTCCATGGTTTTGGTAGACATGAGATGCTTAAAGTCCTAGAAGCCGAGGCACCAGACGACACCAATTAAGTTTGTTTGTATGCGAAATTCAGACAACAACAGCCTCTTCAAGTAATGATAAATGTGTTAAATCTTATAGTTTGTAGGCTACATGTACAACCCATCCATTCAGGATGCATTAGGGTTATTCCGAGATGCAGGTGCCTCTTAATACTGATCTAGACTCTGGATTCTTTGGTAATTAATTCCTGTTTGATATAATAAAATATGATCATTGTGAAGGAACTCTTTTTAGGTCCATGAAAGATATTATTAGGCAATTAGTTTTAATGTCATGTCGTGCTTCAAATTGTTATGTTCATTCTCTGACAGGAGAATATGTTGGTTCTGTGGGTGCTAGGTTGGATGGTGCTGAAATGCTTGCATATGTGATTGAATTCACTGGTGGATGATCAGCAATGGCTTATGTATTGGATTCTGTATTCTATGATTACTCTATTCGAAATAATGTTTGCTATGCTTATCGAATGGTAAAGTTATGTGATGGTTATTTGTATAGTTAGTATGATCTGTTTTTATTTAGATGTTATTTAGAATGGTTGCAGTTAATGAGTAGAAAGTATGTTCTTAAATATGCTTGTAACACTTGTGAGGATACCATTCTGGTCATATGCAAAGCTGATTGTAAACTGCTGGTTTGTGATACCGCACTTCAGTGGTGCTGCATATGTTTATGAGCATTATATTATGTTACACTGTTTTACACAGGGAAACAGACAATTAACATTTGCTATGTTCTTAGAAAGAAATATGTGTTCAGTAAGCCAGATGACATATTATTTGCTGCTGAGAAATACATTCAGGAACACGAACCAGATGCGTTTCAAGAAATTATACATGGCGTATGTATCCCTCCTTCCCCACTTTCGTGCTTTTATATTAATTTGTTATGAGATGTAATTGTAATTATCTATTTGTTTTGTGCAGTCTGATAGGGAAGTGAGATACAGAGGCAACAACATATTTTCCGAAAACTGAGGCTGAATAGGTAGATGGATTTTTTTTACTACTATCAACATTGGTTTGGATGTTCTGATTTGGATTTTTATTATGAGGAACATTAGATGTATAATTTTTTACATTTTAATGGAATGGCAACAAGTTATAAATTGTTATGTTTTTATGAAATGGAATAGCGAATTTATAGAATGGAATACCATAAATGGTAGCAAAACGGTGGTAAAATGTGACAAAGCGGTAGCAAAAAGGTGGCAAAATAGCGGTAGCAAAACTGTGGCAAAACAAAATGTGGTAGCAAAATGGTGACAAAAAGCGGTAGCAAAATGGTGGCAAAATAGCGGTAGCAAAATGGTGACAAAAAGCGGTAGCAAAACGGTGGCGAATCAACGGTAGCAAAATCGGTAGCAAAAAATAAAACGGTAGCAAATAGGTGGCAATAGGGCATTTGCTACGTGTGCTTTTGCCACCGAGTTTTTGGTAGCAAAACGATGGCAAAAGAGCCATTGCTACCGTTTTGCGACCGAAAAAATCGTAGCAAATACCATATTCTTTAGCAGTGATATTAGTTTCATAATTTAGTTCTTTAAGTTTTTTAATTCCTTAAAACTTTATAATTTTTAATCAACTCTAAAATGTTTGTTTCTCTTTCTACACTTGTTCATTTTTCTAGTTCTCTCTCTGGAGTCTACTTACAACGTCACGTGTAAACTTACTGTAGATTCTTTTGTTTCATTTAGGGTTCATCTTTATAAGTAGAAAAAGTAGATGCACATGCACTCTCAAGCCATTCTTCAAAAAACATCAAAAAGGCTACTTTGTTTTGGTCTTCTGATCACTAGTCTTCTTCTTCTTCTTATACTTCCAAGTTTCCTCTAATTGAGCTTTTTCCTTTTTACCATCCAAGAACCTCCAACAAAACAAACACACACACAAATCTTGCCAAGTTGCATATGAAATTTTAGACAAACAAATGGCATTAGAGACAATAATATATCCACATGGGCAAATTGGTAACTTTGGATATGATTATATGTTACAAGAAGATCATATTTTTGGTGGCCTTTTGGAGGCTACGAATAATATTAATCATCAGCAAATATCAGATGCATATTGGGGGGATTACTCTTCATCTTCTTCAGTAATGCATGTCAATGACCCATGGGATCCTAAATCTTCGCCGGAAGAGTGTACCGGCGGTGACATGAAGATGGAATCACCAACTGAACCAGAACCAACCACCGCGGTTGGCCGGAGAAAGCGCAGGCGCACCAAGAGTGGTAAGAACAAGGAGGAGTTGGAGAATCAACGGATGACTCATATTAAGGTGGAGCGCAACCGCCGGAAACAGATGAACGAATACCTTGCTGTTATCCGGTCGCTCATGCCATCTTCTTACGTTCAAAGGGTAAGCGTTGATTAAATCTATACATTTGTCTATCATAAAACTATACATCTACGCTTTTAAAGGCGACACATTTCCATTACAATTTACATCTTACCTTAGGATACATGTCCTTTGATAATAATTCTGTACAAAATAAATTCAGCTGATTACATCTACACATTTATGTATTATAAAACTATATCAATGTATTCCGATTTTTTAAGCTAAATTTTAGCTTCAATGTATTTTCATAAAAAAGTTAGAAAAAAAAATATTCTTTTTTCTAGTTTTATATTCTGCAAATTGTTTGAGTTTTCTTTTTCTCTTTTGTAATTAAATTATTGTAATAGCTCCAAATGATGTGTCCACATTAATGGTAAGAAAAAAAATTAAACAATTAAAAAATTAATTTATTACCTATGAGTAAGGGTACTACTTATAATTGTGACTTTTTTCAAATAGTCTTTCAACTAAATCTGTTGCTTTTTTATTAACACAGTAGAGCTGTCCTTATAATTAAATAGTAAACCTCTTATAGGAAATTTTGCTCTGTTAATAAATGAATAAAGTAGAAAAAAATTACTTTTGTACTACCTTCTTTAACAAACAACAATCATCATAAACGTAATTGGTAAATTTAAAAAACAAGATTAAAATATGAAATTGAACAAAATGAATATACTGCTTTATATTCTAAATTCAATAGAAGACAAATAAGCCATATCACCAATGAACATCATCTCTTAAATTTACTATTAATGCCTAAACATTAATGACATTGTTTGTATAAAAAACTGAAAAGAATATATCTTTTATATGTCCTTCTGAATTATAATATGTAATTTAAATATTTATTTACCTTTTTTACTTTTAATAGAAAAGTAGTCAAACTCATTTTCTTATCATATTTGATTTGCTCCATCAGAATGATAGACATACAATAATTCCAAAGTTCATTAAGGAATTCCCCACAATAATTGCATTCCAAATCACCGAATCATAATTTGGATGACAAGCATATTAATCTTTAATATAAAATATATCAATGATATATTTCGGTTCATTCTTCTAAATTGATTAAAAAGGTATTATTTCAAACCATTAAATTGATATTTTATAATTTTAATATATTAACAGGAACATTATATAATTAAACCTTTGGGAATCTTGTACATTGTGCTTTGTGTGTATTATAAATCTTATATCAGTACGTGTTCCAAATTGGGACTAGTATCTATAATGGCCTGTGATTTTTTTGTCAACCTAGGTTTCATTTCTTAAATATCTATAAGATATTATTTAATGTGTTTATCATTAACAATTAATTTAATTTCATTGATTAAATTTGTTCAAAGAATTATATTTGAATTATTACATTTTCAGGGTGATCAAGCATCAATAGTTGGAGGAGCCATAAATTTTGTAAAAGAATTGGAGCAACAACTACAAACCCTAGAGGTTCAAAAAAGAGCCACCATCAATGGTTACTCTACACCACCACCCCCACAGCCCTTTGGTTATTTCTTTTCATTCCCACAATATTCTATTCATCGAACTAGCGACGACGCTGGTGGTTCAGCGACCACCACCAATAACCGGCTTCCGGCTATGGCTGACATTGAAGTTACAATGGTGGAAAGCCAAGCAAACATTAAGATACTATCAAAGAAACGGCATAGCCAGCTCTTGAAAATGGTGGCTGGTCTACAGTGTTTATGGTTTACTGTTCTTCATCTGAATGTCACAACTGTTGAGGAAATGGTTCTCTACACTGCTAGTGTCAAGGTTAGTATTCATATATATCCTTAATCTTTTTTTTCCTGTATACACTAGACTATATATGTGTCAAAAAAATGTGTAGGGATTTTTTTTTTTAAAGAAATAAACTTTTGTTGGAAAAGTTTCAAACGAAAGGTTTTGCGACGAAATCATTTTTGTCTGAAACTTGTCACTGAAGGGAGTTCCTATGTTTTTCTAACGAATATTGCTTTTGAAAAACAATTCAGATTTCTAGTAGTGATAGATATAGGGGCGGAGGTTAATACTTAATGGTGGCCCGGGTTGCCCCAGCTCTCACCAATTTTTGGTCTAGAGTTAATTTTACCAAAAATTTATTTTTTTAGCGTAAAATTTTGGATTTTTAAGATTTCGGCACCCACCGATTTAAATTTTGAGAGTCTAGCCCCGCCGAGTTTTTTGTTCAAGCTACGCTATTGGATAGATATACTTGGATATAATATATTTCACTGTATGTATCATGATTCCCATGTCCATATATCTCAGCTGACTGGTTTCATCATTATAAGAAGAAAAAAAAAAAAAAAAAAAAAAACAGAATGCAAACAAAGCACAATTTTGTTTTCGCTTTGTGTGTTTCTATTCCCATTCATTGAATGATATATATTCAGTTCTCACTAATTAAAGTAACACCTTTTGGTTTTGCATCTGGCGTCTTGCTAATTTATATAACAACAATAAACCGTTCAAGAGACACATAATACACTTTTTTGTCTTACAAACAAATGCTACAAACTTGACATATATTTTATTTCTTTTGCTCGTTTTTTTCACTAAAACTGTAATTGATTAGAAGTCGATAAAATTAAGCGAAGGCTGATATAAAAATTTCAGAAGCTCACATAATATTTTGTATATCTCCTTTACATAATATATTTCAAGATAAAATCAAAATTCAACGAAAACTTAAGCATGATCTTTAGGCTTTGGAGTTATTTTTAAATTTAGTTTATAAATCTCTATTTGTTGATTCACATAATCACATCTACTTATTCCTTAAATGATTTTGAAACTTCACCAAAAAAAATAGTTAATTAAAAATAATAGATTGTTTGTGTATTTATATACGCTTCCAGATTGTTTACTATAATTTGTTCTCGTGTTTACAGCTTGAGGATCGATGCCAACTGAGTACAGTAGATGAGATTGCAGATGCTGTAAATTGCTTGTTGTTCCAAATTGAAGAAGAATCACGATGTTCTAATTAATTACTCCCAATTAGTTTTTTTTTTTTTTTTCTGATAATAATATGGGTTTTTAGTTAATTGTAATCTCCCAAAGCTATTACCTATTAGTAGTAAAGTGTATTTTTATCTGTTTTTTGTACTTTGTTTTAATAATATCTGGTTTAGAGAGATGTAATTGAAGGTTTAAACATTAATAGATGATTACTTAAAGAATATATATAGTTCTCATGATTATTATTATTGTTATAGGTTTCTAAAAACAAAATATAAACTAAATTAGACTCATGTGTGTAGCAATCTCATTCTCTTTACCGTCAAGGCTGCATGTTATACATTTGGGATGGTACTCGAGAAGCAAACACTGTGTATTCAATTCTTGACCTTTAGGCCCCTTTTTCACCCTTTGCACCCCAAGGGCTACATTAAAAATATAAGCTAATTCATTTACTCTAGTTAAACACAAATTTTACCCCTTTTAAACATGGTCTAATGCCAAATAAAGCACAAAATAAAAGGGATTGTTTCCGAACATCGGGGCTTGGGTGTAAGATTAAATATATTATGTATTAATATTTAATCTATAGCCATTATAATCATTTACATTATATAGATCAAAATATATAACAACCTATTAAATAATTAGTTGCTAATTGTTGATGGACCATATTACCCTTATTAACTAATTAGGTTTCCTCCTGGGTGCTTATATAAGGAGACTTATGTGGAGGTTAAGGGGTTAGACAATTACACAATTAGACACACCCCATAAGCATAACATCATTACGTTCGACCTCCTCTCCATAGCTGATACCCTTTTCGGTTCTCATCAGTCATCATCATTAGTCAGCACCCTAAGGAGGAACCAGATCACGATGACAAGCATGTCGAACTCTATTACTGGATTCTCCAACGCACTGTCTGCTATAACAGATATGTTTTAAAGTTTTCCTTCATGTATAAACGGAACTGAACCAACATGTGGTATCAGAGCATATGTTGATTAGTCAGTTCTGTTTTCGTATCCATAATTCTGGGATTGAAACTTGGAAAACGGATTTTTTGTAACTTTAAAACTATAACAGCCGGTTTCGAGTCATGAAGATCGACTCGAGATCTCTGTTTTCGGGAAAAAGATTAATTATATGTTCACTCAAATTCAACTGGGTTATGTTTTAGCTGAAATCTGTTTAGAAAAACTATTAATATTCAGGTTTCGGGTTCCAGAATTTATGTTTTATGTTTTTAGGGTTCATCATGTTCTTAGGAAAATTCGAAAATTCTATTATGTTTTGGAATATTTTAGGATTAATGAGTGTTTTTACCATGTTTGATCCAATTTTATCTTTTTACTTTATTCGAAAACTGTTATTAGATAAACAGTTACTATTTTTCGAAATATGTTGATAAAATTAGATCATCTTAAAACAGGAAATAATATCTCATAATCCCTTAGATTTCGAATTTTTAGTTATGTTATCATAATAAACAGCTGTTAACAGGAAGCTTCGAGATCATCAGATTACGACTCGAGACCATCAGTCTCGACTCGAGACCATAAGGTCTCGATTCGAAATCATCAGGTCCTTAAACCATCACAACTCGAGACCAACAGATCTCGACTCAAGACCATAAGGTCTCGACTCGAAATCATAAGGGCTCAAAGGTCTCGACTCGAGACCGTAACGTCAAAACTCGAGACAAAGGTTGCGACTCGAGACCGTAACGTCATAACTCGAGACAAAGGTTGCGACTCGAGACCATAACGTCATAACTCGAGACCATAAGGTTGCGACTCGAGACCGTGGTTGCGACTTGAGACCTGATCATGACTCGAGATCTCATAAGATATAGTAGTCGAGACCATGGTTCCGACTCGTGACAACAAGGTTGCGACTCGAGACCTCATAACTGACTCGAGATCTCATAACTCAGTCGAGACCTGACTCGAAACCTCATTATTTTAGGCTATTTAATGTGAACTAAGATTTAGCTCGGGGCTCCGCCCCGAACCCCGCGCTAACGGGTGGTTTGCTATTAAAATAATTGGTTTTTGTAATTACTTAGTTAATTAATGAGGATCAAATAATGTTTTACAAAACCAAAAATGGCTTAACTTGAATGAGCTTCTGATGTGTCACTTCTGGCCAAAGCTGATTTGATGCATCTACTTATCGTTCAAGTATTACGAAAGCTATGTTAAGTGTGCATCATAAACATGAATATCTTAATATCTGGCCAAAGCTGATTTAATTCCTTCATAGATGGCATACTTAACAAGTGCATAATTAAAGTGATTGTCTCAATTTCTGGCCAAAGCTGATTTGTTACGACCACTTTGCACACATGCTTAAATGATTACACTTCTGGCCAAAGCTGTTTTGTCTTCGTTTAAGTAGAACTTTAAGTAGTCTATTATTTTGATGTTAGTAATAGACATATCACAACCTCTTCACATAATGATCCTTATATTAATGATCCTCAATTAATTTTCATGATCATTTCGTCTGCCTTATTCTTAGTACCCATAATTTTACTCACTATAATTTTCTTCTATAAGTCTATATCTCATCCACTCTAATTACTAAATCTAAAATGTTTTGCTTAAAGTTTCTATAAGAATTAGCTCTTAAATTAAATCCTTGATTATCTCTTAAGACACGATAATCCTATTGCTCTTTTCTGATATAAGTACTACAGAAGAAAAGTAGAGCATGATAATTAGGATAAATCGAACATGATGTCTCTTATGATAATCAAGAACTCTCTAACATAATTGCTATCACTAAAAGGTTATTTTAGATTAAGTCTTTCCTAAAACTAATCTATAATTATGGAATAATCACTAGAACTCCTAAGATGCATGCCTTCATTTAAAATTCTACACTATAAAGTTAAGTGGTACATGTGAACACATATAATGTACAATACCATGACCCATAAAGTTAAGGGCTTACGCATGGAAATAAGTACATTTTTCCAGTACATTACATACTAAGATTTTTACTTGTACAATTTGATGCCTTTATAACACTTAAAAGTACCAAAGTATAATGAGTGTGTTGATAAGCAACATATGTACATAGAAATAAATGTTTGAGACTGGAAAATAAGATGTTATTCACCTTACAACCACTAAAACCTTAAGAGAGGATTGTTCTAAGGTCCATAGACAAATTACAAGTGCTAATCCCAACGTTAAGGTTCTTCAAGGGAAAATCTCACCGCATAATTATGTCATTAGACTAGGCATAAGCAACGAGACTATCCATTATTCTAAAGGAGCAGCTGGATAAATTAATTAGATAGTAACTTACTAATGATATTGAAGTCTGATAATTCTTTAATATTCCTATTAACACATGATTAGTTGACTCTAGTTTTAAACGTTTCCTTACCAGAAGTCAACAAATAACTAACATGAGAGTTAGTGACAAAATTAATTGTTAAGGCTATAAGAACCATAATAAGCAGTCTTCTAACAACGCCTTTCGACACCTTATATATTCTGAAGATTAATCAGAATATAGTATCATGACTAAGCAATGTTATGAAGGTTGTGAGGTTTGGATAGTCAACATAAAGTCACACTTATCTTAAACTCTCCTCTTATTTGTTCTAAATATCTGGATAGAAACATTACTAAGATGAAACTAGATGATACCTTACGCTTTCACAACTTTTGTCATCATGTTAATAAGAATTTGACAAAAGGAAAATGAGACTTATAAATTTCATCCATTATAACCAAAATTCATGAGAAATCATGACATGGTTAATGAGGATGATTATTCATCTAATCTCATTTTAAGTGATTTTAAATCATGACGTTAAAGCCCTAAATATTACTTGGCTTAGGGAATAAGTATGGGTCCATCATTAGTCATTCATTGACATTCGTGGAACTTATTCCAAATGGAATATTCAGACATAATTCATTTATCATTTAACAGACTATCAACTTGTATCTAAATTTTGTCACATATGGCCCACTGTCTTAGAAGAACTCTATTCATATATGTACTTAATAAGATTTCTATTAAATATGTCCCTGAAGTTTCTTATGATATCTGGACATTAAAGAAATCAAATAAAGTCTAACGTATATATGATGGATTCCCACGTCACGTAGCTCATTGAAACTTCTCTTGTAGCATTCTAGAGATATTAAAAATCAGTGGGAGCATTAAGTGTCTTACTAATAACTTGCAATGGTTGCAAGAGGTGGTGGAGTGAAAATTTTACATTACCTAAATTTACACCTCTTGTACAAGACACTGCTCCATCTTGACACTGTTCTATCATAACTTGTCTCCTTAAAATCTAATGCTACTCTTACAAAAGTTTCATTGTTGCTTAACTGTGGGCACACTTAGTTTTCTTACCTAAACTAACGTAATCCTCAACAAGAGAAATCACAACGTCTAACGTCATTAACTTGTTTCTCTATTAGAATTTGTTGGTCGTTAAATATTGACCCTAAGCATGCTGAGTTCCTAAAAGTTTTCTAAGATCAGTAGGAGCAGTTAAAGTCCTTATCATGTTTTGCAAGGAATACAAGAGGCGGGGGGAAGAGTGTCATTAAATTTCACTCCGAATTTAACTCCGATTACACCTCTTGCACACCATACTGCACCAACTCTTACAAACTTAGAATGAATATGATAGCAACCTAAACAAGAGCTAATCCATAAAAATGGAACTTCTAATGAACCCAATAATCAACTCAGGGTCATCTAGGTTTAAAAGCCTACTAACTTTGATGATTACACCCAATAATCAACTCAGGAGGTCATCTAGGTTTAAAAGCCTACTAACTTTGATGATTACATAACCTCCCTAACTGAAGTTGAAATGGATTATGGAAAAGTTTACTGATCCAATCTCTTCAAATTAAGCCATTAGTGTCAATCAATCTTCTAAATGAAATAAAACAGTTTTCTAGTAAAGCTGATTTTATGTGTTCGTATAACGTTTGGGATTTGATTGAGTTACCTAAGAGTATTTATAACTAAACCAAATCCTGATATATAAACGTTAAGACACTAAGAAGCATGATTGATTATCAAAGGTTATACTTTGGAAGAGATAAATTATCAAACTTTTATTTGAGGATCATCACTGTTCTAGTAGCTTATAATAGTTTAAGGCTACATTAGACGAACATTAAAAACAATTTTCCCTAACAAATGGCTGACACATTTACATGTTCATTAGATAACAACTTAAAGTTTCAAACTGAAGGTTAAAGAACACTTTATTTGTAAGCCAATAATATCCATGTATGGGTTAATGCAAACATCATAATGTGATGAAAAGCTAACGTAATTATTTTCATCAAGAATCAAGTGGATTAATGAACCTTCCTCAAAATGAGTGGGAGCAACTAAGATAAACTTGTCTATATAGATGATATTCTTTTGACAAGTATATGTTACATAAGTCAAAGCATTGTTAACACAAACTTTGATATAATAGATCTCAGAGATATCTCTTACGTGATTGATATCATAACAAGCCGAGATAGACCTAATGGGACATTAGTTTCGTTCCATAAGTTTAACATTAAATGGGTCCTTACATATGTAACAAAATACTGTTCTCCTTCAGAGGATAATGTGGTAAATGAGATTATTTATTTTGCTTCATTAATTAGAAGCCTTATGTAAGTTTAAGTCTATACTCGTTTAGATATTACTCACATTGCAACACACTAGATATGTCTAGATTAACGTGAAGCATCTAATGGAGTATTACAATATCTTTAAAAGAAACGAGAGGCTATGATTTAAAGAAGAAGTGAGAATTAAAACCGGTTTATTACTCTAACTTTGAAATATTCAAAGATGACAAAATATAATTTCGGGTATATCTTTATGTCAGCAGACAAAACTTATCTCATGGAGGAGTCATAACGCGCTGATATTAACAACCTAAGTTATAACGACATAATATAGTCACTAAATGTTGTTGGAAATTTATCAGTGGACTCATAAGTTTATTAACTCCATATAATTAATGTTTTGAAGAATTAGTGTGATAAAGTCAGCTACCATGACTCCTTGAACAGTAACAGTTCAAGAGGTACTGCATTAAATTTCGATACGCAATTAATTATTCGTTTATGAACGAATTGAGGAAACTAAGTTTTGTATCGAATACATTCATGATATGCTTAAGGATCCTATAACTGAAGGGCTATTACCCATAAGTCTTATTAGGAGAGCTCATAGACGGGTATTAATTAATGGCCATGCGCAACTGCATATCGTACTATGAATGACTAAGTATTAGTTAATTTTCCTCACCAGTTTGATTCTGTATGTCTCTTAGAATATGTTCAACCGGTATAATGGCATATAGACAAATAAAGTTACAAATCAAACAAAGGGCTTATGCGTATTTTGATCATGACGATTAGGTTTTAAATTAAGGCTATAGTATGATTAATGGGGGTCCTGAGTCGCATAATGATTCAACGGCTGTATTTTTCTGCTATAGTACTTGTTTAAGGCTAAAATGAGTGTTAACTCCTGATCAGGCTTATCTAATACTCATAGTAAATGATTACTCGGTTAAGTGGGAGAATGTAAGATTAAATATATTATGTATTAATATTTAATCTATAGCCATTATAATCATTTACATTATATAGATCAAAATATATAACAACCTATTAAATAATTAGTTGGTAATTGTTGATGGACCATATTACCCTTATAACTAATTAGGTTTCCTCCTGGGTGCTTATATAAGGAGACTTATGTGGAGGTTAAGGGGTTAGACAATTACACAATTAGACACACCCCATAAGCATAACATCATTACGTTCGACCTCCTCTCCATAGCCGATACCCTTTTCGGTTCTCATCAGTCACCATCATTAGTCAGCACCTTAAGGAGGAACCAGATCACGATGACAAGCATGTCGAACTCCATTACTGGATTCTCCAACGCACTGTCTGCTATAACAGGCATGTTTTAAAGTTTTCCTTCATGTATAAACGGAACTGAACCAACATTGGGATATCGTGGGAAAGTGTCTGAAGTAGGTGATTGTGCCAAATGAGGTTGAATCGACAAAATTTGTGTCACACCCTCAAAATACCACACGCGGAAACCCCCGCGAGGCGTGTGACGTACCAGGATCCAGCCAGTAATCACATTGAACTATAAAAAATATTTAAATAAAACATTCCATTCATTTCATGATATAATTCCAAGTCATAAGTTAAAATCAAAGTAAACGTTCAGTGGAAGCATAATGTAAAACGTTATTCAACTGTTTGTAAACAAGAGTTCAAAGCCAACGAAACATGTATCCAAGAGCTACGACCCATGACCACTCCAGCACTCCCAGATAGCAAGTTCCATCCATAAATCTAACGACCTGCAAGCATGCAGACAAGTGTGTCAGACGACGCTGATGAGTTCAAAGTTTGTTAACACGCTTTAGTTACCAGATATGAGTATAAAACATTTCAGAGATTAGATGTTGTTAATAACTCGATTACCGCTGATGGCTCCAGATTATTTGCCCTATTCACCAATGCCTCTATCAAAGCAATGGTCAAGACTGGGTTCATTAGTTCACGCCCGTCCTCCCCGGTACGGTGTGAGGGTGCCAAACCTAAATAGCGCTATTAACTAATACCCCGTTGCCTCCCCGACAACAAATCGGTAGAAGGGACTTAAATGATAGATATAAGTGTAATAACCAACATCCCAGGTTTAACATTCCAGTCAAACCCAATTACTCGACATTCCTCCCCGGAACGTTACCCGATATCCCTCCCCGGGATGCATGCTTGAAAAAGGCAGTGAACTCACCTTGATTTGCTCGATTTGTTAAGTTACCCGTTCCAAGTTAATCAATCAACCCTACTGTGGTTATAAGTTCGAAATCTGTTTCATAATCATCCAAGTCACGTAATTAACACAGTTTGCATTCATAGTAAGAGTCATCATATATCACCCAGCAGTCACTCATACAAGTCCACACTCATGTACTTCACACTTAATAGCATTTAACAGATGGGTCTTTTATTCACATTAGTTAGTTCACGTTCCTCGTTTCTCACTAAGGTTGTTAACATGCAATAGATTTAATCGTATGACAAACACATTCATCATTATATGCACCATGAATTATTTAACTCTATGTCTTGTGAACACTGTTCTGTTTCTTTAATCCACGGCGAAGGACCCCCCTTTCGGCGAAATACCATTCTTCGTCAACCAAGGATGTGACGAAAAACCACAATGGCGAATAACTGTTTTTCGCCAGGAAGGGACTTCGGCGAAAAACCCTAGTGTTTCGTCGAAGCCAGCCAACGAAGAGTTACGTTTTTCGTCGCTGCACCTGCACAGACTGTGTGGGTTCCCCACAAACCCTAATCAAGACAGTTTCACGTATCATTCACGTATCATCATACAATTGTCAAACGACTTCCTATTAACACTAGTTTATCGAATAGATTTAGCAAACCACGTAATGAATGTGAACGTACACAGATCATCTAACGTTTATCATACATGTTCTAATTCTTCAGATTGATTATCATAATATCAAAACCCCTTTTTAATGATTAACCCTACTCATAGTCCCACTGTTCCAAATCTAATCAATTTGTTGTTACAAGTCATTCATCAAAACCTTGTTATCATGCAACCCTAAAACTAACATCGATCATATCGAATTACTAACTAAGCATTAGATCATGCATTGGTTCCATAATAAACGGATCAAGCACACATGAACATGAATCACATAGAGGAATCACATAGAAGAATCACATAGAGGTTTATTCAAATCATGAAAGGGTTACTAACCACACGATGATTGTACGCAAGGATAGATCGATTGAGGGCTCCCAAGCAAGGAGAATGGCTACCGTCTAACAGAGAGAGAACAGTAGGGTTTGTGTTGTGTTTACGGTTTATGATTATAAGAGATTATAAAGTCCGAAAGGTATGGGCCTCAAGTGGACCTGGGCCGCCGAAGATCTTGACGAAAGACCTTCTTCGTCGTGTCGGGTGACGACGAAAGTCCTGAGTTTCGTCGAGTATAGCAATGACGAAGGACCTATATTTCGTCGAGTTTGATGTCGACGAAGAACCATCTTCGCCGAGGGTTCATGACAAGAGTCTTAGTTATAAAACATGCACAATTAAATCCAATAACCATCAAGACTATAATCTTTCAAACAGTTACACGTTACATAACATAAAACAAATTATCAAAACAGAATTGCGACACGAGTGGTACATAAATGAAAGAACTTGAAATCTCGGGTTGTATTTGAGTCACATGAATTTATTACTAGTGGTTTTGATATGCGTTGCAACATTAATATTACTAATGGACACAACTTTAAGGGTAGGGTGGAACCGTAATGCCCCATCATCATCATCGAAAGCTTCCGAAGAGTACAAAGTTGATTGCTTAATGAGTAAGTCCAACAAATTTCACAAGTTACAAGTTGAAAGACTTCGGTTGAAACATAAAACTAGCCAAAAAGCAGTTAAGAGGGCAATGGATAAAGTTCGGCTAGAGAAAGAAGCAACCAAGAAGGAGGATTTCAAAATCATAACTGCCAACTCCGACAATCTTTCATCTAGAGAATGTGAAGTGGCGACATTGTTAAAGGATAAAGTTGCAAAAAGATATGGTTCTCGTTTTTTTTTTAATTTTGTAATTTTTTAATACTATGTTGTTTTTTTAATTATCTGTTTTTCTAATTGTATGTAGTTTTTTATCAGTAATCAAAATTTCATTTTAATTACTAAGTGCATCTCGATATGGTGAATTTCTCCAGTAGCTATTTTGAAGGATTCGTTAGCCACTAAAAAATGTTCAAAAATTGTATTAAAATTAAAAAAAAAAAAAAGATGAGGGGTGAGTATAGTATACCTTGAGTGATGGTGACGAGGGATGGGAGTAGATTGTAATGTAATGGGGATGTGGAATCTTTTTAGAAAACTTCTTTTAAGAGCATTCGTAGTAGCATCACTTTATTTATGTAAGTGAGTTACTTGTATTATATGGAGTGGTTGTGAGTGAGGAGAGAGAAAACGATATTGTGTTATCAGTAAATTTGGTAAAACATTGTTCACCCTCTATAATTTTTTTTTGAAATGGTTGTAAGTGGAGGAGAAAGGGAGAGAAAAGGTAAATAATAAAAGTATAAAAATATTATTGTTGAAAAAATAGTGATTTTAGTGTAATTATAGAGATTAAGATGGATATGCTACTTTGGATACCTTAGGGGGGGGGGTACATAAACCCCTTACCCTAACTTCCTCCAATCTCCTTGCGTCACATCACTTAGACCATCAGCTACCCTCTCCTACCATATTTATTGTAACCATTCATATTTTTACACTTTCTATTTTTAGCAAGTTGTATTCGTACTTCGTATCAGCCCTTGTAATATCAGACTTTGATCATAATGGAAATCATGTTTTCTTTCAATCTTGTTTAATCATGTTTACGCAACATGTAATCAATCACTGAATACATATAATTTATACACAAGCGGCACGTATTTACGGTTATTAGATATTTGGAATTCAGTCAATCATACACCATATTCATAACATGCCTAAACATCCCGTAGAAACACTAATTTATGCTTAACATATCAAGGAAATCGCAGAATTTGACAAGAGACCAAACAACAAGGGTGAAAAACAAAAAAAAAAAAAAAAATTCACGGGACCTTACGGACCGCAACCAGGAGCTTATGGTCCGTAAGCCCCCTTTGGGTGGGCATAATTGTTTCTAACACGGGATTGGACCTTCTTTCTTGTTCAATCTCCTTCCATCCTTCTTTTAACCTAAATCCTAATTCCCAACTATAATATATGTCTTCCACAACTCCTCCACCCTTTACACACCTCAAATTAACTCTCAAATCCACTCAACCTCCTCAAAATCTCCAAGTTGGGTAGATTGTACCAAGTCTCAAAACAGTGAGTTTAGAGCACCTTTTCCTTCTTGTTTTCTTACATCAAACTACTTGGATGACCTCCAAGGATGTTACCCAAGGTTCACCAAGGTGCAACAAGGTGGTACATCACATGCATGAGGCTCCAAAGTAAGATTTGAATTCTGTTTTATAAACTTTTACAAACATGTTTCATTTCATTGTTCATCTTATGGAATCTTGTACCAACCTTGTCCCTAATCAAACTCAAGGTTGTGTGGATTGCGTATGGTTGATTTTCAGAAGATTAGAGGCTCAAAAATCTCACGTAGCTACTACCCTAAAAGGTTCCAAACAACTAACAAAGTGTTGAAACCATCCAAACACCACAACCTCCAATGTTGTAAGGCTTGTGTTTTGGTAAAATGTGAACAATGGAGCCTTGGCTTTCCAACTATGATTACATTTCCTCACCTAGTTAGTTAATCCATTTTCTTTATCCCAAGTAATCAAGTAAACTTCCGGTAACAAAGTGTCCAAACTACACCAAGTATCCAAACATTTGTCATGATTAGAATGCACTAGTCTAGTTTGAGCACACTTGGTTACTTGGTGATTTAAATGATGCACATTCTAAGTAGCTTCCAAGAAATCAAAGTAAGCCAACCCAACTCGTCTCCAACATTGGCCATGTTAGGTATGTACACGTACGGGTTGTCCTTATTTGGCTACTTAACAAATTAGTTATTTGTACATTTTATCTTATTTTATGACCAACCTAAATCATCAACTAAGTTCGTGATTTTGTGCTATGGTGAATCCATATAATGAGGTTACATGTATGGAATTCATCCTACCTCCTTGCATGACCATTCCATGGTACCTTATAAAACATGGGACTTTAATATATATTTTTCCGTCATTTTAAATTCCGAACCCAATCCATCAATTAATCCATAAACTCATACACCTTCATTTCTCTATCGCATGGTAACTTCGATGTTCCAATCTCAAGACTCAACAACTCACGATTTCTTTGTAAGCTTTGCAAACTGTGAGTTTACATGACCCCTTTTACCTTTTTACACTTTTGGGTGCAATATAGACAATACTATCAAAATCACAAACACGATATCAATCACATTATTTACATCAGTCAATCCGTTTATATATGCTTAAATGATATGCTTAGAATACATACATTCTAGAAGCCTTTCTTGCATAAATATTTGTCATAAACGTCATGAGCCAACCTTAACATGTATAGCGCTATAGGAGTAGCACACCGCCCCATTTGATGGTCTATGTAAAGTCATTTAATCACGGTTTTGTTCATCTTGGTGACAAAATACGCACTTTGTGGATACAACTGGTTTGGCCTATATTTGATGCATGCTAGTATTGTTATGTTTTATGCCTTAGTATATTGTTATGCCTTGTAGGATTGATAACAACTTTTCTATCTATGTTAGTATTCAAATTGTATGCTCACCAATGCTTTATGTGTTGATATTTATTTTAAGAGTTAAATGCCATTTTAGTCCCTGTGGTTTGGGCCATTTTGCCAGTTTAGTTCAAAGGTTTCATTTTTAACATGCAGGTCCAAAAAGGTTTCACAGTTGCCATTTTAGTCCACTTGGTTAACTTTATCCATTTTTTCTGTTAACGAGAAGGCCAATTTGGTCATTTTGTATGTAATTCTGTTAACTAAAAGGGCAATCCAACCATATAAAATGACCGAATTGGCCTTCTCGTTAACAGAAAAAATGGATGAAGTTAACCCAGTGGACTAAAATGGCAACTGTGAAACATTTTTGGACCCACAGGTTAAAAATGAAACCTTTGAACTAAACTGACAAATGGCCTAAACCATAGGGACTAAAATGGCATTTAACTCTTATTTTAATATATATCACAGGAATTTATGCAATCACGTTCAAGAATATAGTATGATGGATTTTAGAAACGCATTTAAATTTATGTACTTTTAATTTGTCGTATCTGAACTTTCCTTGTTGCATTTCTATTTCGTCACAATATATCATTTAGTTATCAATGAAGTCAAGTTTAATTAAATATTGCCACATTTAGCAAGTTATAATATCTTGAGCAATCTATTTCGCCCCATCCCAATGTTTACGTCATCGATTAGGATGTGACATTATTGGTGCCACTTAGATCGTCATACTCTCTTCCTTTTTTACTTTTATTTATTACAAATTTAATTAATCAAGCACATAAATAATTAATACATTGCTAGAAGCTAAAAAAAAATACATTTCTTAAAAAAATAAATTCCTATAAACAATTAAATAATACGTTCCTAAAAACAAAAAGAAACATGCATAAAAATACATTTCTAATAAACAATAAAATTAGAGTTAACTTTCATTTTGTTCCCTACCCTTCTAAATAGAGGGTCCTAACCCTACTCTGGTTAGACTATGTTGTCTTAACCGGGTCCAAACTAGCGTTAGAGTTTGGCTAACGACGTTCCCCGGGAAACCATACCACCCACTGCTAGTGGCAGAGGCTTGCGCCACTACAAGAGAGAATCTCTTTGGCGCAACCCACGGTGGACTAAATTTGGGTGGCTCGGGCTCGAACTCTTGACCTAAGGTCTGGGAGAACTAGCCTTCATTGTATTTATCCACCAAATATGACACTATTAGAATTGAACTTAGGTCTCAAAGGAAAATCAAAGTCTTTCCAACCACTAAGCCACAAGTGATTAATATCTCACTTAAGTTACTAACTAATAATTTAATATATTATGTTTACTATTTTTTAATTAACTTTAAGTAAAATAAGATAAGCAGGAAAAAATTCTTAGGATTTTAAAATTGTGATACGTGGTGAAACCAAATACGTATAAAATAAATTATAAATATCATATGTTTACTTGATATGCTATGACAAGGTATGAAAGATAAAGTTTATTTAAGAAAAAGAACTGCTATGACAAGGTATGAAAGATAAAGTTTCTTTAAGAAAAAGAACTAGGGTTTCAGTACTAGAGAACTTCACCAACAAGACATTCAGCTATGTATAGTTGACATATATATTTCTATTAATAATAATTTATTATATAAGTGTAAATTAATTCTTTCAATATGTTATGTAGTAAGCATATATATTTCTATTAAAATTTATTATATATGTATAAATCCTTTCAATTCTTTGTCACTTTGTAGTCCAGCCTTTTTCGCAGCTAGTGGCACATGAAAGAGTGAGGTTTCCGGTGTTAGCACATTTGTTTGTGCATTAAATGACAATATTTGCAGGCCGGTTTTTTATTTAATTTCTTTTTATATTATTTTCTCTTTTTTTATTCAGTGTTACATTATACTGTTGTTAATAGTTAAAAAAATTGTTTCACCCTTTAACACATATTTTTTTTTTATTTAGTGGCTGTATTGGTAAAGACAAACCAATGTTGATACAAGAAGACATAAATACTTTTCGTTAGTCAAAGTTTCATAATTGATTGCCTCTGTTTATTATTATAATCGAGGTTGGTGCGTATTGACAGTACCTGTGTGTTGGGAAAAAAAATTTATAGTATACATTTGTAGTGAATATTGATTGTAAAATACAATAATTTGGTTCTGGCCGGTAAAAGAAATTGTTGGGAATATTGATTGAAAAATACTATAACTATAATATGATCAGAATTCTAATATAAAAGTCGTTAAGCTGGTGAGTCTAGTTTCGCGTCCCCTGTCACCTCATTAATTTTAGTGCCCCATGGCATCCCTACGTCACCCTGCCTTCGCCAATAGGGGCGCAATTCCTGGCCTCCGCCAAAGGAATAGCGGGCGTAAGAGAAAAAAAGCAATGAGGTTCACCTTCTTAAACCAATCAGATTTTTTTTATTTATCTTTTATTTGCTTTTTTACTTAATATATATAGTTAAAAGAGGATTTATAGGGAGGCGTTATTCCACACGGTGCAAGCTAGCAGTAAAACCTCATGCTTATGTGTCACCTACGTGGTACTTATGTGGCGTGATAAAGCCCCTAAATGATTTAAACGACACCCGCCAACCTAAGTAGGGATGGCATAAATACTCGAGCCCGACGGGTATACCCGAAACCCGACACAAATGAGACGGGTATACCCGATACCCGACGGGTATTGAGCCGGGTATGGGATTAGTTTTAAAAATTTTCACGGGTATGGGCGACCCGATTACCCGAAACCACATACCCGTTTACCCAAACTATATACCCAATCATACACCCGAAGTTTTTAATTTATATTTTTATTTTCCATTAACTCTTATCTATTAGTGATTTATTTTAGTATGTTCATAATGTGAAAAATAAATTTTCTTTTAGCATATGTATTTGAAGATAGTATTTATATTTTGTATGTTGTGAAGTATATACATATAAGTGTATAAATATTATAAAGTTATTATTAATTTGTGATAAAACTTATATTTATGTAATGTATATTTTAATTTATAATAGTTGTTGCATAAATAAAATTATATAATAATTATAATAGTAAAAAATGTATTTGAAAATCCAGATGTATATCTTTTAACAAAATAATGGGTATACCAGATATCCGTGGGTATAACCGGTACCCGACGGGTAATTACCCGACATATACCGGACGGGTATTCGGTCAGGTATGGGATACGATTTTACAACCAGATATGGGTATGGGATTACCAATACCCCACCCATTGTCATCCCTTTTTGCTCTTAAGAACTGTGGGGTTAACTATTGACATAATCCAAAAAAGTCAAGTTAGAGCATTCACATCCAATCCATCAAATTATACATACATTTCACTAAAAAACAACTCCTATATCAATATATTTTCACTAAAAACAAATACTTTTTCTCTCTCCTTTCAATTAAATAATATTATCATTACATTTTTCTCTAACTTTCACTCACAACCACTTTCAAAATATATTAAAAAATTATAACAGGTGAACAGGGTCCCCCCAAATATACAGATGAACAGTAACATTTTCTCTCTCCTCTACTCACAACCACTTTTTATACCCTTTATAATATAAAAACCCCTCCTCACATAATTTGATGGTTAGGATGTGAATGCTCTTATGGGTTTGCAAACACAAATGTTATTGGGTATTACTATTGGTCAAGTATCAATAATAAACTTGTCGACGTGAAACATGTAATTGATTGTTTATATTGTTATTAAGTCTTCAGGTATTACTTATCTTCGTAAAGGAATATCAAGTGCGTCAACTTAAAAAATACGAGTCAGGTTAAAGTTGAAGATCTAATCTAACTTTCTAAGATGATTGAACCCTTAAAAAGTAAGTTATATTTTAAGAAACGGGATATGGAGAAAACGCTCAAAAGTGTGAGAACGGTGAGAACGCATTCTGGCCCAACACGTGTTATGCGGCATAGAGAAGGGCGGAGGGGCTTTTTTGTCCTTTTATCTTCTGCTTTTTAAGTTCCGCTTTTCACAATATTGTTTTATTTTTGTGGTTTAAGATTTTTGGCGTTAACCAAATGCAATAATTAATGGGGTTTAATGGTTTCATTGTATAAACATTTTGGCGTTTATTCAAAACGTATGCCATTGGAACCCAGGGGGTCAGGAAATCTATCTGAATGACGTTTTTTAAGGCGTTTTAAACAAGATGGACCATTGTTCAATTATTTTTATATACATTTTGGCGTTTGTGATATCTTGGCGTTTTACAATTGTAAGATTATATTACAACCACAGGGAAAAAAATAGAAGCGAAGAAAATAAATTAAAAATCCTAATCGGATCTCTCTTCACAATCTTCACTGTCATTAGTCTCTCTATTCTTTAATAGTACAAGAACAGTCACCAACAATATTCACTGTCATCAGTCTCTCTCTTCTTTATATGGCGTTTTATGTAAAACTTAACAAACCCATCGGTTTGATTATTTTGCCTGCTCGTCGGGCTTTTTGTGGATGTTTGGGGACATAGATCTATGACGTGTGAGTGAGTTTTTCGCTTTTCTTCATCTTGATCTTCATCTTTATAGTCATCCCAATCTTCAGTTTCATTGATCTATTCTCCTCATCCAAGCCTTCTTCAAGAACAAAGAATACAAAATGACATATGACTGTCATCAGTATCTTTTTCTTGAATTTTTTGTCCATTTCATGCAGCAAAATCTTACTGAGTTACTCTCCTCTGCTAACAATTCATTCAGTGAAACTTCATGAAGAACAATACTGAATATCCAAGAAAGCATATTAGCCATCTATGATTTTTTAATTTTTTGGCATTTTACAGTGAGTGGTATTTAGTAGTATTGGCGTTTGTTTTTTTGGTTTGATCAAATGGAAGTTGCCGAGACGTATCATTTTATAGGATGTCTTTTTGGCGCGTAAGTTAGGCTATGCATTATTATAATAAAGTATTCGTCGTTTCAGTTACTGTTTGTAATTATTGTTTTTGATAAGCTTTATCTCTGAAGTCTATAACATGTCCCATCTTTCAAGTTTGGTGTTTTAGATTCTAATATAATAAATTTTCTCTCTTTTCAGTTTTATTGATTTGTAGTTACTGTTTCTAATTACATTTTCAAGTTTGATTTTTATTTATTTTTTTTTGGGGGGGTTTTTTATAATACTTGTCCAAAGTAATTTTATTATGGTTTGGTAGTTTTTGGGGCGTTTTATGGCATGTTGGCGTTTTGACAAGCATTTGGCTTTGTGGCGTTTTTATTAAATATAGCGTTGTTATTATATAACAATAAACTGAAATAGAAAATTAAAAAGTATATATATTGATCTTCCAAATCTTCACTGTCACCAGTCTCTTTCTTCTTTTGAAGCATCTTCACTGGCTGTTTCGACTTTCGTATGATTTTTTTTTATTTTTGTTTTTCGAAGTAGTTTTTTGTCGCCGTGTGGAAGCACAAAGTCTGAAATCAGCGTCTTTTTCTATAATATTTGTCCATCTCATGCAGCAAAATGTTATTGAGTTTACACCCTTTCGGCCAACAATCCTTGAATTTCCATTGAACGATGTTTGATTTTTTTAACTTTTTTGGCGTTTTACCGAGAAAAAGAACGCCACTAAATAAACCATCTTAAAACTCTAAATTTGATGATGCTATAATAAATAACGTTTTGTTGTATGGTGATGGACAACATTGTTAATCCTCAGTTAAGAAAGATAACTGACGATGTTGTCCACCACATACATCTAAACTTTATTGACAACAAACCTCAATAATGTTTTTGTATCTTTTGGCGTTATAAATTGGATGGAAGTTGAGGATAAGTCAACAAGATTTTACTCAATGAAATGGACAATATCCTTACTTAAGGATTTTGTCCATTACATTGAGCGGAAGCTTACAGACAACCAAACTGAATTTCAAATAAACGTTTTGGTTTAGAAGATATTTGATGTTTGGGTTTTTTGGCATTTCTAAGACGAATGGTATATATTAGATATGAAGTTTGGGGTTTTGTGTGTGTGTTTTTAATTGAAGGACTGAGATGTTGTATATATAGGATTTTTTGGTGGTTTTTTTAGGCGGAATTTTATTATAATTAAGTTTGGCGTTTTATATCTAACGATGTTTTTAGTTAGAATGGTGTGTGCTATTTGTTTGGCGTTTTATTTCATGAGATGGCGTTTTGTGTGAAGAAGTCAAAAGTCCATTTTACTCTTAATGAAGCGCGTCCACGTAATAAAATTGATGTTATTTACGAAAACGTCACCGCGCCAATCTAGTACATAGATTGTTTTGATCGGAAGATCCATAAGCGTTCTCACCGTTCTCACACTTTCTACCGTTTTCTCTAAATCCCGACCATATATTTTAAAATGTAAAAAGTAATGCCAAAATAGGAACTTTAGTTTTGTTCTCTTTCCTTTTATCTTCTATTTTTTAGGTATTCGCTAAAAACTAGTGGATATTTTTATCTTTCACTTTCACTAGAATTGTTTGAATTCGAAATCTACTATATTTATTTCGTACTATGGAATGTAAGGTGTTTATAATAATAATAATAATAATAATAATAATAATAATAATAATAATAATAATAATAATAATAATAATAATAATAATAAGAGTGAATTTCAAGTTTTGTCCTTTATCTTTAGGCCACTTTGCAAGTTTTGTCCTTTATGTTTAAATTTGACGAGTTTTGTTCTTTATGTTTAAAAATCAAACACGTTTTGTCCTTTATGCTTGATTTTTAAGGACAAAACGTGCTTGATTTTTTAAACATAAAGGACAAAACGTGTTTGATTTTTAAACATAAAAGGGTAAAACGTGCTTGATTTTTAAACATAAAGGACAAGACTCGTCAAATTTAAACATAAAGGACAAAACTTGCAAAGTGGTCTAAAGATAAAGGACAAAACTTGAAATTCACTCTAATAATAATAATAATAATAATAATAATAATAATAATAATAATAACAATAACAATAACAATAATAATAATAATAATAACAACAACAACAACAGCAACAGCAACACCAGCAACAGCAACAGCAACAGCAGCAGCAGCAGCAGCAGCAGCAACAGCAGCAACAGCAGCAGCAGCAGCAGCAGCAACAGCAACAGCAACAGCAACAGCAACAACAACAACAACAACAACAACAACAACAACAACAACAACAACAACAAGGCAAATTGGAAAATAATAATCCCACAATTGTGAAATTGGCCAATAATAATCCCAAGTCAGGAATTAGCCAATAATAATCCCACCTCGTCCATTTTGGGAAAATAATAATCCACAGTCACTAAACGACAAAAGTGCCACGTCAGCATTTGGAGTATTATTTTCCAAAAATGGACGAGGTGGGATTATTATTGGCTAATCCTGACTTGGGATTATTATTGGCCAATTTCACAATGGTCGGATTATTATTTTCCAATTTGCCTAATATTAATAATAATAATAATTAGAGTTGTAAGTCCTGAAATTGGATCAAACAAATATATCACAACTAGTTTGATTGGTGACGGAATCATGCAATCAAACTTGATTCAATAATATGCACAAGAAACTAGATGAAACAGAATGATTAACACCAAAAGCTTAACTTGCATACAATGAAGTTGTCTGATACCAGTTTTTTACATAATTACTTTGAGTCAATAACCTAAACAAGAACAACTAAACATGTACTTATAGGAGAGTTGAGCCCAGAACTCCCCCTAAAGCTAAGCCTAGTTTGCCCCCCACTAAGCCCACAATACAAATTAATTATTAATGTATAAACCTTCAAGGGCCCAACAATGTCCCCCTAGGTTTATAACATTAGTGCTATTCGGCTCGACTGTCACACCCCCAAAATACCACCTAGTGAATCTCCCTTTTAGGCGTGTGACGTACCAACAACGAGCCACTAATTACATTGAACCCATACAAGTTTCAAAATAAAATCCTCAATTATTAATGAAAATACCATTCACGTTTAAATGAAAACCAATATGTTCAGCGGAAGCAAATAGTAAACCAAAGTTAAACTGTTTCAACACCAATGTATAAAATCAATAAGTCAATCACATGAATCCCTCCAGTCGACCCATGACCACTCCAGCTACTCCAGACAGCAAGTTCCAAATCCAAGACATCTAACGACCTGCGAGCATGCAACAAGTGTATCAGACAACGCTGGTGAGTTCGTAGTTTTACAAACACGTTGGTTACCAAGTGTTTAGTTAATCCATTGAAGTTAATGTTGATAATATCCCGATTACAAGACGGCTCCTGATTTATATTGCCCTTTCTCCAATGCTCCTATCAAAGCATTGGTCATGACTAGGTCATTAGTTCACACCCGTCCTCTCCGGTACGGGGTGAGGGTGCCAAACCTAAGTAGCACTACTAACTAATACCTTGTTACCTCTCAGGTAACCAAACAACACGGAGGGACTTTAATGGTGATAGGATGAATATATTATCCAACATTCCAGATTTACCGAAAAGACCTATTCCTCTCAGGAATACCCATGATTTACCCAAACCGATCCCTCTCAGGGATACCCAAAGACTGTCCCAACCACCGGGACGCATGCTCAAAAGAGATGAACTCACCTTTGATTTGCTCGGTAAGACTAGTTACGTGTTCAAGTTGCTCAGATCAATCCTAACACGGTTTTCAGTATAAATCAGACTCATGCACGAATTTTCACTTATTTTATCAAGTTGAAAACACATATTGATCATCTCGTAGCACGTATGACATCTCAGTTCACGCAAGTTCACAACACGAGTTCAGTCACATGCAGTTTATATATGCGGTCCAAACCAAAATGACCCTTTATAAGTGTACGGCTCTTAACTAAAGTGCGAGTGCAGTAGTGCGACTGATTGTGGTCCGCGACCAACCCGGTGCGGCCCAACACCCATTATTCCCTTGTGCATATGGGTGTACCCATTAACATTCCAACAAAACGTTTTCCAAGAGATTATTCATACTTAACACACATGGAAATACATTCGAATTATCACATATTAGTATTACTAGTATAAAAGACAACCTGGCCCAGTTGAGTTTGGACTCAACAGACTGTGATAAGTTGTTGCGCAGTCCGTTACCCTCACAGCCCGCTCAAAGCAGTCCAACCAGTTTACTGGCTATTGGGCCACTTCATGTCAGACTCAGCCCATTAACTTATGTGGCTGCGCTAACCCTGTCCAACCCCGTGGCAGCCCACAGCCCCTTGTTGGGTTCCCGTTTACGCGGCCCAGATATCTATGGCCCAACAGAAGTATTCGTGCCATTTGCTTATCAATACCCAAGCCACTCGTAGCCTAAACACACGGCCAATTCTAGTTTCAATATGATCTACCCCAATTCTCCATTTAATGACCCATAGTTTTCTTAATAAAATTACACACTCAATTTCAGTAATTAGCTTAAAGTCACCCCCATTACATCAACAATACCATTCCTAATCATGCATTAACGTATGTGACCACACCTTTTACTAACATGTTACCTTTTAAAATTATCAACAACAATACTAGCCATAATAAACACTTTTCGTTATAACCCTAGCCTTATCTAATCAAGGTCCATAATCAACATACATCCTGTTAACATCCGAATTAATGATCTCAATGAATAAAACATTAAAGCATCATTTAGTATAGCCATGTTGGTAGAGCCTAACCTCACACCAATAATCATGCAAACCAATAACATGTTAATCATCGAATATCAACTCATCAGGTGCATGTCAGAATGTTCTCTATATATCATTAACCCATATTATTAATATTAATGAAATTTATCATTAACAACAAACATTCAATCAGCTCACACACATCATATTCAACCAGAATTCATGCAACATACTAACACATATAACATCACATATGAGCATAGTTCATGTCATCATCAAGAACAACAAGCAGATTAATGATAAAAACTCAATATACTAACCTAAGTCCAGAACACAAGATTGAAAGGCTAGAGTGTAAGGGGGGCGCCTGTCGTTCGCAAGAATTGAGATAGAGAGAGGGTAGGGTTTGTTTCAACTAACATTGATATATAACGAATGCATGGAACAAGATCCTAAACATAATCGGAATCAAGTAGGCCGAGCCCACTTGAACCGCGTTTTGTTTCATTAGCCGATTGGGCTTTTAAGTTATTGGGCCAAGTATAACAAATCAAAATATAAACATGGTAGTTGTAACAACTCTCATTAAAATTAATAATTAGAATATTAATTAGCTATTAAGGAAACCCTAATTGAGAAACCCAAGTGATTCTACACAAACCCTAAAATTTTCAGAATTTTCAGAATCAGGATCAGGGCCCCTAAAACTCAGGGGGGGATAAACCCTAGCCAACGATTATCTTCATAACTAATTGTAAAAATCGAATTTGAAGAAACTGACAACATAGCAAGCCTACACGCACGAAGGGCTACTCTATGAAAATAGGGTGGTCACTCGCGTAGCGCGACGCCTAAGGGGGTACCCCCTCGCGCTACGCTACGGTGACAAATTTTCAGTATAAATAGCAGGGGTTGGGACTTGAAATTTGGCACTTGAACGACGAAAAGCGGAGTTACGTAGGTCGAGTTATAAGCAAAACAGTCCAACACACACACAATTATCGAAATTCTGCTGCAATAACAGGGTAATTACTCGATCGCTATTACGGTTCAGTTTCCGGAATCAATACATTCAAAGAATGTCTAAGTGCCGCCCACATTGGGCTATGCTTTATCGTTTGTCGGTAATCCGATAAATGAGCCGAAGCATTGTACTTTGTCGTTGTCGACGATTCGATATACGAGTTGAAGTACTATACTTTGTCGTTTGTCATTTTGATAAATGAGTTGAAGTATTGCACTTGATCATTCATTGCGAGTATTTGATCTCGGGAAATTATCGTAACTGCTGTATTGATCACTAATCCTGTTTTGTGTGCATTATTGTTAAATTAGAAATAATCAAGGCTAATCAGTAGGCTTATACACTGCTCGTTAAATCTGCAATGTGAGTCATTCTTCTTTTTATCAACTGTTTTACAATACTCCAAATTATTTTCAAAGTGTTATAATTACAGGGACTAAGTCGTGGATATCTTGATTTATTGGTTAGTGGGGTATTGTGCACATTACTATTTCTCCCAGTTAGAGTTCATTGACCTACTAGGGAGAAACGTCACTATTAGAGTTCATTGACCTAATAGTGGTATGACCATCGTCACCATTGTGACTTGTCACCATTGTGACAGAAAGCCAGATAAAAATAAGATATGAACCATTGTAATCGCTCTTATGCTGTAATTTATAACTATGGGTCATTTCCTAAAAAAAACTGAATGAACTCACTCAGTATTTCCCCGCTGACAAAACCTTTTTCAAACATGTTTCAGGTAATCTGTTGTGAGCAAAGAAAAGTGCCAGGAAGCACTATCAGCCTAGAAAAGTGGCTCAGTGTAAATAAATAAAGAAACATGTTTTGGAAAATAAAGATTTCCATTGAAATCACATTATTGTAAATTACTGGGTTTTACCCCTAAATTATGTAATGAGCAGTTTTAATACTAAAGATCCTGTTTTAAAAAGACTTCCGCTGTCGCCTAAACTAAAATACCGCGGGATTTCTGTTCCGCGGCTCCTGAAACGGGTCAAATCGGGTCGGGGGCCGTGACAGAAATAAGGTGGTATCAGAGCCACTTCTCAAGCCACTGATTTAAGCCAATTAAGTATTTAGAAAATACTTAATTTCCATTAATTGCTATCGTGTGATTATTTATCTGAATAATTTTGTACAGTATGAGCAGATCTTTATATGCTAGTCAATGTAGTAAGTCATGCAAATTCTTAAATAATTTGACTCAAGTATTAGTACCTTTATTATCTACAGTCTAGAAGTCTTATCAAGAAAATCATAAAATTTACAAATAAAACCTTGTGTGATGTAAATTTCAATAGTACCCTGTAGGAACTAATATTTAAAAAGTTTTCTATAAATTTTATGAATTCTGACTATGTCTATTTTTGCTAAACAGCATGAGTAACTTGTCTGAGGCCCTTCAGAATTTAAATCTCTATCCAGTAAGAGTAGAAGTTTCCAGAGATTTCAATAGGTATATACCAGATATAGAAGAACCTATAGAATTCGATGCTTTACCTCCCAAGAAACCCAAGCCCAAGGAAATAGAAATTGGGGAAAGTTCTAGGCAAATTGAAAAGTTACCATCTCAGGAAGAGTTAGATTCTATAATGGCAAGCCATAATACTATTAAGCCTGTTAATGAAAATCGCTCTCTTGAAACACAACTACCAATGAACTTAGAACCAGCTATTCCAAACCTTTCAATCCACTCGCAAATAGACGAATGGTTAATTAATGAAATACAGTTACAAAACTATCCTTATAAGCTTTTTCCTCAAGTTCCATCTAGAACCTTTACCAAATCCACCAATGAGTAACAAGAATAAGGCTGAACTTCGCTTTGGTAAAGAACTAATGGATACTGGGAAGAGGATCCAAGAGATTGGGGGACAGATCTCCTGGAACTACGATAAGAAGGAATACAGTTACTAGAATGTCGTTGAAAAAAAAAAAAAGAATAGAGGATTTATGAAACTGTTATTATGTAATAATAATAGTAAAACCAGTATGTGTAAGATAAATAATAAAACAGTTGTATATAGAAGCATGAAATTTTAGAAAATTTACAAATTTTGTTCGTATACGTGATTATGTGCAATTAAGTATGATATTGGATTATTTCTTGTATACTAATTATTTATCTATAACTTAGTTGTCAAATGGAAAACGCTAATAATGAACCAGTTAATGAGGCTAATGATTCTGAGCAACAACCGGGGGATCAATATATGACTAGGCAGGATATAGAAAATATCGTTGCTCAAGGGATAGCCAACACTATTCCAACAATGATAGCTCAAGGGATAGCGAACGCTATTCCAGCCATCGTTGCTGCTGTTAAAAATCCAATAGAACCACAACAACCCGTTCCTAGCAAACGTATTTCTGAAGATAACTTCAGTAATAGCATAAACGGAGGCAATGATCATGTTAATCATGACAATGAACCACAACCAGCGCCGCTCCCTAAGAAAATGAAAGCTGCAACACCTGGTTGCACTTACAAGGAATTTCTTGCTTGTAAACCATCTGAGTTTGCAGGCAATGAAGGAGCAACTGCGGCACTACGTTGGTTAGAGAAAACTGAGGCAGTAATTGCCATAAGTAAATGTGCTCAGGATGATCAGGTCATGTACGCGTCAAATCTTTTTAAAGAAGGAGCGCTAGAATGGTGGAATATGGTGTTACAATCAAAAGGAAGAAGAATGGCGTATGCTATGAACTGGGAAGAATTTAAAAGCTTTGTAGAAAGAAAATTCTGTCCCGAATATGAAAAGGAACAAATGACAAACAAATTTTTAACCCACCGAATGGTTGATGTAGATTGTCGAAAGTATACTACGACATTCTTCGAATATGCTCGAGTAGTACCAACCCTGGCTTCGCCAGAGCCAGTACTTATTTCTCGATATATTTGGGGATTGATTTCTGAAATCCGTAACATTGTCAAGGCTGCGAAACCTCGCACGATTGATGATGCGGTAGATTTAGCCAATACTCTGACTGACGAACTAGTACGGACAAGAGAAGAAAATAGAAGGAAGGAAGTAGCCCAAAAGATTACCCAGGTAATCCGTTCGGATAACCATAACGATTTTAAGAAAGGAGGGAATGGGCAATCTTCTACTAGTTCATTTTGCAATTTTTGCAAAAGAAAGCATTTTGGAAGATGCAAAGGATACTGCAATTTTTGCAAAATTCCGGGGCATCAGGAAGAAGACTGCAGGAGGAAGAAATTTTCAGTTTGTTACAACTGTGGAGAAACTGGACATCTTAGGCCAAATTGTCCAAAACTGAACAAACCATCTGACACTAAAGCCAAACCTGCAGAAGAAGCAAAAAGGAATGCAAGAGCCTTTCAATTGACTGCTCAGGAAACAGAGCTCATTCCAGATGTAATAGCCGGTACGTCCTAGGTTACAACGTTTACACAAAAAGTATTAACTGACTCTGATGCACACCAAAGTTTTATAAATACTTCATTCTGTCAAACTCTTAACTTAAGACAAATCTTTACAGTCAAAACATGCAAAAAGGAAAATATAACTCTCAGGTCATATAATTCTTCGCTAACCTAATTCCTATGAAATTAGCCAAGTTTAATGTTGTGTTAGAAATAGATTGGTTAGTAACCAACCCTACTCGAATTCTCTGTGATAAGAACTTTATAGAAAATCCAGGTAACCGCCGGAGAAGTATTTATGATTTTAGGAAATAAACCACGTAAGGTCACATGATAAATCATGAAGATATTCATTTAAATCCTGCTAAGATAGCAATGGAAGAGTTCGCAATCTTTAAATGGAAAGTAAGTATTTTGTAAATTTAGCCGGATACTATAGGCAGTTTATTAAGGATTCTTTTAGATAGACACATCCTTAACTAAGTTAACACAGTTAATTATAAATAAGAACCCGAATAAAAAGAAGCCTCTAGCTAGCCTTACCAGAAGGAACAGAAGATTTTAAAGTATACAGTAATGCTTCAAAGTTAAAATTTGGATATATGGTAATGCGACACAAAAAGGTAATTGTGTATGCATCAAGGCAATTACAAAAGCACGAAGAAAACCTTACCACTTGTAAGCCTAAAAATTAGAAACCACAAGTTATCCTTAAGATTAGGAAACATTATCTAAGTAAGCTTACTATCCATATGGGTCATAAGAATTTAAGATACATATTTGAGCAACAAGAATTAAACATGAGGAAAAAGGGAAATCCTCGATGATTACGACTGTGATATTCAGTATCACGAAGGAAAGGTTGAAGACGGTTAGAAGAACTATACAAATAATAAACAAAAGCCGTCGAAGTCCGAGTTGGAGACAAAATGCTATTGAAAGTATTTCCTTGGAAAGGAATTTATAAATTCGGTAAGAGAAGAAGCTAAGTCTCTTATACGTAGGACCATTACCAGTAATCCAACACATAGGACCAGTAGCTTATCATTTACAACTACCAGAAGAATTAGCTGAAGTACATGATGTGTTTCATGTATCTAATCTCAAGAAACGTCTATCAGGCGAATCCTTGGTAATACCTCTTCAAGATATAGAGATAAATGATAGAGAAACCCCTACAAATAGAAGATCGGAAAATTAAGTTTTTCAAAACACAAACGACTAGTGCTAGTGAAAGTCAAATGGGAATCCAAAAGAGGACCAGAATACACTTGGGAACTGGAATCAGAGATGAAGTAAAAATACTCTCATCTATTTTAGTAAATCTCGAGGACGAGATTTTTCTTAAGGTGGGGAGGATGTAACAACTCTCATTAAAATTAATAATTAGAATATTAATTAGCTATTAAGGAAACCCTAATTGAGAAACCCAAGTGATTCTACACAAACCCTAAAATTTTCAGAATTTTCAGAATCAGGATCAGGGCCCCTAAAACTCAGGGGGGGATAAACCCTAGCCAACGATTATCTTCATAACTAATTGTAAAAATCGAATTTGAAGAAACTGACAACATAGCAAGCCTACACGCACGAAGGGCTACTCTATGAAAATAGGGTGGTCACTCGCGTAGCGCGACGCCTAAGGGGGTACCCCCTCGCGCTACGCTACGGTGACAAATTTTCAGTATAAATAGCAGGGGTTGGGACTTGAAATTTGGCACTTGAACGACGAAAAGCGGAGTTACGTAGGTCGAGTTATAAGCAAAACAGTCCAACACACACACAATTATCGAAATTCTGCTGCAATAACAGGGTAATTACTCGATCGCTATTACGGTTCAGTTTCCGGAATCAATACATTCAAAGAATGTCTAAGTGCCGCCCACATTGGGCTATGCTTTATCGTTTGTCGGTAATCCGATAAATGAGCCGAAGCATTGTACTTTGTCGTTGTCGACGATTCGATATACGAGTTGAAGTACTATACTTTGTCGTTTGTCATTTTGATAAATGAGTTGAAGTATTGCACTTGATCATTCATTGCGAGTATTTGATCTCGGGAAATTATCGTAACTGCTGTATTGATCACTAATCCTGTTTTGTGTGCATTATTGTTAAATTAGAAATAATCAAGGCTAATCAGTAGGCTTATACACTGCTCGTTAAATCTGCAATGTGAGTCATTCTTCTTTTTATCAACTGTTTTACAATACTCCAAATTATTTTCAAAGTGTTATAATTACAGGGACTAAGTCGTGGATATCTTGATTTATTGGTTAGTGGGGTATTGTGCACATTACTATTTCTCCCAGTTAGAGTTCATTGACCTACTAGGGAGAAATGTCACTATTAGAGTTCATTGACCTAATAGTGGTATGACCATCGTCACCATTGTGACTTGTCACCATTGTGACAGAAAGCCAGATAAAAATAAGATATGAACCATTGTAATCGCTCTTATGCTGTAATTTATAACTATGGGTCATTTCCTAAAAAAAACTGAATGAACTCACTCAGTATTTCCCCGCTGACAAAACCTTTTTCAAACATGTTTCAGGTAATCTGTTGTGAGCAAAGAAAAGTGCCAGGAAGCACTATCAGCCTAGAAAAGTGGCTCAGTGTAAATAAATAAAGAAACATGTTTTGGAAAATAAAGATTTCCATTGAAATCACATTATTGTAAATTACTGGGTTTTACCCCTAAATTATGTAATGAGCAGTTTTAATACTAAAGATCCTGTTTTAAAAAGACTTCCGCTGTCGCCTAAACTAAAATACCGCGGGATTTCTGTTCCGCGGCTCCTGAAACGGGTCAAATCGGGTCGGGGGCCGTGACAGTAGTGGGCCGAATTGGTTTTGGGATTGGACTTATAGCAGAATGAAGTGTGTATAAGAATGGCCCAATCTTCCTACGGCCCAACAATGACCCGACATAGACTAGACTACACACCCAAGTATACACGAGCACGTTTATGTAAAACAAGTTTATAGACGGAGAACAGTGAGGATTATAATTACAAGATTATGTGATACTAACCTTAAAAGTCCGGGTCGTCACATCGATCGACGCTCCACCAGCTTCATTTCCGCTTGTTAAAGGAGCAGCGTCCACATACAACCTCGAACCGATCACATTTGCCACATCACTTGTCCACGATTTTGCACATACTTCATACTTTTTGTTCGTGCGTAACTGCTTCTTGCTTAAGATTGTTATATCTTCTTCATAAAAACTTATTAAATTCAACGTATCAGCTAAACGATATGCAGATTCTTCAGTAATAATCACAGCTTCGCTCATCTTTGGATCATATGCCCATAATTTAAAATTTTTCAACACACCCTTTGGAAATTTCGGGGCAACTAGAATAATCTTCTTTTCTCAGTTGGGGGCTAGATAAGCTTCTTCAACGTTCTTCCAGTGTAAGGATCGCGAACACCATGATTCTTTTTCACTGAAGACTCAACACACTTCATGTTAGGAAAATCTTTCTTGACTTCCCTTTCAATCTTTCTTGACTTCCCTTCCAAACAACCTTCCCAAGAGTTTCGAGTTCCAGTCCTGGACCAGTAATTAAGTTGTCAACCATCTCAGTCTAACAAGAAGGTTGGCATTATTGTCTATGTAATGCCTCAACAGAGCTGTATGGTTACCAAGATGATAACTGTCGCAGTAGTACTCAACCACATGTAAGAGTCCTTCCAATTTGCACCAAAGCCAGTCACACACATGCTCGCAGTATGTCTTCAAGTGCCAGGAGAGTTCATTTTCCCTGATCGTTTGCCTAACGGTGATAAGCAATGCTCTGGTCCTGACGTGAGCCAAGGGTGTTGTGTATTGCCTGACATAAATCATGCATAGATCAAATTAAGAGGTAACAGGAGTTGGCACATCGTACCTAAAAGCCGCCTCTCTCGGAGGAACATTCACAACTGTGAAGACTCATCAGTTTTCTTGATTGCAAGAAAGTGTGCTGGTAACTTGAGTCCATCAATGATCACCCAGGTGATAATGTTTCCATTTCGAGTTGTAAGTAGACTAGTGACAAAATCCATGGCAGTCTGTTCTCATTTCCATACATGTGTCTTCGGTTGTTAATATCCTACCTTGACTTTCCCACATGTCCAACTTCGTTCCCATGCGTGGCTATGTGGGCCTTCAGGCCCGGTCACCCGTACATGGTCTTCAGGTTTTAATACATACTATCAAAACTTAGATGAATAGGATATCGAGGCCCGTGTGCTTCGCCAACACCAGCTCCCTAAGGTTGCTGTATAGTAAGGTCCATATTCGTTCCATGAAGTAGCAAATATCATCCGACTTGCCAAAGGTTGCTTCCCCATGCCCCGCATGGGTCAATCTTGAGAACTCTCTTCCTTCAGTTCTTCAATTTGAACAAGGCGAGTCTGATCAAGTATGTTAAAGTCGATAGCGAGCTGCAAAGCTCGTGCACGTCCAGGTTTCACGGTCGTATTCATTCAAAAGTTCCACCCAACGTTGCCATCACATGTTTAGCTCTCTTGAAACAAGGGTACACGGGAGGCCCTTGTGATAGGTCTAAGTGGTGCATTCGGTACCGTCTAAGTAATGCCTCCAATTTAAATCCAAAGACTACGGCTTCCACCGCAGGTCGTGACTCGTGCAGTT
This sequence comes from Helianthus annuus, assembly GCF_002127325.2. Lineage (NCBI taxonomy): Eukaryota > Viridiplantae > Streptophyta > Magnoliopsida > Asterales > Asteraceae > Helianthus > Helianthus annuus. The sequence continues at coordinate 1,663,095 of NC_035442.2, read as the reverse complement.
CTTCCTGTAAGTCCACCACGTGGGCCATCTCCTTCTCATGTTGCATCGATGTGTAGCTGGGACTCTGATTCGAACCATCATGGTATACCGCCAGATCATCGGTACCCTCGGATAGAAGTGATGCTCAATGCGTTTGCAGGGTTGGGTTTCAAAAGCTGAAAAGAAGTTCCCCTGTTTTATTTCCCATGAATTCACAACTCTTCAGAAAACACGTCAGAAAATTCACGAACAACTGGAAGATACTCGATTTTCCTTTCTTCAGGTTGCGAATCGGTGACGAGAGCTAGTATAGTAGGGTAACCCTTCCGTAGACACTTCTGGGCTTTCATGGGTGAGATGATGCTAACCATGGCACCACTACGATGATCTTGAACTGATAAGGATTCCTCACTAGGGAGAGGGATACTCACGATTTTCTCTTTACAAAGAATTTCCGCTTGATGCATAGATAACCAAATCCATGTCAACGACCACGTCAAAACTTACAAGAGTATCGGGAAGTAGGTCAATGTCGAACATTTGACCCATGAGATCAAGTTTACAACCAAAAAGGACATGAGAAGCTTCTATCGATTTACGATCGGCTAATTCTACCACATGCTTATCTACAAGAGGTGTGGGACTCAACCCTAACCGACGACTAAATCCCAAAGACACATAACTCCAATCGGCACCAAAGTCGAATAAAACAGAAGCAAAAAGATCGTTCACACAAAACGTATCGGTCACGACGTTGCCATCATTGCGACCTTCCCAGCACCAATAGTAAATACTCTTCCACGTGCCCCGTCCCCACCATTGTTCCCATTGTTGTTATTGTTGCCAGTATTCTGATTAAGCTGAGGGCAATCCCGCTTATAATGACCTTCATCACCACACTAAAAGCACCCCTTTCGATTTCCCTGATTCTGTTGAGGCTGCTACCTTTCCTGTTGTTGTGGCTACTGCTGCTGCGACTGCTTAGGAAGCCAGACCCTACAATCTTTAGCCATATGACCCACCTTGTTGCACCTGTGACATACCCGAGTGCACGACCCGCGATGGTGGAACATACACTTATTACACTTTGGTAGCTTTCCCGCGTAGAAGCCCTGATTTGAATTGTCGCTCTGATTCTGATTCACCGAAGACGACTGGCTAAAACTGCGGTTGTTACTGTTGTCTGCCTTTTCTGAGATTGACTGGTACTAGTTGCTTTGTCAGCATTGTTCCATTTTAGCTTGTTATCACTAGCAGGTGTGATAGCTGTAGCAGTAGTGGTAGTAGCAGATTTACGAGGCGGAAATGAGCTAGGCTCGACCTCTTGGTCAGTAATCTTATGTACCAAACGAATGATCTGGGGCAGATTGTTAAGGTTTGCAGCAGTGGCATAACCCTTTACAGCTGATGCTATCAATTCGTTGATGTGGAGGTCGAGACAGGTTAGGGCACAAAATTGCTAGTTCATGAGATCGTTTCGTGTAAGCCTCGATCTCCGATCCTTCCATCTGCAAATCGTAGTACTCATTCTCAAGCTTCTGAATCTCATCACGAGGACAGTACTCTTCTCGCATCAACTCCTTAAAATCATCCCAAGTCGTTGCATTAACCATCTCGATGCCCAACATCTGCACCTGGGCATTCCACCAAGTTAAGGCACCATCGTAGCATACTTCACACGGTCCCCCACGGGAAAATTACACATAGCGAACACTAACTCAGCTTTCTCGAACCATCGAAGTAGCCCCACAGCCCCTTCAGTCCTACTGAAGGTCTGTGGCTTACAATCCATAAATGTCTTAAACTTGCAAGCAGGTGGATTGTTTTGATTCTGATTCGCTGGCTGACCTAATGGACGAAAGGAAATACAACACAAGGGTAAGAGTTGTGTACGCGACACAAGAATAAAGATAATTTGGCACATATCGTACTAGCTTGGTAGGCTGCTAATGCCTCAGCCACACGGGTGTTGATCAGATTTGTCAACTCAGCCTGAGTCATAGCAATGCGTCCATGTCCATGGCCTCGTCCACTCATGATTCTATATAAGGAGAGGGAACAAGTTTAAGGATCGAGCTAAGGCAGCAGTCAAATATCACGTTGACATCTACCAACTACATAGTTTACCCCAAACAATAGGGCAGAACCCTTCTCGCACTCGTTAAGCCTCACTGGGACTCACATGCACCTTACGTTATTATTATGTGTGCACCCATAATAATAAGGCAATTTGCATGCTCATCTCAGTGCCTCTTAACTTGCGCTAAAGGTTTCCCCCATATTCAAATAGCAAACGAAAGGTATCACAGGATTACGAATCACAAAAGTCGAAAAGTAGTGTTACCCTATCAAATCACCATAGTATCTAGTATATGTGACAACCGTCAATTTTGCATGCATCCGTACAATTAATTAATTTTAATTATGAGCTTAATGACTGTGCTTGATTACAACTGACATTTTAAACTGCTTACTAATTTATGTTACATACATACATGTGCATCCTTTACATACAGTCACTCCATTCATTTCATACAGACTCATAGTGACAAACCTGATGCACAAAGCACAGTTAGCACAGTGAGCGGGTAACTCAGACACATGCTGACAATGCCAGCACATAGACAGACACTATTTTTAGGCCAGTATGGGCCAGCGATAAAACACTACACCAGTATAGAGTGTAGGGAAGTGAGGACCATAAGACTATGTCACTAGGTGATAGTTTGAGTGCCGGAAAGTGCCTAAAACGCAATTTAATTACAGAATTTCCGCATTTTTAGTAACAATTCAGCTTTTAACACGCTCATATTATACAGAGTATTGACTAAATGGTCCTGAACGCTTTCCTAAGTGTTGGAAATAAATTTCGTTACAAAAAGATGCATAAAAGACACTATACGGTACAATTAAACGCTGTAACGGAACGATACGAAACCGAACAACCAGACATTACCCGAGACACGGAAATATTGTTAGAAATATTATTTTATCATTTCTAATTAATTATGATCACAAAAATCCCTATACACCATGAAAACATGGCATACACCCACTATACTTGGAAATACCCTTAACCTTCTAACTTATTACCTAATAGTTACCAAAAACTTACACTTTACCCCCCCAACCGATTTTCTGCCATAATCATTTAAATATATTTGTTGAGATTGTGTGAAAAGAGGATCTTGGTTCTATTGGCCAAAATTATGGGGTATGATTACCCTATGAACTAGTAGTGCATGTTTCCAAGACTTACCATCATTATTAACAAGCTAACACTCAACCTCTCTCTCCTCCCTCCTTAATTTCGGCTCACACCCCTCCCCCCTCTCCATAACCGAATTCACCATCACCTTCCTTCACCATCTCCATTTCTTTCACTAAAAGCTCTCTTTCAAGTGTGAAGTTCTTCCATAGAAGTGCAAGATTGAAGGGTTTCCAGGGAAGCTTGATTTAAGCTTTTGTCACCAACATTTCACCATCATATCATCCTAATATTACTACCCTAGCCTTGTGCTAGTAGTAAGTCTCTTCACACTCTTGTTTCACCTTGATTCTTGTTATGTTTGTTTGAATGTTCATGTCACCTAAAAGTTTAAACACTAAAATATGAACCTAAGTTTCTGCCTAAAAACCACATATAAAAAGGTTGTGTGAGGTTGAAATCTGAATGGTTTAGGGTTGGTTAAAGCATGTTTGAAGTTTTAACATTAGTTCATCAATAAACCATGGTTAGGATCATCGTTTATGCATTTTTAGTCGCTTCTACAATATAAACAGCTTGCTGAGTTGGATTTTCAGCCAACTTTAACAGGCTGTAACGGGATCATTCTAAATCGAAAAGTGGATTTTCTGAAGCCTAAAATGAGTATTTTGGAATAACTAAACAAATGGCACTGGAATCGTAATTTTCCGAGACCGTTTACTATTTTTAAAAGACTATTTTTGGACAGCAGCTCAAGCTGCATTTTTATTTCAGAAAAAGTGTGTTGTTTTCGAAGTCATAACCTGAAACCTGAGTGAAATCGACTCATGGAATTTTTACAGTAGATGGACACCGTTGTCAGGACAACCCTCCAACTGGAATTTCATCAAACGGACTTACGGTTGATTTTTAGTGAATATTTCCGTAAACTGCGATCAGAAGGTAACAAATCTGATTGCAGTCGAGAAAATGATTTTCTATAAAATATGGGTAACGAATTGGACCTTTATATTTTTACACAATAAACTTTGGGAGATATGTGACATTCTGTAAAAATTTGGTAATTTTTATAAAAGGTTAACTAATTTATAAAAATCCTCGAAAACAGTCTGGTTTTGAGTAATAAAGCTGAAATAAAGTAAGTAACGTTTTGTTTGTCGATATGTCGGTTTGATTATTGAAAATGAACTATTGGATATATATAAAAGAAAATGATATGCTATTTAAGCATGGACACCTCTATTTACAGAGGAGACTCTGCCGAAATTTTCCGAGAACCCGAACACTTAGTAAAATATTCGAGAAAATAAATATGAAATAGTTGTCTAACTATTTGTTGTAATAAAGTTAAAATAATTATTATTATTTTAACAACATAATACCAAAGTAACGTAACTCAAAACACTAAACTCTAAGCCAAGGCACGGCCCGTCCGTCTAATAGACGTTAGACCATTGTAGGTAGTCGTGTTTGCTGAGGAGATTTGGGTTACGAGTACCGAAGACGCAATACGGTGAGTTCATGTCCCCCTTTTTCTCTTAACTGTTTTCAGTTTTATACTTCGGGGGTGAAATACATGTTACAATTATTACAGACATTTACAGACTTTTACAGACATTACAGACTTTTACAGACACTTTTATACATGGTATGATTAGCTAAGGAATTTACTGTTAGATCACGTGAATGGATAGGCTATTATCGTAAGACCATTAATCTTTGTATAAGGACCGAGAGGCATGAGTGATAGATCTATTGGGTGTTGCGAGCCCCACACATGGGCCAGCGTGTGGCTGCATGCGGTGACTATGTCGTTCCGCCGGAAGGACCGGTATGAAGTACGCGTTACAGGTTTGAGTGCTTCCTAGGCCATATCACTTATTAATGTATTAGCTACACATTAATTGATCTGTTTTTCCTTATTGCTACATACCAAGGACATACAGACACATTTTAACAATTTATGCAGACATATATTAACGATTTGTACAAACTCACATACACATGAACTCGCTCAACTTTTGTTGATGTTTTCCAAACTACATGTATTTCAGGAAATTAAGTATGAATCTGGCGGGCGTTGGAATTTCAAGTCATGTTAAGTATAAAGATGTCATCCATGGTTTTTGGGTTTGGCCAGTGTGTCTTAATCCTGGACGAGACACGTCTTCCAAACTTGGATTACAACTATTATCTTTGACGAGTCCTTAGCAAAATTTTACACAATTCATCGGGTTTGTAAAACTTAAATTTTGAAGTCTACGTTTTAGACAATGCTGTTATGTTTTAAACTCATTTTATGGATGACAAATCTTTGGTATTATCATATAGATTGTTTGATATGGTTGAATGCAATGATAACAAGTAAGTCACCCCATAATCACGCTTCCGCAAAAGTCAGGGTGTGACAGTATATCGTTTCATGCAAGTTGTGAGTGTTGGACTACTAAACAAGTAATGTATAAAGTAAACAGAAGACGAACCTTGCAATCTGGAGCTGAGTGTCATGGTCGATTTGGGATCTGTTCGGTTATAGTCTGGTTTTATAAAAATGTTTTAAAACCAAGTTCACTATAACCAGTGGCTCTGATACCAAGCTGTCACACCCCCAAAATACCACCTAGGGAATGTCACTGTTAGGCGTGTGACGTACCAACAACGAGCCACTAATTACATTGAACCCATACAAGTTTCAAAATAAAATCCTCAATTACTAATGAAAATACCATTCACGTTTAAATGAAAACCAATATGTTCAGCGGAAGCAAATAGTAAACCAAAGTTAAACTGTTTCAAAATCAATGTATAAAATCAATAAGTCAATCACGTGAATCCCTCCAGTCGACCCATGACCACTCCAGCTACTCCAGACAGCAAGTTCCAAATCCAAGACATCTAACGACCTGCGAGCATGCAACAAGTGTATAAGCCAACGCTGGTGAGTTCATAGTTTTACAAAAACGTTGGTTACCAAGTGTTTAGTTAATCCATTGAAGTTAATGTTGATAATATCCCAAATACAAGACGGCTCCTGATTTACATTGTCCTTTCTCCAATGCTCCTATCAAAGCATTGGTCATGACTAGGTCATTAGTTCACACCCATCCTCTCCGGTACTGGGTGAGGGTGCCAAACCTAAGTAGCGCTACTAACTAATACCTTGTTACCTCTCAGGTAACCAAACAACACGGAGGGACTTTAATGGTGATAGGATGAGTATATTATCCAACATTCTAGATTTACCGAAAAGACCTATTCCTCTTAGGAATACCCATGATTTACCCAAAGCGATCCCTCTTAGGGATACCCAAAGACTATCCCAACCACCGGGACGCATGCTCAAGAGAGATGAACTCACCTTTGATTTGCTCGGTAAGACTAGTTACGTGTTCAAGTTGCTCAGATCAATCCTTACATGGTTATCACTATAAATCAGACTCATGCATGAATTTTCACTTATTCTATCAAGTTGAAAACACATATTGATCATCTTGTAGCACGTTTGACATCTCAGTTCACGCAAGTTCACAACACGAGTTCAGTCACATGCAGTTTATATATGCGGTCCAAACCAAAATGACCCGTTATAAGTGTACGGCTCTTAACTAAAGTGCGAGTGCAGTAGTGCGACTGATTGTGGTCCGCGACCAACCCGGTGCGGCCCAACACCCATTATTCCCTTATGCATATGGGTGTACCCATTAACATTCCAACAAAACGTTTTCCAAGAGATTATTCATACTTAACACACATTGAAATACATTCGAATTATCACATATTAGTATTACAAATATAAAAGACAACCTGGCCCAGTTGAGTTTGGGCTCAACAGACTGTGATAAGTTGTTGCACAGTCCGTTACCCTCACAGCCCGCCCAAAACATTCCAGCCAGTTTACTGGCTACTGGGCCACTTCATGTCAGACCCAGCCCATTAACTTATGTGGCTGCGCTAACCCTGTCCAACCTCGTGGCAGCCCACAACCCCTTGTTGGGTTCTCGTTTACGCGGCCCAGATATCTACGGCCCAACAGAAGTGTTTGTGCCATTTGCTTATCAATACCCAAACCACTCGTAGCCCAAACACACAGCCCAATCTAGTTTCAATATGATCTACCCCAATTCTCCATTTAATGACCCACATTTTTCTTAATAAAATTACACAATCAATTTTAGTAATTAGCTTAAAGTCACCCCCATTAAATAAACAATACCATTCCTAATCATGCATTAACGTATGTGACCGCACGTTTTACTAACATGTTACCTTTTAAAATTATCAATAACAATACTAGCCATAATAAACACTTTTCGTTATAACCCTAGCCTTATCTAATCAAGATCCATAATCAACATACATCCTGTTAACATCCGGATTAATGATCTCAATGAATAAAACAATAAAGCATCATTTAGTATAGCCATGTTGGTAGAGCCTAACCTCACACCAATAATCATGCAAACCAATAACATGTTAATCATCGAATATCAACTCATCAGGTGCATGTCATAATGTTCTCTATATATCATTAACCCATATTATTAATATTAATGAAATTTACCGTTAACAACAAACATTCAATCGGCTCACACACATCATATTCAACCAGAATTCATGCAACATACTAACACATATAACATCACTTATGAGCATAGTTCATGTCATCATCAAGAACAACAAGTAGATTAATTATAAAAACTCAATATACTAACATTGATATATAACAAATGCATGGAACAATTGTGAAGTGTAGGGTTTGTTACAACTAACATTGATATATAACAAATGCATGGAACAAGTGTGAAGTGTAGGGTTTGTTTCAATTACATAAAGTAATTTATGTATAGTATAAATAACTCTTGGTAACCCATAAATACAATGCCATGGGTCACATATGCACAAAATGCCTCTCAATCTTAAATGTATTTCCCTAAACTTTTAATTCCATAATATTATATTTGACAGAAATTTATTTCAATATACTACTTTTGTAAAAGGATAAATAAAGTAGTGGGAATAAACTCGATGATTGGTACCATCGGTTATATAGTTGTATTGTTAAAGATATTACAAAATAATTTAGTATTATATATATATATGTGTGTGTGTGTGTGTGTGTTACATAAGTTTAAGTATTAAACTAAGAGATTTGGAAATTTCGTTTTGTTTCTAAAATATACACATGTATATACATAATAGAATCTCTTGATGATACACACAATATAATAATCAAATATCTTTTGAAGATAACCATAACAGAAAATAGCACTCGTAATTCTTATAAAGACATGAAGCCATTATAAGAATAAATCATGAAACCTATTATAAAATATTCCTTGCAACGGAATCTAACAAGATATAAGCATAAATAAAGTTAGCTGTAAGCATATTATTACATTGAACCTAGCCATAGTATCAATGGAGACAATGATATATTTGAAACTCCATTTTTAAACAAAAGAAAGCCACAACCATAATAATACCTATGCTTAAATGAAAGAGATAGGATATTGATATTCACTGGTAACAACCAGGACAGTATTTAGACTTGAATCTAAAAAAAATGCCTTAGTATAAAGCTTTGAGATAAGCCAATTACTTGCGTAGATAAAGTGTGATGGTTATTGGTATCCCGTGAGGATGATGACTAGAACAGTGCTAGTATGATAAATAAGCGATAACAACTGGCCACTGTTATTTCTTGTTTATTGATACTACTCGGTTCTAGAATATGATCCACCATGAGAATACTAATTTCCTTGTTTCTTGATATAAGTCAAAATAAATGATGCACTTTTAAAATCATGATTTGAGAAAAAATCTATTTAAGGGAAATACAATGATAATTACCTCTCCGGAAAGACTAGTAGACTCTCCAGCTTGTCCGGGTGAGATGAGGGTACCTCTCCGGCGAGACCGGGTGAGATGAGGTATATGTTATGATAATGAAATTCCCTTAATAGTACCACGACTTGATGTCTGACCTAGTTTTGAAAATCTGAACCTGTTAAATACATTGACCTGATGAATGGTATGTATATTACAGTATGTGAAATATATGAGTATCTATGAGGAAATCCAAAGACCATATTGATTGACAATTAGGGATAAATCACGAACAAGTGTGTCAATGATAATTTTAGACTTATTTATTAGGAATCTCTCGTATACGTCTCTAATTCCAACATCAAACATTTTTTCGTTTGATCATCAGTCTCGAAACTCGTGTGACAAGATGAACGACGGGAACCCTATAAGTTGGGACGCCATGGAAAGTATAAGATTTCCCTTTGCGATTATTAACGCATTAGGAAGCCTGTAGCCAAAAGTTGTGCTAAGGCACAAAACATCTAAAAACTTATAGAGAGTCGTTTTACCTTTATTAAGAGCTCTTGAGAAGATAAGAGTAACCACGACTAGATATACTTACAAGAACTCTTTTTCCCTATAATTCTACTAAGATTTACCATTCGGAACCCTTAAATTTATTTGAAATGACAGGAATATATACCTAACTGATAAATCTTTAGTTGTACCTCTTCAAAGTTATAGAGGTAAATGAAGAATTTAAATCCATTAAAAGATCATACAAATTAAAGGTAAGAATATCATAGAGAATAGTTCTGGTCAATGTTTGGTGAAATTCAAAAATAAAGATCAGAATATACCTAGAAACTAAACTAACTAAATATTCATCCATATTTCAGGAAATCTCGAGTACGAGATTTAAAATAAGGTGGGGAGGATTTAACATTCCCAAAATTTTTATTTATATAAAATATATAAAAAGGATGCATCATGGGTAAGTTGACCAATGGAAATATGAGGTATTTTGGGCAAGCGTAGGAACCATTTAATAATTAAATTATAAAAATACATTATATTTGAACCTACTCTGTTTTTAATGAAAGTTGGTTCAAAATGTAGATAAAATTATTCTCGTTCTAATGGCATATTTATTATTATATAAAACTTCATGTTTTAGAAGTTATAAGTGCCAAAAGAGTGAACCAGTTAAATTAATTATAACATATAAATAAATAATAATAAAATAATAAAACTTTACATTGAAAATTAAAAAGTGCACGTGTGTAGGTGTGTGTACAAATAAAAGAATAAATAAAATCAAAAGAAAACAATAATTAATATACAAACTACACATATGAATATGATGTAATTGTTGAATGCATATTCATGATACACGTGTACTAGCTTGAAGTTCAAGCTGAGAAAATTAGTATAAATACAAGACGTACTGAACTCTCAAGTTGTTCATATTTTACACTGTCGTTTCCCCCTTTGTCTAGAATTCTACTTTTAGTTCACCCATGATAATAATAAAGCCCTGTCCCGTTTTAAGTATTGTAGCCCATGATCACTAATACCCTGTCCAAGTGACGTAGGGCCTCGTAACGTATGTCAAGGCTCTGCCTAAATCCATTGGGGTTCTGTCTCGTGACGTAGGGATAAAGTGGAATTGGGTTACTATACGTACAATATATATTTTATTAAATAATCCAGGAGTTGTACCAAGATATATCAACCCTCCTAAAACACCCCTGACACCCCTACACTTCCTAAAATACACCTCGTATGTGAAAACTGAGCCCAAAATACAATATAGCATTAAAAATAAATGAAAAACAAGAAAAATTAAGTTGAGGCGGGCCGCGTAGACCCACCCCAAACCTTTACGCGGGCGGTATAAGGGCTAGAACATGATTTCGTTGATTCTTAAGTTCAAACGGACCGCGTAAAATCCTCGCTCAGTTAACGCGGGCCGCGAGAGGTTCAAAAGGTGGCGCAGCCCGGTGCGGCCACGTGGCCCAACACCCGGCAAACCTACTCGATGACTCAGCCCGACTACACGTTGACCTGGGGTCAACGCGGGCCGCGTAAGCCCTGCCCCTGTGTTACGCGGGGCGCAACAAGGTCCAAGATCAGCACTATAAATAGAAAGCTTCGGCCGTTCATTTAAATTCGTTCACAAGTGACTTTCTCTCTCAAATTTCTATAGGGTAGTCACTATACTCGGGCATTATACCCCCCTAATTAGCGAAGCTCTGCCTCGTTGTAAGTATCATAACCCCTGGATACGTATTAGATACTCTGCCCGATTGATCTAGGGTTCCGTAACGGCTGTCGTGGTTCTGCCCGACGTAGTCGTTGGAATACTGTCTCAGGGAGGGTATTACTAATGTTAAAATGGGTTATTATACTAACGCGTGTGCATTATTTATTTAATTCGATTATAACCAGGAAATCACAAAGGAAAGCCCTATAATAGCAATGTGAGTAATCCTCTTTTTGTTAAATGTTTTTTTAAAACCTTACATACTTTTCCATGCGAATAGCAGTTATTAAGTATTTGTAAGAATACAATTATCGTGGGTATGTTGGGGTTTTGTATACAAAATTTGTTACCACCTGGTCAAGGAGTAATATTTCCACAAGTCGGGTCCGACAGTACCAACGGGTGATAATTGATATAACTTGGAAACAAATGTAATTGCGGGATCGCCCTCAATACTGTTCACTGTGACTTTTTATTTAAGCTTGATTAAACTGGGATTCACTCACCAGTATTTCTTGCTGATAAAATATTTTAAACACGTGTTTCAGGTAACTTAGTGTGAAGCCAATAGAAGCCAGCTGGAGAGCACTGAAGGCTTGGAAAAGTGGCAATAAAGTTACCTAAAATAAAATAGATATTTTTATTAAATAAAACAGGATTTATTCCTATGAAAACATGTGTACTACAAAACTTGGGTTTTCCCCATGTAATTGTATTTATAAAATATGGTGGTACACTTTGAAAAAATATTTCCTAACTACGGTCCTGATGAAAATTCCGCTGCCAAATTAGACAACACGCGATACCACTGAAACTGGCTCGCGGCCGCCCGTTCCTGTGTTTGTATAAGGAATCGGGGGTTGTGACAGAATTGGTTTTGGGATTGAAATTATGGCAGAATGAAGTGTGTATAAGAGCGGCCCAACAATGACCCGACATAGACTAGACTACACACCCAAGTATACACAAGCACGTTTATGTAAAACAAGTTTATGGACGGAGAACAGTGAGGATTATAATTACAAGATTACGCGATACTAACCTTAAAGGTCCGGGTCGTCACATCGATGCTCCACCAACTTCATTTCCGCTCGTTAAAGGAGCAGCATCCACATACAACCTCTAACCGATCACATTTGCCACATCACTTGTCCACAATTTTGCACATACTTCATACTTTTTGTTCGTGCTTAACTAATTCTTGCTCAAGATTGTTATATCGTCTTCATAAAAACTTATTAAATTCAACGTATCAGCTAAACGATATGCAGATTCTTCAGTAATAATCACAGCTTCGCTCATCTTTGGATCATATGCCCATAATTTAAATTTTTTCAACACACCCTTTGGAAATTTCGGGGCAACTAGAATAATCTTCTTTTCTCAGTTGGGGGCCAGATAAGCTTCTTCAACGTTCTTCCAGTGTAAGGATCGCGAACACCATGATTCTTTTTCACTGAAGACTCAACACACTTCATGTTAGGATAATATTTCTTAACTTCCCTTTCAATCTTTAATAAGAACGCACAACCTCTTTACGCTGGTTAGGATCAGAATCAGGATAAGGAGCTCTCAGCAAATTCTTCAGATCAATCTTCGTCCAAGATTCAAACTGAGATTCCTTGGAATAATATTCTATGTGCCCACTCTCTCTTATCACTAAACACATCTGTTTGTTTTGATCATATCTCCAGCTTGTAATTCCTGACTTGTTCCAAAACTTGTCATATTTACTCTTTCCTAGCTCCATCACATATCAATCAGATGTTTTCGTTGGATCCTTTGGTTGAAAGTTTTCATCCAGAGGATTCACATCTTGATTTTTCATTATCAGCATCTGTTGTTGCTTTGCTTTTTCTGTGGCAACTTCCTCTTTTTCTTCTGTGCAGCTTCCAGATACTCATTTAAAGTTGCTTCACATTTAGCATCAGTTGCAGCTTTCTCTTCAGCAGTTCAATCTCTTTGTTCAACATTCATCGGATCATCATTTTCATTAGTAAACTCACGGCCAAATTTCTTTTCCAACTTCGCCTTCAGATCAAACACCACAGACATTAATAGATTCACGTCACTTTGTAGCTGATTGATGGTTTGATCCTTGCTGGATACCTGATCTTGTAAAGATGAGATTTGAGCAACTTTGAGAAGAGAATCTTGTTCTAACACAACCAGTCTCTTTTGTAGCTTCACCACATCCACATCCACATCATCACTATCATATTCTTCCATAAATTTCATCTTCTCAGCAGCAATAGGCCTGTGTTCTTCAAACTTTGACATACCACCACTTGAGCTTCCACCAACATTAAACTTTACACCACTTGACTTTTAGGTTCCGCTCTGGTAGCAGTCTCTGGAAATGACATCTCAAAGAAATTCGGTATAACATTTTCTTGGGCTGTTGTAGTTGCAACTTCAGGCTCGGTTTGAGTAATATGCTCGGTTTTAGCAGTAGGGCTCATATGCTATGTAATATTTGGTTCCGGGTCAACTCTTTGTCTCTTGTTTACTACTAAATCAGTATATTCAATGGTATCATCTTCAGCTAGTTCTTCTGGTGTAGGAGTAATCACAGGAGGAGGGCTCCCAAGACTTTCCTTCAATGATTCGATCAAAGCTGCAAGATTTTTAGAATTCATCACCGGTAGTTCTCTAACAAGTAATTCAGCTTGTAAAGATTCCATCAGTTCCACCTCACTTTCAGTTCCTTCATCATTTGTCACCAGATCTTTTGTCTTAATATCAGGTTTTATCAAACTCCCACAAACTGTACATCTTTTTCTTCAGCAACTATGGCATTCAAAGGTATTGGAACTGGCACTTGTCTAGCAACCGGCACAAACTTTCCATGCTTCTCTAATGCATACTTTCTAAGAAACTAATGCCTCTTCGCAATTTCTCGATTTCTCTTCACTTTATCAAAACAATTAGAACCCATCAGCTTCCGATTCAATACGTTTACGCTCTTAACCAGATTTGGATACTTTTCATCAATGATCGTCTGAACAAACCGCGGATAAAGCATAAAGATCTTCTTCTTCTGGTTTTCCAACATTCTCTTCATGTTATCAAATACAAAAGCGGAGAAGTTATAATCCCAGTTATTTACAAGAGCAACCATAGCAGAAGTCTGGATCTGAGTTAATTGATCTAATCCACCCTTGTTCTCTGATATGCAAAGCAAGAACACATGCACAAGTAGCCTCCAATACGGTGGAAATAACTTCTTTAATACGGTATGATACTCGCCTTCATAACTCGTTTTTCTCAAAGCTTTCATCACTTTATCCCTTCCGAAAGTTGTTGCATGATGAGTTTTATCGTCAAATTTCAACACTTCTCGTACAAAAGCTAATAAAAGTTTCTTTTCCTTGAATCTTTTAACTTCAATTGAACCAGCACCTTTAGCTCCACTCCTATTAACCTTGGCAGACAGCCAGAAATCTCTAATCTCTAATCAGGGCGTGTGTAATCTGACATTAATTTAATTCGACAATCATAGAATTGAATTCGTCATAATGTTTTGTTAGAGGATTCGACAAAATATCCTGCTTGGTTGTGTGACGCTTCAACATCTAACTTTCATTGATCAGCCATTATATGCACCAAACTAACCAAGTTAGATAAATGTCAAAACCCAGTTGAATAGTCAACATGTCAACCAGTCAACAGAGTCAACAGGTTAACCGGACTGCTTCATCTTTTCGAAAAACATTAAGAGTTCAATTCAGAAAAGGTCAAAGGTCCAAAACATTGTTTCGAAAAATCAAAAGGTTCAAATTAATGACCCTTTTCAGGTTTTTCGAAAACTTTCTGACATTTCAAATAAATCATGTCAGTTTTCGGATAAATCATGTTAGTTTTCGGATAAATCATGTTTTGAAGACTGATTATCCGAAATGCTTGATTTATCCTAAATGTGTCCGAAACATGAAGATCCATTATCCGAAATGCATGAAAATTTATCCAAAATGCATCCAAAACCTACAAATACCTTGAAGATTCGAATAAGTCCTTGAATCTTGAGAGAGAATTCAAAAAGGTTAGAAAAATTTACTGTTGAAATGATTTTTCCAAAACAGTAAATAAGCCTTAAATATTGTTTCGATATGGGCCTTGGACTAATGGGCCTAGTCCAAAGCAAAGTCAAATTCGGAGCAGTGTTGTTCTAAAACAATTGGGCCTTTTTTTAAAACAAGTTGGGCTTCATCCGAAATCTGTTTAGGCCTTTCTGACAACAGTTTAAGTCTGGACTTTTCATGGATCAGCCCAAATCAGACCCAAGTCAATTTTAACTGACAGAAAACCATATTTCCCAAATTCCACAATCCAACCAACCAAGCAACCCTTTGAAAACACACAAACACATGTAAATTTACACAAATACTAAGAATTACTTGAAATTGTTGCGGGTTTAAATCGTTCTCAAGCTGACTATGGAACATTTTTCAATATATGCTTAATCAGGCCGGTCCAAGCGATTGCCAATATGTTTGTCCTCTTAATACTAACACTCAACTTTCAATTTTCAACTTCGTGATATGCTTATGGTAATATTATACTATAATACCCATGTGTCCTATACCATGACATACCCCCGCGATCAAGGTAGGCACGACACTTCATCGTAGCAGGTGAGTATACTAAGTTCATCCTTTTGATTTTACAACGTCAGACTATTGGTGAACAGGTCAGTACTTTTGATAGTAAAGTGACCAATATTTGTGTCCAACTAGAGTTAGACAAATACCTTTTTGGTATGAATTTTTCTTTAACAGCACACGGAATTCTCTCATTTGAGATTTTCTTCGTTAAAGGTTTTTGGTCTCTTTTTGGCTCTTTTAAGATATCCTGACTATGCCTAGGTCTGCATATAATCTGGATGCAACAAAAGGATAGCGAAGATATCCCTGGATAACTCAATAGTATAAAGACCCGAAACCTCAGACGTTGGTTATCTATCAACGCAAGTTTTAAGACCATAAAATCATACGCCAATGGTATGTTACCCACATGGTACATAGTTCGTTATGTTTATATCACATAGTATCTTTTATCCTTTTGAGCGTTAGGCCTATCAACACATCGCAGTAGATCCTAGTCTTTTCAGCCTTAATACTGTACATGTGTTAATCAAGCCCTTTTGCACGAACATTTATTTCATTTCCCAGCAAATATTTCTCCCCCTAAGTTTGTGTAAAAGTAGAATACTTTATGCTCCAATTTACTAAACCTTAAACACTAAAATCATCAACCCCCCCCCCCCTCTCGCCCCCTTTTAATTAATTGCCCAGTCGGTGAAACTCATCATTTTCAAAAGATCCACAAGCACTTTGAATCTAGAGTTGCTGACAGGTTTTGTAAAAAGATCCGTTGTATTTGCATCAGTATGGATTTGTTCAAGTTTAACGAGTCTTCTGTCATAGCAATCTCGAATGAATAATTTGGATAGATACATCATTATCATAATAAATAGTAGTGTTAAAGTAAGTCAAACCGTAATCCTGAAGCTGGTGTTGCATCTAAAGAACCTAGGAACAGAAGGCTGATGCTGCAACATATTCTGCTTCCGTAGTTAAGAGTGACACAGTTTATTTCTTCTTGCATTGCCACGAGATAAGTCTGTCTCCCAAGAACTGACAACTAGCTGATGTAGACTTCATGTCCTAGTCTGTTCCTCCAAGATAACGACTTCATGTCCTAGTCTGTTCCTCCAAGATTACTATTAGAAAAAGCAAACAAATCAAAGTTTGAATTTTTAGGATACCAGAGTCCAAGTTTTGGAGCTCCTTTAAGATATTAAAAAATTCTTTTAATGGTAGTGAGATGAGAAAGTTTAGGGTTAACCTGATAACGAGCATATTAACAGAGGGCAAACATAATGTCTAGCTGACTTGCAGTCAAGTACATCAATGAACCAGTCATAGACCGGTACAGTGTCTGGTTAACCGAGCTTCCATCAGCATCCTCATTCAACAATGGTCGTTCTACCATGGGTTATTCCATTGGTTTCGAATCTGTAAGCTTGAATATTGCAAAACATCATGAACATTTTCCCCTTGATGAATTTAGATCCCTTGAGTGCTTTGACGAACTTGCAAGCCCAAAAACATCGTCATCTCTCCCAACGAGCTCAACTCAAACTTTTTCTTCATCACTTCTTCAAATTCTTTAAACAAACTTTCATCCTAGTTGAACCAAATATGATGTCGTCCACATAGATTTGCACAAGATTAAGATCCTTGTCAACGCGTTTGATGAACAAAGTTTGATTTATAGTCCCCCGAGTGTATCCATGAGCAAGCCGATGCTCTATCAAGGTCGCATACCATGCACGAGGTGCTTGGTGCAACCCATATAAAGCTTTATCCAACTTTTAGGCATAGCCCCTGTTTCTCTTAATCGACAAACCCAGGTGGTTGAGCGACATATATTTCTTCCTTAACTCTTCTGTATAGAAACGCCATTTTGGCATCCATTTGATAAAAAAATGAATCCCATGTAGGATGCATATGCCAAGAAAATGCGAATGGCCTATAGTCTTGCCACCAGTGCGTACACCTCATCATAATCCAAACCTTCAATTTGCCTAAAACCTTGTACCACTAATCGTACCTTGTTTCTCATGATCACGCCAGTGTCACCTTGTTTGTTTCGATACACCCAGCACGTTCCAAGAGCACGTTTTCATTGAGGCAGCTTCATCAACTTTAAGACTCCCAATTGCTCAAATTGATTAAGTTCTTCATGCACTGCATCGACACATCCAGTTTCTTGCAAGGAAATATCAATACTTTTAGGTTCAATTTGAGAAATGAAGAAGAATATAAACATGTATTAATATCTCCTAATTTGATGCGGGTTTGAACACCAGCATCCACGGGACCAATAATGTTCTCGATTAGATGATCTCTCTGAAGACGCTGCGGTATCGCCATAACAGGTGCCTGCCAGTTTGGTTGCAAGTTGGAAAAACTTCCTGATGCTATTCCAGTTTGCTCCCCCTCATTTGATGCAGTCGCAGTGTTGTCCACCGGCGGATCAAGAGTGCAATCTGATGGAATCGGCTCCGGAAACACTGAAGTTCCTTAGACATTTGGATTTGAGATTTTCACGTTTGTCTGTTGTGAGGCTTCTTCAGTGGTTTGAACTGCATCATAAGGGGGAACCTGATTGAGTGTTGGATTCAGAAACCGGCTCCTGAATTTGTGAAGTATGAGACGATGCTTTAGTAGCTTCGTGGAATCCTGGTGGATCCACAGTAAGTTTCTTGAGTGAGTCTGGTAACGTCACTGCTTCATCTTCTTCTATGACTGGAATAGGAATCACTTGATTTGAGACTCCTGCATTTGCCACCACATCAGGCTAAATATTAAAAGATTTAAATAGGGAGGAATAATCATATAACCAATCAGGTCCAGTGCGTGTGTCTTTGGGATTATCTTCAAGCCAATCCGCATTGTAGGTCTCCACAATCTGCTTTTTGATCTTGTTGTAAACACGATATGTAGTATTTTTAGAATAGCCAATGAAATAGCACAGATCCCCTCTCACTTCAAATTTTCCCTTGGCATCCATAAGCAGAAGAACACATGGACAACCAAAGGTTCTGAAATGTTGTACAGAGGGTTTTTGTCCTTCAACTATCTCATAACGTGTCTTCATGTGGCGTTTATTGATCAAAGCATGATTTTGTACATAGCAAGCGGTGTTCACTGCTTCTGCCCAAAATATCAATAGAAGGCCAGAATCTATCAGCATCGTTCGAGCAGCTTCAATGAGAGTTCTATTGCGCGTTTCAGCAACTCCATTTTGTTGAGGAGTTCGAGCTGCACTATTTGACGGTCAATTCCTTATGAGGGACATAAATCATTTAGCTCAGCATTCTTGAACTCCGTCCCATTGTCGCATCGAATAATTTTCACCCTCTCATTCACCTGATTTTCCCTGAGAGTGATAAATATCTTGATCAACCCTGTTGTTTCACTCTTGTGTTCCAAGAAAACACCCAAGTGCAGCATGAGAAATCATCAGTTATGACCAGCAGTAAGCCTTTCGTCCAATGCTCAGCACATTGACAAGACCAAAAAGATCCATATGAAGCAGTTCTAGAACTTTGGAAGTCGAGTGAATGAGTTTAGACTTATGAGGCTTGCGATGTTGTTTCCCTCGAGCACATGATTCACATTTTTCAATCTGCATGAAATCCTTGATTGGTAGGTTTTTAACTAAACCTCCTTTTGCCAGCCGATTAAGATTCTTCATGTTGATATAACCCAGGCGACGATGCCATAACATGTCACACCCCCAACATACCACATGCGGATTTCACCGCGAGGCATGTGACGTATCAGGATCTAGCCACTAATCATGTCGAACTAATAGTAAATAAAGATAAACACAAACATCATGTCCAACATGAACAGTGCATTTGAATAATAAACGTTCAACAATGTATACGTTCATCAGAAGCAATTATAAATTTTTTAATCATATGAAGCCAAAATTGTTTAAAAGAAAGCATAACATTCATTATTCACTACGCAACACGTCCCATGAAAATTCGATCCTCATTCCGCAAGTTCCAAAGCATGATGCATCTAACGACCTGCAAGCATGCAGAAAAGTGTGTCAACATAAAGTTGGCAAGTTTCAAAGCATGATGCATCTAACGACCTGCAAGCATGCACCCACTGCAAGTTACAAACAATATTTTTATGAGTTTGTGTAAGAGGATCATATCAGTTTTTGAGACAAATCACTAACATCGTTAAGCTTTAAACATTTTAAGTTCTAAACAATTCACTTAGATTGTCAGTTTACTGATCCACTTAAATTTTCGCACAAAGTTCAACTGTTTTGAGATACGAGATTAGTGTTTTAATTGACTTAATCTTATTCGCGTGTCCCACCTCAGAATATACTCCCGTATCCAGACTTCTATATTCAGTCTTACAGGTGAATGTACACTAATGATATCTGTAAACGGGTAATGCGAGACCATGAGAGCTCAGGTTAGAACTTTCGTTCAGACAAAGAGATGATGGCTCGACTTTAGGTGTGTCCCGTTTGGGGATCTTTTCTTCAACAACATATGATTAGCATTTTTCAATGTTTCATCATTTTTTATGCTGAGGGTGGGCTTTATGATTAAAGTTGTGCAGAGCATTATACGAGGACTAGGCTATTGCTTCCGCAAAATCAGAAGTCCAGGTATAATACCCATATATCATCACGCACAAAGACCTAGTATGTCAGAAATAGAAAGTCTTTCACACAAGATTTCGGGGGTTACCCATATATCTGAGAGATGTTCCCCACGAAATAAGTAATTATGATATTTAGGTTTATATCTCGAAAACAATCTACTGAATGAGTAAAAACCTACTGGCATATCCGCAATGAGATCGTTTATTACTTTTGACTTTCCAATTCTTTAGCGTGCTGTGATAGTCCACCGATGTACTATCATTTCCTCTTTTTCACAACAAAACTCATTTTTGAATTTTTCGATGTTTTTGGATTTTTCAAATTTTCTAATGTTTTTGGATTTTCTGAAATTTCTTACTCCCCCTAAAATTCAAAACCATTTAAAGAAAGTTTGACAAACCGATTTGAATTACTTATTCACTTGGCATAAACAATCAGAACTCCCCTTGACAACAACCTATATTCCCATTATGATTTCAAAACACTTAAGTTTGTTTTAATCAAAATGGTTTTTCCAGAAAATTAGTTTTGTTGAAATTCACCAACCACTTGTAGGTTAGGGGTTTCATCACATTGTTTTTCAATCACTTATATGAAAGTTAAATCAAGTTCAACTTAATGACCTTGATTAACCACTTGAAGTTTCACTTGCAGGAACTTATCAACATTACCACTTGTAAAACAAAATATGACAATTTTTTAGTTTTGAGAAAGATGCCGATTCCTGCTCCACGATTACCAACTTGGGAGCTCCGGCAAGTCAGGATTTTCAAGCAAAGAATATAGACACCCAAGCCTGACCAGATTTGGGTGTAACCTTCTCGATTTCACTTGGGGTGTGAACATTCTTTTTTCTTCATAAAAATCTTTCACCCCTTTGGCCTTACCCTCGACCATTTTCCCAAAAATATGTTTCACTTTTCCATTAAATGCTTTTTCGACATCAAATTATTTCTTTTCAGAATAGAATTGATTCGAAATTTCCACTTTACCAACTTTTGATTTTAAATTTTCAGCCCTCAATGGTGGAAAGTTGACATCATCCATTGACGGTACTGAATTTTCACTTTTTACATCAACTAGTGGCTCCTCTGACTTTGACGAGTCAGATTCATCGCCATATTTAACACCTGTTTTCTTAGCAACCCATGTTTGGTTGTTAAGATTTACCCTTCTTTTGTAAAACCTTTTTGAACATTCACCAACTTCATATGTTGAGTTTTTAAACTCTTTGAATTTTCAGTTGGTGGTTCAGTTTTATCAACAACTCTTTCTTTAAGTTTAGAAACAACTTCCTGTTTTGTGTTGGTTGCCTTTGGACAATTCCAGGCAATCTGACCAACTTCTTGACATCGGTAACAGGTTCTTGTCTCCTTTCTCAGATGAACTCCATTATTCTCATATTTCTGTTTTTCAGCAAAGAACGCTTTGTTCGATTGCTTCCAGAATGAGCTTTTTCCTTCTTCTTCAGAACTTGACCCTGAAACAAATATTGTTTTAGTTTTAGAAATTTTCTCATTTTTATGATTTTCTGGTGGAATAAAGCCTAAGCCTTTCTTTTTGAAATTACTGTTATGGTTTGGTTTCTTTTGAAAAGCAGAACCAGAACTACAACTTTTTTTCTTGTTCAATCTTTGTTGAACTCTTGAAGTATACTTTTTAGGTTTTTCATTAAGATTTACATCTTTTATTTCAGAAATATTAATTTCTGTTAATTTGAAAACCTTTTTAATCTTTTCAATTTGAACACTTCTTATTGGAAATTCTTCATCAGAATATAATTTGTCTGAATCATTCAAAGTATATGCTACTTTGATTGGTTCATCATTCAAATTAGATTTTGATAACAGAAATTCTTTATTGTAAACCCGTTTGACCGACGTCTTTGAACTGTCAACTGATGAACTCGAACTCTCGGATTCGGATTTTGACTCTGACTCCTCATCTTTATCCAACACCTGATCGACCACTTTCTTTATTAACTCAGACTCATGATCAGTGTCAGACGATGTGAACGTGACGTCAATGTTTTCCGGTAACTCATCAGTTGTTTCAGACTTTAATTTTATATTGACTGCCTTTTTGACTTGCTCCTCATTTGGTTTTCTGGGAGAATAACCTTCCCAGATCGGAGGCGGACACTTGTTATAACTTGCACTTTGTTTCTTACTAGTATCCTTCTCTTCAGTCTTCTTATCTTGAAATGCTTCAAAACCTGCAACAGTTGGATAAATTCTATCAATCAAAGATCATATGATTTTAGAAGAATTAAAGGTTTGTGAGGATGAAGATGATTGTGACGACTGTGAACGCTGAGGTTGAGATCTAGGAAGAATTTTGGGTTTCCAAATTTTAGAGTCAATGTCACTAGAAACATTTTAGATGTTATTCTTGATTTCGTTGACTGATTTTGGAAACTATGCATGTTTCTGGACTTTCGATTATATTTATTTGCTAGATTCCAGTCTCTATCAAAAGACTTAGCCTGAGTGAGTCGAATTCCAGTGGATCGATAAGACTTAGCTTGGCATTTAGTTCAGCTTATGTTATTGTAAAGAACTGATTAGATCTCTTCTTTCCACTTGGTGATGATTGCTTATGTGCATGGTTGGACTTGGATGAAACCTGCTCACAATCATCAGCACAAGAGTGAGTTTCGATAACTTTACCCTTTAACAGAGTTTCAGCTTGCTTTTGAGTTTGTTTTTCTTTTAATTTTTCATTCACTGCAACAACAACAACAACAACCATACCCAGTAAATCCCGCAATTAGCAAAGCTAATAGCAGGGTCAGGAGAGGGTGGGATGTAGGCAAACCTTACCCCTATCTTTGAGGATAGAGAGGCTGCTTCCAGAGAGACCCCCAGCTCTATAACAACAAGCACTAAAAGATTACTAACTACCCGAGACAAAAGCAGTGGTAAAAGCAAAAAACAGTTGAGTGAAGGTAAATATAGCATCATAGAGAAACATACTCATGTCCATATACATATCGTAAGACAATCACCCTCCAAGACCATCTAAAGTGTAGGAAAATCTATACCCCCTCTAAAAACACCCAACCATATCTTACCTAACCCCTAAAACTCCTTAACGTTAATCCTACGTCTCCACGAACTCCTATCTTGGACCATGTCCTAAGAGAGGTACATTTCTATCAAATCCTGCATAATCCGCTCGTCCCAAGTCAATTTGGATCTACCTCTACCCCTCTTACCATCTACAGAGATGGTTTCCACTACTCTCACTGGGGGTGTTGCTTGCCTCCTCTTCACATGTCCAAACCATCTCAATCTCCCCTCCTTAATCTTATCTGATATTCTGGACACCCCTAACCTTTCTCTAAAAACCTCATTTCTTATTCGATCTAACCTTGTGTGACCACACATCCACCTCAACATCCTCATCTCTGCTACCTCCATCTTATGTGCTTGTGATTTCTTAATGGCCCAACAGTCTGTCCCATATAGCATTGCAGGTCTTAGTACAACCCGACAGAATTTCCCCTTTAGTTTAGTTGGGAACCTCGAGTCGCAGAATACCCTGTGTGTCACACCCTAGCTTTGCGGAAGCGTGGGTTTATTTGGTGTGACTTCTTAATACCATAGCATAATCACAACAATGCTATATGAAAATAAAATCATGATGTTCATCCATTCATCAAGTTTTTAAAAGTGAAACACAACAACATTGTTTTAAAAGTGGACACAACAAGCCAAATACAACCATGACATAATGAAAACATGTTCAACGACATAACAAAAGACTTGACATAAAACACAGTTTAAGACTTGTGACCCGTCCAGGAAAAGGCTACATTTCCTAAACTCGAATGACATCATTATTCCTACGCAGCTTGACGTGATGCTTACCGTGCCAGATCCACTAATTTCCTAAAATACATGTAATTTGAAAAATCAACAAAAAGTTGAGCGAGTTCATGTAAAAGTGAGTATGTATAAACCTTTAAAGTATGTATAAAAGTTCCTGGGATGTAGCAATAAGGAAAAAGAGATCACCAATGGGTTGCAAAGCCACTGGTATGAGTGAGAAGTGCAGGGAAACTCAAACCTAGCAAATTTGTTACCGGGTTTCGGCTGGAAGACACAGTCACCTCTATGGGTCGCCCCGGCCTCACGGGTGTGGGCTCGCTACACCCAAATAGATCTATCACTCTTGTGTCCCTCGGTCCTAACAAAGAGGATTAATGGCCTCAAGTGTTATTGCCCACCCCTCACATGATCTAGTAGTATAAACCCTCCCTACGCAAACCATACCATGTAATAAAAGTTTGTAATAATTGTCGCATGTATTTCACCACCGAAGTATAAAACTGAAAACAGTAAAGAGAAAAGGGGGACATAAACTCACAGAAGTGCGTATCCAGAAACGCCAAACTCCAACTCAATCTGCTGCGTGACGACCTACACGTACTAATGCCTATTAGACGGATGGGCCGTGCCTTGGCTTAAGGTTTAACGTTTTAGGGAAATAGTTAGACAACTATTTCGTGTTCACACTTCTTAATTATTTTATATTCGTATTTCCTTTCCAAGGATGGGGGTAATAATACATGTATACTTATAATTCCGAAAATATATTTTTAAGTCTCACTTGAAAAATATATTTTAATCACTTTGTCTAAAATGTTTTAATTTCCAAAATATATATATTCTTCCCAAAAATATTATATTTTATTTCAGTAGTTTTTTTTTCCAAAATAATATTCTACCAAAAAATATACGTATAAGAGTATTTTTCAGAAATACTACATAAGTTACGTTTTAAAGTTCGCGTTGTAACAATAATACTTGTGTAACTTAAATATTTATTTTGTGAGAGCGTTGGTATTATTTTGGAGTCGTAATTTCATCATATTTCCAAGTTATATTATTTTTACCCTAAAAATAATATATCTACTACACAAAATAACAAACAATCACACAAGCGTTTTATTATAAAGTATATATTCTAAACATATATTTAACAAATTTTGTTTACGAAAATCCACCTCCGGTACTTGGTATTTTTGTAATAAAAATCATGGCGGGGTTTATTTTGAAAAACCAAGTTAAAAATATATACGTAAACGCTTGATAGGAAAATATTTCTAAGTGTTATATTTCTAGAAAAATTTCGCCAGAGTTTCCTCTGTAAATGGAGGTGTCCATGCTTTTAGCATATCATTTTCTATTTGTAAAATCATTCCAAGCAATCAAAAATCAACAATATACAATTTTTAATCACTAATCTTGACAAAATAAGACTAAATCATAAAATCATGAACTTGAAAGTTTGTAAAAATATGTAATAAGTTACTAACATGCTTAGTAGGTCTTGTTATCTTTAAAAATAAGATTAGTTTCTTAAAAACTTTATTTTTAAAGAATTTGAAGTTTAACAACTTCTAGTCATGATTTACAAAACTATTTCGTTGTTATATTTCCTTGTTACACAAGTGTTCACACACTTGTTTACTTACTAAAAATGCTTTTAGTTCATACAAGATCCGGGTTTTAACAAAACTAGTATTTTTCACTTGGTTCTTCCGAAAAACCACTTGTAGATCTTTAGATCTACAAGTTTATAACCTTATTTTTCAAGAAAAATTATATTTATTCAAGTTCCAAGTTCATGGGTGGATGGTTTCATCATCCTTCATATTTCTAACATTTACATCTTACTAGTTCATGTTCTTGAACATGATCTAGCATGTCTAGATGATGATCCATCCTACTTCTACTAACAAACAACATCCAAATGTCATAACTACACAAGATCTACATGATTTACCCATATATCTTCTCTTTATCCACCCTTTATCACTTTATGTTCAAATTTTAGTTTATGTTCATTAGTGTTCTCAACATTTAATCATTCTATCATCTATTAACCATTAAATACAAGAACAAGATGATGTTTTAGAGCACTTACTACTAGCACAAGGCTAGGGGAGAAACAAGGCGTAAAAGTGGTGGATAAAAGAAAACTAGAGTGGTTCTTGAAGTTCCGAGTGCACCAAGCTTGTTTGTTGAACCTCTTGCACCTTTGTATGTATGGAAAATGGCTAGAAAGGAAGTTGATGGTGGTTGTAGGGTGGTGGGTGGTGGCGGTCGTAAGTATGGAAGAGGGGAGGGGAGGAGTTGTTTGTTGAAGTGTGGTGTATGAGAGAAGATGATGAACCTTTAGTCTTATTTATAAACCAATTCTCTATTAACCATCATACAACATGTTTCTCTAACCAACAACAATAACAATTTAATATTCAAGAGAAATGGGGGGTTGTCCCACCCCTTGTAACCGTCGGCTAGGGGGGAGTATAGGGTTGGGTGGTGATGATCTAGTTACAAGTTAGTTATGTTTGAATGATATAGTTAGTATATTATAGTGTGTTATCTAATATAAAGTGTGTTAGGGTGTTCGGGGACCCTAACTAGCTCAGAGAAGTAAAAAACAATGTGTTTGGCAATATTTTTATGTTCCGGGTAAAGTCCGGTTGTTCGGTTGGTTATTGATCCGTTAAAGTGCTAAATAAAGCTTTAAAGTGTCTTTTATATTGTTTTTAGTGATACAATAAATTCCCAACACTTTGGAAAGTGTCTAGAACTATTTTGCCAAGTTTTTGCACTTTACTAGCATTGTTAAATGCTGAATTTTGGTATTTAGTGCAGAATTCTGCACTTTAAGTATGTTTTAGGCACTTCCGGCCACTATAACTATCACCTAGTGACGCAGTTTTATGGTCCTCACCTCCCTACACTCCCTACTAGTGTACTATTCTATTCCCGGCTCACACTGGCCTCAATAACAATGTCTGTTTAGTGCTGGCATTGTCCGCATGTCTTTATGGTTATCCGCTCACTGTGCTAACTGTGCTTTCGTGCATCAAGTTTGTCACTATTGTTTGTGTATAATAAATGGAGTGACAGTATAAAATGTGATGCATGAGTATGTATGTATCAGAAGACAGAAAGCAGTTTAATCATAATTGTAATCAAGCACCGTAATTCAACACAAATTAAATATTAATCAATTTGTACGGATACCTGGATTTGTGAGGGTTGTCACATTGTGACTGTTCTCCACCTACACCAGCTAGCCTGAATGTAGTGAGCGACATCTCTATCTAACTCCACGTCTCTTTATCTAAACAATCCTAAATACTTGAACTTAGTTGCTTCCGGAACCACTTGACCTTCAATGGTGATTTGAGTGTCTTCGACACCCCCTGCATCACTGAAATCACAGTAGAGGTACTCCATCTTAGACTGACTGATCCTTAAACCCTTGTCCTCTAAAGCTACTTGCCATTCCTCTAACTTCTCATTCAACCCCCGTTTTGTTTCTGCAACTAAAACAATATCATCTGCAAAAAGCATGCACCACAACACTGACTCCTGAATCAACTTGGACAACTCATCCATGACAATATAAAGAGAAAAGGGCTCAACGTTGACCCTTGTTGGAGCCATATCTCCACAGGGAAGGAATTGGTATCCCCTACAGTCGCACGAACACTAGTTTCAGTTCTATCATACATATCCTTAATTATGTCTATATACTTCCCAAGAACCCCTCTACCCTCCAAAGTATCCCAAATCAGTCTACGTGATACATTATCATATGCCTTTTCAAGGTCAATGAAGATCATATGTAGATCTTGCTTTTTCTCTCTATATTTTCCATCAGCTGTATGCCTTTTACATTCACTGCATTAATAGAAGTTTCAACTTGTGTTACCTTTTTATTTCGCTTACTATTTTTGCGAGGTCTCCTTTTCTTTAGAGGAGTAGAATTTTTAGAACTCTTTTCTTTAGAAACCTCCTCTTCAGAAAAAGAATTTGTTGGAATAGCTGATTCTGGTTTGTCAATTGATGAGGGATTTTCGTTAAAAACATTTGAACTCTCATTTGTTTCTAAGACAGAATCCTCAGTGACACTTTGCTCATCATCCGACATACTAGAACCTTCAGTCTGATTCTCAGGCATGATGCCAGTAGCAGATGATCCTTGCTTGTCAACTATCTCATTATCATTCACACATTCAGACAAGACAATATTTTTAACACGATCATTTTCAGAGGATTCTGAGACATCAGTTGATGAGTTAGACATAGTGGTAAAGTTGTCTGAGTCATCTGAACCAGATGTTTTGAATTCATCAGCATATGTACCAGGCGCCTTTGATAAAACATTTGTTGATTAAGGTCCTTGTAGAGCTGAGCTATGTCCTTCTTTTATGCTTCAACCTTTTCATAGACTAACTTATTGTTCTATCGAAGGCTGATGCACTTAGACATAGCACTATTGTAATCATTAATTAAATTAAAAATATGTGCCCTCATCTGTGCAATTTTATTTCTACAAGGATCAGAACATAAATGAGAGTTTACCGTTTTAGAGAGTGAAGTAGTGATTCACTGGTGCAGATTCAGAGATCTTGAGTAACTCTACATGTGCCAAAACATCTGACTAGTTGAAACCCTGTTGCTCTTGAGCCATCAATGCCTTTCCAGTTCCAGTGTCTCCTTAGCTTGTTGAAGTTTGAGCAGGAGTAACAGGCACCATTGCTCTTTCAGCATTCTGAGCTGCAGCAGTCTGACTACAAACGTATCCTACTGGTGCCTTCTTGCAGTCTCGAGCAAAGTGTCTCAGCTCATGACACCTGTAACATCTCAGTTTGTCTCTATTGAGTCCAGTACGCAAATTTGACATCAGGCGACGACCATACATCTGTTGGAATTTTTCAACTCTAAAAGCCACTATAGCCAGATTCCACGCGACATCCAGTTCTTCCATATCTTCTTCTACCACTTGGTTAATGTCAGTAGCCAGATGGGTTGAAGGCAAGAGATCACCAGCTAAGAAAGCATGTAAACTATTAAGTAAAGAGGCAGCAAGGGTCAATCTTTCTTCATTTTGTTTGGTCAAGAAAGTTGTATTTTGAGCAGTTGCAGGAAGTAGTGCCTTGAGATGGTGAAGGAGTTACAGGACTGTAAACCACATTGGGGTACTGAGTTTGAGGTTGTGCTGGTGAAGAAGGTGCAAGACTATTGACAGTGACTTGTGGTGTTAGAAGTGACATACCATACACATAGTTGGTCTTTGGAGTTTGGGCCAATGGACTGAAAACAATATTTGGTTAGCATTGGACACCCCATGAACAGGACTAAACAGAATGTTGGGATGATTCTGCGATATTAAAGCATTATTGGAACTGGTCAACCCGGCAGCCATCAACGAACTTTTTTAGTTCAATTCTCTTTGCTGATTATCGATTTCACACAACTTGATTGTAACAATCAGTTCAGTAAGTGTGACATCGTTCAAATTCTTCATCTGCTGAATCATAGCTACATCAGCATCCCAATTCTTTGGCAAGGAGTTTAGGAGTTGACGATTCATACCACTATTCGTAATGGTTTCACCATAGATGTGGTTGAAAGAGCTAAATTGTTGATTCAACATGTTCACTCTGCTCGCCTCCATGTCAGCATTTCCTTCATACAAATTCTTGAGCTCATTCCATATTTCTTGAGAACTTGTACAGTTTTTAACTGCGATGGAGATATTAGGACCAAGTTCCATAGAAAGAATCACTTTAGCCTTGTCATCATCGTCTCGTATTTTCCTATCATCATCTGTCCACAAATTTTCAGGTTAATACGAGGTCCATCTCTAACACTCCTCCAAACCCCCGGTTCCTTTGCCTTACAATACTGTCCAAACTGAAACTTCCATTCATAGTAATCATCCGCGTACAACAATCTGGGAACCTTGGTATCAGTACCGATGATTTGATCCAATTCTTGATGAAGAGCCAAGGTTTGAGTTTGAATGGCAGCCAGGGTAGCATTTGTAAGGTCCATAACAGTCATCAGTCCGTTTGTGTTCATCATTTTTAAATTTACCAAATAATTTAGATATATTTAAAAATTGTTAACAATCCTGAAATCCGAAATCAGTCCAATTTGAAAATCAGTAATTCGGAACAGTAGTCTTCTCGAAACAGTAATCTTGTCGAAAACCTCAGCAGCTATTCAGAAAAGTAATCTTGTTTGAAAAAGTGGCTATCCGAAATGATGATGTTATTTGAAACAACAGTTATCCGAAATCCCTTTCGAAATAGTGTATCCGAAATAATGATGTTGTTCGTAACAACAGTTATCCGAAATCCTTTCGAAACAGTGTATCCGAAATGATGAATTCGAAACCTATAAAACCGAAACTGACAGTAACAAACTTCCCAATAATCAGGGATTCTGCTATATCCGAAAACTATTGAAGATATCCTCAAATCTGATAAACTTGGTAACCGAAATCCCGAAAAATCAGGTAACAAACTTTCCGAGATTTCCAAGCAATCCTTTTCGAATTCTTCGAAGAAGCAGTAGTAGATCTTCAAGAATTATTCGAAATCAGCGGCAGCTACAAGCAATCTTCAAGCAATTTTCAAAACCTTTATCCAAAATCCATTCTTGATTATTCGAAATCAGCAGCAAAGTATCTGAAATTGACTTTTCTTCAAAGCAGACTTCAAACACAACAGCCCAACACTTCCGAAATCAAAACAGAATCAGTGTGATATCGATCTAAGCCTAGAAACAGGTTCAACAGGCTCTGATACCAATTGTAAGTCTCGAAATTAGATCAAACAAAGATATCACAACTAGTTTGGTTGGTGGCGGAATCACAAAATCAAACTTGATTCAATAATAAGCACAAGAAAGTAGATGAAACAGAATGATTAACATCAAAAGCTTAACTTACATACAATGTAATTGTCTGATACAAGTTTTCTGCAAAATTACTTTGAGTCAATAACCTAAACAAGAACAACTAAACATGTATTTATAGGAGAGTTGAGTACACAACTCCCCCTAAACCTAGGCCCAGTTCGCCCCCCCCCCCCCCCCCCACCAAGCTCACAATACAAATTAATTACTAATGTATAAACCTTCAAGGGCCCAACAAGAGTAAAGTACAACTTTAGTTCCTGGGGTTTACACCCAATCGCACATACAACTCTCATTTGCAAAAAAAACTAGTCAATAAAGTCCCTGCGGTTGTCATTGGAATCAATCAAGTCCAACTTACATATTATGTTTCAATTGTTAGTTGAGCAGAGTATTGTTGTCTTTTTACTTAGAAATGGAAAGGCAATTTCGTCGTTTCGTCTTCTATAACCCAAACACACACACTCACTATCTTCTACACCTTCATCTACTGAACACACACACAAACTCACTTCCTCTCTCTCACCAAAAAACACGATGCAGCTCCACACCACTGTGTCGTTCGCGGTGGCGCTCATCTCAACACACTTCTTCCTCTTCCCTAGCGCCACCTTCAAGCTCATAACATCACTAGCATTCTCAACAAGTTCCCGGATTTCTTAACCTTCAACCACTACCTAACCCTAACACACCTCGCTGATGACATCAATAACCGTCAAACAATCACTGTTTGTGCTGTAGACAACGCCAAAATGTTCCAAGCCACTGGCAACCCCACCGGATTTACCGGATTCGTCAACATTACAGATCTGAGAGGCGGTAAATTCGGTTTCGGAGGTGTGTTTGGGTTGTGGTTATGATGCTATGGTAACAGGTCTTATCCGCCGGAAGCCCCGATTAGCAGGGCCGGCCATGAGCATGTGCCGGGTGGGCGACGGCTCAGGGCCAAAAACGTAATAGGGCCCGTAAATTTTTTTTATATAATATATACATAATATTAAATATATAATTACAACCCTATGGTTAAAACAAACTAACAGTTGCAGTTGAGTGGTATTCAAGATGCTTTTTAAGTCGTTGGTCATGAGGTCGAAGCTTGTTGTCTCCGTTTTTTACTCATTTAGTACTCACTGTCTTAAATTAGTTGCCCACAACCCTTTATCTAATGACAAAAGAAGTATTGATATATCAATATTTCCTTTCTTTTCTCCTGTTATCTTTTATTTTAACTAAAGTTTTCTTTTTTCACTTAAATTTTCTTTTTCTTTTTAACCAAATTCTTTTATTGTTTAATATTATTATTAAATTATAAATATATTTTGTTTTTTTCCTTAACTTCTAAAATATTTTTTTTTACAAATAATTCGAACTGACATGAATTTGTTCGGTTTATTATAGTACTCGTAATAGGGTTTGATCGAATTGTTGAGTAACACAACAACGACACTGAATTTTTGTTTTACTAGGGCGTGTAGGGCCCTCTTCCGTTTGTCTCGCCCAGGGCCCAAATTTCTTTTAACATTTTCGGAGACGGCCCTGCCGATTAGGAAGCCGACGGTAACGGTGCGGTGGAGATTAACAGTTTCAAATTTGGGGCTGTGGTTTTGATGCTATGGTTTGGGTGTTTAGTGATGTAAGAAGTTTCTACGTGTTCAATGAACCACACTTGTTACATCCTCCGTTTACACGTTGCTTACAGTTGAAGAAGTTATATTTGTGTTTCATTATGGTTACATAATGAGATTTGAATATAGGTTTTTAGTGTGGAAATTTGTTTTCGTATTGTTTATTTATAATTTAGTGAGTGTTTGTGTTTGTGTGTTCGCCATCTGCCATTTTAGGGTCACTTGAATTTGAATGAGTGCCATTTTTTATAAAAATAAAAAAAAATCATTTTTTACTCTTATTAATTCACATGCTTTTGGATGAGGAAATCACCATGAAGAATAGCAGGCAAGCTATCCGCATGCATGCGATAAAAAATAAGACATAATTAAATAAATCGCAACAGAACTACATTTTCGTTCTTTAACTTCCCCCAAAATTTCCAATTGCGACTCAAATTCCTTTTTCTTTAACTACCACATCTTTCAACCGCTTTATAACCACTGTCGTTCCTTCCTCTAGCACTGTAGGGCGTACCCACCCTCCCTTTCCTTAAAACCTTGCTAATGCCCTCAATAGATCCTCGAAATCGAAACTGTAAATCCTCCCGTCGAAAAATATCAATTTAATTTGTTCCTCTCACTTTCTGTTGAGGCGTTGATGACGTCGTCATCATCAACATATACTCTTGATCATATTGATCTTCTTGACACACCAAATCTTTTGTTCATATGATTATGTTTTGTTTTTTTCTTGTTTTTCTCATATCAGCATTATTAGGTATAGAATCTCAGGTTCCACTTTCTTTATTTTGGTACATCTAGACAAAGAAATCATCATGTGTTTAAATCTATGTTATATGTTATATGGTGGTCTATGACTATGTGTGTTTTAAGCCTGAGATTATTAGTATAATTGACAGTGGTAGATTCAAGAATTTTTAAGTACGTAAAGGTTGAGTCAGCATAATAATGAATATATTTAGCTTCAAGATATTAGCAAATGAATCTGAATAACTAGTTAACATCCACATATTATTTATAGAAATAATGGATTTTTATAATCTCAACTATTAGTCATTAGCTGGCAACAGTCTCAACTTAAAAAATAACTCGTGGTCCCTCATTTTCACATATTGTGAACCAATGGACCTTTACTAATAAAACCTTAATTTCTTTTTGTCCTCTTTTCCTTTTCTGTTAGTAAAGGTTCATTGGTTTACAATATGTAAAAAAGTGAGACAACCACAGGTTATTTTTTAAGTTGAGACCGTTTCCGGCCAATGGCTAATAGTTGAAATTATTTAAATCCATTATTCCTTATTTATATATACTATTTATAAAGAGAAACCAAGTGATATTATAATTTATATATGTTTGTTATTTATAATACAAGTTAAAGCCGTTATAACTAATAGATGTTTTTTTATTGTGTGAATTATTCGTGAACGTTGGGAGGTCTAACATACGTTGTCTTAACCAGGTCCGCGCTAGAGAGCCCCCTCGCACAATAGATCCCTAATTTAAACCCCTCAATGAGAAACCACTATCACTCAGATTCGAACTTGAGACCTGAAGGGTAATTCAAGTGATGTTTATAATTAATTGTTTGATGCTTGGAGATGACATAAAAACGACTGGCTTCCTTTGATTAAAGAATAGGGCGAAAATCCCCAATTTAAATTGGGTTAGATGGTGTAATCTTAACTTTTTTCTCTCGTGAGTGAGGGCCTAATTTTGGATGTAAACGTATGTTGTGGCTTTTTTATTGCTAGACCCTCGTCTTATAATGAATTTCCGCCCAACCATTTAAAAAAGGTTAATTGTTAAATGCTTGAAAAATAATGGAGATATGGTGAATGAGCTTCCATTTTCTAAGGGTATAATATGCAACTTTTGAAATGTTTACGTCCGTACACAATGGTTTAAAACTCTTTAAAAAGGTAATGGCAGTATGCCCACTAGTGAAAGTGTGAAACACTCCTTTTAACATCAATAATGAATCCATTTTCCATATTAAAATATATCTTCATGGTTGTTAGATGTTTTTTTCTCACTGGTAATATTCTACGTAAATGATCATGTAAAAAACATAAGGCCCCATGTATATTTTCATGATAAAAGCAGTTTACTTTAATGTTCTGCTTTCACACGAATGCATGCAACCATACTTTTTGTTAGATATGTATTAAAGCAAGTGCATGTTTTTATCTAGAATTATGTGACGAGAAAAGACCAACTCTTTGGTTGAAATTAATGAAAAGGTTGAATTCAACGACTTCAATCCGCATGCATGGCTAAAGTGTTGTGTTCATTGCATGAGTGGTAAATAAAGATCATAAAGATGTTTTGTTTACATTTGATTCTCTTAAAGATCATATACTTGGGTCAGATACGTTTAACCCAAATTAATTAGACTATCTCTTCTAGTTTAACTAAAATGTACATAATATCATATGATGTCACTATCACGTAAGCGATAGTTTTACCTAACATACTGTTTTATCACGTTGTGGTTTAACAAAAAATCATATAAAAGAATAGAAACAATTAAAAAGTGTGAGTGGTAGATTTAGGTGAACCCCATGGCTGGATCGTCTCACGACCTTTAATGGGTTGGCACCCACATTGTGTGGTGCCCCTCTTTCACAGCCACATTTTGGTGTATAATGTCAGGTTTGGGTGAGGTGGCATGGGGAATCACCCCACAACGTTCTCTACTCTCTCACTTTTAATCACACACTTATTCCCTCAAAGCATATACTTATTCTCACGCCGAAGAGTGGTTAAGAGGAGAACCCCCCCTATTTCCCTCCTCTTAACGAGCTTAACGGGGTGTTTAGTGTTTTGCAGGGAGATCCAGGCGTCAGCTCAGGAAGATTAAGAAGATTAACCTTTATGATCGAAACATAAACCAAACTAATCCTTAAAATTAGTTCCGTGTTTCTTCAGGTGTATAATGTTAGGTTTGGGTGAGGTGGCATGGGGAATCACCCCACAACGTATAGTCTTCTATAAGCTAACGGAGTAATCTTAGCATGTAAAACAACTTATAGTTTTTAAGGGTTTAGGTTAATTATGTGACCAACGTTATATCTTGAGTTCTACTATTAAATTTAAATCAACCTCACTTGTTGCATCAATTATATTATAAATGTTTTAATCGTTCATATATTCTTTAAAGCATGGATCAAACTAAGAAATTTCATTATAATGTAAATACACAACTCATCTACCCATGCATCTCACTTTGATTTAAGAAAGCAAAATATATCCTATGTATAATTAGAAACTTTTAATCAAACAACTTAGGGTTGTTGGTTTGGCTCTTAATGAGTCTTTTAATGGTTCAGACATCTTACTGGTTCAACATTTAATGGATCAGATTGTTTGTCTCGCGAGAAGATGTCTGAATGATTTATACATTTGCCTCTGAATGGTTAAGAATTATTCTGATTATGAATGGTTAAGATCTTTTATCTTAACTGGTCAAATATTTGTCTCTTAATGATTAAGCATTATACCGACTCTTAATGGTTCAGACATCTTACTGGTTCAGCACTTAATGGTTCAGACAGGTTCAATCAACTTGAATCCGAGAGTCTGACTAACATTTCTCTCAAAGCTTATCACCTTTGATTAGGGACGATCATTATTTACCAATACATCATACCAGTAACAGAACGATATTATTCTTATGATTTTCTGTTTGGTATTCTTGATATTTTGGTACTTCCGGTACCGTACTGCTATAATCGGCATTTGTATCTTTTTATTCTTTTTTTCATAATTTTGGGAGAAATACAGATCAAGTATCGGTATATGTTATCCCTACCTTTTATAAACAAAAATCTAATGAATGAAATGTAGTAGTTACTTTAAATGACCGAAATGTTTTTTTTAAATAAACACATAAAATAATAAAGTTGTAATCCAATGAATGAAATGTAGTATTACTTTAAATGACTGAAATGTTTTTTTTTAAATGAACACATAAAATAATGAGTAAAGTATAGTTTCAGTCTTTCAGTCTTTTAGGTTTACACTCAATCGCAGGTTCAGTCCTAATTTAAAAAAAAAATTAACACTTCGGTCCCTGACGTTGTCAATTTGATTCAATTAAACCCCTGCTCCAAACAGTCGTTACTATAACGTTACCATTTATGTTAAAAGACCTTTATGCCCCTTAGGGACTGAAAGCGCAACTCGAAAAAGAGGCTCTTTGTTTAAATAACCTTGCAACTTTAGAGCAGCCACCATCATCTTCTTCTTCAACATCCTCTCCAACAACATAGCTGGCTGTTAATTATCCAAAAAGAGGCTCTTTTTTATAAATCAAAATGCTTCTTGAACACAACGCAATATCTATCAACATAGTTGGTTGTTGATTATCTCATTGAAACCACTGATAAACTTACACAGGAAAAACAGCAAGTATGCAGTACCATATACCTAAATGGTGTTAAACTAAACATCATATACAAACAGGAAAAAACCAACATCCCTAGTACAACGAAGCAGCAAATTCAGATTCAACAGGCTGATTCGGGTCAAGTGATTAGAAGCAGCCATCCAAAGTGTTAAAAGGACTGAATATGTCAAGATTTAATTCTTGTGGCCTTTATATTGATCTGATTTATTTCTTTTTATGTGCAGGTTATATTGTATAAGGACTAAAGTGTACTTTATGTGGTTTATTTTGGTCTGTGGAGTCTGTATTACAAGATAAGAAGGGCTGGAGTGTAAGTTCGTGAACAGGTGGTATAAAAGAGTGTACTTCGTGTGGTTTATCGTTGTGGTCAGATCTGGTGATATCTTAGTTGTTGAAGAATATTGTAACATCCTGGGTTTCGGAAGTCAAAGTCAAGATTGAAGTCAAAGGAAGAAAAGATTGTTAATTGCAATCTGTCTCTCCTTGCTCAATTCCTGTTTTGACTTCTTTGACTTATAGTTAGTCTATTTTATGTTTTACGTTAGTTGTATTATGTCGACTAATTGTTAAGAATCACAGTAATCGATGTAT
Organism: Helianthus annuus; assembly: GCF_002127325.2. Lineage (NCBI taxonomy): Eukaryota > Viridiplantae > Streptophyta > Magnoliopsida > Asterales > Asteraceae > Helianthus > Helianthus annuus. Next base: position 1,625,261 of record NC_035442.2, on the reverse strand, counting down.
ATTTATCGCTACGAATCGCTTTACGACTGTGAACAATAGGAAGTAACAATGCGATAAAGTCAACTAAACGCTAATCGAACTAATCTAATCAACATCGCACTCGCAACTCGAACTTCGCATTTTGGTGATTGTTATACGTGTGTGTGTGCCTTATGTGTTACTTGTGCATGTTTATTTATGTTCTGTGTGGTAATCAATCGAAACGCAATCGAACTCAATCGCAATCGAATCGCAAACGCTAAACGAATACGAAATAAGGATGCTTGTATGTAGATATAGTATGATAATTGGTGGAGAAGAGATAGCGCGAGATATGAATAGTTAGGATTAAAAGTAATTTGACTAGGAAACTCTATCGCATCGAAACGCTCGCAATCGAAATCGAAACCGCAAAACTCGTCACACCGAACACTCGAATCAGGCGACCGATCGATAAGGAAACCAGCCGATCGACCAGCCATCTGCTCGGACAGGCTGTCCGATCGAGCTGCCTGGCCGATCGACCAGCCCCTTCCTCTTTGGGAACTCTATAAATACCTCCTGTCACTTTCATTCTTTCCACTTTTGGCAAAGTGACGTCCGACCAGCGGGTACTCCTCACTTTTCTTAAGATTTCTCTCGATTTCGGTAAGATCTCGTCCTAAATCTTGTACTTCCTTGACCAACACGCACTCCTACACCTTTCTATCTTTTAAATCTTAACTTTTAACCGTGAAATCACCAAGATTCAAGGTGTTCTAGGATGACGTCATCATGTGTTCTTGAAGAACTTCATGTTTTAGCCTCAATCCACCAAGAACAACTTAGATCTAACCGATTTCCACATAAACTAACAAAGATCTTTCATAGATCTAAACATATTCACGATGAAAAGGATTGAAAGATGGGTTTTCTAACTTTCTTTCAACTCTTTTACACTCAATGCCTTCAAAACCGATAGAAACGGAGCTTGTGCCGACCTACTACTCATTCTAATGGTTGTGTGGCTCGAGATTCGGACTCTATCCACGAGGTTTACCAATTTCGGGTTAAACGTGAACCACCGTCTCGAACAGTTCACTAGTCGGATTTGGGTGATTCCTGTCCGATCAGGAGGACCAAGTATTGACAAAGTTCCTGTTGCTTGACTCATTATCAAAATGCCTCGATAAAACGACAAACAATCAAAACAACCAAGTGTAAGACGAACAGGTCGACCAGGACGGAGTGCCGTCCGATCGGACTGCCGTCCGATCGGACTGCCGTCCGATCGAACAGCCAATCCGATCGACTGGCCAAACCGAACGGCTTGCACCTTGGGTCCCACACTTAAACTATTCACCAACATTTGAAGTCTGATCGTTGAAACGAGTTGTTGTCTGATCAAACTACTATCCGATCAGGTTAACCGCTCGAACGTGTGACCATTAGACTTCAACACTTAAACAATTTTCAACATGTTTAATGCACTAGGAATGTCACCCAATCGAACTGCCGTCCGATCGAGTGACAACCTGCTGTGAACCTTTTCTTACTGAGGTGCCTAACCGAACGGGTTGCCGGCCGATCGAATGACCGTCTGATCGACCAACCTGAAAGGTAGAGAAACTTCAATGTTTTCAAATGCTACAACAAAAACTTCAAAAGTCAAACCATCATACACAAACACATTCTTCCTAAAGAAAGAAACAATCCACTCGAACGGCCATCCGACCGGACCGCCGTCCGAACGAACTGTCACTCGCACGATCAGCTGTCTGATCGGACTACCATCCGATCGACCAGTTGTTCGACCCACCAACACTTGTTTTCGTTTTACGCATCACTTATTGTTATGCTATCGAACTATTCAGGCTAACCTTACTCCCAAGCGCTCCCTTCAATCCATCAACCGCTGTGAGTATACTCGATCCCTTTTTGCTTTATGCACTTTTGGGTGTTACGTACGTTACCTATGCGAAATCACATCGAACACACTACGCAATACTTTTAAACACTAACCGTTACCGCATGTTATACATGACTTAATGAATGCTTGTTTGTTTAGTTTACACATGGAATGCTGTCTACTTGCCTTAGCAACGATAGTACTATAGTTTGGACTCAGCACCCGTTCACACGGGGGTTGTTAAGGACAATTATTTGCATGGATTACAGTGGTGTTCATGTATTACGAACTGCCTTGGGCAGTCAACCTGTAGTCATTGGTATCGATAGGTTCATGTCGATAACTAACATGCTTCGTTTTACTCAGTGTACGTGCTGGTTATGCGTAAACTATTTCGAACTCTATATGCTATTATCAAACTTGTATGCTCGCCTTTACACTATGTGTATTGACTTTTATTTTAACGTATGTGACAGGTGCTTAAGGTGTCTATTTGCTTGGAAATCAAGGCTAGGAAAGAGTCTTAGAGACCAACAAATAGTTGTCTGTACTAATGAAACCTGAGTTGTCGGAACAGAACAATTTGCCTAGATTTGTACTGTAATAATTATATTATCTTATATGACATGGTATGGAACGTGTTACTTAAAATATTTGGTAAATGTAATTGTTATGGAAACTTCTGGACAATCTGTTTCGCTCAGTGTCGCGCCCCGATGTTTCCGCCATCGGTTCGGGTGTGACAAATATTGGTGTTCGTGTCAAGATCTGGAAGAAGAAACCCTAATCTAGGGTTTGTACGGCGTTTGGAGATTCACTTGATGATCTTGGAACTTGGAGTTATTCTCAGGATCTGTGTTGGTCTCTATAACTCTTGAAAGTTATAGGGCAAACCAACCTGATCTTGTTTGTGGCTTTTCTGATCAGTATCTAGTAAACTTAGAAGGTTACGGATCTGATCTATTACAGAGGCTTTGGTGAGATCGTTCCTATCTCTTATCTCTTTTATTTTTTGTTCTGTTTCTGCATCATATTCTTATTGAGTCTAGGCATCTCTTGTTACCGAACTAGTCGGGCCGACACTTGATCGAGTCTACTTGCTATTTGTTGCATCGTCTTTTTTTATTGTGTTGGTATTATATATATTGTTATGTTCATTGTCTGTGTAAAGGCTTGTCCAGGCACCATTTGAGTGACGAACCTGGAATCTTGACCCTGACACAGCTTCGCCGTTGTTAGGATTCTTTGTGCTATTGTTGTTATATTCTGTTTGTTGTTATATTGTTTGATTGTTTCTGTTGATAATGGGTGATGCTAGTACTTCTCAGACCCTGATCAGCACACTGGACATTGGGGACCCATTATACTTGCACCCCAGTGATTCCAGTAGTTTGACTGTAGTTGGTATCAAGCTGAAAGGGACTGAGAATTACTCTGTTTGGTCTAGTGCAATGAAACATGCACTAGAAGCCAAGAATAAGTTTGGATTCATTGATGGTAATGTGAGAGATCCACTGATGATCATGTTCTAGCTAATCAGTGGGATAGATGCAATTCAATAGTTTTAACTTGGTTATTAAACTCAGTCTCTGAGGAGTTGTTTTTGGGTTAAGTTTTTTTTCTAAATATGCCTCAGAGGTTTGGGATGATCTTAAGGAAACCTATGACAAGGTGGATGGGGCTGTCGTGTATGATCTTTATAAAAAGATAAATGTAATTTCACAAAATGGGAGTTCTGTTGCTGACTATTATAATAGGTTAACGACAATGTGGAAGTAGTTTGATGCTATGCTCAAACTGCCCACTTGTTCTTGTAAAGCAGCAAAAGATTACAACAATTTTTCAATGTTAATAAAACTTATGTAGTTTCTCATGGGTCTTGATGACATTTATCAACATGTGAGAACTAATTTGCAAACAAGAGAGACCTTTCCATCTGTCAAGGTTGCCTTTCTATGGTTTCTAGGGAGGAGTCGCATAGGATTACTAATGGTGGTTCTGAGGGTCAAAATGTGTCATTTGTTTCTAAACCTAATCAGACTTTTGATCCTAAAAGAAAGATAACTAGAGGTCCTAATCCAAACCTAAAATGTACAAACTGTAATATGCTTGGTCATACTGTTGACAGATGTTTTGAGTTAATTGGGTATCCTCCTGGCTTTAAGAAAAGATTAGGTCAAAGTGGTAAATCTAATGTGTCTAATAATAAGTCAAATGTGTTTGCTGGTTTACCAATTACTTCTGAACATATTAATAAGTTGTTAAATTTGGTGGGAGAGAAGTCTGGAACTGAACAGGGTAAGTTCTAATATGGGAGGTAAGTGCTCAAATGTGAATGATGTAATTATTAGTTTTGTCAGTTGCTCTATTTCTTTTAAAGTTGGGTTTAACTGTAACTGGATTATAGATTCTGGGGCAAATCAACACATGGTAATGACAGATAGAGATATATTTAGCTGTGTTGATGTAACAAAGTTTGATTTAAAGGTGTGTCACCCAAATGGAACTAGTGCTAAAGCGTCTAAGATTGGTAATATAAAATTGGCAACTGGAGTTGTTTTATATGATGTGTTTTATGTTCCCAGTAACAATGTGAATCTGATGTCTGTTTTGAAACTTGCTAGAGATAGTAAGGTGTCTGTTGTGTTTGATGAGAGTACTTGCTGTCTTCACGATTTGAAGTCAAGGAAAGTCCTGGTGACTGGTAGACAGGACAATGGTTTGTATTTTGTGAATAATTGTGGTAATAATATTGGCTTTAGTTTTAATAGTATAAGTAAAGCCAGTTTATGGCATAGTAGACTGGGTCATCCATCTGACCAAGTTCTAGCTATTTTAAGAGATAATCTTGAGATTGGGTCTTTTGATAATCATCCTTGTGAAATATGTCACAGGTCTCTCACATGATGAGACCTTCCTGTCTGAGGGAACTTCTTCGCAACTTAGGAAATCATCTAGGATTCGTAGTTTGCCTAAGAGGTTTGACTAGTTTGTTTTAGAGGGAAAAGTTAAGTATGGATTGGAGAAAGTTGTTAACTATTCTCATTTATCATGTGAAAATTTGTGTTTAGTTTCTTCTTTGAATAAAACTGTTGAACCTGTTACATATAATGAAGTTGTTAAAGATAGTAAATGGATAAAGGCTATGAATGATGCAATGGAAGCCTTACATAGGAATAATACATGGGTTTTAACTAATCTTCCAAAGGGAAGAAAACCCATAGGGTGTGTTGGTGCAGTTGTCTGTCGACTTCATCTTCGTTCGAGTCTTAGATTAATATAGACAGATCAAGGCATGTTATACGAGAAAAGTATCAAAAATAGGCTAAAAGCTAATTCCGCACGAAATTACCATTTGGTAATTTCGCACGAAATTACTTAGGTAATTCCGCACGGAATAGCTAATTTCGTTTGTGATGTAATTTCGCATGAGCATGTTCATACGAAATTACCTGTCCTATAAATAGGTGCTTGGTCATGTCATTTGGTACGAAATTACCAAGGTGTATTCCGACGGCGAAGCTCTGTCGAAGTGTCTCCGTGCTGTAAATTGTTATCAAATCAATAAACAAGACAGTTAATAGTGAATACAAGCTAAACAAAGACCGAATCAATGAATTCCGCCTCTGATTCTGTCGGAGTTCTCTTCTGATCGACTCGTTTGGTCGGTAAAACGATCTTACATGTGGTATCAGAGCTCAGGAGGAAGAGTTCTTATCGTTTAGCTCGTTTTCGCTGGAAAATTCTGATTTCTACACCTTCTTTTCAAAATTAATCAAGTTTTCACGGTTAAAATGGACTGATTTTCACATATAACATGCGAAACATTGAATTAACAAATCCTTGAAAGAATCAGACCTAAAATTGGCCTAGAACTTGATTAATTTGACAAAATGCAGCTCGTAATGATGACATCAGCATAATTTCGCGTGGAATCACATCCAAATTTCGCACGGAATTACATCTTTTGGCTAATTTCGCTTGAAATTGTAGCTAATTTCACACGGAATTATAATTTCGCTCGAAAAGGATTGTGATTTCGTTTGAACTTAAGTGTAATTCCGTATGAATTAAATTTCATTTGACCGGTTCATACGAAATAACTAATTTCGTTTGATATCAAGTAATTTCGCTTGAAAATTCTGCAATTCCATACGAAATTAGCTAATTTCGTTTGAAAACATATTTCGTTTGGGTATTTCACACGAAATTACCTATTTCGTGTGAAAATCCTAATTTTGCTTGAACTAATTTTGTGTGAAGCGGTTTTGCTGTGATTTCGTTTGAACCTGATAATTTCGTTTGATGAGGAATTTCGTTTGGAAGTTTATATTGTGTGAAATTTGTCGGGATTGTTTGAAATATGGCAAAAACGTTTGATGAAAAAGAAAACGATTATTTTGAAAGAATAAATAGTGGATATGGTTGGTGTAGAACAAGCATGTATGAACAAGATGATAAGAAGGTTTGGATTCTTCGACTTAAAGATTTTGTGTGTCAAAAGGATGAGACATTGGATGAGTTGAAAAGAAGATTTAATTACTTAATAGACAAATTGAAAACGTTTGAGATAAAGTTGTCAGATGCTAAAAAATATCAAAGTTTGCAGAAGCATTACCTGCAGAATGGGATGATGTTTTAAAAAAAATAAAAAAGGATTCTGGGTTCTCAAAATTACATCCATCTAATTTCATCAATAAACTTAAAACACACAGTTATGAAAATTATGAGAAGAAGAAAGAATTGATGAATAAAATAAAAGAAAATCTAGATAAAATGAATTTGGATGTAATTGTTGAAATAGATAAAAGAGTTTGTGTATGTCTTGCAGCAAAAAGGGTCATGAAATATGACATTAAGAGGGGTTGTTACATTGATGAAAATATGAATCCTCTTGATTTTGTCAACATTTTTTGTGCAGGCACATTCAGGACAAAGACAGAGAAAATTTCAAAGACTGAAGAATTTGTGAAACTTAAATCTTCAAATTCTGAACCGGTATCAAAGAAAAAGATTGAAGCAAATGCACCTATCGTTGATCATTCTTCAGATAAAGAAAGTGAGGATGAAAGTGTTAAAGTTAAGAAGGAACAGGTTGAAGTAACTCCAGCTTTGAAGGTTGAAAAGAGAGCTGATGATAAACAGATTCTTGAGATCTGCTCAAATTGTGAACAATCAAAATCAGAAAATGTCAAACTTTTGAAGGATTTAAAGAGTTTGACATTGGAAAACAAAATTTTAAAAGAAAAAGAAAAAGGTTTTGAAGATAAAATAAAATCTTCAGAAAATGAAGATTTTTGGATAAAACTTGAAAATAAAAACTTGAAAGAAAATGAAACAAAATTTCAAAATCAAATAAAAGTTTTGGAAAATGAAAAATTTGTACTTGAAAAGAATAAAACTGAAAATGAAAAGGCAATCAAGTCTAATCTTGAGAAAATTTCTCAGCTTGAAAATGAAGCTGAGAATGCAAGAAATAAAATTCATGAGCTTGAAAAGAAATTGAAAGGTTTTGTGACCTCGTCAGAATTTCTGAATCATCTTTGTCCAAAACTGATCAATTCAGTTCCAATAAGTGACAATGTCATAAATTTTGACAAAGTCAAACTTGAAGATTATGATGAGAAAACTGATGATGAAGATGAGAAAAGAAAAATATTTTTGAAGTTAAAAGAAAAATTTCAAGAAACTGTTTTGCAATCTACAGAAAAAGGTGAATGTTCATCACAGAAACCTTTGAAGAAGAATGCAGAACAAAAACAAAGTGTTACAAATTCAGAAAAAGTTCAAAACAAGAATAAAAGCTCATCAGTTCGATCATCCAATCGTGACAAAAAACCACAAAAATTGGAAAATCAAAACTCACAAAAAGTTGGTAATAAGTGGTGCAGGTTTGACCATAGTGCTCAAAAGAAAAATCCAGCTTGCAAGAGGAGTGATGACTATCACAAAGCCAAACAATGTTATGATCTAAGTATTTGGTATGAAAGTGGTGAATGGTACGATAACAGAGTGTGTTACAAGTGTGGCTATCAAGGACACATTGCTGTTGACTGCCAAAGTCAGAATTTTGAGATGAGAAAATGTTTTGAATGCAGTATCAAAGGTCACATTGCCAGAGATTGCCTAATGAGATCAAAGGGAAGATCGAGGGCTGAATCTCAGAAAAAGGCAAAGAAATCAGTCAAAGTCGAAGAAAATCCCAAAGAACAGAAAGTTCAAGAATAGAAAGTGAAGCTTTCACAAGGGCAGAAAGACAGACTGAGGAAGAAGAGGAAGAAAGCACGAGAGTATTTGGAAAAGATCTTGTCCTCGGATACATCAGGAAAATCATACAGCAGTTCTGATAAATGGTCTTGCTCTCCAAAGAATGACAAGTCTAGCAAAACGGATTCATCAGATACAAATCTGAGGACAAACGGGGTATTAAAGAAAGAAAAAGTGGTTAATCAAAAGATTAACGAAACAAAGAAAGTGGAATGTTCATTTCCTGGTGATGAATTTGTTTCTTTGGAAACAAAGGAGCCAGTTGTTGGCAATGATTTTGACTTGTCAAAGTCAAAGGAGCCACGTTCAGGTGATGAATCTGGTTCGTCAAAGCCGGAGGAGGCATGTGTTGAGGTAAAAGGTGATAATTCCGTTAAGATAATGGATGATGAAAATTTTCCATCATTGTCAAACGGAAATTTAAAACCAAAAACTGAAAAGAAATTAAGTGGTGAATGCTCAAAAACACTCAAGGCCAGTCAGGCTTGGGTGGATTTGTTTAAATGAAAAACCTGACTTGCCGGAGCTCCCAGGTTGGTAAGTGTGGTGCATGAATCGGCATCATTCTTGTTAAATATAAGTTTGTGAAAGTACCTACAAGTGGTATTTGGTTTGTCCTACAAGTGGTGAATCAAGGACATTAAGTTGTACTTGATTTCCTATAAATGGTAATTAATGTTAAAATCGGGAAATGTTAAATCTTTACATGTGGTAGAAGAAAACAAGGTGATGAATCCCCATGTTTGTGAAATGACATACAAAACTTATTTTCCGGAAAAACCATTTTGATTAAAACAAACTTAAGTGTTTTGAAATCATAATGGGAAAATAGTTTGTTGTCAGGGGGAGTTCTAATTGTTAAGCCTAGTGGATGGAGAATTGAAGTAATTCAATATCAGTTTGTCACTTTATTTGTACAGTTTTCAAATTTTCCCAGAAAATCAAAATTGAAATATATTTTGATTTTAGGGGGAGTAAAATTTTAAAAAAAATAGAAAATTTGAAAATACCAAAAAACATTGAAAAAGTTCAAAATGAGTTTTTGTTGTGAAAAGGGGAAAATGATAGTACATCAGTTAGACAGTTGCAGTATGCTAAAGAAATGTAAAGTTTTAAAGTGTTAAGCAGTCTCGCTGATGATGTGCTGATAGGTTTTTACACATTTAGTAAATTTGATCGGGATATAAACATAAATCATAAACTTGCTTATTTCGTGGGGAACGTCTCTCGGATATATCGGTAACCCCTGAAATCATGATTGAAAGACGCTATTTCTGACATACTAGGTCTTTGTACGTGATGATATCTGGGGTATTATACCAGGACTTCTGATTTTGCGGGAGCAATAGCCTAGTCCTTGTATAATGCTTTGCAAAAGCTTGAATCTTAAAGCCAGCCCTCAGTACAAAAATGATGACACATTGAAAAATGTTAATCATGTGCTGTTGTAAAAAAGATCTCCTAAAGGAGACCCACCTAAAGTCGAGCCATCATCTCTCTGCACGAACGGAAGTTCTGACCTGAACGGAAGTTCTGACCTGAGCTCTCATGGCTTCGCATCTACCACTTAACAGATATCATTAGTGTGCACTCACCTGTAAGATTGAATATAGTAGTCTGGATATAGGAGTATATTCTGAGATGGTACACGCGTATAAGTTAAGATCTTAAAACATTAAATGTGTATCCTGAACAGATTGAAATGTGTGTGAAAATTTAAGAGGATCAGTATATCGGCAATCTAAGCGAATTGTTTAATTCTGAATATGAAATCAAAAGCTTAACGGTACTTGTAACTTGTCAATAGCTGATATGATTCCCTAACACAAACTCTCAAAAATATTGTTTGTATATATTTCTTTTCGTTCATTCCATGAAAAATCCAAAAAGATTTTCAGGGTGTTTTATCATAAATTTTGAAAAATCCAAAATGATTTTTGACAACTGATGTTGGAGAGCTGATTTTCAAAATTCCAAGTGCTAAACAGGATGAACTTTGGGTTGGAGAATGTGTGTTGAATTGAAGAATTTTTTTTGTTTTGGAAGAGAAGTTAAGATTAGTTAATCAAGGGCATTAATTTGAACTTGATGTAACTATTATGATTGAATGGTTTTTACCAGTAAGTTTTTCTTATTGATTTAAGTAAAAACTTATGTTTTGGTGAGAAAATGTGCGCAGGAAATATTGAAGAAGCTAGGTTTCTGATCCTATTGCTACGAAGAGCCAGGATACAACACAGAACCTGAGAAGAGCTGAACAGAGTTAAAGCCAGGGTTTGATTTCAAGGTGATAGCTAATTCCAGACAGTGATCCCAGCATGATGAAAGGGGGAGTCTGACGAGGTTAGAGCCAGAGATAGATCCTGGTACATGCTGAGAAAGAAAGAAGACTGATCAAGACCGAAGAGTTAACATGATGAAGACTCTCACTGAAGATTCCGTCAACATCCAAGGGGGAGTCTGTTGGTGCAGTTGTCTGTCGACTTCATCTTCGTTCGAGTCTTAGATTAGTATTGACAGATCAAGGCACGTTATACGAGAAAAGTATCAAAAATAGGCTAAAAGCTAATTCCGCACGAAATTACCATCTGGTACTTTCGCATGAAATTACTTAGGTAATTCCGCACGGAATAGCTAATTCCGTTTGAATGTGTAATTTCGTTTGTGATGTAATTTCGCATGAGCATGTTCATACGAAATTACATGTCCTATAAATAGGTGCTCGGTCGTGTCATTTGGTACGAAATTACCAAGGTGTATTCCGACGGCGAAGCTCTGTCGAAGTGTCTCCGTGTTGTAAATTGTTATCAGATCAATAAACAAGATAGTTAATAGTGAATACAAGCTAAACAAAGACCGAATCAGTGAATTCTGCCTCTGATTCTGTCTGAGTTCTCTTCTGATCGACTCGTTTGGTCGGTAAAACGATCCTACAGGGTGTAAATGGGTGTACAAAATTAAATATAAAGCTAATGGTGAAGTAGAACGGTATAAGGCTAGATTAGTTGCTAAAGGCTTAAACCAATGGGAAGGTATAGACTTTGGAGAGACTTTCTCTCTGGTTGTTAAAATGGTAACTGTTAGGATAGTAATTAAATTGCCTGTTAATAATAATTGGCCGCTATATCAGTTGGACATTAATAATGCTTTTTTATATAGATCGTTGTCCAAAGATGTTTATATGACTTTGCCTCAAGGTTATTATGAAAAATATAGTTCAAAAGTTTGTAAGTTGGTCAAGTCATTATATGGTCTAAAGCAGGCTCCACGTAAGTGGAATGAAAGGCTTACTAATGTGCTAATTGATATGCGTTTTATTCAAAGTGTTTGTGATTATTCTATATTTGTCTTGTGTGTTAAAGATGTGTTTATTGTACTGGTAGTATATATCGATGACATTGTGTAACTAGAAACAATAAAGTTTAGATTGAAAAGGTAAAAAAGAACTTAGAGTGATACTTTTAAAATCAAAGATTTAGGTTTGCTTAAATATTTATTGGGTATAGAGGTATTATATGTTGATAATTTTATGTGCTTGTTACAAAGGAAATATTGTCTTGAACTCTTAAATGAGTTTGGTTATTTAGGTTATAAACTTGTTGCTACGCCTATTGAACAAAGTTTTTTAATCACTAATAAAGTGGTCAAAGAAAGTCAGTCTTTGTCAAATATTAACAGTTTTCAAAAGTTAATAGGAAAACTAATTTATTTGTCTTTAACCAGACCAGATATCAGTTATGCAGTTCAGTTTTTGAGTCAGTTCATGCATAGTTCATGTCAGTCACATTTAAACATTGCATTGCGGTTGTTAAGATATCTGAAACAGTCGTCTAGTAAAGGTATAGTGTTTAAAAGAACAAATGACATGAATGTATTTGGGTTTGTTAACTCAGACTGGGCAAAATGTATTGTGACAAGAAAATTTGTCACTGGGTTTGGAATTTTTTTAGGAGATACACTTGTTTCTTGGAAAAGTAAGAAACAAAGTGTAATTTCAAGGTCCATAAAGTATCGAGCCATGTGCTCGGCTACTTGTGAAGTCATGTGGATTTTGAATGTTCTTCGGGAACTTAAGTTAAAGTCTGTTTTACCTATGAAAATGTATTGTGATAGCAAGACTGCAATTTCTATTTCACAAAATCATGTGTTTCATGAGAGAACGAAACATTTTGAAATAGACTTGTATTTTATGAGAGAAAAGGTTGCAAATGGTGTTGTTGAACCTAAGAAGGTTCATACTGATGATCAGGTTGCTGATATCTTTACAAAAGGACTGAGTGTTGTACAGCACAATGTTCTTCGTGAAAGATTGGGTATGGTTGCATGTTTGCTACATGAATTAAGAGGGCATGTTAAAAGGACTGAATATGTCAAGATTTAATTCTTGTGGCCTTATAGTTATACTGATCTGATTTTTTTCTTTTTATGTGTAGGTTATATTGTATAAGGACTAAAGTGTACTTTGTATGGTTTATTAACGTCTATGGAGTCTATATTACAAGATAAGAAGGGCTTGAGTGTAAGTTCGTAAACTGGTGGTATAAAAGATTGTATTAGGGTTTCTAGAGCATTCTAACAGCCATTCTTCATCTTGTTTCGTTTTGTTCTCTCTTTCGTCTGTTAGGGTTTAGTATTGTTAGCGTCTTGTTGATCTTCCATTAAGATCATATTGTCTGTATTTTCGTTATTATGATAAACTGATTATCATTAGTTGATCTGTGTATTGTGTATTGTTTTCAGATCTTACAATCGTAAGATCTAGGGTTTGGATTAGGGTTTTTTGGGTTGGTTAACTAATAAAAGTTTCCGTCACGTTTTGTCGCCATTTCCGCTGTTAGATTGTGTTTTGTGTTGTTATCATACCATTTTACACAAAGCATCTAGGATCAGCTGCCATCCACAAAGGGTTAAAGCACTAGCACTAGAACTTGAACCGTTACTTTTGATAACACTAGCTGCAGCAACATTCCCATTTCCCCAAGGCAGAAGAAATTGTGATGCTTAATTGGTAGCTTACTATCGTTTCTTGTAATATTGCAATATCCTTTCTTTCAACAAAATAAGACAGCTGGAAAGTGCATATGTGTATATGTACAATAAGATAAAGAGAAAAAAACTGAACATGTGTTGGTTATGGCTTTCTGGTGAAGAAGGAAGGATTGAAAGGTGCAAATGGCGGCTTTAAAGATATCATATTTGTTATAAGGGTTTCCAAAATACAAAATTACCATAATGTTCTTCGTTTTCTGGGTAAAAGAACAGAAATGCCCAACAAAAGTTTGCCTCAGGGACCTGATTGAATCAAATTGACAACATCGGGAACTAGACTATTGAACTTTTTCAAATGAGGACTAAACATACGATTGGGTGTAAAACTCACTGAAACTGTACTTTATTCTAAAACAATAAAGTTTTAATCCAATGAATGAAATATAGTATTACTTCAAATAACTTAAATGTTTTTTTTTAAATAAACACATAAAATAATAAATTTATATACACGTTTTAATTTATATTGGTCGTTTATTAATGTTTGCTATATTTCAAATAAATTCCAAATGTTGCACGGAATTCGAAAGAATCAAAGGATTATTTCCTTTGACTGTTGATATCACCTCTAGACGACATAAATTCACATGAATTTTTTTTAGATTCTACCTAACGTGAAAAATTGAAATAATTTAAGTTCATGTGTCAAAATCAAACTAATAGACAAAAAAAACATTAAATTGCCTAATTACAGTTGCATACATTGTTCTTTGATTATAATCCAAATCCAACCTTTCAAACGTTAATTGATTATCATATACAATGATTAAGGTTGTCATTATCATACTTTTGAAACTTACTGAGGTCACACTAATAAAAAGAACATGAATTTACTGTTTGATATAATATATCTATATATATATATATATATATATATATATATATATGTGTGTGTGTGTGTGTGTGTGTGTGTGGGATATTCATAAGAAAATTCATTTAAATTAGAAAACTAAAAAACTACAAGAAGAACATAAAAAATACACCAATTTTTTTAACATTTTTCGCTGTAAATTTACATTTTTAAAATTTAAAAAAATTGAAAAAAAATATCGTATTACACACATGTAACACTACGAAAAAAACCTAAACCCCTATGAAAAAAAAATAGTATTACATAAAAAAAAGACGATGATTTCTTCTTTAATTGATTTGTGTGTGTCTAATTCCCGGCACCTTTGTTCAAATCCAATATTTATTATGTCTTTACCGAATCAACATTAGTACCAATGTTGAGTTGTGATATGTTAGAGCTTGTAAAGAGCGAGACACTCACAAGAAGCACTAATATCAACCGAATTGAAACAAAATTCGTGTTGTGTTTAATGAAGTTTGATTTGGAGACATTAGATGTCGAAATGGCTTTGGTCTTTGGCAAATGGTGATACGAACTTGCCTGCTTCTTCATCCGATAAAGAAAAACCGGAGATTATTGAGAAGGCACATAGTTCCATCATCCTATGTCATAGTGATAAGGTTATGATACAAATCACCAAAAAAATTTTGTTGAATGTTTGGTCAAAAAAAGAAATTAGGTTGTACGTACATGACAGTCTTAAAGAATACAGGTTGTACTTGAAAATAAGCTTTGTATCTTTCATATGGAACTTAGTAAAAAGAATCATGATGATACATCTAACGAATTAGTAATTGATTATGAGAATAATATTGAGGTTGTTTTGGAGAAACAGGATAAAGCAATCATTTGCTTATCCTTACTTATAGCACAATCTTATGATCGAACAATTTGTACACTTTCATGCATGGAAATGAAAGTGGGTTCATGCAAGGTAACATCTTAACAGGTATGTGAATGGGTTATTTATCTAATAAGCAAAATGTATAAAATTCTAGTTAACAGATTAAAAATGTAACAATATAATATAAGCAAAATATATAAAATTCTATTCTAATAGATAACGAAATATTGAATCAGAAACTTACATCTTAATAAATTGTAAAGTTGATAAATAAGTTTATAAAATAAATGTTGGAACCGTTCGCGTAATTTAAATAAAATAAGCAAATTTAATTTACTGATTTCAATACAAAATTAAGAAAGCAAAAATACAATACGATTACAACTGAAATAAAGACAAATACAAGAAAAGGGTAGAAGCAGAATGACTGAGGCACGTGTTCAACACGCTTCCCTTAAAACAAATTCCGAGTCTCCTAAGAGTACTCGTTTTGTTTCCCAGGGTACAACAGCCGAAGCAGCGTACTGCCGGAGATGGCCTACAACCCGAAGTCTTCATTGAAGAGAGCAGGATGAAGATGATCAAAAGAGTGGAGAACACTGTTTGCATAAAGCTGTTGTATCTGGTTTTCGTGGTGTCTTCTGCAGTGACCAAGAGCTGTATTTATACAGCTCCAGATTCGAAACCGTCAAAAAGAAATTAAAGGAAAGGTTTAAATTGCATTAAACTTCTTCAATGCAATTTAATACGTCATTTAATTCTCAGTCAAAGACAATTAACTCGTCAGTTTCGAAGTTGAACTGTAACTGCACTGTCATTCAATGCTGGAAGCTTCTGCGCGCGCGCGCGCAAGACACACTGGTGCGCGCGCAAGACACACTGGTGCGCGCGCGTCACAACCATGCGCGCGTGCGCCACACTGACTCAGTTCCATGCGTGCGTGCGCCACGTCACCTGTGAGCCTATACGAGCACGCCACATAGTCGCGCCGTATTGGCTCACTCTGGTGCGCCGCGCACGTCACATCAGGCCCCATGCACCATGCGCAACCGCGCGCCTTCGTGCCTCTCGTACTCGCGCGCGGACTGACACGTCACGCGCCTCGAACCTGCATGCCACTTCACCACTTGGTCCTTGCAGCCTATGTGATCCACCACGCGCACGTGGTCAAAAATACAAAGGCGGCTCTCAAGCGGCTCGCGGCGATGCGAGCGTGCGAAGTGCGCCATCAAAGCGCCACATTGCGCCTCATCGCCCACGCCACGCGCGCGCGAGCGTGTGCGAGTGCCGATTAGGGTGCTCCACACCCTTCGCGAGGACACTTAGTGTGTGCTTCCATGAAACAATAAGGATGGAGAGTTCCCACTTAAGTTCCATCTCTCCTCCGATGTGGGACAAGGTGCTACTTTCCCTTTTGTTTCAGCATTCAATGTTTCAAACACCCAACTTTGAGCATCGATATCTCATTCATCTTAGCTCCGTTTTGAATGTGGTTTAGTTTGTTGCGAAGCTCTTCCAACATAGAACACAAACACACAAATAAATATATAAAACCCGCTCATTTTCTTATATTTATTTCTAGTCCAAAATAGGAAAAAATCATTTTCCTATATTTGTGAAAAATGTTATTTTCACTTATTTTTTCCAACAATAAATTCTAAAAGCAGAAACTAAAATTAAGTTATATCCGTTAATTCGGTTTCGGTTAATTCAGTTTCGGTTAATGTCGGTTCGGTTTTGTCGGTTTTCGGTTCGATTTCGGTTAACGGTCCGGTTATTGCACATAGGGTTGTGCAAAAAACCGAATAAACCGAACCATAACCGAATTAACCAACAGAACCAAACTGAAAAAACCGAACCAAATCAAAAACCGGTGGGTCGGTTAATGTTTTTTTTTTTTGAAAACCGAAAGTAGCGGGTCGGTTATGGTTATTAATGTTTCCATAACCACTATAACCGAACCGAACCGACGTGTAATAAATCATTGTAGGATTTAGGACTTTTCACCCGTTTTTTAATATTTAATGTTTTTTATTAAAAAATCATATTTATTGGTTATTTCATATCGTTTTGCAGTTTTGGTTGAATGTTTATTTAAATTTATGGAATATATCAGATCACTTTATTTGAATATTCGGTAATAATGGGTATTAATATTATAGATTATATGTATTTTTTAATACTATGTAATATACTAATATCTACAAATATGCAATAACAATTTGTTGCATGTTAAAAAACATTGAGCTATTTTTAGCTAGGCTAAATACACGGTTAACCACCCACAACCGGTCCGCTATAACCATCAAAACCGATTAATCATAACTGCCATGACCGATCGGTTATGGTTATGGTTATCCATTAACCGATATCGCGGTTATGGTTATGGTTATGGTTTTAGGTTAAAACCGACCCAAACCAACCCATGCACACCCCTAATTGCACACCCTATGACTAATTACAAATGAAAATTTAATTTATGGAGTCTAAGGTAAGTATATAAATTTAATAAAACTTAAAATGTTAAATAGTCTATCTACTTTTACTTGTGAAGTGTATCGACCAGTTATTAATAGGCTAATAGCCCAGATCAGGATTTTGTTTTAGGCCCATAAGCTATAAATTTATATTTTAAATTAGTCCTGCTTCAATTATTATTATACATGTGAATAAGTCAAATACATGCGTTAATACATGGTGTTAACGACTCAAAATACATGCGTTAACACATGATGTTAACAACCTAGTACGAGCTATAAATGACCAAAAAACGACTCGAAAACTATCGAAAACATATGCAAAATACAAGGAAAATTAGATGTGCTTTGCAACACATCAAAAATCTAGATCTAAAGGGGGTAGGGTGGTTATCACTCACCACCCATTTATCACTCACAACTTCCAATCAAGTTCCACCACGTTATCGAGCTTTATTCCATCACTCACAACCTTTTTTAGTGAAAATGGCCATCACTCACCACCACACCCAACAATTCCCCCCAACCAACAGTTTTCCTCACAACCATTCAAAGATAATGCAACAAAAGTTTAACGCGATACAAGTTCCACGCGTTAATTATATGGGCTGGTGGTGGTATTATGTAAATGTTTACGCGTGAACATATTCCATCACGTACAAAAAAATGCCCACCCCGGGTCCCCTAATGGTCTAAACCACTTTTTACACTTTTCAGTTAAAACCCCATATGTAGGATAACCTCACTATATATATATATATATATATATATATATATATATATATATATATATATATATATATATATATATATATATATATATATATATATATATATATATATATATATATATATATAGGGGACCGCTAAAATGAGAACCACTCCCAGTTGTAAGAACTGCGAGAACCACTTTTAACCAATCAGAATATGACAACTCAAAGGGTAGTTTGGTCATTTCCTTTTAATGTCTAATCTCTCCTCTCTCTCTCCTCTCTCCTCTCTCTCCTCTCTCCTCTCTCCTCTTTTAAAGTTGCAGGCATTATTCTCTCACCTCTCCTCTTTCATTAAAGTTGCAGATCTTCTCTCATCTTCAAAAAAACCCTACAAACAAACATCATACTCCCTACTCCGATCTCAACCCACCACCACATCACAACCACCATCCTCCTGCTCCGATCTCAACCCACCCCTCCATCCATCCGGGTCACCTTCAGCGATGACCGGCTGTCTTCCACCACTGTCGTCTCTTTCATCTCCGTCGTGTGCGGCGGCGTCTTCGTCTTCCACCATCGCCGGGTCACCTTCATTGATGACCGGCCGAACTTCTCTGTGTTGGCAACTGGTTGAACTTCTTGTGTTGTTTGGGTGATGGCTACTGGTTGAAAGAATGGGTGAAGGGGTGGGTGAGGGGGTGTCGAAACCGGTGACGGCCGGAGATACTTACAGATCTTTCTCTCCCTTCATTTGTCGGAGACTCTTTGTCTATCTGAAAATATGGGTTTAACGGTATGTTTTTTTGGATCTCGTGTCTCTGTTTTTTTTTTTTTTTTGGGTTTTAATCCTGTGTCTCTGAATTGTAAATTAGGCCCCCTTGGTTGTCGGCTACCCCCAAACACCACACCCTTTTGTCTCTAAACCCGGTGGTGTCGTCGATGCCGGTGATACTGTCGATGTCGGTGGTGCCTGCGATGTCGGGTGGTGCCGGTGGTGCGATCGATGTCGGTGGTGCCGGTGGTTGGGTGGTGGCTAGAGGTGGTGCCGGGTTTGGGGGGTGAATGAAGAGGGTGTTTTTTAGGGGTGGTGGCTACTGGTTTTGTGAAAAACAGTGATGTTCATGTTCCTTTTGCTGGGTTTTGGTTGAATGATGTTCATGTTCATGTTTTGTTTGAATGATGTTCATGTTCCTTCTGTGGGTTTTAATATGATCGATGGTGAATCTGTTTGCCTTTTTGAATCTGTTGAATTTATTGAATCTGTTTGAATATGTGTTGAATGATGTTTCTTGTTCCTTTTGGATGTTTAAATCGGGGTGAATCTGGTGCCTTATTGAATCGGCGGTGATGATGTAAAAAAAAACTGACGTTGGCGTGGCATGGTTGGTGGAGGGTAGGTTTTTGAACCTGCAACCCCACTTTGCAGCCTCTGATTATCGAAAAATCTGAGCCAAAACTTTGTTTGTTGGTTTTTTTGTATTTTTATTTTAGGCGTCGATGACGATAACAATATACCTGAGACGCTTCACTGAGTTTGCGATTTCTGGGTGCGTTCGTTTATTCGTAAAAAAAGTTTTTGTAAAAAAAAAAAATTAAACGTAAAAAGTTTAACGTAAAACTTAAAACGTAAAACGTAAATGTTGGGTTTTACGTAAAACGTAAACTTTAAACGTAAATGTTGGGTTTCGTGTAAAAAAGTTTTTGTGAAAAAAAGGTTCAACCGTAAACTTTTACGTAAAACGTAAAAAGTTTAACGTAAAACTTAAAACGTAAAAAGTTTTACATAAAACGTAAAATTTAAAAACATAAAAAGTAAAAAAATGTTGACGTAAAAAACCGGTGCGTAAAACGTAAAAAAAAAACCGCGCGTAAAACGTAAAAAACCGTTGCGTAAAACGTAAAAAAACCGGCGTGTTAAACGTAAAAAAACCGGCGTGTAAAACGTAAAAAAACCGGTGCGTAAAACGTAAAAAAAACGGCGCGTAAAACGTAAGAAAACGTTAACGTAAAAAATTAAACCGTAAATTTTTTAACGCAAACCGTAAACTTTTTTAACGTAAAACGTAAAAACGTGAAGCGTAAAAAGCTTTACGTAAAACGTAATTTTTTTTAGTAAAACGTAAAAAGTTTTACGTAAAATACCGGCGCGTAAAATGTAAAAAACCGGCGCGTAAAACGTAAAAAACCGGCGCGTAAAACGTAAAAACGTTAACGCAAAACTTTTTTACGTTCCGTAAAAAAGGTAAAAGAACGTTAACGTAAAAAAACCGGCGCGTAAAACGTAAAAAACCGGCGCGTAAAATGAAAAAAACCGGCGCGTAAAACGTAAAAAACCGGCGCGTAAAATGAAAAAAACCGGCGCGTAAAACGTAAAAAACCGGCGCGTAAAACGTAAAAAACGTTAACGTAAAACTTTTTTACGTTTCGTAAAAAAAAGCTCGTAAAAAAACGCTCGTAAAAAACGGCGCGTTAAAAAAAACGGCATTAAAAAAACGGTTTGTTAAAAAAATCTTAATTTAAAGAAAGATTTTAATAAAAAAATTCTTTTAATAAAAAATTATTATACAAATCTGAATTTAAATTATTGTTTAACATAAAATTCTGTTTTTTTAATATAAAGTAATTAATGAATAAGACAAAAAGGCAATTAAATACTAATATATATATAAAGACAAAATAGTGTAATTTTACTATACTACCCTTTTGGATTATAATATTAAAGAAATAATAAGACAAAATCTATTTAATATTAATTTTAGTTACTTTAAATCTCATCCATCCATCTCCTTGATCTAAAGGCTAGAAAGTGGTTCCCTCAGTTCTTATAACTGGAGGTGGTTCTCATTTTAGCGGTCCCCTACATATATAAACATGTATATACACATATATATACAAAAATACAAATTATACACATATACACACATATACACACACATACACCGATATACACACACACACTTACACACATTATACATACACCTATAGTTTTATATGTACCAATCTATTAGAGTTTGGTCAATTATATACAAATTTACAAGTATATCTATACGTACTAGCCCAACCACGCCAATAAAAAATTAAAATCAAAACTAAAAGTTAAACCCTAAACATATAAACGACAGCCTGTTTGTCGCCTGAATATCTCATGTCGTTACCCTAAGTTGATCGCCTCCTGCTCTCAACGTAAGTGTTCGTGCAATATGATCATCGCCTCGTCTGCCACAACATTGTTATTCATAAGAAATAAATAATGCTATGAAATGTGCATGTTCTTAAAGATATAAAAACTTGCGACCCAACATTGTCACTATCTCTCTCAGCAAATTTAAATTGGGCGATACGGTTGTCCAAACCGCTCGAACTTCGCTCGACGCTCGCTTGGAATTTTTACTGCTCGAAAAATGCTCGCTTGATTTGATGCTCGGTTTTAAATGAGCCGCTCCGCTCGGTTCGGTTTGAAAACGAGCCAAGCACGAGCAAAGGTCCGCTCGGTTCGGCTCGGCTCGTGAACAGCCCTATCGATAAGTTGTCAAAAATAATACTACTAATATTATTTATCTTTATTTATCGAAAACCCATTAGTTATCACGGATGTTTTGCTTATCGTTTGTGCATACGTATATACATACACACACTAGATGATGCCTCTGGAGTAGAATACGTTAGTTATCACAGATGTTTTGCTTATCATTTGTGCATACGTATATATGTATATTATTTATGTTTATTTATCGAAAACCCATTAGTTATCACGGATCTAATCAATCCTATAACCAAATTAGGGCAAATTGAGATCGAGACACGAACCTCCGGAGTAGAATCCGTTGTGGAGACCTAGTCAATCCATCAACAAATCTAATCAATCCATCAACCTGCAACCTGTTCCCGGTCATCTTTATCACCACCGATCTTTATCCCCGGTCATCTTTATCACCTCCGTTCAACCTGCAACCATCTCGTTCATCGTCTTCAACAATAGAAATCACCATCATCGACATAATCATCATCGTATTCAACAACAGAAATCACTATCATCTTCAATCATCAAAAAAATAAATGAAACAGGGGAAGAGATATGTGTGAGGAGGTGGGGGTTTACCGGAAAAGCTTGTCGGAAACATACCACCACCGCCGCTACCGCACCCAACCAAACACCTCCACTGCTGGTTCCGTCATCGGTGCGGCGTTGCCATCATCTTCGCCGGCCGGGTGTGTATTTTAGAGAGGATGCAGGCGGGGTGGGGTGGGGTGTCTGGGTGTATCGGCCGATGATCGGTGCCGGTGAGCAGAGAGAGAGAAGTGAGTGAGGGTGTCGGCTGGGGTTTATTGAAAAAATGAGGGGAATAGTTCAGATGCAAAGGGGGAAAGAAGAAAAGGGGTGGGGGTGGGTAGTTGGACAGGTAGGCAAAATGACCAAAATGCCCTTTAGAAAAGGATAAAAATTAGTTTTTTTTAGAAATCTGAGTTGATTTTATTTTTGAACCAAAATGGCACAAAACTAAAACCACAGGGACCAAAATAAAAGTTTTGGACTAAAGTGGTAAAACTGGCTAAACCTCAGGGACCAAAATGGCATTTTACTCAATATATTTTCAAATTATAAAAGACGCTTACATTTTCACATTCTTCTTCTAACGGCTATCCCCAAATTCAAATAAACCCTAAAATCTCACACTCATTGTGTGCGTCAATTTCCACAATATCCAGGGTTTATTTCAATTCCATCTGTTCAATTTCACCAACACAACACTCAATTTCGTTCACACAGAAATTTGAGAATGGATCTTCCACAAGAAACCGATGATTACATTCAAGAATCGATAGATTATTCGCTTGGTCTTCCGGTATCGACACGTACTCTGGAACTAAAGCTTATGTATTCTGAAGAATCCCAGAGACAACTTCGCAATCAGTACTTGTGTTTGAAATCCAAATTGCAAGAGAAAGATGACGTCATCGAGCGTGTTAGGGTTTGTATTTTTTTTTTATTTGTTATAATTGTCTTACACTTAATGTTTCTTTCGGTTTTGATAGCTTTTTGTGAATTTGATTGATTAGGCTTGAATTAGTTTATATGTATTTTTGTTTTTCTTGTATAACTTTTGATATATAATGTTTTATAAAAAACGAATATGGTGTTACGATATGTTTATTTTTATCTGCATTTCGATATAAGTTTTATAAAACATGAGGCCGTATTGACTATAAAGTTTTATTTTAAAAATAAAACTTTATATTTGATACGCCTCTTATTTTTATTAGATGTATGTCGAAATACGGATGATAACAAACACATCGCAACACCGTATTCGTTTCTTTATAAAAAATTATAGAGTTAATTACTGTTTTCGTCCCTGTGGTTTGTCAAAAATCACTATTTCAGTCCATTAGTTTAAAAATTGCGATTTCAGTCCCTGTGGTTTCACTTTTGTAACCATTTCAGTCCACCTTGTAACCATTTCAGTCCCTGTACTTAACAGAATAATGGATTGAAATGGTTACTAAAGTGAAACCACAGGGACTGAAATGGTTACGAAAGTGAAACCACAAGGACTGAAATCGCAATTTTTAAACTAATGGACTGAAATAGTTATTTTTGACAAACCAGTAATTAACTCAAAATTATATGTTAAAAGTTATATAAGAAAAAAAATCTATCTTATAAGTTATAACTTATACCAGTGTCTTTTCATAATGAATATTTATTTGGTTTTGTTTTGTTTTCTCCTGTTAATTTGTACGTAGGCCGAATCAACAATGAATGCACTAGCTGTAAAGAAGTTTGTCGAAGAGAATCAGAAATTGGCTTCCGAATGTTCTAACTTGTTAACAGAATGTACTAAATGGGAGAAAGAGTGTTCGTTGTATCACCATGACCGAGAAGCGTTAATGGAATTTGGGAATGAGGCTGATAACAGAGCTAAGGAGGCGGAGATGCGTGTTCGTGATTTAGAACAAGAGTTGACTAAGTTGACCGAAGAATTGATGTTCTATAAGCAGCAAGCTGAGGCCAAACAGGTTAGATGTTATATATTAACTATACTAGTATTTTAACCCGCACTTTGCAGCTAGTGCATTCACTATAAAGCAAATATTTGTATATGTACTTGTATTTTTAACCCGGGCGTGTTGCGGTGTTGACACTCGCGTAGTCAAGTACGTAATACATTTGAGACGTATGAAGTTACGAACCACTCGAAGTTGAGTATCCAGACAAAAAACTATTAGGGAAAGTTCTTGTACAAATAATCTTAACATACTAAACATACAAATTGAAGGAAAACTCAAAAAGACAAGGTGGCATTTTTGTAATTATCAATAACTATCAAAGTTACTCTACAAATATACCTAAAAAACCTAAAAAAAAACCTAACCAAATTTTTTTTTTTTTTTTTGCTAACAAAATGTAGCGATTTTTTTTATAAAAAATATTAAAAAAAATGTGTTTTTTAGGTATTTTTGGTTGAGTTCACATTTGTATAGTAACTTTGATAGTTGGTGGTAATTACAAAAATGCCACCTTGTCTTTTTGAGTTTTCCTTCAATTTTGTATGTTTAGTATGTTCAGATTATTTGTATTTGATCTTTTGCCAAAACAATTATATCGTCGTAGCGTATAAAACACAAAAGCATATTTAAAATAAGTAAAAAAACGTATTATTTTACCAGGCACTAAAAAAAATAGTTTACTAATCTTACGAAAATAATAAGACAGTTAAAGTATACAATTTTAATATTAAAAACATTTTAATAAAATTACCTTAATTTATATTATAACCCATGATTACCAATTATTTTATATACCACAATTTTTTATTCCCAAAATACCCTCATCAGGCGACTTAAAATTGGTATGAAATTACTATAGTGAACCGGCACGTCTCAGATATATTACACAGTAGTATAGATATATGCATGTATGTATGTATGTATGTATGTATGTAGTATATATCTGTTTATGGGCCGTTACAATATTACAATATTGTTTGACGTGATTAAAGGTTGGCGAGATGACAAAAACTGAATCTGCTGAACATTTTCTCGTTGATACGTTATTATCAACTTTAATCAGCAAAGATGATGTGGCATCAACAGCGCGTTCTTTCTTAGAGGCAAACAGTGGGGTGGAAGTGTGCGAAAAGATGCTGGAAATGCGGGAAAGGTTTGCGATAAACTTTTTTTTTTTTGTTCTTTAACTTATGGTAGATACTTTTTCAGTAAGTTTTCTAGCAATTTGACGGTAAATGTCGCAATTTATAATTTTTGAACGTATAACTGTAGCTTGAAGCCATCAACACAAAAAGTTTTAGCACTGGCTTCGGAGGTGAAGATACTTAAGCAAGAAAAGGATCATTTAAGGCATAATCTCACTACAGCTGAAGAGGAGGTGCGTGTCTGTGTAATTTATAGGTGGCAATTTCGACCCGTTAATGGGCTCAATGGGTTGTGCAGGATGTCAAAGTTTGTCCAAAATCTATTTTTAATCCATGCAACTTCCTAAATCGTTTTAGTCAAAGATCTAGATTAGAGTAAATTACGTTTTTGGCCCCTATGGTTATATCACTTTTACTATATTAGACCAAAATAAGAATTTTTAACATATCTGCCCCTATGGTTTCTATAACTAACCATTTTGGCCCCTAAGTCTAGAGATCATGGGGGCTGAAATGGTTAGTTATAGAGACCATGGGGGCCAAAATGGTTAGACTTAGGGGCCAAAATGGTTAGTTATAGAGACCATGAGGGCAGATATGTTAAAAATTCGTATTTTGGGCTAATATAGTAAAAGTGATATAACCACAGGGGCCAAAAACGTAATTTACTCTCTAGATTATTATTGAAAAAATATTGTATGCAAAGAATTGTTTATAGGACAAACCCAACTTCACCCCTTGCGGTTGATATCGAAAATTTGACCCGTTAATGTATATCTAAAACGGGTCAAATGGATCGAATGAATGCGATGCGTATGGATTGTACAATACAAATAGGTTGAAACTTGAAAGTTGTTCAAAGGCTATTTCTAATCGATACGACATACTAATTTGTTTCATTCAAATATATGGAATATTATCGTGACGATATTGTTATTTTAATCATAAATGACACGTTAATTGTGTATAGAAAATGGACAAAACGTGTGTGTGGGTCAACCTAGGTGTGTGCCTATTTCATTACCTGACCGGCCCATCTTGCCACTTCTAGTGCGTATTTTCTTCTATATGTGTGTTTGTGAGTTTATGTGGCTAACGAAACTTGGGTTTGACTAGGTCAAAGTCCTGTTTGAAGAAAACAATATATTGGACAAGGAGAATAGGAGATTGATGAAGTTACTCCAAAAAGAAAGACAACTAAACAATTCTGGTGGAAACCGTAACAGTGCATCCTTGAAGGTAAGTAATCTAAGATGACGCTTCGTGTTTGTGATTGAAGGTAAGTAATCTAAGATGACGTTCCATGTTTGTGCGTCGAAGACACGTTGTGATTATTTTCCTGTAAAATTCTTGAATAAGGAGAATTACTGTAGGCTAAAAAAACTTATGAATATTTTTGCAGAATAATAAACGGAAGTGTAGTCCAAGAGATTGCAGTCCAATTGAGAAGAGACTTGACTTCAGTGAGTCTGGTTCACCAAGACAGATATTGTCTCCTTTGAGACACAACACACCCGAATCTCGATTGCACAAAAAGTGACTTTTTACAAGACTCGATGAACTTCACTAATCTTGTCCATGTTTTTGCTTTGTAAAAACTTCCATTTACAAAGAAGGTTTTGATTCACATGACTAACATAATTGTGGCTAAATGAATCCAACATGCAGCTAACACAATCTTCTGGATTGGTCCATTACCTTCTCTGTCGACCTTAATTCCAGCGTGCAATGACTACCACTCCTCCATGGCATGGTGTATGTGGTTGAATACGCTCAGATGTCGCACTTTTGACAACCCTTGAGCAAGGCAGCCTTCTTGACACTGTCACACTTCAACATGTCACCCCATGTGACACCCCGGGAGAAGCGATATGTGATTGCTCTTCGCCTCAGCAACTTTTCTATCAATAACGCCTCCGACAACATATCATGGGCGCTATTGAGTGGTCGCCAACACAATAACGAGGGATAGCGGACTTAATGTGGGCCATATCATATGTTTATTAATAAAAGGGGTGCTATCGGTGGATGGTTGGCTTTATCTCATTTCTTGTTAGTTATTGGGGAATTGGTTGGTATTGGATGAGGTGGCGCATACATGACGTTGAGTTGGCACAATGGGGGTGGCGGCGGCGTTACCACAAGGGTTGGAACCCGCAAACCCAACCCATGCCAGTGTCTCGTCCACCCATCAAAACCACAAACCCCAAACTTACAACTTTTAAAAACTAACCATCAAAACATGTAGCTTGAAATCACAGGACCATATCTATAATTAACTCTAGTTTTTATGAAATACAAAATATAATAGTAAATAAATTTATTAAAAAGCATATAGTCATTAAAAGTAGCTCTATATTTTTCATTCCCTCTTCACTCCTATATTAACCAACCCATAACTCCTCTCACTTCCACACTCCCATTTCTCACAAATAAGTTGAATAACATAAAAATGACGACTTGTAATGTCGCGGTAGCGGGCTTATGGTAGCATTAAGTTTCATGTCGCTCGTTTCAGCAAAAAGTTTATATAGTTGGAGACTCGGCTGGTTGGGCGTTAAGCGTTGATTACTATACTTGGGCTAGTGACAAAACATTCAAAGTGAGAGATAGTCTTGGTAAGCCTTTATTTGTTGATTCCACTCATTTATCAATAAAAACACTAACTAATATGATTAAGGTGACGCATGAACCAAAATATACAAATCAATAATCTTAGTATGTTTTTTTTTTTCTTTTTTTTTTTTTCTTTTTTTTTTTTTGCAAGTGTTCACTTATGATGGTAGCCACATCGTGGATCTAGTGAGCTCATCCGACTATGACACCTGTGCCATTGGCGATTCCATCGCATCTTACAATCTGGCACCACCACCATTGCTCTAAACACGACCGGATCGCATTATGTAACACCCCGTGTTTTCCAAAAGTCAAAGTCAAAGTCAAGTGTTGACTGTTATTGGAATTAAAGATCAATAAAGATTAATTTCATTTTAGTTTCATTTTGATTTTCATATTATTTGGAGTAAGTGTTGTATAATCAAACTAATCGACCGATAATCGAGCTGTGAATCAACGACCGACTGTGAATGATAGGAAGTAACAATGCAATAAAGCTAGTCAATCAATAATCAAGCTAATCAAATCAATCATCAAACTCAAGTGTGGGGATTTTTAGTACTTTTATACGTGTGTGTGTGCCTTATGTGTTACTTGTGCATGTTTACTTTTATGTTAAAGTGTGTGGTGAATCAATCAAATCAATCAAGACTCAAAGGTGAATCAAACTCAATCGAAATCGAATCCAAATCATGGTGTAAGGATGCTTGTATGTTAGATATAGTAGTTGAGACTAAAAGTAATTTGATTAGGAACTTCTATCATCCTCAAACCATCGTTCTAAGTCGAAATATCAAAAATCGTCGCGAAACACTCAAAACCAGGCAAGCCGATCGAACAGGGCAACCTGATCGAACAGGCTAGCCGATCGAACAGGCTGTTCGATCGGACAGCTGCTCGATCAGGGATGCTGTTCGATCAGCTGACCCTTTCCTCTTTTGGAAGCCTATAAATAGGGCTGTCCTTGTCAAACTTTCCACCTTTGGAAAAGCTCTGACCGACCAGCCTCTTCTTCTCACTAAATCTCAGATTTCTCTCAAACCGGTAAGTATTTCGCTCTAATCCTTGTACGTTTTTGTTCATTAATCGATTCTACATCTTTCTATCTTTCAAAACTTGGATTTCATCCATGAAATCACCAAGATCTAGGTGTTCTTGGGTGATGTCATCATGTGTTCTTCAAGAACACTAAGTTTTGGCATCATTCCACCATGAATAACTTAGATCTAACCGATTTCCACATAAATAACCTAAAATCTTCCAAAGATCTTAACATTTCACGGTGGAAAAGGATTGGAAGATGGGTTTTCATCTATCTTTCAACTCTTTTACACTCAAACCGGGAAAACGAAGCTTGAACCGATTTATAAACCATTCTCAACAAACACATGGTTCAAGATTCGGGTTCTACCGAGAGATATACCGATTTCGGGTTAAACGTTAAACTTAGGTTCCAAACCGTCTCTGACCGAGTTTGGGTGATTCCTGCTCGAGTCAGTAGGCTAAGTGGGGACTTCAGCTTTGTGGTTCAACTCGTAGTCAAAA
Source organism: Helianthus annuus (assembly GCF_002127325.2). Classification (NCBI taxonomy): domain Eukaryota; kingdom Viridiplantae; phylum Streptophyta; class Magnoliopsida; order Asterales; family Asteraceae; genus Helianthus; species Helianthus annuus. The sequence goes on along the minus strand of NC_035442.2, from coordinate 1,595,876 downwards.
TATCTCTAAAACATCAACAATTAACGGGAAGAAACAAGTGTTAAGTGATAGGTTAACCAAATCGAGAAGCTGGCCGAACGGCTAGGCTGTTCGATCGAACAGCCCAACCGAACGACTATGCCAACCGAACGACTATGCCAGCCGATCGACTAGGCTAACCGATCGACTAGCACTTAGTCCCACAAACTCACAAAAGTGTAGTATTGACGAGATACTGTTCGATCGACTACGCCACTCGATTGTAATCATTACTGCTCGAATCATGAGATACTATACTTCAAAACACTTAGACTCTTCGAAACATTGGAATGCCACCCGATCGAACATGCCAACCGATCGAGTGACATATTTGAAAACAATGGAGTGCTAGCCGATCGGTTGGGCTAACCGATCGAACAGCTGTTCGATCGGCCAACTTGAAAGGTAGTACAAACCATCATACACAAACACATCCTTCACATCAAAGGAAGAAACAATCCACTTGAAGGAACCAGCCGATCGAGCCAGCCAGCCGATCGAATGGATGTTCGAACGGACTTTCAAACCAATCGAACAGCCCACTCGATCGAACTGCTGTCCGATCGAATGGCCTACTCGATCCAAGTACATTGTTTACTTTTTCCGTGTTACTCATCGTTGTGTTATCGAACTATTCAGGCTAACCTATTCTCAGTGCTCCTCTCAATCCACGATCAACCACTGTGAGTATACTCGATCCCTTTTTGCTTTCAGCACTTTTGGGTGTTACATACGTAATCTATCAAATTCACAAACAACACAAACTATTTGAACGCTAACCTATTTGCATGTATTACTTGTCTAAATGATTGCTGTTTATTATGTTTACACGTGGAGTGCTATCTACCTGCTTTAGCAACGTAGTACTATAGTTTGGACTCAGCACCCGTTCACACGGGGGTTGCTAAGGACAATTACTTGCATGGATTACAGTGGTAATCATGTATCGCGAACTGTCTCGGACAGTCAACTCGAAGTCGTTGGTATCGATGGTCCCATGTTGATAATTTACATGCATCGTTTGCCCTTGTGTACGTGCTTGGTTATGCGTAAACTATTCGAACTCTATATGCTATATCAAACTTGTGTACTCACCTTTACATTATATGTATTGACTTTTATTTTAACGTATGTGACAGGTGTTTAAGCTACTAGCGTGCTAGGGAAGCGAGGAAATAATAAGCTTCTAGGAGCCAGTGACCTTAGGACAGTGTCCATATACCTGCTCCAGGGCCATAATTATCTGTAGATCTTGTACTGGCACCTGTAGTCAGTAAGATCTATAGTTAGTCGTCTAGAAGTCTTAAAACAATATTTAATTCGGCCTGTAATAATTAAGAATTTGAGTTGTCGGAACAGTTCCCATATTGTTTAGTTGATTTCTATGATAACTTGTTATTATTTGGGACACGGTATGGGACGTGTTATATAACTGAATTGTATGATAGTTGTTGTGGAAACTTCTGAACAATCTGTTTCGCTCAGTGCCGCGCCCCGATGATTCCGCCATCGGTTGGGGTGTGACACATTACTTCATATGTGGTGTAATGGGACATTGTAAAGGTGGGATGAAGCTAACCATTGATGTCACTAGCGACGGAAGTCCCTCCGCCGCTCCATCATCCATAACCGCGGATTTTCCCACCACTGATCCTTTTGGAACCATCATCCTCCCTCCCACAGTCTCCGGAACTAGTTATGTTCCGGCGGAAAATTCATCTACGGTCATCTCACTGTTTGTAGTTGGTGTTTTCAGTTTGGTTGCATTGATGTATGAGTTGATTCTTGGTTAACGTTATGGGCCAGGACCAAGGCAGTGCTTATTAAATTTTAGGATATTTCATATTGGATTTTAGTAACCTTAAATTTCAACTTATTTCCTACATCACTCCCAAACTAGTTATACACTAACTCAGTTAGTTTTTTTTTTTTTTTTTTTTACTGATGTAGCATTTGTGTGGTGACGTGACTTCTGACGTAGTGTTTTTGATGATGTGGCAACTGACGTGACGTCTGATTTGGCTTTTTTATGACGTGGCAACTGGCGTCATCAAACAGGGTTAGTGTTGGGTTACTTTAGGAGTGATGTAGAAAAATAAGTTGATAGTTGGGAGTGATGTGATACAAATCAAAAGTTGAAAGTGTTATCAACTAAATGATAAAAGTTTGGGTTATTTAAATCTAATATCCCTTAAAATTTCTCAAAATCTTTATATTTCTCATCATCCTCTTATTTTAGACAATTTTATTTGTGTATTTAGATTGTCAATTTTATCAAACTAGGGTTAAGACCCGCCCGCGTTGCGGCGCGGGTACATCGTAAACACTGAATGGATTAGTCCAAACGTTATATGATGCATTGACCATATGAAAACACACATTTCAACGTATCTAGTTGAACTCAATGTAACCTGTAAAAGCATTGAGATGTGATCAAAAGTAAAGTAAATCAAATTCATATCAAACAATCATAACATATTATATGTGACCCAACTCAGACATAGAAAACATAACGGGATATGCACATGTAATCGAAAGGGATTAATTAGAGCTTTCGAAAAAATGGAGAAAAAGAAACCATACTTTGACTCCACTCGGTTCGAAACAAACTTTACGAAACATACATAAAATAAACATGAAAACATATTATATTTGACCTGAGTTATTTCCCAAAAAAATTTACGTGGAAACGTAGAACAACTTGAATTTATACCAAAACATACATAAAAATATGCACGTAAAAATGGTTTCTTTAAACGAAAATGTATTATATTTGACCTGGCTCGTCTATAAAAAAAGTTTACGTCTGATTGTAGAACAAATCATATTTATACATACCTCGTACATAAAATATGCACGTAAAAAATAGTTTTTAAGTAAAGGAAGTATAGGGGTAAACCGAAACAAAATATTAGTAAAAAATTTAATAGGTTAAATAAAACCGTCCCAAGTAGCACCAATGCCACAACGACATCGACTCTCAACATCGTAAAAATAAAATAGATAAAATGGTAAAAACTACACTGAACGAAAAGCAGACTAAAATCGTTGAACCACGCACACCTATTACAGTGTGTTAATTCGAAGAAATTAACCAGAAACGTAAAAAGCAGAAAATAATAACTTAGTCGATCTAGGACCCGCCCGTTGCGGCGAAATTTTCAAAAGGGAAAAAACGGACGCATTGCGACGGGTTTGTCAAATATGAAAAAATAGAGCAAAAAACGTTGAACCTTACATGCACGCTACGACATGTTAACTCACAAAATTTAGAACGAAACGTAAAACGAAAAACTTGCGAACGATAAAAAGTATGGGGGACGAAAGTTGTAAATAATAAAGTGTTTGTGTTAAATTATAAAAGATGGAAAACTTTGGGTCAAATGTAAAAAAAATTAGAAGAGGTTAAAATACAAAATATGAAATATTTGGGTTAAATGTGAAAAATCAAGTTTTTTTTTTTGGAAAACTCTCCAAGCTTGGGGTACAAGTTCTAATGCACAAAAAAGTTGATTGTTTATAATGTAATAATAATATTCTATAATGGCATTTCTTTTTGGGTAACGGTTGGTGTCACGGTCAACATGAAAAGGTTAAATCATGTAAGGCTATGGGGTATGGGGCTTGGGTTGGGGCGTGGGTTGGAGGAAAACGCCCAAGTCACCACTTCGGGGACTTGGGTTGGGGCGTGGGTTTGGGCGTGACCCTTGGGGCTTGGGTTTGAAGCCGGGCGTGGGGCGGGCTAGCAAGGTGACATGGCGGGCTCTCAATGGCCAAACCAAACTCATACCCCCAACCCAAGCCCCACCATACCCCATGGGCGTGGGTTTGGGTTTGTTTTCCACGTGTCAATTCATGCCCCCAAACCCACGCCCACCATACCCCATGGTCTAGATTGTAAACAATCTCTGGATGTTATCGATACTAGTTTTTTTATATCGCGCGTTGCGGTGAAACCGAACAAATGATAATTTAAAACAAACGTGATTTGAAAATAAAGCATGTTGTTTAGAAAGTCAAACCATTTGAACGATTTACTTTATCATGGTACCGTTTTATGATAACAAATAAATACTTTATTTTGAGTATAACCTTGTTTTTAACAAAACTTCTAACGGAATGCAGGGAAAAAATAAAGCACAACTACGTACTTAAGTTTTTAGAAAAAAAATTATAAACGTAACTTATTAAAGAAGTATCAAATTAATCGATAAATTAATATATGTTCAAAAAAAGAAAAAAAAACAATTATTAAAAAAAGGTAAAGGAAATATATGTTTAAAAAAAAAAGAAAAATATGTTATTAAAAGTAAATTTAATAATAAAATATTATATTATAATATATTAAATAATAAAATAATAAAAAAACTATATATTATTATAAAAATAAGTACCGTTTTATGATAACAAATAAATACTTTATTTTGAGTATAACCTTGTTTTTAACAAAACTTCTAACGGAATCCAGGGAAAAATCAAGCACAAATACGTACTTAAGTTTTTAGAAAAAAAAGTTATAAACGTAACTTATTAAAGAAGTATCAAATTAATCGATAAATTAATATATGTTCAAAAAAAGAAAAAAAAACAATTATTAAAAAAAGGTAAAGGAAATATATGTTTAAAAAAAGAAAAATATGTTATTAAAAGTAAATTTAATAATAAAATATTATATTATAATATATTAAATAATAAAATAATAAAAAACTATATATTATTATAAAAATAAAGTTACTATTCATCATCACTCGAAATTATTACTAAAAAAGGTAAAGGAAATATATGTTTTAAAAAAAGAAAAATATGTTATTAAAAGTAAATTTAATAATAAAATATTACATTATAATATATTAAATAATAAAATAATAAAATAATAAAAAACTATATATTATTATAAAAATAAAGTTACTATTCATCATTACTCGAAAGTGAAAAAAAATGAATTTGGCATAAGTCATTTTCTTTAAAGAAAGGTTTGAAAGACAAATGTAGGTTACTGTTGATGCAACAAACACGGGACCAAGGATGGTAGCTAAGCTGGTTAGGCAAAAGGGCTGAAGGGTTCAGTTTTGCCTAACGCAGGTCGCGGGGTCCCTCCACGTTTGCAAAACGTGGAATGAGGTTCACTAGTATGTTTTTGTTATTTGCTTTGAGGTTCTTTCTCCGAGGCCAGCTCGAATCCAGAAAAGAAAGCAAATAGAATGAATGTGAGATGAATCAGGTGAAGAGTTGTTTGGAAGTGACAAAGAACTCTTTGAATGACTAGAGATTAAGGAATCTCTGTGCTTTCGGAATGTCTTTGAAGTGTTCAGGAGCTGTCCTCTTATAGTGGAAGACTCCTCCTGAAGTGGCATAAACTATACTAGCGAGACCTGTTTGCATATGGAGGGTTTCCCCTTTTGGGGTTGAAGGCTTTGGACCCCTGGTTAATAGAGTGTGCCTGTGCAGACCTGCTCTGACTTTGTGAGTTGGTGAGCATGGGTTGGTGAGACTAGTCCTTGGACATGACTGATTACTGTTTCTCGATTTCCTCATTTTACAGCTTTTCATCCGATGAACCTTTCAACCTTTTAAGCTCTTTGCATATTAATCATTTTGTTTATCCTTGGGCTACCCCCGTCGTCAGCCCCCCAAGTCAGAGGTTTTTGGGGTAGTATACTCAAAGACTTCTGACTTTTATGCATGTCTTTTAAAGGCTTCAAGGGTTCGTTGCTTGGAGGCTTGAAAGGTTTGAGGCAGTTACTTTTTTGAATTTTGAATTTGAAACGATTTGACAGTTGATTTGATTGACATGTGTCAGGCGGCGGTTTTGCAGGTACCATTTATTTACCTTTATTACCCTTACTTTATCATCATATTTATTTTTTGTTTGGAAAATTTCTTCACTTTACTCTCAATCATTCACAGTTTCCTTCCTCAGGTTAGTTTCTCTCCTTCATTTTCGTTTTTGCTTTGTTCAATCATGGGTGCCCTTAAGGATTTAGCGAGGTCGTTTTCTTGAATGACACAAGAGGAAGTAGACCTGTTTTGCCTTGAATATGGTATTGATAAAAAGTTTAATCCAACCGCCCCTTCTTGCGATGTTTCTATTGACAAACCAATTCCTGGTTCGATTTCTTTGTATTGTCGCCATTTTCAATGGTCCAATCTTCGTTACCCTTTTTCGTTTTTTGTTCTAAACTTGCTTGAGTATTACCGAGTGTCTTTTGGGCAAGTTCATCCAAAAGGAATGGCTAGGGTTTTGCACTTTGAAGTGCTATGTCGTGCTCTTGGCTATGATCCCTCTCTGTTGCTTTTCCGGAGGTTTTTTCGTTTAGCCAAAAATGGCGATTGGTTTACTTTTGAAACGACAAAGGTTGATACTTGTCTTATTTCATCCATGGTTACAACCCTTGGATCCTGGAAGGATCAGTTTTTCTGGGTTTCTGATTCTATTATTCCTTTCAAAATGGTATGGAGGCGTCCGGATGCTGTTCTTAATGATCCGGAGCCTTCTGAGTCTGAATTGAACGATGCCTTTCTTTCAGCCATTCGGGGGTGCCCTTCGAGGGTTCGTCCCTTTCCCGAACATTTGTTAGTGCTTTTAGGGGTTAGTAATATTTGGGCAAAAGCCGATCGGGATCCGGTGTTAATGAGAAATGGCCTTGGTATGCATTTTCCCCCTTTATGCCTTTTTACTTTACTTTGTTTGTGACTTATTTTTCTTTATTTGTTTTTTGCCAGTTATGTCTGCTTTGGACTTTATCAAAAGTGACGACACGTCTGATGTTGTTTTTGAGGATGCCCCGACTGTTCCGGGTGAGAATGTTGTGGTGAGAACTTCCGAGCAAAGGTTTGAGGGCACGGGTTATGCTAATGTTGCCAATGTTAAGGGTTTTACCAAGTCTACTGCCCCCAAGTCTTTAAGTCGTCGAACTTCTCGTCGTTTGCTGAAAGCTGGGCCTCAATCCACTTCCACTGAGCCAGTGGATTTGACTGATGATATTGAGGTTTCGGAGGATCAGGTTGAAGCGGGTGTTGAACAAGATAAGGAGTTGGTTGTTCATGGCAAGAAGGTTCGAGGTAAGAAGGTTATTCCTGTTCAAGAATCTTCAAGCAGGGACGCTGGAGGGTTGGACCCTGAAGGTGTTTATGTGCCTGCTTGGCAAGTGAAGAATGATGATACCTTTAAGGATGCTGCCGTTTGTGAGGATGCTCTTAGTCATCTTGCTCCTCCCTCTGTTCGTGAAACCATTGCTGAGATGGATGATGACTTTATGTTATCTCGCATGGTTTTAACCACTTGTAACCTTGCTGCCATGCTTCCCCAAGGGATTACTCGCTTTCGCCAAAGGATGCGGGAGTATGAGGATTTTTCTAAAAAGAAGGACAAGATGAAATCCTCCCTAGCATCAATGAAGAAGGAAGTGGCTGGGTATGCAGAGAAGGAGGCAGCGTGGAAGAAGGAGGTTGATGGTTTGAAGAAGATGCATGATATTGAGATGGGTGACCTGAGGAAGAGCTTTGAAGCAAATTTGTTGAAGTTGAAGGCTGATCGAGAGGCCTTGTCCGTCCAGCAGCATGCTTTTCATGAAGAAAAGGAAGGGTTGAAAGCTTCAGTTGGTCAGGTGACTGCGGACAATCAATGGTTGATCGAACATGGTTTCCAGCAGGTGGTTACTTACCTTTTGCATTCCAAGGAATTTAACTCTGCCCTTGGTGATGTTTACACAAAGCTGCCGAACCTGGGGAAGCATCAAGGCCTTACTGCTGGCTATAAACTTCATGAATCTGGACAACCTTTGGAGAAGTCATCCATGTTTCGCCCCGAGGCTTCTGATATCTTCAAGGCTTCTGTTGAGCAGATGGAGAGGCTAACCTACCCTTACATTCATGAGGTATCCTCTTGCTTTGGTAAGCCTTTGTCTGTTTTACAGGGGTTGAAGCCTGAGGGGTTGAATGAGAAAGTTTGTGCTGAGGTTTTGGATTCCTTGTCAAGGAAGAGGTCATACTCTGGGGATAGTGATGATACCCTCTCGAGTTTGCCTGAGGCTTCAAAGGATGCTGGTTTAGAGACCTCTGCGGTTGGTGGTGAAGAAGGGGCTAAGATGAAGAAGACTAAGAAAGCCAAGAAGTCTAAAGTTGAAGGTTCCAAGCCTTCTATTAACTGATATTTATTCGTAGCTTTCTTAGCAAACACTTTTATGTCTGTAATGGTTTAAACAATGTTAGGTTTTTGGGAACCCTTAAGGTTCCTGTGGTTGGTTGGGCCTGTATGGCCATTTGAACACTAGTTTTATTTGCAAGTCACTAGGGCTTGCTTTGACTATTTTCTGAAGGTCTTTTATGGCCTTCCTAACTATGACATGATGGTTGTTGTTTGTGTTATTTTTGTTTGCTCTAGTTGCTTGGTTTGTCTTGTGAGGTTTCAACCCTTCAGGCTTTTTGTGTAGTTGTTAGTGGGTTGAAGCCTTTAACCTTTCAAGCTTGTTTTCTGTTGGCTTGAAATTTGGGTACCTTTTGGTTTGGTTTGCATGGTTAGTTGATAAGTTCGTTTATCTTTTGTCCCTTGTTTTTATTTTCTTGCCTTGTCTTTGTTTACTTTGTCTTTATGTTTTTTACACTTTAAAGGGTTCAGTGCTGCAGTCACTTTGCCTTAGTGTTTATCATCAAGACGTAGTATCTATCCTTTTCTTTATTTCGTTGTAATTTGTTTGATTTCGTAAGTCTATTTATTGAGTACATTTTTTAGACTTAAGGAACGATTGGTGTAGGCTGTTCAAACCTGTCTATGAGACATTGTTGTTTTTCTTTGATAAGTCTCATGGAGTTGTATTGATCTAGGAACTCACCCCTTATATAGGTCCATTCAACCCTTGAACCTATTGAGCGATATGGCCTGGGAGCTCATCCCCTTACATGGCCCTTGCCATGGAGTTTTTTGCTAGGTTCTCAACCTGATATTAGGATAAAAAGACAAGTTTGATAAAGTAACTTCATTCATTCAAGCAACATTTGCTTTTACAAAAGGTTTTTGTTTTGCTACAAACCAAACTTTCTAAACATAGAATTTTCTTAAAGTTTTTCCGTTCCAGTGCCTTGGTAGCCTTTTGCCTTCTAGATCTCCCAGCTTGTAGGATCCTCCTTTGTGTGCTTCGAGGATGGTGTATGGACCTTCCCATTTCGGGCCTAGTTTCCCTTGATTTTCTTTTTTGCTTGCTTCGTTGTTTCTGAGGACTAGATCCCCTGGCCTGAATCGTTCGTTCTTGACCTTCTTGTTGTAATAGCTTTCCATCCTTTGCTTGTATTTGGCTTCTTGTATTGCTGCTTGATCCCGGGCCTCCTCTAGGAGTTGTAAGTTCAACATGGTCTCTTGTGTGTTTACCTCGGGATCCATGTTGACAATTCGTTGGGTTACAACTCCTATTTCAGCGGGGATTACGGCTTCGGATCCGAATACCAAGCTGTAAGGTGTCTTTCTGTGACTTGCTTTTTCTGTTGTTCTGATTGCCCATAAAACGCTAGGCAATTCTTCCAGCCAATTACTTTCATATCTTCACAATCTTGTTTTGATGCCTTCCACTATGCTTCTGTTGGTCCTTTCAACCTGACCGTTTGACTGCGGGTAAGCCACTGAGCTGAAGATTTGGTTGATCCTGTACTCCTTGCACCAAAGGCTGAAGGGTTTCTCAGCGAATTGTTTCCCATTATCGGTGACAATTACCCCTGGCAGCCTATAGCGGCATATGATATTCTCCCATACAAAGTCTATGATTTGCTTTCCTGTGATCTTGGCAAGGGGTTTGACCTCTAGCCATTTGCTGAAGTAATCAATTGCTACCAACAGGAATTTTACTCCCCCTTTGCTTGGAGGGAATGGTCCAACAATGTCCATTCCCCATTTATGGAATGGCCATGCTGAGGTTATGGGGACCAAGTCATGTTTGGGACTTTTTGGTATTGGGGAGTGGATTTGACAGGCATCACATTTCTTCAATTGCTCGACGGTGTCACGATGCATTGAAGGCCAGAAATATCCCAAGTTCATGAGCTTTGCAACCACCGACCTAGCTCCAAAATGAGCTCCGCATATTCCTTCATGCACTTCCTTAACCAAATACTTGCTTTGTTCGGGGCCTACACACCTTAGCAATGGTGCAAGGTAACCTTTTTTATAGAGAGTTTCTCCTTGCAACATATATTGTCTTGCTTTGATCTTGACCCTTTCAGCTTCCGTTTGATCATTAGGCAGTTCATTGTTTTGAAGGAATTTTTTGATAGGAGTCATCCAATTTGGATCTTCCTCGGTGACCACATCTTGTACTTCCAATTCATCAATCGACCGGGCCTTCAACACTTCAACCAACACCTTTTTTGTGAGGTGGGCGAATGTGAGAGATGCCAATTTGCTCAAGGCATCGGCTTTTTTGTTTTGGGATCTCGGAATCTGTTTGATGTTGCATGCCTGGAAGGTGTTCATTAACTCCTTAGATTTTTCTTTGTATTTTCTCATGTTTGGCTCCTTGGCGACATAGCTGTCATTAACTTGGCTTGATACTAGTAGTGAATCAGTGAACACTTCAAGCTTTTTGACTTTCATTTCTTTGGCTAGCCGGAGACCAGCGATCAGTGCTTCGTATTCAGCCTCGTTATTGGTGGTCTGAAAGTTGAAACGAAGAGCATATGTGAATTCTAGCCCCTCAGGGTTGATTAGGATTACACCAGCTCCTGACCCTTCAACACTTGAAGCCCCATCGGTGAATAGTTTCCAGGCTTCAGGGTTGGAGGGTTCAGTGGTTGTGGTGTTTACTTCTTCAGTCTTTTGGCTTGGGACTTCGACTAGGAAGTTAGCCAGGACCTGAGCTTTGATTGCTTTTCGTGGGACATAGATGATGTTATGTTCACCTAATTCCACTGCCCATTTTGCCAATCTACATGAGTTACCAACTTCCATCATTTTCAACATTAATTAAACTGAGCTTGCCATTCGAATCCGACATTTCATTGTCCACTTTGATTAAACACAACAAATCTAGAAGAAAGCCAGAAATTGGCAATGACATATAGGTGCAATATTTGAAAACAACAACAATAATAAAATAAGACGTATAAAATACCATAAGTTTTATACAACTATTCCAAAGAATTACATGGATAGTCTATTTTATCTACATAGTTCTAATTTGGTTCTAAGTATGTAAAATAGTACATTTAGTGCAATTTATTAATGCCGATTGGTGCAATACATGAAATTAATAATAATAATAATAATAATAATAATAATAATAATAATAATAATAATAATAATAATAATAATAATTAATCTTTAATCTATAATCTCTTATAATAGAGAAACGGAATGAACATTGATTTCTATGTGTGTCCAAAACCTTTTGTTACCACGTGTCCCTGGGTGCTTCGAGCTTTTGACTACTCATTTGTGTAAAACGACTTTTTGGATTTTGGGGGGAAAATGGGCAAACATACAGAGAGAAAGTACGGTACTTGTGGTTATGCCGGCCAACCACTTGAATACGGCAACCACCGGCGGCCAGGGGCGGACCTGTAGTGTAAACGGGCGTAGCCCGGGCTACGGCTCAAGTTTTTACCAGTAGTGTAAAAAAAAAATTTTTTCCCGATTTTTATACACAGGACACCCCTGAACAAGTACGAGGACACCCCTAAAAAATTTTGGGATACCCCTGAGTTGCAGGTCTAGTTCCGCCACTGCCGGCGGCGGTTTGTAGTACTGGTGAAGATGGCGTAAATGTGGGCTCATACTCCAGCAGCGGCACAACATGAACAGACCAGATCAAGGTAGCCTTGAGGGGTTAGGGTTTGGTAAGGGTTTGGTAAGGGTCTACTGCGGCCAAAAGATCTAGTAGTAGTAGTAATACTAATACTAATACTACTCCTAATAATAAAAATACTAAAAGTTTTTATATAATGTTTTGAAAGAATTACACGAATAGCGCCTAGCTCAAGTCCATATTTTCGATTTAATTCTTAACTATGAGAAACTACAACTTCAGTCCAAAGATTTTCTAACTCTAATTGCTTAAAGTTGTTCACAGGTATGTGTAAATGACCCTTTGCTTGTAGCTTAAAGCCATAGCATTTGAATACTATGCAAAGAGCTTCTTGGCTGATGTGTGTGTTGATGTTGTATTGATTCTTATCGCACCAAACATGAAACAGGTCAAGGACAAACGGGTAGGTTTTAACAATCTATTACAACATGCATCTCATAGTGACCCACAAATATTTTCATCTTTACTTGTCATTTCTAAAGCTTACTAGATTTTAACCATTCCTGCTGGAACGTTCCTAAGAATTCAGATGTCATGACTCATGTGCGACTATAATAAATGGGGCACTAAAATAAAATTCAATAATACAACGATAATTGTGATAACAATAAACAAAAACAAAATATTGTCGCAAAGTAATATATTATGCATAGAATCGTAAGACTCTTCTAGCATTCTTGAAAGCAAAGTTGTTGATCAACTCTTCATAAACCATACTCTCTAATATATCATTCTTAGTAGTTATCATTATCAATCCATTAAGCCTTTCTTAAGACATTGTGCATCGTAAATAAGACTTTAACAATTTTAATTTTGAAAGGTTTTCTTCTTCATAAGACCCGGTTACAAAATAATCAATTAATGAATCTAAATGCAATTAATGCATTAAGAAAATGCTTGAAATATTTTTAAGGACTATTGGATTTTAATAATCCTAAGTTTCACCGGTTGGCAAATAATAATCTCAACTTTAAAAATTCTCACTAACGATCCCAACTTGTAAGAATTTAGCCCCCATTGATCCTTTATAACATCTAAGATTTTGGCCTCCTCAATAGATTCATGTGCACATGCAGCCTCCTTAATTGAATTAGGTGCATCTGCGGTTTAAAAAGGATCGATGGGGGCCAAATTCTCACAAATTAGGATCGTTGGAGAGATTTTTTTAGAGTTGGGATTATTATCAGCCAAGTGGTGAAACTTAGATTTATTAAAATCCAATAACGCTATTTTAAAACATCACTAGGGTTGATAATTGCATTAGGTAACAAAGTGTTAACAACTTTAACTTCATGTAAAGTTCATCAGTATCAATATATGATCCTTCACCATATTTAGTGCATCTTCAAGAAGAATACATCATGACTTAAGATCTTTGTCTTAAAACTCCTTTTAGCTTTTAAGACATAAAAAACAAATAGTTTTTTCATACTCTTTCTATTATTCAACAGTTGTTTTAAGAGAAGCACTGGTTTTATCAACAATATATAAAAAGTAATTCACTTTAAAAATCTAATCGGCTAAAAATAAGACTTCTTGGTTACTTGAATTCTCATCAAATAGTTGATTTGTTTGAAAAATAGGAGGGTCGACTTGTTGATTGCCAGTCGCCAAGTGAGCGAGATCAGAATGTTGATCGTCGGTCGCCTATTCGACTATTCAAAAATCATAATAAGGATGAGGAACGAGATTGATCCTGAAACGCCCAAAACCCGGTCGGTCCAATAACAAGACTTTAACAATCAAATTTACGACCAATTTAAAATCTGTAAACAACCCCATGGTAAGCTTGACTATGCAAACAAAATTTACCATTTTAAATAGGGTTGTGCACAGTTCGGTTCGGTTTTTGGGTAAAACCAAAACCGTAACCGAAAGTTTGGTTTTTGGTTTTTAAAAACCATACGGTTTCGGTTTTTTCGGTTTCGGTTTTTTCGGTTTCGGTTTTTTCGGTTTTATTCATTTCGGATTTTTGGTTTTTTCGGTTTTTAAAATAAATTATGTAAGATTCAAAACATAAAAGTATAATTCAAACTTTTTAAACTAGTTACAAACCAAACAACTACAAAAGCTGGTACTACACGTTCTTGAGTAAAGTTTAACAATTACATTTAGCTTAATCATAAACAAAAGTATTTTAACCCTTTTAAAACTTTAAAATCCGGAAGCGCATCGAGGGCAAAATGTAGTGTGTTCGTACCGAACGAAGCATGCCATTTAAAGAGTGGTTTTACCTAGGGATGAGCAATTCGTTTCCGGTACCGGTACCGAACCGATACCGAATTTACCGAACCGGGTACTTTTTCGGTACCAATTCGGTACTGACTTTTAGCATTTTCGGTACCGGTTCTGTACCGGCATTTACCGATTTTTACCCTCAAATACCGGTACCGGTACCGAACCAGATATATTCGGTACCGGTACCCACTTTTGAGGATTTTCGGTACTGGTTCTTTCGGTATCGGTACCGGACAGTACCAAGCTCATCCCTAGTTTTACCTACATCGCAAAACAAGAACCAATATTAAATTACATGTAAGAACATATCAACTCTTATTCATTCTCTAACATAACATTCTAATTTAATTGACTCGTTCAACACGAATCATATATCTTTCATTGTTTCGTAAATTCTAAGCATTCGACCCGTTCAACACAAATTATGTTTCACGTCACGTGAGTTAATTAATTTAAAAATTTGTGATTTTGTTTTACGGTTTTTTTTTTTCTAGTGACACAATTTGCTTTAACAATTCCTAATAAAAAAAAAAAACTATAGTCAACATCATCACATGTTCCAATCTTCAAACCTTGAACCACGGTCGGTATCACAACCTCAGATGACCTGTCCTGTTAACCTACAGAGTTTGAACAAACAAAACAATCACAGTATAACTTATTCCAATAAACAATCAATTATACAAAATAATACCAACAACAAATCAATAACCAATCGTCATCTCAGTGATTGACATTTCAACATACACCAAATGTGCTAACATCAACAAACCCTAACTCAACCACATCTCTAACTCTAAACCACAAACATCGCAGCTAACGCAACCACAACAACAGATCCAGCAACGCCGACTCTGTTCAAGCTACCGGCATTAGGTGCACCGGTCGGCGAATCCGTCGGAGTCTCTGAGATCGACGGCGGCAAAACGGTTGGAGAAGACGGAGCGAGATCAGTCGGAGGCGCCGGTGGAGATGCCGCCGGAGATTCCGTTGGAGAAGAAGTAGGTTCGCCGGAAACAGGTGACGGAGGTGACGCCGTCGGAGTTGCAGTCGGAGAAACCGTCGGAGCGGCGGTAGGTGACTGTGCGAATGCAGATCCGGCGATCAATGCGAGCATAAACACCATCACGAAGGTCGAATTCGCCATTGTTGTACGGAGAATTTGTAGAGAGAGAGTAATTTTAGAGAGAGAAAGTGGTTACTGATGAGACTGTGAGAGAAGTGTAGAGAAGAAGGGTTTATATACTGTGGGCTTTTTAGTTGTGATCTACAAAATCAGCTACACTGGTGATTGACACGTGTCAGTGGGGTTTTGTTAGCCGTTGGATTTGGGTACCGTGTCTTATAGTGCTCCCTTGATATTTAAGTACGAAGTTACCGTTAAAATCATAAGAATAAATATTTTTATATTTATGGGTTTGATTAATTAAATCAATAAATCTTTATACTAACTATATAATAGTAAGTAAACAATTTTTATCGAGTAAATTGTAATTCTAGACGTTCATCTTTTCACATTTTACGTACCTGAAACTTAACATCATTAACTTTTGTGTTAGTTTTTGTGTGAAATTACTGAAATACCTTTCAATTTTCTTCTTCAACATATGTTTTGGACCACCCATCACCACCTATTGGTGTTAGATAGGTCACCACAACACTTGTAGAGGTCATTTGGCCCACCTAACAATCTGGATGATATCATTGTGCTATAATATAGGATTTCTTGATCGGAAATTGGTGGTTGTTGTCAGACTTGCTGATGTAGCGTGTGTTACGATCACGAGGATTGATCACGTTGATTCCGCGAATACCCGTGATAATCTTCCCTAAACTCAACCAAAAAGGCAGAAATTTTGAAGTGAAAATAATTATTGCTAAAATTTATGAATTACCATCCAAATTACATCTCAAGAACATAAATAAGATCTGAAATTCGAAACGGGCCATAAAAAGGCCATGGGCCAAACGCAAGTCCAAAAACAAAATGAATCAAACATGGAAAAAAAACTAAAAAGGCCCGTAAATCCCACTAGAATTCGTTTTTTGGACGTGCTCCTCATTTCAAGCTTTGATTTGACTGGTCGAACGCCAAAAACGGAGACTCATAGCCAAATTTTTGCTCGTTTTCGTAAATCACCTTTGGTAACGTTATCATGGACCTCCAGAAATGCCATGACTTGAACTTCTACACTTGACTCTCCCATCACGCCAGCTCTGCCTTTAGCACCCCCCCCCCCCCCCCCCCCCCAAACACCATGCAAATGTTAAACATGGGCGCCACAAAGGGGGCGTTAGCCCAATAACGCTCAAGAGAGTGTAATGTGATTGGGTCCACCCTCAATCAATTAACCAATCATATCTTTTTCTTTTATTTAAATTTTAGATAAATCAAAATATGATAGTTAAAGGGTGTTTTAGGTAAAGCTCCTATGTATATTGGAGGACATTATGCATATCGATGAGATAAACTAGTAATATGATCTGTATAGTTCAAGTAATTAATGATTGTAAGCACATGATGAATTATTAGGCATTTCATAAAGGATAAAAACTTATTAATATAAAACCAACTTTTAAAAGTGTTAAGACGCCAAAAAGTCAAGAGTCGCTTTATTGAAGTATGACGCCAAGTAACGGCAAATACAGGTCATAGCTTAGCCTTGCTTTTCTGTTTTTGGAGTGCTTTGCACTTTTTTTATTTTTATTTTTTATTTTCTACTTATTTTCTATTATACAAATAATATACATCAAGAAAATGTCACAAATAATCTTCTTGCTTAAATAACTTTTCGACGTCTTCTGGAGCTTCTGAGTTCTGTCTATAACCATGTTAAAATAAAGTAAACACCCGCACATGTGGATTTGAATTTGGGGTGGAGAAGATAGCAAAAACATAGAAAACGCAAAATAGTACAAAATTTGAGGAATTTTAATGATTTAGTAAAAATATGGAAAAATTGTTATTCCATAACTTATTTACAAAGTATAAATTAGCAAGATATTGTTGCTATGTATTGTTGTAACTTATGCATTATGCATTGGGTGTTGATGAAACAATGGTTAACCGGGCAGGGTTAACTCACTGGTCTCGTCAAGAAGGGTTAATCCCTTCCTCTCGAGGATCGCTGGCTGGATCACCGGTGGGTTGATTTCCTGCACAAGGAAACAAACCGTGACTTGTAACAAGGAGGATGGGGTGGGGGGTGCTCCTTGTTACCACTCTCCGGCGTGAGAATCAGTAGTTTGCTTGAGAAGCAAAGTAAGATAGTAGTAGTAGTGAGAGAGTTGTGAAGAGATACCTCAAACCTGGTTTGGGGTTGGTATTTATAGCCGAGGAGTGAAGGAGGAGGTGGAAGGATAGACTGACGGCATGCTATGTCGCATCACTCTACCGTTCTCATGTTCCATGTAAGTCCTCCTTCATCACTAGATAGATTGGATTCAACCCTTGTGTCGACGCGTTCTCGCATGGGCACAAGTAGGTTGTTAGCTGGTGGGGGTTTTGATAAGGGTAATGGTCACTCGCGGTCGATGCTGACGCGAGATCTGGGACCATACCCCTTCAAGTCCCCCCAGTCTAGTGTTGCTGCCACATGCAAGTTGTATGTGGGAGGAGTACTGGACTATGGTGTTTAGAAGGTAGTTTGGAGTCTAGAGAAGATCCTAGACCATGTGGATGGTCTTCTCTGTTTGTAAATCAAGTTGGAGGTCTGGAAGGGTCATTTGACGCCTCTTCCGTACCGGTGAAAATGTTTCGTCTGATGCGAAATTCTCAGCCTTTGGCTGGTTGCCACCTGTTGGTGTGCCGAACCAACTGTGGGAATTAGTTGGAGGAAGTGTACAAACTTCGAACCAATCTCTGAGATGGTGGTTGAAGGTGTGCACAAACTTCGAACCAACCTTTGAAGTGGTGAATGAAGAAGAGAGCATGCTGTTCCCATGATTGGATATCTAATGATGATTCCTTTTCGTGGGGTGTTCATGTTCTTCCCATTAGCTCTCAAGTAACCGCACGTCCTTTGCGGTTACCTCGTTGCTTGACATTGTTGGCCACGGTTGTGGGAACAACGTTGGGTACTTGCGTCATTGTTGGCCATGTTTGGTCGAACAATGTGATTCTGGATAACGGTCAAATAAACAGGATCATAGGCATGGTAATGCCTACCATTGTTTATTCTATCCAACTTACAAGTAGGGTAACAAAGTCATAAGCAGACTTGTTACCGTTTGTTCGATCGCTTGTTGTTCGACAAGGGCTCGTATGATCCTTTAGGGATCTTGTCCGCGTCTCTTCCTTAGGCACCTTCCTTCACGCTCCAATACCGAGGGGTTTTTCCTTAAAGTAGTTTCGTTCCTCGATGTGGAGTTAGTTGTGGCTCTTCCGTAACAACCATTTGCGGAAGCTATGGTTATGTCCGCAGCGACTCATGAGTGTCTGCGGTTTTGCATTCCCATATTCGCTCGAAACGGGTGTGTTGCTCGGATGTGGCTCTTGAAGGTTCAGGAGTCAGGGTTGCTGATGTGCGCGCACGTACATTCCCTTCCTTCTTCTTGTTAAAGAAAATGTTCATGCACCCTCTGTGGTTGTGAACCGGACAGGAGGGATTTGAAGCTTGAAGAGAATGAAGGCAATGCGGTTTACCTGTTTCTGAGATGCGGTTACGTCCAAAGAACAACGCTGGTTCTGAGTATCTGGCACACCTGAACGGGCTCGTGTGTGTCATTTCCGCATATTCCACGTGTGCTCGTGGGTAGTGCGGACAGGTATTATACCCCTTTATAGTGTGGAGATATATATTTTTGCCTTTTTTTAGGGGTATGTAAAAAAAACGACATGCGGTATGGGATATGGTGCGGTATACCAGAGAAACCGCATGCCGCTTATAATTGGATAAGGTAGTCGCTTTTTGTTGCATACGTGGCCGATCTCACGTGTGAGTTGGTGGAAGTTGGTGAGATCTTTCTGGCATGTGCTGAAATGAAAGGACGTTTGCACTGCCCGAGGCATTAAATGCACTGTAGCAAAGAGTGTAAATGTCTCTTATGTCAGGCGCGTGGGCGGCCACGCGCGCGTGATAACCGTCAGCGAAAACGGTGCTTGACACGTGGTGTCGCGCAATTCGTTCTTTTTGAACGTGATGATTCGTTTTCTCCCTCCGCATTAATTGCGATGGGTATATAAGGGGAAACCGTTCGTGTTTTCCCCTCACTTGTTCGAAATTTCAAAAATTTGCCGGTGAGAGAACATTTCTTTGTCTTCTCCGACGATACTTTTTGAACTTCCGGTGAGGTTGAGTTTAGTGTTTCTACTCACGTTCTTTCGTTTCTTCGACATTTCTGATGGCTGAACCATCAAGTCCACATAATGTGGAAGGTGACAACCCGGAGTCTTCATCGCCGGTGGTGGCGGAGGAAGAAGAGGGGGGAGCCGCCGGTGGTGGTTTACCGGTGTTAAAGTGGACCAAGAAGTCCTTTGATCGTCTGATTCTTGATGTCCAAATGCCCCCTGAATATGGGGCCTTTTACCCATCGGAGGGTGACACCGGTGCCGATGCTCCGGCCGGTTATGTGACCATGTGGGCAGACTTTTTTGGTGACTGTAATCTCCGGTTACCTTTGACTGTTTTTGTTGTTGAGGTTTTGGAGTGGTACAAGGTCCACATTTCTCAACTGAGTCCGTTTGGTATGATCCGGATTCGAAATTTTGAATCAACCTTTCGTGCTCTTAGCATAGAGCCTACCGTTGGAGATTTCCGACGGTTTTATCAAATGACGGTGTCCTTGGGGTTCTTTTCTTTCCGTCAACGAGATGGTAGTCCCAAACTGATGACTCCTCCCAAGGGGATGACGAAGTGGAAAATGAAGTTCTTTTACATCAAGGCTGCTGCGATTGTTGCAAATATGACGTTTCGGAATGTGACCGAGACGATCATATCAGAGACCATTGCAGTCCCTAGCATGAAGTCGGTGGAGTGGTTTCCGTAGTTGCAGACCATTGAGTCGGTGAAGCTGAGCAACACACAGTTGTGGGTGTTGCGCATGATGCTGACAAGGAGGAACAAGAAATCAAAGCCCGTGGTGCGGGAGAAAAGTGGTGGTACGTACTTTTCATTTGTTTAACTTTCTTATCCTCGTATGCGTTACTGACTTGTGCGTTTGCTATCAGAGGATGCTCCCTTATGGAGGATGTTTGCCCCGGATTTCCAGGGTCAGGTTGAAACAGTTGTTTGTGCGGATGGCGAGGAGGAGTTTAATGTTATCATTCGAGATAACTTCCGGGTGCCTACTGAGGCCGCATTGGCAGTTGAGTTGCCGCGGGGCAAAGGTATATTTAGGAATCCTTCTTTCTTGTGATAACAATAATGGTTGCACTGACTCACCTCTTGGATGGTTTTCATGCAGGTGATCTTGGGGCCTTAGGGGACCCTGACGCGAAGGGTGTGCCTAAGAGGCAAACGGTGAAAGGCGTGCGCTTTCGCCAGAAAAAAATACCGGAGGTCACTGTTGTACCTCATCTGGTGCCGCAGGCGGCAGGTATCTCTCACTCTTCTTTCCGTAGATACTTGGATTATGTGATAATATCTGATACCCTTGAGGGTTTGGGTACAGCTGCGGGCTCGCAGTCTGGTGCTGGGAAGAGGCAAGTAGAAGAGACGGCCGCTGGTGCCGGTGGGCCGAAACGTCGGAGGTTGCAGTCTAAGAGGACTGGTCCAACACCAAAGAAACCTGCGGGTACTGTTGGTAAGTGTTGTATAGCTTGTCTCAAGTGTTATGTACAACTTGTGTTTTGATAGCTATTTGACTTTGTTTTGCAGAGCTTCAAGATAAAGATTTTTCTATCTTTGATGCTCCGGCGTCACCCCCGCATGCCACGGGTGCGGGTGTAACTGAGGAACCTTCGACACCTCCTGTCGAGGTGGTGCCTGAGTCAACCGTGCGAACGGAGGGTACCGCAGAGAAGGTTGCGACCTAGATTTTCGATACCGTTGATTCCTCCAACAATCTAATCTTTCCCAAAGAAGGTGATAATTTGGATCTACGGTTTTCGGATTCTGTGAGACAAAAGTCTGATGCGGAGGCGCAGAAGACTGATGATGAGCCGCAGAAGTCTTCTGCTGGTGTGAAGGTTACCGGTTCGGGTACCGGTGGTGCGGGTTATGATGGGCCTCCAATTCAGCCTGGGGAGTCTGAATTGGAGTATTATTACCGCACGTATACCCAGGGTCGAAGTACTGTGTATCGCCGACCCCCCTGGACTGTTATGCAGGGGGATGATATTTCCAATGACCCTTCTGCGTGTAAGGAGATTCTGGGTGGTCTGGGCACCCCCTTTGAAGTTGAACGTGCCCGTGCCGCCCCCCGTGAGCTGCGCATCAATCAACTTTCCACCATGCTAGTAGGAAGTTCCATAGTGGCGAACGCCATTTTGGAAGACTACAAGGTGTTAGGCCGCAGAGAGGAGGAAGCTGCTCGCATGCGGGCCGAAGCGGAAGAGTTGGTCAAGGCTGCTCGTGCGGGTGCGGAGCAGCTTGAGAAGGATAGAGCTGCGTTTGAGAAGCAGAAACAGACCTCGGAGTGGGCTGCCACTGCTCAGCTGAAACAGGTTCGTACTCTTGCCAAACTCCTTTCTGATGAACGCAAGAGTTGGAACGAAAAGTTGTCCAATGAGCGCAAGAAGTGGAATGAATCTTGGGCTAAACAGAATGACAATCTGTTTCGTGCTCGGCAGGAGTTGACGAACGCCAAGGCAGCGAACGTTGCCTTGGGCAAAGAGAAAGCTGCAGCTGAGGCGATTGCGGTTAAAGCGCAGCAGGCGGAGGCCGGGGCCATAAAGGCGTTTGAAGAGGCCAAGGAAGCCGGGGCGCGTGCTACGAAGGCCCTGGAGGAGGCCGAAGAGAGGGAGAGCCGTTCTTCCAAGGCTTTTGAAGAGGCGAATGCGGAGCGCATTCGTTTGGACAAAGTTGTTGCCAACCTTCAGGTATGACTTGTTACCTTTGTTTTATATTTCCCTGCTTTTTGAGAATGTTTACTGAGTAAACTGTTTTCTGCTCTTTGACAGGCTGAAGTTCAGGCCCGGGAGGTTGCGGTTACGGACCTTACAGCCCGCGTGACTGCAGCGGAAGAGCGGGCCAATGTTGCCGTTGAGGCCAGAGATGCTCTGACCTCTTCGTTTAACCAACTGGAGGCTGACCGTGAATGGATGCGGAGGCATGGTATCGCGCATGTAAGTATGTTGTGATGTTTGTGCCAAAAGTTGACCATACGCTGACTTTATTATCCTTGTGTTGCAGATTGTTCAGGCCATTATGGATGCTCCTGAAACCACATCTGGTTTGGACTTGGTCAAGCAGCGTGCTCGTGACGCTGGTTTTAAGGCTGGTTATAGCCGCTGCATTGGTCATATGAATATTATGTCCAAGGGCGGTTATACTGAAGAGCGGTCTGGGTACCATGGTGTGGATACCGAGTCGCTTCTTGACGCGGCCGTAGCCTCCTTTTACGATACGTCCCTTTCTTGCGTGGAGGAATTGGACGACTGTTTAGAGGCTGCGGATTATGTAGATCGGCTGCGGATGCTCTATGCCGATGCGGAAGAGGAAGATCCCGCTGGTGGTGCTGGAACCAGTGGTACAAAATAGGGTTTAGGTTGGCTAGTGTGCCCCCTTTTTGTCTGCCTCTTGTATATGATAGGAACTTTATGTAAATCCATTAAGCATCGCGTGGGTGCTTGAATTTTTTGAATATAAAGTTTTTTGTTCAATTTGTACAAGTGTTTTTAATTCCTGCATGTTTGAACGTATGTATGCGAATCTCTACCCATTGTGAGTGGGGTCGAGTGTACTCCATACTGTTGCGGTATGAGTACGCGTCAATTCCCGTTATTTACCCCGTTAGGGTTTTAGAATTGTGTAAGATTTGTAAAAACTTATATATCCGGAACTCTACCCATTTGTGAATGGGGTCAAGTATACTCCATACCTTTGTCGTATGAGTACGCGTCAATTCCGTTATTTACCCCGTTAGGGTTTTAGAATTGTGTAAGCTTTGTAAAAACTTATATATCCGGAACTCTACCCATTTGTGAATGGGGTCAAGTATACTCCATACCTTTGTCGTATGAGTACGCGTCAATTCCATTGTTTGCCTTTTTGGGCTCAGGAATTGTGTTAGTGTTAACAAAAACTTGTCTATCCAGCCGGATAAATATGCAAGTCTTTTTGCCTTTTGCTGGCCTATTACAATATTTGTGTGTGGTTACCACTTTGTATGGGTATCGCGAATGAAGATTTTGCCAATCTGTTTTTGGGATACCGCAAAGTGGAACACGCATTTGTAATAGTAGTAACAAACAATAATTTATAAAATTGCTTATTTATTTATTTGTCAATGGCCTGCGGCCCGATATGTTACATAGAAAATGTAGGAACATGGCTTACATATAACAGCGTCGAAGCTGTTGTGCGTTCCATGTTCGTGCGATAGGTTCGCCTTTTAATGTTTGTAATTTGTATGCGCCTTTCCCTAAGACCTCTTTGATGAGGTAGGGTCCTTCCCACTTGGGGGCAAGTTTGCCTGGGCGCTCAGCATTAGATGCTTCGTTGTCGCGTAGGACGTAGTCTCCTGGATTGAAAGTACAAACGCGGACGCGCGTGTTGTAGTACTTTTCAAGTTTGGATTTATATTTGGCCTCGTTGATGGCAGCGTTTTCGCGCCTTTCTTCCAAGAGGTCCAAATCGATCCTGCGTTCCGTGATGTTGTCTAGTTTTTCAATAGCCAACATTCTAGGGGATGGGAGACCTACTTTCGCGGGGATCACCGCTTCTGAACCATAGACTAGGCTGAAGGGTGTTTCTCCGTTGCTCGTTTTTGGGCTTGTACGGTGAGCCCATAAGATACTTGGGAGTTCATCGACCCAGCCACGCCTGGCCGTTCCCAACCGTGCCTTGATGCCTTCGACTATACTTTTATTGATACTCTCGACTTGGCCATTCCCTTGCGGGTGTGCTACTGATGAGAATATGTGCTCAATATGTAGTTCTTCTAGCCATTTTTGGAATTCGTCGGCAGCGAAGTTGGTGCCGTTATCGGTGACAATGCACATTGGTAAACCGAAACGGCAGATGATGTGTTCCCAAATGAATTTTCTTGTTATCATAGCAGTGGTTGAGGCGAGCGGTTTTGCTTCTACCCATTTTGTGAAGTAATCAACCGCTACTATGATAAATTTGACCGCACCCGGAGCGTCAGGGAAAGGTCCCACAACGTCAATTGCCCATTTCTGAAAGGGCCATGCGGTTGTGACGGGGACTAAATTGTTTTTTGGCCGCAAAGTTTTTGGAGCATGACGTTGACAGTCGATGCATTTGCGCAACTCTTTGACGGCGTCCAGGTGCATGCCGGGCCAGTAATACCCGGCATTCATGATTTTGGCCACTACCATGCGTGGTCCGGCATGTATGCCACATATGCCCTCGTGTATCTCTCGGATGAGGTATGTGGCATCCTGCGGGTTGACGGATCGCAGGAGTGGCCCTAGGTATGATTTTTGGTATAAGATACCGTCTCCCATTTGTTAGTGACATGCTTTGTGTTGTAACTTGCGTGCCTCTGACTTGCTTTCGGGAGTCACACCTGATTGCAAATATGCGATAATAGGTGTCATCCATGATGTTGTACCGTATTGAATGACGTTGACTTGGCACTGGGGTACCGAAGGATTTTGCAGAATTTCGATGCGTATCTCCTTTGCCAAGTGTTGGAAACTGGTGGATGCGAGTTTTGATAGTGCATCCGCTGACTTGTTTTCACTTCGATTAATATGTCGGATATTGAACGAAGCGAATTTGGATGTGAGTTGCAGGGCTTGCTCGAGGTAGAGGATCATGATGTCCCCTTTTGCGGCATAGTCGCCGCGTATTTGTCCTGCAACTAATAAAGAGTCGACGTGTGCGTCCAGGTGTTGCACGCCGAGTTTGACTGCTAAACGTAGTCCCGCTAACAGGGCCTCATATTCTGCCTCGTTGTTTGTGCTTTTGAAATCGAGGCGGATTGCATATGTAAGCTCTTGGCCGTCAGGGCTGACGAGTCGCAGACCTGCGCCCGCACCTTCCTCGTTGGAGGCACCATCGGTAAATAGTGCCCATGTTTCTGAGGAAGATGGCGTGGGTGCAGGATTTTGTGCTTCTTCGCATTCTTGGATGCGATTCACCGGTACTTCGGCGGCGAAATCAGCTAAGACTTGGCCTTTAATTGCGGGGCGCGGTTTGTAGTGTAGCGTGCGTGCGCCCAGCTCGATTGCCCATTTTGCTAATCTCCCAGAGATGTCCGGTTTGGATAGGATCGGGCCGATCCTGTAATTGGTTAGCACTGTGATGACGTGATTTGCGAAGTAGCGTCGCAACCGTCTTGAAGCGTGCACCAATGCTAGCACCAACTTCTCCATTATTGAGTACCTTGTCTCTGGGTCGTTGAGCATCTTGCTGATGTAATAGATGGGTGTTTGAACCCCCTTCCGTTCCACTATCAATACCGCACCCACCACATTGTCCGCGGCGGATAGGTATAATATGAGTGGCTCATCCTTGCGTGGTGCGGTTAAAGTTGAGAGTTGTATCAAACATTCCTTCATTTCCCGGAAAGCGTTTTCAGCCTCTGCGGTCCACTAGAATTGTTCTTTCTTTAAACAGTTCCGCAGGGTCTTGATGAAAGGATAAGACTTAGCTGCATGGTTGGCTAAGAATCTGTTCAGTGCTGCTAGCCTGCCGGCTAGTCGTTGCATCTCTTTCTGTAACACCCCAAAAAAATGGGTTTGGTAATTTAAAACTCGGTTATTCCCTTGTGCTAGGATATGATATGAGATAACCAAGTTACTTAATTTAGTTAAATGTAACTTCAATTACATGGAATGAATTTCCTTGTGACCAAACAAGATAATGAACAAAACTATAGGGGTTAAATATGAACAAGTTGAAAGATGTTTAATTAAAAACATGAGGGAAAAAGGAAAAACCCAATTCTGGGTTTTGTGTATGTCGACCAGGAACAAGGAAAGGAGGGAAGAACCCTAACTCCTCAAAAATCTTCAAAATTGGAAGGGGAATTCAGCTCAAACCCGATGCATGAACCCTAATATATGATCATCAAGGCTTGCTGAACATGTGGTAAGTCATAGCTTTTGATTTAATGATCTTGCAAGTATGGGTATGTGATATATCTTTGATTTCATACGAAATTAGGCAGGTGGGAGTGTTAGAATCAGCAAATAAAACTTGGATTATGAACGATTTTGAGTAATATGATGTTTGGAAGTGAAACCCACCATTGATGGTGAAGATGGCGACATGGGTATGTCACCCATGTCCAATCTTTGTTCAAATTGCTGATATATTGTGTTGCATGTGATTAATCCTTGCTAGTTAGGTTGAACTTGGTATGAAATTTAAGTGCTAATTGTATTTTGGATGATTGGAAACAAGAACTAGGAAGAAAAGCATGAAATACTTGTACATTATGCTTAGGAAGTAGTACGCACACCAAGTGTTTGATGAAATGTCTAAAAGACAATAATAAGTGAAATTGTATGCAAATAATGGGAATCCAGGATGAACGCTTTTTTCATTCGCTATGCGCTGACTGGATGCGTACTCGCGTGATCAATCGATGGACGGGGGAATTGCGTGATTAGATATAGTTCATATGAAGATTATCTAGGATGACGTCGAGTATGCTTCATCCTTGTTTAAATGAATTAATGATGTTGAGTATGCTTTATGTAGGTCGTATGTTAAATGTGAAATTGATATGGTTGTTCATATGTATGAGCATATATGCTAATAAGAATATGAATGTAATGACATGAGTGTATAGGAATCATGTCAAGATGGATGGGAGAGTTGAAGTCCAACGGGCTAAGAAGACTCAATCAAGTAAGCGAACGCAAATACGGACGCGCAAGGTAAGTGAATCCCGGACTTACACTTTAGATGTAAAATGTATTGTAGTAAGATGATTATTGTGAAACGTGTGAGAAAGTATGAGACAATGGAAGTAATAAGGTAAGTTTACGGTAAATGAGTCGAAAGTAGTTAAGAAATAGTTTCTATTAAGTGTAGGTAAGAAAGAATCTTACGTGATGATATTATGCATAAAGATGAAATAAGTAGTTATACGCGTAGATATGGGTATAATTGTAAGTAAGCAATTGGGACTCATAGGAGAGTATGACTATGAACACGTAAGTGTGGATAATTATGTGTATACAATTTACATGTATAGATGGGTGTGTTTAGGATTTACAAGTAATATGTGTAGAATGTAAATTTGTAAGTTCATATGAGCTTTGTTTATCTTAAATGTAATTTTACGAGTAGTGGTATTTGGTACTATGGATTGTTGTAAATGTTCATAACGGGTCAAAGGATGTAAATATATTGGAAAGCATGTTATGTAGCGATTCATTACGAATGGGTTGAAAGGTGATAAGTTGGATGTTTCAAATGGAAGTAAAGATGCTAATAAGGTAACATGTTATGTTAACGGGTCGAACAATGATAGGTAATTTAAAGGATTTTAAATTACTATGTATTATGAACTAACAATGTTGTTGTTATGAATGTTAGGTAAATCTATTGCTTGATGCGGCGCACCCGGACCGAGCACACACGACGTTGACCTTAATACGCTTCCGGTTCAAGTTGTTTCTTTTGAATGGTCGAAACGTCCTTTTGTGTAGCAAATGTTAAACTAGTTATTAGGATGATGGTAGTAGTTTGAGGTTAAACTTTATCTTGAATGGTTTCGTTAAAAAGCAGGAAAATGTTCACTTTACGAATGGGTCATGTCAAAATTTTTCCAAACATTTGTATGAACTTTATGTTATTGTCAAAAGTAAAAAGTGGGCGTTTCAAGTTGGTATCAGAGCATAGGTTTGAGGGATTTAAGCATTAACTGCTTGAACTCAAACTGAAAGCTCGTGAGAAGTGTGTGTTCGTTCCGCGGCGCAAGGCAAGTAAGTATTTTAAAAGTTGAAATTTTTGCATTACAAATAATTTAGTTACGGAATGTTATGGAATGGTTACGGGATGTTGTGGAAAGATGTGGGATGAATCGGATCAGTTTGAGGGTTAGAACGAGTCAAATGAAATGGGAGCTAAACATTAAGTTACATCAGATCTGGCGCTGCACACAGGTGTGTCGTTAAGTGACACAGCTGTGTGGACCGTGGATGCTTGTTGCTGAGATCAGAGTGTGTGGCAAGGCTGACACAGCTGTGTGACATTGTACTCAGATAACCAACACAGCTGTGTCTGGGCAAAATTTCCACAAACTTCATATTTTCTTGAGTTTTCCGCAATGAATCACCAACAAGCTTTCCAAAACTACAATAATCAAATAAAACACAATTAAATGTTGATTCAATAGAAATATGTAACCAGAAATATATATAAAGTGGTATGTGTGATTGATACTAACAATGATGGATATTGAAAGGTGAGCTTGTTGGAAAATGAGGACGTTCTGCAGCTGCGGGCTAGCACGAAGGTTATGGCGCGTGATATGCTAGGAAAAAGGGACCCCAGGTATACAAATTTTAAATTTGGTAAGTACCGGTAGGTAGCATACCCATATATACGAGGGTGAAATCCTTGAAGGATTCATATGAGTGTGGCACGAACTTAAGACCGGTTCCCTGGACATAAAGTGCTAATTCTCATGAAGGCACGAGACTAGCATGTGGATTGCACGCTTGGCCAGTGTGCAAAAAGCATAGGACGCTCGTGAGGCCATGAGAAGCATCACGTGTATGTCCAGACGAACTGGGAATAGGGGTCGTGTGGGAGGGAAAGAAAAGGGGTCCAACGATTCTTAAGAATCGGGTTGAACATGAGAAAGAAAGAAAAGAATGGAAAAGAATGAATGAGAGGTTTGAATTCATGAATGAATTCAAACATGAATGGAATGCAAATAATGGAAAGAATGAATGAAGGTTTGAATCCGGGGGTGAATACGGATCAAAATTATGAAGAATGGAAGGAAGGAATGAACGGATCAAGTTCGCGGAAAAAGGATAATTCGATGCAAGGTAAGTAAAGTTTACGCTCATTTCGTAGAATGCTTCTTTGTTTTATGGGTGGTAAGTAAGATAAGGTGAATTTGAAATACGAGGTTCCGACACGAAATGATACGGGTCGGAGCGAGTGAAAATGATAAAGACCATGCTTAATGGTAAAAAGGGGTAAAATGGTAATTTAGCCATAGAATGACGAAGGTACAATGAGTTTTGAAAGATTTTGATATGATGTATGCCATAATGAAATTAATAAGGGTGAAACGGTAAATTAGTTATGTGTAGGTAAATGTGTAGGGAAATTTTAAAAAAAAAGGCACCCTATGGCGTAAGCAATGATGGGTTGAATGTGTAAGGGAAAGGTTTAAGGATTATGACCATATGGTTAAAATCTGTAATGAGTCAAATGAGAGAATTAGTAAGTAAATACCACTTTATTTTCAATGCAAAAGGTTTGGGTCGTTTAGACCAAATGGATTAATTAATGATGATATAATCATTGACGATGATGACTAAGGAACGTTCGTTGAGTTTTATGCTCACAGGATGTATAGCGCATGGGAAGTTCGTTGCTATTATTTAGTAATTAAAAATGCAAGGTACTTAAGCGGGTCAATGCCTTGACTCGAGTCAGGTATGTGTAAGTAAAATTTTAGTAAAGATGTGTGATTTGGGTCAGTTACGTAGTTGAAAGTCCCTCGTCGTAAAAGAAGGGCTAAAATTTACCAAAAAGCCCTCGAAAGGCAAATTGGGTAAACGACCCTCAAAGGTAGTTTGGAAATAAGTTTTACAAATGAATACACCTTTTTGGTCGCGAAGAGGTGAAAGGTATATGCCCTTTTGCTTAATGCCTTGTAATGGGCATTTTTCGTAAATTGTCAAACCGAAGGGTAAAATGTGGAATATTAGATTTTAACAAGGTAGATCCACCACAGATATAGTTGTGGTGGAAGACGAAAGAAGTCTTAGTGTGAAAATAGGAGGCATGAAAAGTACAAGCGAGATTCGGGCTAAGTGCTTAAATCTCATTAAACGGGTCGAATAATACTTAAATGAATATTTAGTCGAAAGCTTGTAAGTTAAGAATCTTCCTAATCCGGGCGTGGGATTTTGAGTCCATATGAAAGAGAACTAAATTTTGGTCATATAGGAAGAAACGGGAGGTTGAACGGGTAAACGGTTCAAAAGTTATGCGCGTTTAAGTATGCAAGAACGACGGAAAAAAAAATCTGCTGATGTGCAGGTTCCACCGTAAATTACGGTGGGTACCGTAATTTACGGTGGGTACTGGGGATAAATGCTTGCACCGTAAGACAGGGGGTTTGCACCGTAACAAGGTTGCCACCGTAAGTTACGGTAGTACCGTAATTTACGGTGGAGGTCAAATTGGGCAAAAATATGTATGACATTGTGTAATCATTTTGGGATGCACTTTTTGGCGAAATCAAATTGATGCAGCTCGACCCCAGCCAGGGGCTCTGCCCCCGAACCCCATTTAGTATAGAAAGGTATGTACGTACGTATGAGTTATGTATGAATGCATGCAAGTATGAAGTAATGTATGAAAGATATGCACCTATGAAGTTACATAGTAATGTATGCACGTATGAGGTTATGCATGATTGAACACACGTATGTAGAAGATGTAGGAATGTATGTACGTATGAAAATGCGTATGTAGGTAAATACGAATGTATGCATGAGTGTATGTGTAAATGTAGAGATGAAGTAATGTATGAACGTATGTGGATATGTATGAAGTAGGCACAAATGTATGTACGTATACATGAAGAAAGAATTATCGTCTATGAAGGTATGAGGGGTATGTATGAATGTACGCATGTACGTATAGGTGTAGGAATGTATGCAAGTATGCATATAAATATGTATGAATATATGCACGTATGTAAGTACGTATGAATATATGCACGTATGTAAGTATGTATGAATGTATGCAAAAATGTATGAATGAATGAATGTAAGTGCGTATGAAGGTAGGTATAAATGTATGCACATAGGTAGATATGTATGAATGAACGTATGTATGTATGCACGTGAGAAAGCATGTGCGTATGTATAATTTAGATACGTTCGAGTATTAACATTATTAATTGTGTTCCCGTTGAGAAAGCAATATGATGCAGACATGGGAACATTGGATACATGAGGAATCAAAGTTGATCTCACAAAGGGTAAAGTTACGTTAAGTTACGAATTGAACCAATTATGAACCTTGTAAGAGTTTTATGAGTATGAATATGTTATCATATCTAAAGTGTTGAAGTGTTATAAACATGGTGTGAAAGTTATGGCCATTATTTATATTAAATGCAAAGATCCTTGTGAATTCTCAATTATGTAAGATTAGGTCTTGCAAGTTATATTATTTGATCTATGTACTGTATAATGCTGATACAAATAAAAAAAAAAAAAATTTTGTGAAGGAGTTATGGGTAATAAACACCAAGTTAAACAAAAGAATGAAATGAAATAAGATAACCATTGATGTTAAATATAAGAAGGATGAAGTGACATGCTGTAAGTATGCTTGGACTAGAAGTAAGTACAATGCATACTCCTAATATGTAATGACCCGTCACGATCAGATAAAACGAATGAAAATGATATGTTAGAAAGCGGTCATACATTGACGTGTTATAAATGGGTCAAACGAACCAAGTTTTAAAGAAACTAGAAATGGGATTGAATGTGCATAGTACATGTCGGTAGCAAACGTAGTGTGATGTTGAATCTCGAGTCAAGTACGAGTGGTGAGTATGAAAATGGTAGTTATGCTGCAAGTATGTTTTCGGGTGTATGTAAATAGATGTATGAGTGTACATATATGAACGAATGTACGTATGTGTTAAAGGGGATTGAATGTGCACACGGGAATAAAGCTTGTATGTATTTATGTATATATGTATGCATGTGTGAATGTATTAATGAAAGTATGTATGAACGTACGTGTAAATATAAGTATATGAGTATTGTACTCGATTTAAGAAAGTAAAGATAGGACGTATAGTTATATTTGTTCATGAATGAGACCCTTTTATAAGGTATGAGTGAATTCTTGCCATGATGTGTATTGTGAATGAAATGAATGAATAACCAAGTAGTGATGATCATCATTAGGGGACTAATATGAGGCAAGAATTCGAGAATCTCAAGATATGTATATTTCAGAATTGTGTTACATAGAAGAACCGGCAAGTAAAGGATTATGGTCCCGTGGAAGTAGACAAGGTTTCGAGGACGAAACCTCTTTTAAGGGGGGTAGACTTGTAACACCCCAAAAAAAAAATGGGTTTGGTAATTTAAAACCCGGTTATTCCCTTGTGCTAGGGTATGATATGATATAACCAAGTTACTTAATTTAGTTAAATGTAACTTCAATTACATGGAATGAATTTCCTTGTGACCAAACAAGATAATGAACAAAACTATAGGGGTTAAATATGAACAAGTTGAAAGATGTTTAATTAAAAACATGAGGGAAAAAGGAAAAACCCAATTCTGGGTTTTGTGTATGTCGACCAGGAACAGGGAAAGGAGGGAAGAACCCTAACTCCTCAAAAATCTTCAAAATTGGAAGGGGGATTCAGCTCAAACCCGATGCATGAACCCTAATATATGATCATCAAGGCTTGCTGAACATGTGGTAAGTCATAGCTTTTGATTTAATGATCTTGCAAGTATGGGTATGTGATATATCTTTGATTTCATACGAAATTAGGCATGTGGGAGTGTTAGAATCAGCAAATAAAACTTGGATTATGAACGATTTTGAGTAATTTGATGTTTGGAAGTGAAACCCACCATTGATGGTGAAGATGGCGACATGGGTATGTCACCCATGTCCAATCTTTGTTCAAATTGCTGATATATTGTGTTGCATGTGATTAATCCTTGCTAGTTAGGTTGAACTTGGTATGAAATTTAAGTGCTAATTGTATTTTGGATGATTGGAAACAAGAACTAGGAAGAAAAGCATGAAATACTTGTACATTATGCTTAGGAAGTAGTACGCACACCAAGTGTTTGATGAAATGTCTAAAAGACAATAATAAGTGAAATTGTATGCAAATAATGGGTGAATAGATATAGTTCATATGAAGATTATCTAGGATGACATCGAGTATGCTTCATCCTTGTTTAAATGAATTAATGATGTTGAGTATGCTTTATGTAGGTCGTATGTTAAATGTGAATTTGATATGGTTGTTCATATGTATGAGCATATATGCTAATAAGAATATGAATGTAATGACATGAGTGTATAGGAATCATGTCAAGATGGATGGGAGCGTTGAAGTCCAACGGGCTAAGAAGACTCAATCAAGTAAGCGAACGCAAATACGGACGCGCAAGGTAAGTGAATCCCGGACTTACACTTTAGATGTAAAATGTATTGTAGTAAGATGATTATTGTGAAACGTGTGAGAAAGTATGAGACAATGGAAGTAATAAGGTAAGTTTACGGTAAATGAGTCGAAAGTAGTTAAGAAATAGTTTCTATTAAGTGTAGGTAAGAAAGAATCTTACGTGATGATATTATGCATAAAGATGAAATAAGTAGTTATACGCGTAGGTATGGGTATAATTGTAAGTAAGCAATTGGGACTCATAGGAGAGTATGACTATGAACACGTAAGTGTGGATAATTATGTGTATACAATTTACATGTATAGATGGGTGTGTTTAGGATTTACAAGTAATATGTGTAGAATGTAAATTTGTAAGTTCATATGAGCTTTGTTTATCTTAAATGTAATTTTACGAGTAGTGGTATTTGGTACTATGGATTGTTGTAAATGTTCATAACGGGTCAAAGGATGTAAATATATTGGAAAGCATGTTATGTAGCGATTCATTACGAATGGGTCGAAAGGTGATAAGTTGGATGTTTCAAATGGAAGTAAAGATGCTAATAAGGTAACATGTTATGTTAACGGGACGAACAATGATAGGTAATTTAAAGGATTTTAAATTACTATGTATTATGAACTAACAATGTTGTTGTTATGAATGTTAGGTAAATCTATTGCTTGATGCGGCGCACCCGGACCGAGCACACACGACGTTGACCTTAATACGCTTCCGGTTCAAGTTGTTTCTTTTGAATGGTCGAAACGTCCTTTTGTGTAGGAAATGTTAAACTAGTTATTAGGATGATGGTAGTAGTTTGAGGTTAAACTTTATTTTGATTAGTGTCATAGAATGTATCTTGAATGGTTTCGTTAAAAAGCAGGAAAATGTTCACTTTACGAATGGGTCATGTCAAAATTTTTCCAAACATTTGTATGAACTTTATGTTATTGTCAAAAGTAAAAAGTGGGCGTTTCAAGTTGGTATCAGAGCATAGGTTTGAGGGATTTAAGCATTAAGTGCTTGAACTCAAACTGAAAGCTCGTGAGAAGTGTGTGTTCGTTCCGTGGCGCAAGGCAAGTAAGTATTTTAAAAGTTGAAATTTTTGCATTACAAATAATTTAGTTACGGAATGTTATGGAATGGTTACGGGATGTTGTGGAAAGATGTGGGATGAATCGGATCAGTTTGAGGGTTAGAACGGGTCAAATGAAATGGGAGCTAAACATTAAGTTACATCAGATCTGGCGCTGCACACAGGTGTGTCGTTAAGTGACACAGCTGTGTGGACCGTGGATGCTTGTTGCTGAGATCAGAGTGTGTGGCAAGGCTGACACAGCTGTGTGACATTGTACTCAGATAACCAACACAGCTGTGTCTGGGCAAAATTTCCACAAACTTCATATTTTCTTGAGTTTTCCGCAATGAATCACCAACAAGCTTTCCAAAACTACAATAATCAAATAAAACACAATTAAATGTCGATTCAATAGAAATATGTAACCAGAAATATATATAAAGTGGTATGTGTGATTGATACTAACAATGATGAATATTGAAAGGTGAGCTTGTTGGAAAATGAGGACGTTCTGCAGCTGCGGGCTAGCACGAAGGTTATGGCGCGTGATATGCTAGGAAAAAGGGACCCCAGGTATACAAATTTTAAATTTGGTAAGTACCGGTAGGTAGCATACCCATATATACTAGGGTGAAATCCTTGAAGGATTCATATGAGTGTGGCACGAACTTAAGACCGGTTCCCTGGACATAAAGTGCTAATTCTCATGAAGGCACGAGACTAGCATGTGGATTGCACGCTTGGCCAGTGTGCAAAAAGCATAGGACGCTCGTGAGGCCATGAGAAGCATCACGTGTATGTCCAGACGAACTGGGAATAGGGGTCGTATGGGAGGGAAAGAAAAGGGGTCCAACGATTCTTAAGAATCGGGTTGAACATGAGAAAGAAAGAAAAGAATGGAAAAGAATGAATGAGAGGTTTGAATTCGTGAATGAATTCAAACATGAATGGAATGCAAAGAATGGAAAGAATGAATGAAGGTTTGAATCCGGGTGTGAATACGGATCAAAATTATGAAGAATGGAAGGAAGGAATGAACGGATCAAGTTCGCGGAAAAAGGATAATTCGATGCAAGGTAAGTAAAGTTTACGCTCATTTCGTAGAATGCTTCTTTGTTTTATGGGTGGTAAGTAAGATAAGGTGAATTTGAAATACGAGGTTCCGACACGAAATGATACAGTTCGGAGCGAGTGAAAATGATAAAGACCATGCTTAATGGTAAAAAGGGGTAAAATGGTAATTTAGCCATGGAATGACGAAGGTACAATGAGTTTTGAAAGATTTTGATATGATGTATGCCATAATGAAATTAATAAGGGTGAAACGGTAATTAGTTATGTGTAGGTAAATGTATAGGGAAATTTAAAAAAAAGGGCACCCTATGGCGTAAGCAATGATGGGTTGAATGTGTAAGGGAAAGGTTTAAGGATTATGACCATATGGTGAAAATCTGTAATGAGTCAAATGAGAGAATTAGTAAGTAAATACCACTTTATTTTCAATGCAAAAGGTTTGGGTCGTTTAGACCAAATGGATTAATTAATGATGATATAATCATTGACGATGACGACTAAGGAACGTTCGTTGAGTTTTATGCTCACAGGATGTATAGCGCATGGGAAGTTCGTTGCTATTATTTAGTAATTAAAAATGCAAGGTACTTAAGCGGGTCAATGCCTTGACTCGAGTCAGGTATGTGTAAGTAAAATTTTAGTAAAGATGTGTGATTTGGGTCAGTTACGTAGTTGAAAGTCCCTCGTCGTAAAAGAAGGGCTAAAATTTACCAAAAAGCCCTCGAAAGGCAAATTGGGTAAACGACCCTCAAAGGTAGTTTGGAAATAAGTTTTACAAATGAATACACCTTTTTGGTCGCGAAGAGGTGAAAGGTATATGCCCTTTTGCTTAATGCCTTGTAATGGGCATTTTTCGTAAATTGTCAAACCGAAGGGTAAAATGTGGAATATTAGATTTTAACAAGGTAGATCCACCACAGATATAGTTGTGGTGGAAGACGAAAGAAGTCTTAGTGTGAAAATAGGAGGCATGAAAAGTACAAGCGAGATTCGGACTAAGTGCTTAAATCTCATTAAACGGGTCGAATAATACTTAAATGAATATTTAGTCGAAAGCTTGTAAGTTAAGAATCTTCCTAATCCGGGCGTGGGATTTTGAGTCCATATGAAAGAGAACTAAATTTTGGTCATATAGGAAGAAACGGGAGGTTGAACGGGTAAACGGTTCAAAAGTTATGCGCGTTTAAGTATGCAAGAACGACGGAAAAAAAAATCTGCTGATGTGCAGGTTCCACCGTAAATTACGGTGGGTACCGTAATTTACGGTGGGTACTGGGGATAAATGCTTGCACCGTAAGACAGGGGGTTTGCACCGTAACAAGGTTGCCACCGTAAGTTACGGTAGTACCGTAATTTACGGTGGAGGTCAAATTGGGCAAAAATATGTATGACATTGTGTAATCATTTTGGGATGCACTTTTTGGCCGAAATCAAATTGATGCAGCTCGACCCCAGCCAGGTGCTCTGCCCCCGAACCCCCGTTAGTATAGAAAGGTATGTACGTACGTATGAGTTATGTATGAATGCATGCAAGTATGAAGTAATGTATGAAAGATATGCACCTATGAAGTTACATAGTAATGTATGCACGTATGAGGTTATGCATGATTGAACACACGTATGTAGAAGATGTAGGAATGTATGTACGTATGAAAATGCGTATGTAGGTAAATACGAATGTATGCATGAGTGTATGTGTAAATGTAGAGATGAAGTAATGTATGAACGTATGTGGATATGTATGAAGTAGGCACAAATGTATGTACGTATACATGAAGAAAGAATTATCGTCTATGAAGGTATGAGGGGTATGTATGAATGTACGCATGTACGTATAGGTGTAGGAATGTATGCAAGTATGCATATAAATATGTATGAATATATGCACGTATGTAAGTACGTATGAATATATGCACGTATGTAAGTATGTATGAATGTATGCAAAAATGTATGAATGAATGAATGTAAGTGCGTATGAAGGTAGGTATAAATGTATGCACATAGGTAGATATGTATGAATGAACGTATGTATGTATGCACGTGAGAAAGCATGTGCGTATGTATGATTTAGATACGTTCGAGTATTAACATTATTAATTGTGTTCCCGTTGAGAAAGCAATATGATGCAGACATGGGAACATTGGATACATGAGGAATCAAAGTTGATCTCACAAAGGGTAAAGTTACGTTAAGTTACGAATTGAACCAATTATGAACCTTGTAAGAGTTTTATGAGTATGAATATGTTATCATATCTAAAGTGTTGAAGTGTTATAAACATGGTGTGAAAGTTATGGCCATTATTTATATTAAATGCAAAGATCCTTGTGAATTCTCAATTATGTAAGATTAGGTCTTGCAAGTTATATTATTTGATCTATGTACTGTATAATGCTGATACAAATAAAAAAAAAAATTTGTGAAGGAGTTATGGGTAATAAACACCAAGTTAAACAAAAGAATGAAATGAAATAAGATAACCATTGATGTTAAATATAAGAAGGATGAAGTGACATGCTGTAAGTATGCTTGGACTAGAAGTAAGTACAATGCATACTCCTAATATGTAATGACCCGTCACGATCAGATTAAACGAATGAAAATGATATGTTAGAAAGCGGTCATACATTGACGTGTTATAAATGGGTCAAACGAACCAAGTTTTAAAGAAACTAGAAATGGGATTGAATGTGCATAGTACATGTCGGTAGCAAACGTAGTGTGATGTTGAATCTCGAGTCAAGTACGAGTGGTGAGTATGAAAATGGTAGTTATGCTGCAAGTATGTTTTCGGGTGTATGTAAATAGATGTATGAGTGTACATATATGAACGAATGTACGTATGTGTTAAAGGGGATTGAATGTGCACACGGGAATAAAGCTTGTATGTATTTATGTATATACGTATGCATGTGTGAATGTATTAATGAAAGTATGTATGAACGTACGTGTAAATATAATTATATGAGTATTGTACTCGATTTAAGAAAGTAAAGATAGGACGTATAGTTATATTTGTTCATGAATGAGACCCTTTTATAAGGTATGAGTGAATTCTTGCCATGATGTGTATTGTGAATGAAATGAATGAATAACCAAGTAGTGATGATCATCATTAGGGGACTAATATGAGGCAAGAATTCGAGAATCTCAAGATATGTATATTTCAGAATTGTGTTACATAGAAGAACCGGCAAGTAAAGGATTATGGTCCCGTGGAAGTAGACAAGGTTTCGAGGACGAAACCTCTTTTAAGGGGGTAGACTTGTAACACCCCAAAAAAAATGGGTTTGGTAATTTAAAACCCGGTTATTCCCTTGTGCTAGGGTATGATATGAGATAACCAAGTTACTTAATTTAGTTAAATGTAACTTCAATTACATGGAATGAATTTCCTTGTGACCAAACAAGATAATGAACAAAACTATAGGGGTTAAATATGAACAAGTTGAAAGATGTTTAATTAAAAACATGAGGGAAAAAGGAAAAACCCAATTCTGGGTTTTGTGTATGTCGACCAGGAACAGGGAAAGGAGGGAAGAACCCTAACTCCTCAAAAATCTTCAAAATTGGAAGGGGGATTCAGCTCAAACCCGATGCATGAACCCTAATATATGATCATCAAGGCTTGCTGAACATGTGGTAAGTCATAGCTTTTGATTTAATGATCTTGCAAGTATGGGTATGTGATATATCTTTGATTTCATACGAAATTAGGCATGTGGGAGTGTTAGAATCAGCAAATAAAACTTGGATTATGAACGATTTTGAGTAATTTGATGTTTGGAAGTGAAACCCACCATTGATGGTGAAGATGGCGACATGGGTATGTCACCCATGTCCAATCTTTGTTCAAATTGCTGATATATTGTGTTGCATGTGATTAATCCTTGCTAGTTAGGTTGAACTTGGTATGAAATTTAAGTGCTAATTGTATTTTGGATGATTGGAAACAAGAACTAGGAAGAAAAGCATGAAATACTTGTACATTATGCTTAGGAAGTAGTACGCACACCAAGTGTTTGATTAAATGTCTAAAAGACAATAATAAGTGAAATTGTATGCAAATAATGGGTGAATAGATATAGTTCATATGAAGATTATCTAGGATGACGTCGAGTATGCTTCATCCTTGTTTAAATGAATTAATGATGTTGAGTATGCTTTATGTAGGTCGTATGTTAAATGTGAATTTGATATGGTTGTTCATATGTATGAGCATATATGCTAATAAGAATATGAATGTAATGACATGAGTGTATAGGAATCATGTCAAGATGGATGGGAGCGTTGAAGTCCAACGGGCTAAGAAGACTCAATCAAGTAAGCGAACGCAAATACGGACGCGCAAGGTAAGTGAATCCCGGACTTACACTTTAGATGTAAAATGTATTGTAGTAAGATGATTATTGTGAAACGTGTGAGAAAGTATGAGACAATGGAAGTAATAAGGTAAGTTTACGGTAAATGAGTCGAAAGTAGTTAAGAAATAGTTTCTATTAAGTGTAGGTAAGAAAGAATCTTACGTGATGATATTATGCATAAAGATGAAATAAGTAGTTATACGCGTAGGTATGGGTATAATTGTAAGTAAGCAATTGGGACTCATAGGAGAGTATGACTATGAACACGTAAGTGTGGATAATTATGTGTATACAATTTACATGTATAGATGGGTGTGTTTAGGATTTACAAGTAATATGTGTAGAATGTAAATTTGTAAGTTCATATGAGCTTTGTTTATCTTAAATGTAATTTTACGAGTAGTGGTATTTGGTACTATGGATTGTTGTAAATGTTCATAACGGGTCAAAGGATGTAAATATATTGGAAAGCATGTTATGTAGCGATTCATTACGAATGGGTCGAAAGGTGATAAGTTGGATGTTTCAAATGGAAGTAAAGATGCTAATAAGGTAACATGTTATGTTAACGGGACGAACAATGATAGGTAATTTAAAGGATTTTAAATTACTATGTATTATGAACTAACAATG
Organism: Helianthus annuus; assembly: GCF_002127325.2. Taxonomy (NCBI): domain Eukaryota; kingdom Viridiplantae; phylum Streptophyta; class Magnoliopsida; order Asterales; family Asteraceae; genus Helianthus; species Helianthus annuus. Next base: position 1,555,240 of record NC_035442.2, on the reverse strand, counting down.
TTGTTGTTATGAATGTTAGGTAAATCTATTGCTTGATGCGGCGCACCCGGACCGAGCACACACGACGTTGACCTTAATACGCTTCCGGTTCAAGTTGTTTCTTTTGAATGGTCGAAACGTCCTTTTGTGTAGGAAATGTTAAACTAGTTATTAGGATGATGGTAGTAGTTTGAGGTTAAACTTTATTTTGATTAGTGTCATAGAATGTATCTTGAATGGTTTCGTTAAAAAGCAGGAAAATGTTCACTTTACGAATGGGTCATGTCAAAATTTTTCCAAACATTTGTATGAACTTTATGTTATTGTCAAAAGTAAAAAGTGGGCGTTTCAAGTTGGTATCAGAGCATAGGTTTGAGGGATTTAAGCATTAAGTGCTTGAACTCAAACTGAAAGCTCGTGAGAAGTGTGTGTTCGTTCCGTGGCGCAAGGCAAGTAAGTATTTTAAAAGTTGAAATTTTTGCATTACAAATAATTTAGTTACGGAATGTTATGGAATGGTTACGGGATGTTGTGGAAAGATGTGGGATGAATCGGATCAGTTTGAGGGTTAGAACGGGTCAAATGAAATGGGAGCTAAACATTAAGTTACATCAGATCTGGCGCTGCACACAGGTGTGTCGTTAAGTGACACAGCTGTGTGGACCGTGGATGCTTGTTGCTGAGATCAGAGTGTGTGGCAAGGCTGACACAGCTGTGTGACATTGTACTCAGATAACCAACACAGCTGTGTCTGGGCAAAATTTCCACAAACTTCATATTTTCTTGAGTTTTCCGCAATGAATCACCAACAAGCTTTCCAAAACTACAATAATCAAATAAAACACAATTAAATGTCGATTCAATAGAAATATGTAACCAGAAATATATATAAAGTGGTATGTGTGATTGATACTAACAATGATGAATATTGAAAGGTGAGCTTGTTGGAAAATGAGGACGTTCTGCAGCTGCGGGCTAGCACGAAGGTTATGGCGCGTGATATGCTAGGAAAAAGGGACCCCAGGTATACAAATTTTAAATTTGGTAAGTACCGGTAGGTAGCATACCCATATATACGAGGGTGAAATCCTTGAAGGATTCATATGAGTGTGGCACGAACTTAAGACCGGTTCCCTGGACATAAAGTGCTAATTCTCATGAAGGCACGAGACTAGCATGTGGATTGCACGCTTGGCCAGTGTGCAAAAAGCATAGGACGCTCGTGAGGCCATGAGAAGCATCACGTGTATGTCCAGACGAACTGGGAATAGGGGTCGTGTGGGAGGGAAAGAAAAGGGGTCCAACGATTCTTAAGAATCGGGTTGAACATGAGAAAGAAAGAAAAGAATGGAAAAGAATGAATGAGAGGTTTGAATTCGTGAATGAATTCAAACATGAATGGAATGCAAAGAATGGAAAGAATGAATGAAGGTTTGAATCCGGGTGTGAATACGGATCAAAATTATGAAGAATGGAAGGAAGGAATGAACGGATCAAGTTCGCGGAAAAAGGATAATTCGATGCAAGGTAAGTAAAGTTTACGCTCATTTCGTAGAATGCTTCTTTGTTTTATGGGTGGTAAGTAAGATAAGGTGAATTTGAAATACGAGGTTCCGACACGAAATGATACGGTTCGGAGCGAGTGAAAATGATAAAGACCATGCTTAATGGTAAAAAGGGGTAAAATGGTAATTTAGCCATGGAATGACGAAGGTACAATGAGTTTTGAAAGATTTTGATATGATGTATGCCATAATGAAATTAATAAGGGTGAAAGGGTAAATTAGTTATGTGTAGGTAAATGTATAGGGAAATTTAAAAAAAAGGGCACCCTATGGCGTAAGCAATGATGGGTTGAATGTGTAAGGGAAAGGTTTAAGGATTATGACCATATGGTGAAAATCTGTAATGAGTCAAATGAGAGAATTAGTAAGTAAATACCACTTTATTTTCAATGCAAAAGGTTTGGGTCGTTTAGACCAAATGGATTAATTAATGATGATATAATCATTGACGATGACGACTAAGGAACGTTCGTTGAGTTTTATGCTCACAGGATGTATAGCGCATGGGAAGTTCGTTGCTATTATTTAGTAATTAAAAATGCAAGGTACTTAAGCGGGTCAATGCCTTGACTCGAGTCAGGTATGTGTAAGTAAAATTTTAGTAAAGATGTGTGATTTGGGTCAGTTACGTAGTTGAAAGTCCCTCGTCGTAAAAGAAGGGCTAAAATTTACCAAAAAGCCCTCGAAAGGCAAATTGGGTAAACGACCCTCAAAGGTAGTTTGGAAATAAGTTTTACAAATGAATACACCTTTTTGGTCGCGAAGAGGTGAAAGGTATATGCCCTTTTGCTTAATGCCTTGTAATGGGCATTTTTCGTAAATTGTCAAACCGAAGGGTAAAATGTGGAATATTAGATTTTAACAAGGTAGATCCACCACAGATATAGTTGTGGTGGAAGACGAAAGAAGTCTTAGTGTGAAAATAGGAGGCATGAAAAGTACAAGCGAGATTCGGGCTAAGTGCTTAAATCTCATTAAACGGGTCGAATAATACTTAAATGAATATTTAGTCGAAAGCTTGTAAGTTAAGAATCTTCCTAATCCGGGTGTGGGATTTTGAGTCCATATGAAAGAGAACTAAATTTTGGTCATATAGGAAGAAACGGGAGGTTGAACGGGTAAACGGTTCAAAAGTTATGCGCGTTTAAGTATGCAAGAACGACGGAAAAAAAAATCTGCTGATGTGCAGGTTCCACCGTAAATTACGGTGTGTACCGTAATTTACGGTGGGTACTGGGGATAAATGCTTGCACCGTAAGACAGGGGGTTTGCACCGTAACAAGGTTGCCACCGTAAGTTACGGTAGTACCGTAATTTACGGTGGAGGTCAAATTGGGCAAAAATATGTATGACATTGTGTAATCATTTTGGGATGCACTTTTTGGCCGAAATCAAATTGATGCAGCTCGACCCCAGCCAGGGGCTCTGCCCCCGAACCCCCGTTAGTATAGAAAGGTATGTACGTACGTATGAGTTATGTATGAATGCATGCAAGTATGAAGTAATGTATGAAAGATATGCACCTATGAAGTTACATAGTAATGTATGCACGTATGAGGTTATGCATGATTGAACACACGTATGTAGAAGATGTAGGAATGTATGTACGTATGAAAATGCGTATGTAGGTAAATACGAATGTATGCATGAGTGTATGTGTAAATGTAGAGATGAAGTAATGTATGAACGTATGTGGATATGTATGAAGTAGGCACAAATGTATGTACGTATACATGAAGAAAGAATTATCGTCTATGAAGGTATGAGGGGTATGTATGAATGTACGCATGTACGTATAGGTGTAGGAATGTATGCAAGTATGCATATAAATATGTATGAATATATGCACGCATGTACGCTTGGCGACATGGTGATCTCGGTCCAGTTGCGGTCCCGAGAATCTTTCTTTGGTGCCCGGTTGTCCCGTTGAGGACTGCGTTTCCTCGGGTCAAACGGGTTGGTCCGCGGGACATATGGTTTGGAAATATCGCTATTCCCTACGTTCCGGTTGCGTTTATTGTTACGCTTGGACCCTTGGTTGGAAGTTTCGGCCTGGTGTTCTGCCTTTTCCATATGCGGCTCGAGGGACCGCTGTGTCTGGGCATATGTCTTGACTGCGGCCATGACATCTTCCCATTTTTTAGGCAAGCCTTCTTTGCCGGAGATGGTCATAACTACCTGCTTATCTTTCACGGCCTTGATGAAATGGTTTCGTGCCATTTGATCTGCCACGTCGCCTATTTCTAGGCACTCTTTATTGTATCGGACAACGAATGCTTCTAGGGATTCGTTGTCTCTGCGCCAGATATTCATAACGTCCAACGAGTCACGCGCGTGACGTCGTTGCTGGCTGAAATGAGCGAGGAACTTTGCATGAAAGTCCTCGAATGAGGCCAGTGATGCCACTGGCAAAGAATCGAACCAAGCCCTGGCCAGACCCGTAAGGGTCTTAGGGAAAAAATTACACCAAGTGGGTTCGTCCCACTGGCCATTGCACCCTGCGCCTATGAAAATGTTCATGTGGTCGTCCGGGTCGGATGAACCACTGTATTTCCCAACGTTGAATGGGAATTTTGTTGTGGTGACATGGGCGTGGGCTATTCGCGGGGCGAATTTGAAGTTTTCGGCTGCAGCCTTTGGTCTGTAGGGTTTATTCTCAGGGTGCTTTGCAGCCCTGAGGTATGTACTGCGGGGGTGAGTGGGAGGAACATAGTTGCGTCCTCCCGGTCTGCTGCAGGTGTCATGCGAATCCCCACAATATGTACGGTCGTCCGGGTCGGTACGACCATACCCTTCGGTGTATGGTTGTGGGCCCAACCGGCTCTGAATTCCAGAGCCATGTCGGGATGTGGATCGTTGCCTGTCCTCGACGTAAGGACCTAGGCGAGTATGCACTGGTCCCCTGGTGTGGGACCCGTATGCGGAATCGTCCTCGTTGATTGTATGGACCGAACAGTAGGATGATCCGCGGTCTTCACGTCTGCTTCTCGAAGCTGGACGTGAATGCGCCCTGCCTTCGTATTGTAAAATACGATCGGCAGGGGTGTGCGGTGCTGGGGTCGGCCCAGCTTGTATTTGCGCTTCCGCACAAGCGCGGTTGTATGTTGCGGCCAGTGGGGTGGCCTGTTGGTCATACCAGGCGTGGGGGTCCATGTTCGGGGGGATCACAGATGCGTATTGTGATAAGTCGTGTCCGAACGTTAGGGATGGACCCCATTGCGTTGATGTGCCGACGTGTCCGGGTTGCGATGTTGAGGGATTGACCCCAACCGGACTTAGATTTGTGGGATTTTGGTTATCCCCAGTGTTGTTTTGGTGATCAGTCATGATCGTGAGAGAGGGAAAAGGTTGGTTGGAAAAGTGCTAAGAGTAGCGGTGGGCGCCAATGATGAAACAATGGTTAACCGGGCAGGGTTAACTCACTGGTCTCGTCAAGAAGGGTTAATCCCTTCCTCTCGAGGATCGCTGGCTGGATCACCGGTGGGTTGATCTCCTGCACAAGGAAACAAACCGTGACTCGTAACAAGGAGGATGGGGTGGGGGGTGCTCCTTGTTACCACTCTCCGGCGTGAGAATCAGTAGTTTGCTTGAGAAGCAAAGTAAGATAGTAGTAGTAGTGAGAGAGTTGTGAAGAGATACCTAAAACCTGGTTTGGGGTTGGTATTTATAGCCGAGGAGTGAAGGAGGAGGTGGAAGGATAGACTGACGGCATGCTGCACCTTTGCAGGTGTGTCAGACATGTCGGCCGGGGAGACGACGCCACGTCAGTCTGTCGCTTACGTAGACCTGACAGGTGACTGCCATTGGTTCCACTTGCACTGTGGTGTCAGTCCCACTTGTTGAGCGTATATGATGCGGTGCTAGCCGCATCGCTGCCTGCGTAACATCTGATGTTATCGCGTCTCTTGCTTGTGATCAAGAAATACGCGAGATGCGGTGCTGGCCGCATCGTCGCCTGTGGTGACTGTTGCTGTTATCCAGCTTCCTTGTATTGATAGAAGTGTTCACTGGACGCGGTGCGAGGCCGCATCGCTGTGAATACTTCCGTTTTCATACATCAGATGTGATGCTATGTCGCATCACTCTACCGTTCTCATGTTCCATGTAAGTCCTCCTTCATCACTAGATAGATTGGATTCAACCCTTGTGTCGACGCGTTCTCGCATGGGCACAAGTAGGTTGTTAGCTGGTGGGGGTTTTGATAAGGGTAATGGTCACTCGCGGTCGATGCTGACGCGAGATCTGGGACCATACCCCTTCAGGTGTTTTTCAAAAAAGTTTTGTATTTTTCATTTTCAACCCAAATGTCCTTATCTTTTGCATTTAACCCCTTTAACTCATCTTTTACAATTCAATCCCCACACTTTTTATTTTTAACTTCCGTCCCCCATACTTTTCATGTTTCGCAAGTTTTTCGTTTCGTTCTAAATTTTGCGAGTCAACACGCCACAATGTGCGTGTGTGGTTCAACCGTTTTTCGTCTGTTTTTTCCCATTTGATAGACCAGTCACAACGCGTCTATTTTTCTTCATTTAACATGTTCGTCATAACGTGCGGGTCCTACATCGACTTAGTTATTATTTTCAACGTTTAACGTTTATGGCTAATTTCTTCGCATTAACACGTCGCAACGGGCGGGCGTGTGCGTGTGTGGTTGAACGATTTTACGTTTGTTTTTCGTTCGGTGTTGTTTTTTTACTGTTTTTATTTTATTTTTACGAGCTCTTCTAATGTTGGTGGTCGTTGTCAGTGGTGTGGCATTAGTGCTACTTGTCACGATTTTAAGAACGTATTTAGCCTATAAAGTTATTACTAATAATTTGTTTCGAGTTTACCATTATACCCCCTTTACTTAAGAAAAAACTAACTTTTTACGTGCATATTTTTGTGTACGTGTCAACATAAATTCGATTTGCTCTACATTTCGACGTAAACTTTTTCTGGAAACGATTCAGGTTAAATGTAATACATTTTCATTTAAAAAAAAACTATTTTTTTTCGTGCACATTTTTGTTTACATTTCGGTATAAATTCGAGTTGGTGTATGTTTCGACGTAAACTTTTTTGGAGAACGACTCAAGTCAAATATAATATGTTTTCGTAATTATTTTATGAATGCTTTGTAAATTTTGTTTTGATCGGAGTGGAGTCAAATTGTGGTTTCTTTTTTTCCCTTTTTTTAAACGCTCTAATTAATCTCTTTTGATTATACGTGTTAACTTTTTCGTTATACCCGTTACATTTTGTATGTATAAGTAGGGTCACATGTAAAACGTTATGATTGTACACTATAAATTTGATTACTTTATGTTTTGATCCAATCACATTGTTTATATAGGTTACATTGAGATTGAGTTAAATCGATTATGTCGAAACACGTGTTTTCATATGGTTAACGCATCACATAACGTTTGAACTAATTTATTTGATGTTTGCGATGTACCCGCGCTGCAACGCGCGCGGGTGTTATTGCTAGTTTTAATAAAATAAAGTAAACTTCCGTTTCGCTCCCTGTGGTTTGGTCACTTTAACGGTTTTGCTCCAAACCTTTAAAAATAGCCATTTTACTCCCTGATGTTTCAGTTTTTTTGCCAATTTGCTCCCCGCCTCTAACTCCATCCAAATTGTTTGTTTTTCCATTTTGCTCCCCGCAGGGAGCAAACTGGCAACAAAACCAAAACATCAGGGAGTAAAATAGCCATTTTTAAAGGTTTGAGGCAAAACCGTTAAAGTGACCAAACCATAGGAAGCAAAACAGAAGTTTACTCTAAAATAAATTAAAATAAGTAGCTTTCTTTCTATCATGGAAAAATAGAAAAAAATGAATCCTAATTTTGAGAAAGAAAAGACTTATAGTATAAATCTCAATGTTTTAAAAACTGGTTCAAACCGGCCGGTTATACCGGTTGAACCGTCCGATAAAACCGGTTAAACCGCCTGGTATATCCGGTTAACCGTTTTTGAGTCAAATCCGGTATGGTATAAAACTTGGTTCAAACTGGCCGGTTGTACCGGTTGAACCGTCCAGTAGAACCGGTTAAACCATCCGATACACCCCTTACAAAATTATTTTAATCTAATATCTCTATTAGAGATGTTACTTTTACGTAAAAAAAAGTATCCTTGCTTTAACTAAATTATTTTGTTTCAAATAATTTGAATATTAAGACCGGGAAAATAATAAATAATTTGGACATGTTGGATTTTGGAAAAAGAACAAATGGGTTAACTCATCCCTTACAACATGTTCGCCACCTCATTTGGGCATTATTGATCAAATTTTCGTAAAAAAAGATATAGAGTTTTATGTCAATATTTGTCTTTGATCAATTGACATTATTGATCAATTTTTTACTGAAATAAATAATAGTGAGTAATGCATTATTCAATTTTGGTAGGGATGGCTTAGGCACTACTTGTACATATGCCATGGATATGTGTGGTTCCCTCATCAAGCTTCTGTTGCACTTCACCCTTGTTGTGTCGTTGCCAGTTGCCACTAGCACTAACTTGCCACCTTACACGTCCTTTGCCAATGCCGCAACAATACCAACCACCCTAGTATATTATTATTGTTTAAAAAAACAAACCAGGTATTGAGACTTCATCAAATTTGTTAAATCCTACTAAATAATAATAATAATAATAATAATAATAATAATAATAATAATAATAATAATAATAATAATAATAAAAAATCGAGTTGTCAAAAATAAAATTGTTGGACCTTGAGTAATTTAATGATTATTCTATTTACCTATAACTACAAAACATATAGAGGGAAATAGTGTTTAATAGGCGTTGGTGGATTTTGGCGGTGACAAATCAGTGGATGCCACATGACATCCACTGAATTGTATTTTTTTTTTTTTTTATTTATTTTATGTTTTTCACTAGACCTGGCAAACGGGTTGGGTCGGGTCGGGTCGGGTCATGGGTCAAAACGGGTTCGGGTCAAAACGGGTTCGGGTCCAAACGGGTCAATTATAAAAAAGGGTTGTTTTGGTTCGGGTCGAAACGGGTCCGGGTCAGAACGGGTCCGGGTCGGAACGGGTCTGGGTCGGAACGGGTCCAGGTCAGAATGGGTTTCGGGTCGGGTCGAGTCAGGTTTTTTTTTTACAATATAACTTTGGTGATCATACGGCCCGTAAGTACTGACCCGATAACCGATAACCCATTATAACACTACCCTAAATATATACTCGCTGTTGTACCAAATTGGAGTCCAGAGAAGCATTATCATCTTCAAATTATATTACAAGAATGATAACGAATTGATGACTTATCAACAGAGCTATTATACGAATATTTATATAAATAATTTTGTTCTGTGTATTAACGAGTCACACTAGTACGTATCTATTTTTTTTATTAATTGGTTTAGAAACTCAAAGTTTATATTCAATGTCATTTTCAAGAATTGTCTTTTTGATAAAGTTATTTTTTATCGAAACGGTACGGGTCGAAACGGTTCGCGTCGAAACGGTAGGCGTCGAAATGGTTCGCGTCGAAACGGTTCGCGTCGAGACGGTACCGGTCGAAACGGTACCGGTCGAAACGGTTCGCGTCGAAACGGTTCGATTCGAAACGGTTCGCGCCGAAATGGTACGGGTCGCAACGGTTCGCGTCGAACGGTACACGTCGAAACAGTTCTCGTCGAAACGGTTCTCGTTGAAACGGTTTGCGTCGAAACGGTACGAAACTCGTCCCGACCCGAAACTCGTCTCGGCCCAAAACCCGTTGCGATCCGAAACCCGTCCCGTGCAAAAACTCGTGTCGACCCGAAACCCAACCCGAACCGACCCCGTTCCGATCCAAAACCTGCGTCGTGCCGAAGCCCGTCTCGGCCCGAAACTCAATTTGAACTGAACCCGTTCCGATCCAAAACCCGTTTCGTGCCGTAACCCGTTTCGTGCCGTAACCCGTTTCGTGCGAATACTTGTGCCGGCTCGTAACCCATTCCGATCCGAAACCTGCCACGTTTCTTTAAGACATTAACCCACATCGACCCATTTCTTTAATGATGTCGACCCGCTTTGACCCGAAAATAACAAGATGGAATTTCAAGTGACCCATTGTGACCCATTTAGTTAAAATATCTTAACCAAACCAACCCATATAATTTTAAAAGCAACCCAAACCAACCCACTTGGAAGGCTTTGGGTCAAGATTGCCCCCTCTATTTTTCACGATCGCAGCAACCATTTATAAATAAGTAGAAACAAGTGTCAACCCAAAGCTAAGAGGTGTTGTTGTGGAAACTATGCTTGCTCCAAGATAAATTGACCTAGGTTCGAATCCATGCAACCTTTTTCCCTATGGTTTTTTACTTATTTAGTACAAATGATGAGATGATGACGAAGGATAAATGTAGATGGTCTAGAGAGTGGCACTGAGTAATATTAGAACTTGAATCTCTTGAATTGAGGTCGATCGTATTCATTAGAACTTGAATCCTTTATTGTAGAATTGAGATCGATCGTATTCGTTGATGTAAATAATGAGAAAAGAAAATGGTGCATAAACAAGTTGAAAAACAGTTTCTTAATTTAATTGTTAGGGTAATAAAATAAACAAAAGTTTAATAATATAAAAATATAGATAAAATATATGAAAGCACAAAAATATTTAATTAAAACACAAACATAAACGAACGCAAATGAATGAATGTTTACAAACACGTTCACGAACACAATCGAACGAACGAGACCTCTGTTCATGTTCGGTCATTTAACTAATCGAACATAATTTCTTCTTCATGTTTGTTCGTTTAATAAACGAACAAACATAATCGAACTTCCCATCAAACAGTTCACAAACTGTTCTCTCAATGTTCGATTCGTTTACAGCAACCCGACAGGATTTGGTGAGTGTTTGGCGCTCGCCAGCCCAGTAGGGATCGGGTAAATGGGTCGGATCCGATAAATAATCCGGGTCGCACCGGTTTAATCAGGAACTCCAAAACCCTAATATCCCAAATTGTAAACCCTCGATCTTCTTCTTCTTCTTCTCACTTTTAACAGAAGCATCGACTCTCACTGGTTAGTTGAATACCCATCATTTAATTTAACCCTAAACCTCTTCATTCATCTTAACAAAACTACCCATTTCAAATCTATCAGTATGTGTTTCAAATTTATCACCAATTATTTGAAATCTGTTGTGCAGGGAGGCAAAAATGGCGTTGGGATTATTACTCGGAATAGCGAGGGCCTACAGACGAAAACGAACATCTTCACTCAACATTCTCACTTCGAAAACAGGACCTCGTGATTATTACAAGGGGAAGAACTGTAAACCTACTGGCTTTCACACTCGCAAAGGTCCTTTCTTTCACTGTTTTTATATGATTTTTACTTGGTTTTTTAATTTAAATTAATATATTGATTGTATCTAGATTGAATGCTTTGTATACAGTTTGAAATGGTTTATGATTTTTGTTGGTTTTAAAAAGCGTCTAGTGTTTTGATCACGAGATCCCACACGCATCGCTTATGCGAGGCGTTTATTATCAGAAAACTACTAAAAAGTTGTTTATAGATGGTCTGATTTGTGCAAATACTTAGAACCCATTGCTCGATCGATGCTTAGGTTTGAAAAGGTAGATTCTTGCAATCACGGTACACTTTGTTCAAATGCTGGTCAACTGCATAAGGCGCCGCTTCATAGCGTAGCACGTGATGCGTGCATCATGCAATCGGGCTAATTGCACCGCGCGACGCGATTTCATCACTGCATCATGTGATGTGATCAATATTAAAACCAGGATTAACATACGCCGTTTGTTGATAAAATTTCGTTTTATACTTTTATGAAACAAATTTGCTTACAGAACTGAAATATTGTATTGGTTAGGCTGGTTTGATTCATAGTTATTAAAGGCGCTAGGCGCACTCAAGGCGCATAGGCCTCGCCTGGGGCTTAGCCGCAAAGCACAAAAAAAGCGAGGGCTTGAGAAAAATAAAGCGCATAATGAAAAAAAAATTTAAAATATATTGTGTATTAGAAAAAGAATACTATTCTTCAAATAAAATAAATAAAATCTATTATATAACACTTTATATCATCTATTTAGTACCAAAAGTTCTAAATATTAGTGTATTAGTGTAGACAAGTAGTTTCCTTAGATAAAAGTAGAAATCTTGCTAGAATCTTGTCAGAATTTAGAGAATTTGGCCGGAATGGGTGCCTGAACCATCAACTCGAGAATTAAAGCGCAATTTCCTCGACTTAAAGCGCAACTGCCTCGCCTTGCCTGAAAAATGGGCCTAGGCGCAAGAGGCGATGGCTTTTAACAACTATGGTTTGATTGATAAACTGAAATACGACCCCATGTATTTATTCATGTCAACCTAGAGTTGGGTCAAAATCTGGTTGTTCAAGTGTTATGCTTGGTCCATTTAAACTCTAATAATTTATCTAAACAGGTTAATCAGGGTGGCGGGTTGTAATCAATGGGTTAAACGGGTCATAAACTGGTTGGTGGGTTGTTTTTGATAAGTTATATAATTTTATTTTAACGTTAAACGGGTTAACGGGTCGACCTGTTTGTTCGAAATGGTTTAAACAGTTCAACTGGAGCATGATCTGATAATTTACCGGTTAAACTAGTCAACCAAACATGAGCTGTTTATCAAAATGGTTAGAAACGACAACCCGAAACCTGATTATTTTCATGTTGTGTCTGTGCTTTGTCTAACGCCTACACATATATATTCAATGGGGAAAGTGAATATAGTGCTGTTAGATGTGTAACCTTAGACGCGAAACCAATCAAAACCATAGTTTTAAAAAACGGCTGAGGCGTGCGCCTCGAGCCGAAACACCCAAAAAACGATTCTGAGGCGCGCCTCAGGGGGTTTATGTTGTACATGCACCTCAGAGGGGCTGAGGCGCTAAAAAGGCTGCGCCTCAGGGGTTTTTGATACTTGTTTTTGATGTTTTTGAATTTTTGTGTCAGTTTCAAGCAATTTATGTCTTTTTTATGTGTGTTTTTGATCATTTTGATGAATTTGATGATGAATTTAGTTAGTATTATTATTTTTATAAGATATATAATTTTTATATTTAATTTTTAATTCGGCCTCGCATAGTTGTTAATTGCGACCATAGCGGTCGCTATAGCGCGCTTTATGGCGAAGCGTCCAAGTGTCGCTAAGCTGTTCATGGCGATGACTAGCAATTTTTTTTTAAGTTTCTCACCTCTCGTCTGGGCCTTGGCTTTAATACAAAAAAAAGAATAAAAATAAAGGTTAAACTGTGCATGGGCCTTGGCTTTAATACAAAAAAAAAGAATAAAAATAAAGGTTAAATTGTGCAAAAACTGGCCCACGCGGGCCTGGGGTTTTCGGAGCTGCATTCGTGTCCGCAGGACGTGCACAAGTTCAATTAAATTTCAATTCAGAAACTCATTTTTTGTCGCTATTCGCTATCGACAACTATGCCGCCTCGGGCTTACGCCTCGTGAGGCGAAGGGAAAACACCTCAAAACTCGTTTCCGTTCTTTTAAACCTTGATCCAAACTACATAGCTTTGACTAAAAACAATAAAAATACAATTTTTTCCTTAGTTCTCAACAGTCTGATCTCACACCCGGTCGATCTAGAGCAGTTCTTCAAATGATTTTGGTCACTAAACCCCGTTTGGCAATTGATTCGTTCAATTTTGCAATTCCTAAAACTCTTTCAATTAAAATCTTGTCTTCACCTATGTTGCGATGCTCTGTTTTCATTTCTATCTGCAGTTTCAAATGGACACTGTTTAATCACACTCAGTTCAGTCCTTAACAAATCGAGCACCAGGCCACTGTTTAGCGAACCCTTATAATTGATTCGTAAAATACTAAATATTGGTTAGAACCATTATAATTTTGATACATGGTTCCCTTTGTAATGATTTTTTCTTCTGTCTCATTCTAACAAATAAAAAAGTATGAATTGATGAGTTGTGATATTTTCTCGTTTATAGGAATGGGCTCGTAAGTGGGGCTGCAAACAAACCGAACGAACACGAACAAGACCTTGTTCGTGTTCGTTTGTTAAGAAATATATGTGTTCGCAAACCGTTCACGAACACTTATCGATCGAGATTTTATGTTCGTGTTCGTTTGTTAAGGAAATGAACTTGTTCGTGTTCGTTTGTGTTTGTTTGTTAATTTTAAGCAACGAACGTTGACGAACACAAATGAGCACAAACTGATGTTCATGAACATAAATGGAAACAAACGAACACAAACAATCGTCCATGAACAGAATATATAATACACTGACACTTATTAGATATTTAATTTGTCGGAATTTTGAAGTATCTAAATATATATAAAAACTAAAAACACAAATGAACTATCGAACACAAACGAGCACGTTACTGAACGTTCACGAACATAAATGAACGAACACGACCTCTGTTCATGTTTGTTCATTTAACTAAACGAACGAAATTTCTTGTTCATGATTAAACAAACGAACACAAACGAACTTCCCGCCGAACGGTTCACGAACTGTTCGCCGAACGTTTGGTTCGTTTGCAGCCCTACTCGTAAGTTGTATATAGCAAAACATCAACAAGGGCTTTTGCAGCAAAATCGTTTAACTTATTCATACTACTGAATTTCTCTTTTTTCCTGTGATCATGAGTGATCTTTTATTTCTTTTGTGTTGACTAGAGCTGGATAGTCTACTGTGAAGGCTGCAAAATTACATCACTTTAGTCGGAGTGACTGTTGCCCTCATGCTTGTGTGAATTGTTAAACTAATATGAAGAAAATACAACTGATTACTAGATTACTGAGAGAGCAAAAATATGAACATATTGTTTTAATGACCAATAGTTGAAGACTGTGATCAATGAACAAAAACCATGAAAAACGTGAAATATACACGAAATTAAATCTTTCAAGATTAGTGAATATTCAGAATTTGATTAATTAGAGTGTTTAGGATTTGGGATTGGACTCCATCAGAAATTGATCAATGTTAGTATGTGATTCGTAAGCAAACAAACTTTGGGATCCATAAACAATTCAAAAGCAGACGAATGATCCACGACGTATCTCCAAGTTCCGTTAATACTTTTCTTATACACCCTTTAATAAGGGATGAAGATGAGAGGGCCGTCCTAGAAATTTGTAAGTGGATGAAAGAAACAGGAACGTGATTTATGAATTGGGTATCACATGGAGGTGGTTTTAATTGAACTAGGAGATTTTTAACGAAACTACGTAGTTTTGATTGGTTTCACGTCTAAGGTTACACGTATAACAGCACCATATTCACTTTCCCCGTATTCAATTTGCATCTTTTGTTTGAACTGACAGAATATAATAATCAGACTCTTGTGGTCGGCTACATATGTCTGTTTTTAAGACATTGCACCTTATATCATGTTATGTTACACCTTTCTGTATTTGCAATGTGGATTATATGTTTTTATTCTACATTTGTGTAGGTGGTTACGTTGTGGTGCAAGAGAAGTTGCCAAATTATGTGGTTCCGGATTTGACCGATTTCAAGGTGATCATACTTGCCTTTGTTTATAGCCTGCCTCGTTAAATAATATTGAACACATGCATCAGCGGGTCCATTTGGATTGTGTTTTATTAAAAACGGGTCTGATGAAAAAGTTTAGCTGAAGGAGGGGCATGCCAAATGGGTCAAAAGTCGCCCAAAATCTTTTTAACTTTTACGATTTTTTAAATTTTTTTAAAAGGAGACAAATATGTTAGGCGGGCCGACTCAGCGCAGCCTAACTCTTTTGACGAGTATTAGATAATGACTCATTTTGACCCGTTACCCTACCTACCCATGGCACTATATTCTCTACATGTTCCACAAATTAGAAAACCAAAATATTAAATAATCTGGCTACTGACCATAGTTATCAATAGCGATCGTGGCGATTGCTATAGCGCGCTAAGTAGCGTATAGGTATGGTGTCGCTATTAGGGTTGTAGCGATGGATAGCGAGAATAGCAACACTTTTTTTTATTATAAATAGAAATTAAATATAGCTATAAAATAGTTGAATTTTAAGTTTTTGGTAAATATACATGTAAAATAGCATATATATCAGGGTATTTTGATATAATATACGTATAAAATTTGTAATTTTTTTTGTAGTGTATCGCTATCTATAAAATACCTTATCGCTATTTGTCGCTATTCGCCATTAACAACTATGTTACTGACTAAACTCGTAACGATTGCAGTTGAAACCCTATGTTTCCCAAGTTGCTATCAACGCCAATACGACG
This sequence comes from Helianthus annuus, assembly GCF_002127325.2. Lineage (NCBI taxonomy): Eukaryota > Viridiplantae > Streptophyta > Magnoliopsida > Asterales > Asteraceae > Helianthus > Helianthus annuus. The sequence goes on along the minus strand of NC_035442.2, from coordinate 1,539,445 downwards.
GATGCCGGTGCTAGTAAGTGAATTACACTTGCAGAGATGTTTGGAAAGCTAGAAAATAAGCTGGTTTATTTTTCTGATGAATTCATCGGATTTAATTATGGGATATGATGTTTTGAATTTATATCAATTTTTCTGAAGGTTTCCATGATGTTTTTTGATGATGAAAGTTATATATAGACTAACAACACAAACTTTGAACAAGACTGATAGGCATTATCAGATTTAATTATGGGATATGATGTTATTTGGTTATTGGTTTACTTTGGTCTAGTCGGAAAACCAGTTAAAACAAATGAAGGCCGAATGGGTGGTAATTACCACCTAATAGTCATAACCTCTTGAAGGACACCTGCTCATTGCAAGCTGCGATTTACCTCGGTTTGTAGCATTATATTGGGTGGTTTTGTGAGTTTAAGTCCGGGTTCTCATGGTCACCGGAAAAAAAACTGAACCAAATCTTCCACACACCTTTTGCCGTTTTTTGGTGCTTGAAGATCATAAACGTTAACCAAAATCTCCTTGACTGACATGCAAGCGGCAAGCGAGGGAAGATTAACCCATACCCTAACAGACCACCATAACGACTTCGCCATTAAACATGAGACCAGGGAATGATCCAACGATTCCTGCTTATACCCACATCTTGGACGTAATACATTTGTGATTGCGACTCCTCTTTGGCGTAGGCAAGCCGTGCTCTACAGTTTTCCATGTGTAACTGGTTTTGGGGGATCGAAAACCATAATCTATGTAACTGGTTAGGTTATTTTAGGACCGATTAACCTATAATCGGTTATTAATAACCGTTTTTCTAATAACTAATTAACCATTTTTATTGTTAAAAAACGCAAGAAATGGCAAAAAAAAAAAGTTTTTATGAGTGCAAAAAAAAAAAAAAAAAAAACTTCAAAACCTCGCTAAAAGTTTAAAAAAATGGATTGACTAGTTAACTGGTTATTTTAGGTTTAAAAAACTGGTTACTTAACGATATTTGTTCTAAATTTCCAGACCGGTTTCTAACCTACGGTTAAATAAGGGTGAGCGGAGTGGGGTGGTAAACACAGCGGTATTGAGGTTTACCGATCGGTAACACCGCCGCCATCCGTGTTTACCGTTTGGTAATGAAGTGGGGCGATGAACCATCACCGATTCGGTGAGGGGGGGGGGGGGATGAGTGTGTGTTGGGGTCTATTCCTTCTCAACCAATCACGTATTTTTTCCTTTTTTTTAATAAAATAGTTTACCTAAACCCTATTAGGTAAACCACCGCCAACGTTTTTGAGCATTAAGTAACTTATTTAGGTGAATTGACATGAACAATGTGTGATTGGATGAATTAGAAGTTTACCTATTTGGAATAGGTAACCACTCTCTTCACCCTAATAACCTAAACCGGTTTCTATATTACCGGTTACAAACCAGTTTTACACACTTCGATTCCAATCGAGGACAGGTAATTTTAGTCATGTGTAATTAGGCTATTTTGTTTTACTTTCTGATAATTACTTCTTTTAGAAACCAGTTTTCATATTACTTGAAATTGATTACTTTTAAAGAATTAGAAGTAGAAGTAGATTTTATTCTATAGTCAAATGAGACTTTACGTCAGTTTTGTGACAAGTCTTCAATCATAAATTAAAATTCCAAATTTTATTTGATTAGATATGAAAATTGCAAGTTTGCCACCACTAAAAAGGAATAACGAAACATCTAGCTAGTTTCAATCCAACCGACTATTTTGTTGTGTATATTAGTCGTGATCTACACTTAAACTTGACTTCCAGAGCGTTGACCAAGTCTTCTCACAAATATTTCAATATTCTAACGATATTTAATGTTTGTTACCAAACCAGTCACAAGTTGCGACGTGTTTATTTTTATGAAATGAACGCATTTATTATGAAATGATATAGATTTTTATGAAATGAGCGCATTTATTACCAAACTGGTCACAAGTTGTGATGTGTTTATTTTTAATTTGTGACCACATTTATTTACATACTATAAATTTGCAACATCTTTATGCATTGACGGATTGTATCTAATGCTTAGTTACTAAGACTAGTGGGTATGGGGGCCGGCTGAGGCCCGGCTAGGACCGGCGCCGGTCCCCCACACCGCCCCCGACAGCTCCGGCTCGGCAAGGCCGGCTCCCCACAGCCGGGGTTGCCGGTCCTCTCCTTCTTTTCCTTACACACACACACCTATACATATATGCATATATATATATAAAGGGGCTCATCCCCCACCCCCCTCGGTCCATCCCCTTGAAGCCTTTCCTACGTGGCGGTGACGTGGCGGCCCATCCCCGTGGGGATGAGGCTCTCCATACCTTCTAGTCTAACAAGTTGTAACGTACTCATGAACATTAAATTTGATTTGAGCATGAGTTTTTAAGGTGTACTATGATCTCTAATGAATTTACAATCTGGCCCTCGTATTTAGTTAGAAGCATAAATAACTAATTTCGTTTCCGTGATTTGCATTAGAAGCGTAAATAACTAATTTCGCTTCTGTGATTTGCTGAAAATAACTATTACACTTAAATATTTCAAATCTTGCCAAAACATTACTAATGGTTTCATTTTCATTTCAATTGGACCCACGCCCACTAACCCCATCTAATCCACTGTTAAGTTTTGATGAAAAGACAAAAATGCCCCTTTGTTATAATCCAATATATTTTAGAGTAAACTGCAATTTTACCCCCTGAGGTTAGGGGTCATTGGCATGTCTACCCCCTAAGGAAATAATTGCAATTTTACCCCCAATGTTCAGTGTTATGTCGCAACCTTACCCCCTGTTAACAGATTCTGTTAAGTCAACGTTTCTTTTGACTGTTATAATGTGTGAAAAGTCGTTTTTGCCCCTGTCTTATTAAATTATATAAAAAATCAAGAATCAAGTTCATCATCATCATCATCAGTTCATTCTTCTTCATCATCATCATCATCAGTTCATTCATTCTGGGTGTTCTAGATCCACAAATCACCTACAAACAATTACTCTCATAATTCATTCAACGTCAAATTTACACAAATCATCAAACCCTAAGTGCCCTAACAACAACAACAACAACAAATCCAAATCCATAACACAAATCACAAAATCAACGAAACAAGTTCATCATCATCATCATCATCATCATCATCATCAGGTTCATCATCATCATCATCAGTTCATCATCACCACCACCTCCTTCTCCTCTTCTGACCACCGCCACCATCATCCCACCACTGTTCATTCTTCATATTCAAAACATCCCCATCAATGGCGTAATATCAAATCCCAGATTCTTGCAATCTTGCGTGCTCAAAATAAACCCCAAAATGAGATTCTAATAATTTGATTATTGCTACAAGAAAGAAGCACACAAACGCAGTGATTATTGCTACAAGAAAGAAGCACACAAACCCTAGCCACCACTCCAACTTCTACATCATCTAATAACCCAGATCTGGAATAGGAACCACTGTAGGCGGCTAGGGTTAGGGTTTGGAATAGGAAGGAGGTGGTGGCTGAGTTGATGGGGATGTTTTGAATCAATCTTCATACAAAACAAACCCAGATCTAATAACCCAAACATCTGCACATGAACATGAACACAGATTCATAATAAATCTTCATACAAAACAAATCCCCTTTGACTTGTTCATAATCAATCTTCAAAAAACCCAGATTCATAATCAATCTTCATAAAACACCCATGAACATGAAAATTTTCATAATCAAACTTCCATCTCACAATACATCATCTTCATAAAACAAGAACACCCATGAGCAAGATCCAACCATAAGAACCAAACCGGACTCATAAACCCAAACCGAACTACCATCACCGTCCGTCGTCGTCAGGCGCAGCGGCAATGATGGCAGAGAAGTCGGATTTGGATGTGGGTTTGTGAAGAAAATAATTTGAGGAAAAATAGTGAAGTGGGTCTGGAAGAAAAGAAGGGTTTTTGGGGGTGGAATGATTGCAACAGCGGTGCCGGAGACGGTGGTGGTGAGGAGAAGTGGCGGCGGCGGAGGAGGGTCCGGAGATGAGCCGCCATCAACGACGGAGATGGCCTGGATTGATGGTGGATGTTCTTGGTGGTGGTAGGTGTTTCGATGGTGGTTAGTGGTTTCCGGGTTGGGGGTTCAGTTTGGTGAGGTGGTGGTCGGGTTTTGGTGGAGGTGTTGATGGTGGTAGAGGTGGTGGTCGGTTGATGGTGGTGGGAGGTGGTGGTGACTGAATGTTTGTGAGAGAGAGGGAGAGTGTGGTAGAGAGAGAGAGAGAGAGCGCTGTAGAGAGAGAGTGTGTTTGTGTGTGGTATAGAGAGAGAAAGTGTTATATATAATAATAACAATAATAATAATAATAATAATAATAATAATAATAATAAAAATAAATATTGGGTAAGATTACCAAAATACCCTCACCTAAAGGGTCAAACTACCGTTGACTATTAACAGGGGGTAAGGTTGCGACATAACACTGAACAGTGGGGGGTAAAATTGCAATTATTTCCTTAGGGAGGTAGACATGCCAATGACCCCTAACCTCAAGGGGTAAAATTGCAGTTTACTCTATATTTTATTATAAATATGAAAAAAGAAAACAAATCCCTCTCCCTTTCATCCTTTTCTCCTTCTAAGTCTTCTTTGCTATACATGCTGTCACTACCACCAACCACCAACAGCCACCATAATCACCACTAGCCTTCACCAACCACCACCGCACCCAATTGAATTTTGTTAAAAACAATGTTTTTTAATTTTATTTTAATTTTACCAATTTTTCATGAGTAAGTGTATAGGTCCCATGTGTTCCAGTATATTTAGGCAATCTAGGGTTCTTTTCACCCTTCGCTTGCAATTTTCAAATCAGGAACAAATCATTCAAATCGAGAATCCTCTCGAGTTTATGGAATGAAGAATCAAGGGTTTATGCAATTCGGTTTGTGATATCATATTCTAACAGATTAATTGTTGATTTTTTTGTTCCTTTTTTCGTTTAAACCTAAAATTGGCAATCAATTGGTAACAGAATTGAGAATGAATCGAGAACTAGCGTTTGCACTAAAAGCTCGATACCAGTTCGGTTGCTTCATTGGTTAGACTCGCTCGTTAGAAACTTCATCGACTCACTTTATTGACAGTAAACGGAGGAACAGAGAATTATTGTCTATTAACCGTGTGCGAAATTTGTTGGCGAAGTTCATGTGCATCAACAAAACAAAAGAGTTAAAACTAAGATTCCGGATGACGATTCCATAATACTGATAAATTGAAGGGCGGAGAAGAATCTGTAGAGGTGGCAATAGCAGAATTTGTCAACAACGAGGAAAAGTTTATGGCGGAGGAAGTGATTACTGGCAAAGATGAATCAAAGGCGGTGGAAGTAGCTAAGGGTGAAGACGGTAAGGGATCGGTGGAGGTTTAGAGAGGGAATTAGGTGGGAAGTGAGAGGAATATATATATATATATATAGAGAGAGAGAGAGTAGAGGGGGAATGATGGTGGTTTATACAAAGATTAATACATATTATACATTACCATATTGTTAAAGAACCGGAAATTACAGTAGAATGGCAGGTAAACGGACAACAATTCGTGCCGCAACCCCCTTTTGAATCACAATCTCGATCCTACCAAAAACAAAACTCTGGTTCCTCGATGTCGAGAAATTGCTCTGCATAACCTTCTATACTTTGTCTAGGAAACCAATAGCTTCGAGAGCAAGGGAACCAAATGTATTAAAGGCAAAGGGAATGAAGACATGTTGGTTCCTAGCACAATCCTTTTCATGGTTAGCAACTTTCCGTGATTCTGCCTTTAATACAACCTGGCCAACCACGAACCAGATTTCCTTAAGGCAAATAAGGGTAGACACTCAAGTAGGGTCCACATAGGCGTGTTTCCCACCTGCCTTACCAAACACGAGAACATCTGCTGGGCGAAGAGTGGACCTTCCTTCATGGTGGTCTGTCAAAAAATTCATAGGAGCCTCTTTTGTGACAGAGATTCCTGTCTGCTTATGCACATTACAAAGAGCATCCATGACCAAGTCATGTCTTTATTTAAAGACCGCCAGCTCCTTACAATGGACCACATGCTCCCCAAGGTTATCCAAACAAACCTTTCGGAAAATTGGGTAAGGCTCATCAACGGGGAACAAAATGATCCGGTATTTAAGGATTGCGATATCCCATGTTGATATGTATTGGCCTAGCCCTTCAATAGGGATAAAAATAAGGAAATTTTGACCATGAAGGACTCATAGACACCCTAACATCGTTTTCTGGTGTGGGGATAGGTCAATTTTCTCTCCCAAAAAATGAACAGTTTTACTATATAAAGTATTTTGGGCATGGGGTGGGGGGGGGGGGGATCCTTTTTAGCGAACTCGCTAAGATCAAGAAGGGATTGGTGAAAGCTACCCAACAAACACCCATAATTGGACTCCACCCCGTCAATACCATTGTTCCGCATAATGTTGTTTTCTAAACTCCAAGATTAAGCTCTCGAGGCCACGAAAGCGTATGTTGATACATCACCCACCAAATATAGGCCTAAACCTCCAAAACGGATTGGCAAGGATGCCAAACTCTATTAAAAATCTCTAAAAAAAGGGCCTTCACAAACCGAAATATCTTCGATCGCATCCCAGAGGCCTTTGTCGAAAACAGAAACAACTTCCTAAACAAATATGGGATAATAGGTTTGTTGGACAAACAACTTAGCAACCCCCTTACAAGAGTGAAGGAGAAGGAGCTAGCATTTAGGGCCCCGTAAGCATGGTAGACATCACATAAGATCCACCGCATATGAAGCCCCTCTAACAACCAAGTTGCTAATATAAACAACTTCCTGACTAACAGTCCCCTCCACCCCCAGGAATTTCACAGTCAACTCTAGCTTAACAATCCTACTGGGAAACATGCCTTCCTTCACTTTCACCCCATTGCACGTTGGCCAAAAGACCTCAGTTTTCTTGATGTTAAGCTCAAGTCCTAAGCGTGGTCCCTCAGTCCATCATCCAAGTACCACACATGGAAAAGTAAGTTGCAATTATCCCGCACTCGATGATGGCCAAAGTTTTAGCTACTTCAACATCTCCTATAATCATGCCATCCTCCAAGCACCACACATGGAAAAGTAAGTTGCAACTATCCCGCAGTTGATGAACGAGAGGGTGCAAAACTAAGGCAAAAAAGAGGGGCCCCAAGGTGTCTTCTTGTTGGACTCAGTAGTGGACCCAATATAGTCACCCCTGACATATAACCTGGTTGATTGTCTATAAAGAAAATTGACTCATGAGGAGATGGAGTGGCATTAAGAAGGAACCTCCCAAAGGAGAGGCATCCTAGTCTCAAGGTTGAAGACATTATATAATTTACTTGTTAATTTTAACTTTTAACAGCATGGTCATTAAAGTTATTTCACACAATCTTAACGGAATAAGTGGATGGAGTTAGTGGAGGTGGGTCCAGTTGAAACGAAAATGAAACATGTGATACTGTTTTGACAAGATTTGAACTATTGGATTGTAATACTTATTTTCATCAAACCACAAAGACGAAAATAGTAATTTGCTCTAGTTAGTGTTACCGTTCAAACCATATACTTTTCTATTTTTTAATTCTATTTTGGTTCAAAAGCATTGTGACAAGTGTCCCACTTATAATCTTTTTTCGCTTATAATTTTTAAAATATAATATTTTATAAAACTTCAAATATATTGTTTTGACATGTTTATTTTTATCTAGCTTTCCATCGAAGTTTGGTTTAAAACATAATTGTGCATGATAATTTACAAGTCATTGAAGCTTTGACGAATAAGTCTTTAAAGCTTTTTTTAGGAATTTTGTTCTTTTTGTTTTTATGGTTTTCTTTTTTTTTTTAACTAAATAGATAATTTTTACATTATTCTAGTTTTTATAATAATAATTTTTTTTAGTTTATAATAATTTTTCTAATTAGTTTTATCTTAATTTTATCTATGTTTTCAAATAAAATTTGTTCAAATCAACCCGCTGCCACACCTTTATTATAATTAACGTTTCAACGTTAATATTTTTCGTGAGGTTCAAAACCCATCATGTTGTATCTACGTTTCAAATTCGCCGCAAGTTATGAACAACTAGTGCTATTAAATCAGTTTGTTTAACTACGGTACCAGCACTTGTTATAGCAATTATAGAGAAAAAAATTAAAAAACAAATCATGATATGACCAAAAAATATACCAATACGACGGGAATTTGGTCGGTATCGTTTTGTTTCGTTACGCCACCTACAACTGTTACAGCAACCCATAAAGAAAAAAAATCTTGATATGACCAAAAAATACCGACACGTAATTTATATCGATAAAAAAAATCTTGATATGATCAAAAATGCCGACATGTGATTTACATTGATAAAAACAAATACAAGTTAAATAAGATATATAAAAAAACCATCATATAAAAAACCGCTAAATAAAAACTTTTAAAACATAATTACTATTCATTCAGTTTGAAAAAAAAAAACGATTTATGATAATTTTAGGCATAGAAATACACTGTTTGTAAGTTTCCTCTACTTTTAACCGGTTCATTATTGTTGACTGCATTGAGTTTTAGATTAAATATAACCTAACTTTACTAGTAATAAACAAATAATTATCAGTAATAACATATTATATTTGGATTGTATAGGGCAATAAGTATTTTAATTATCTGAAAATTCGTTTAATGTTTAATAAAGAGTTAATTACATAGTTAGTCTATATGGTTTGCACAAAATAACACACTTAGGTAATAATAGCATAACAAACAATTAACGTTAATACCTCCAAACATTACAAAATGAAAAGTTAATACACTAAAGGTGATTTTAAACTATTAGTACCTAACTATATTACTTTGTGCAAACCATAGAGACTAACTATGTAATTAACTCGTTAATAAATTTCGGCAACAATAAGAAAAAATATCATATTAATTAAACACATTGAACTATTGAAGCGTACATGCAATAGATTGAAGTCAACGTAAACTAGCCTAGTCCCACTTGACTTTTCAAAAGCTTACAACGGTCAAAAAAACGTAATTTTAGTGCAACTCAATTGAAACTCCCATGAACCCTCATAGAAACTTAGTCCTCAAAAACACTATAAATGCAACACAATATAACACATAACCATTGATCAAAACCACCCCTAAAAACTCACAAAAAATGAACAACAAAAGAACTTCATCATCAACAAAATGCAAGAAACACCCGAAACACCAACAATCTCCGGGAATTTGTTCTTTGTGTTTACGAGAAAGATTATTGAAGATATCAAGATCGTCATCACGGGTTATCACATGCGACTCTTCTTCGTCGTGTTCATCTTCTGTCTCTTCAATTTCTTCGGTTTCTTGTTCCTCTTGTGACATGTCAAACATAGCATCTCCCATGCATGATGATTATGGAAGAGGGCATCTTTCTTTCTTGAAGATCAAGCTAAAGAAAAGCAAATCCATGGCTTTTGTTAGTGAAAGAATTATGGAAGATGATGCAAAGAAGAAAGGTGGATTTTGGTCAAAGTTGATACATTCAAGAACTATGAGAGAAATGTTGACCACGAGGGTGTGACTTGAATTTAATTATCAATCATCATATTTCTTAATTTTATTTGGAGAAAAGCAAAACCTTATATAAATATATTTTTCTCTATCTCTTAATTTTGTTAGAATTAGTAAGTGAATTAAAATTTCATAGGAAAAAATCTTTTATTTAAGTGTTAGTTAAAACAATATGCGTATTATCCATGTATTTCGTATAAAAAGGCAAACATCATAAAAAACCAGCACACTTTCTATTTTTTCGCGTATAAGTCGTTCCACTTTGCACATTAAAAACCAACATACTTTCTTTTTTGTCTTGTAAAAATCACTAAACAACTTTTTGCATATAAAAGTCCATCCAAATATTAAATTTGAACAAAATTGTGAATATTTTTTTTACCTATTAATATCACTTTAGAAAAGAATTGAGACGAATTAATATTTTAAATTGAATATATGACAAATCAAAGCATGTTCAATGTTTGCCTTTTCTTTTTTCATTTAAAATTCAATAAATTGATAACAATAAATATTATTTGGAAAACAATATGATAATTTACGATTGTGGATGACATAACTCAAAATAAAATAAAATAACAAACATATAAAATGGTATGTATAAATTTAAAATCATTAAAAATATAACATAATTTGTCAAAGAATGTTTTCTTAATTTCATTCGGTCATAATTAAGAGATTTTTTTGTTAAAGTTTAAAATTTATGGGACTTGTATAAATACAAGAGTAGTGGGAGGGGTAAAACAAGTAAAAATATTTAGCATCACCCTTTTAAAGTTTTGATTAAATCTTGGATTTATAGATTTTCGTCTTATGATTGAAATTAAATGCATAAATAAAATCCTGAATTTAAATGTTTAAAAGATTCATACATTTTACAATAAAAAGGTGTTAAACATAAATTTGCTATTCCTTTTTTGAAAACTATCGATACCAAAACCAGGCCTCACAGATGATGAAATTTGCGTATGAAAAGTCGGCCACACATCAACGATTGTTTGTCACAAACGTCTAGCCTGGCATTTTGTTAGATATTTTAGTGTAATCGGGATTGACTTGGTGATCAAAGCGAATAATAATACACATCAAGCAAGTTAGGAGGTGCGGGAGTGCACGCTTGTTTGAGTTATTATTATTCGAGGTGTACGGGCGGAGCCCGTATTCTACGGGGGTTCCAAGGGGGCAGCGCCCCCTTGGCGGGGGTCCGGGGGCAGCGCCCCTGGGAGCAGGGTCCAAGGGGCGGCAGCCCCTGGCGGGGTCCAAGGGGCAGAGCCCCTGGCTGGGGTCGAGCTGCCAGGTCAGCTTGGAAAAATTTTATTTTAGTTAAATTGCTTTATAGAAAATGCCTTAGAAAATAAAATTTATGAAAATTTATGATAAATTTTCAGACAAAATTTTAAGGCAGTTTTTTAATGCAATTTACTAAAATTCGAAAATAACTGCCAGAGGCAGTTATCTGCAAGAAACCCTAAAATTCGTTTCTAAGTTTTGGTCACAATTCTCTGGTTCATCAATTTCACTCAAAAACACATACTCAGGTTCAATTCTCGAAATCAGAGTTGTATCCGATTAAATTATTCGGGTGAACCACCGAAATAATTTGATCTGAGAGTGATTACACGCCTCTCTGATCGTCCGGAAAACCGAAATTCCCCAACAAATTTTTGTCCTTAGGCCTTGTTCGTGCCGGAAAAAGGCCCCTAGGCCTAACGAATTATATAAAGTATTTTTTAAAACGACGATTAACATTATAACAATAAACATGACGAAAATATAGTATTAGAATAATAGAATGACATACCATAATAGCTAATCGATGACTTATGAAACTCATTTAGCATTCTTAATAGCATATTATTTGATAACCTATTCGCAGTTTATACTCTCTAAAATTTCATTCTCGATAGGGCTCAACATTCAACACACTCAATATAACATTCAACAACACACCTAATTTAGGGCTTAACATTCAACAAAACACCTAATTTAAGGCTAAATTTAAAATTAACAAATATGGCTAAAATGTGTGAATCAAGGAAGTGGAATAAAAAAAGAAAAGATACCTTCAAGGAATCAGGTGGTCGACGGTGGGCTGTGGTGTTGCACCGGTGGGCTAAGGTGGTGGCTGCGATCGTCGATTGGTGGCGTAGTGTGGATTGTTGCTGCAATGTGTTCTGTTTCCTTTTTCTATTTCTTTTTGTTTTATTATTATTTGTTTACATATTTTAAACACGTGTGTATATATATATAGGGGAAAGATCATGGGAAAAACTTTTTTTTATGAGAAAACTAAAAACTCTAAAAAAGAAACTTAAAAAACGCACCAATTTTTTTAAAACATTTTTTGGCTGTAAATCTATTATTTCTTATAATATATATATATATATATATGTATATATATAATGTAAGTATCTATGGAAAACTCATTTAATCTAGAAAACTTGGGAAACCTGAATTGTGTGGACAAGATTAATCCACATCATATCTTTAAAACACATGTTAAAAGGGCAAATTGGTTATTTGTTCAAGCCATCATTTCACCATCTTCCCCATCCCATCAAGTCACATTTATTACCCATCAACTCATCACCTTTTTAAACCAAAAAATATATACAGAACTTCCATTTCTTTCTTCCTTTTTCATCTTCCCTTCATTTCTTCTTCAAAAACCCTAACTCCATTGCTTTCTTCCATCTTTCATGGCTGATTTTCAGACTTATTCTCCTAGCCGTGTATTCCGGAACAACTTCATCGGCGATGAATCACCGGCGGTTTACTTCCAGCAGGCATCAGGTTCTTCAGGTATGTGAATGAATAAAAAATTTGTTCTCTTTTTTTTAGAAGACAACCATGTTTTTTTGTTCCTGTTCTTCTTATTTTAGGAGTCAATCATCTTCTTTTCTAGGTAATCATATTCTTTTGGTTCCTGTTCTTCATTTTTTATGAGTCAATCATGAACACCCTGCCATTTACATGTTTGTTGGTGTTGCGGATTTGATGATTTGTTTTGGATCCTTTTGTTTAACTTATTTGAAGTTTTTTTCACATTTTTTATCTTGCATGACCAAGCAACCAATTTGTATTTTATTTTTGTTTTGTTGGTGTTTGAAACCCATTACCATACAAGTTTATGATTTATGGTATAATCAGGTATTGGACATATTAGAGATGAGAACATGAAGCCAGAGGTAGAACTTCAAAAGTCTCACTTTTAGATGTTTTCACCAAATGGAGAAGGTTTTAACATTTAGATTAAATTTTTTTTTTTCTAAAAAAAAACCTTATTCTTGTTTTTCTAATTACCGCTGCAAACTCGATTTTCAGATATGTGGAGTGATGAGTATGACGAGGAATCACCGCTACGAGCACGAGCTAACGACAGAGGGAAATTCCCGTTTAACGGACCTGATGTTCATGAAGGTTATCTTAAACCTTTTTGGCAGCATGAAACCATAAATATTTTTGAAAAATATTCATTTGTAACATTGTAACATGTGTTAGCACTGCAATAAAATAACTTTTACGTTTGTATTTAAAGAAACATGCATTGTTTGCAAGTCTTCTATGCATTGGTCAACGTAACACGTACACATTACACATGTAACATGTGTTACAACCTTACGGAAAATTAAAAATCCATGATGGTTTTACAAAATTTAGCCCTTATGACAAGGTTTTCCAAAAAAGATACATTTTATGTGATTTTTTAAAATTACTCAGTTGTAACATGTGTTAAATATGTAGCCGTTATGTTTTTTTTTTTGGAAAAAGATTCAATTTTTGTTTAATTTACACATTTTATACACAGATGAACAAGGAACTCCCTGCTACTTTGTAACTCAGGCCCCACAAGGAACCAAATATTGGACTCCTATTGTTGACAAGAAGTTCCATCCCGTTCTTGGAAAATCATACGACACATTTGAGGAGATTATTGCAATGTATAAGGCATACGGATATCAAGCTGGCTTCAATGTAAAAAAGGCGCAAACGAAGGTTTGGAATGGGTATGCGACGCAAAAATACCTGAGGTGCTCGAAAGCTGCTAAATCGCAACAGAAAAGGACGTTCGACACTCTCTGTGAGTCTTCGATGATGACCAACAGGAAAAGTACGTTCACATACACTGATTGCAAGGCGCAGATTCTTGTCTTCATCACGCAAAACCCTACTTGTTTTGATGTACACAACTGGATTGATGTGCATAATCACCCCCTTATTGACCCATTCAACCGCGACCTTTAAAAAATATCAAGAAAACCCCCATTCGCAATGCAACAATTTATTCACTGAATGAGCATTAATCGTATTGGTCCGGTCAAGGCCCACAGGTGCCTTATAAGTATTAAAGGTGGTCATCACAACGTGTATGGTATTCCCGACGACTTTAAAAACTTTAGCTAGAAGTTGAGGATTTTTATAGGTAACCGAGATGCTCAACTTTTTCTGGATCGCCTTCGTGATCGAAGGGAAAGTCTTCCAAACTTCTACTATCACTTTGTTGTATCTGATGGGAAATTGAATGCTGTGTTTTGGGCTGATGAGATCTCCAAGCTAAACTACATGGCTTTTGGGGATGTGTTAGCGTTCGATGCTACTTACCAGACAAACAAGTTAGTAGATATATTACACCTAATATATGGAACATGTTTTACATGTGTTACACATGTAGCTCTTACGTTACAACCTTTTCTGTTACTTCAAAACAATTTTTAACATGTGTTACATGTGTTACAGATCTGCCTTTTTTTAATTTTCAGATAGTTGTACATGTGTTACACATGTAACCCTTACTCTAAGTGGTTCTGAAAAAAAGATAAATTCATTGTTATTTCAAAACGATAGGCAATTCTAAGATGTGTTACACATGTTAAAATTGTCTATTGTTTTGAAGTAACAATATGCATTTTAAAAAGATCCTTTATTCTTATTTCAAAACATTAGGCAGTTGTAACATGTGTTACACATGTAGCTCTTGTCTTACAATGTCTCCTAACAAACGTTAGGCTTATTACACGTGTTACACATCTAACTATTAAGATAAATGGTTGTGAAGAAAGATATCTTTACTGTTACTTCAAAACAATAAGCATTTGTAACATGTGTTACAGATCTGCATTTTTTTACATTTCTGACACCTTTACATGTGGGCCTTCTAAGATGTGTTACAGATGTTAGAATTATCAATTGTTTTGAAGTAGCAATAGGCATTCTTACATGTACCTGCTTAATGTTGTGAAAAAAGATTCATTCATTGTTACTTCAAAACAATAGGCAGTTGTAACATGTGTAACACATGTAGCTCTTATATTACAATCTTTCCTAATATGTGTAACGCATGTTACAATTGCTTATTGTTTTGAAGTAACAGTAAAGATATCTTTTTTCATTGTTACTTGAAAAGAATAGGTAGTTGTAACATGTGTTACACATCTTAAAATTGTCTATCTTTTTCAAATAGCAACATGCAGTGTGACATTGTTACACATCTTAAAATTTATATGAACTGTTTTTATATCGATTAGTGTTTCTCACAAAAGTAAATTTTTACGGGTCCCAAAAATATGTAAATCATTTTTTATCTTTTAAAAGGATTAAATATATGAATTGATATGAACCGTTATTTTGCTATCGATCTTTGAGTTTGATGAACTGTTTAATTAACTGATATTTTTTTTTGCTTGAGATCCCATTTTCCAAATCACTATTTAATTATATATTATTCTAGTTATTCTTTTTGTATCGATCTATTTAGATGTCGAATGTATGTTTAATATCATGGAATGACAAATAATTAAGGTTTATGTTTTTTATTAGTTTATGATAGTTTTGAATCATTGTTCAAATATTTAAGTTTATATGAAAACTTTTGTTACACCTCACCTCTCAAATAAGGTTTAAATTCTTGGCTTTGCATATTATAATGTGTCTTCTATTCTGGCCTCTGGTGTAACATGTGTTACCTGCAGTATAGCACATGTTACAACATATAGGTTGTATGTGTAACTTGGTTATACATGTGTTAGCCTCTGATGTAATACTGATGTACTTGTTTTGTTCATAGGTGAATGGATGTTTTGTGTTAAAGATGAAGATCGTTCTCAAGAAGCGAAGCATAGTTAGATTTTTGTTAACTTATGATAGTTTTTGGATCATTTTTATAAATTTAAGTTCATATAAAACACTTTTGTTAAGTTTAAGTTTGATTGTAATGTTTTTTGTAATATATACAATCTATTTGTCTCTTTATTTTGTTACATATGTTACATTTTCTGCCAGCTACATATGTTACATTTTTTACAAATACATATTTTACTTTTTTTTGACAACTACATATGCAACAACCCATTGTTAAATATGTAACGACTAGGTAGGTGTCACCTTTGTTT
Source organism: Helianthus annuus (assembly GCF_002127325.2). Classification (NCBI taxonomy): domain Eukaryota; kingdom Viridiplantae; phylum Streptophyta; class Magnoliopsida; order Asterales; family Asteraceae; genus Helianthus; species Helianthus annuus. The sequence goes on along the minus strand of NC_035442.2, from coordinate 1,523,458 downwards.
TCAATGTTACACACCTGGACAAAAGGAATGATGTGACCAACGTTTTGTGTTAATCTGGTTTATACTTATTGTATATCCATGTTACACATGTTACATAGAGTCATTGCATATATTCATGACAGAGGATAGCACATCTATATCCAGGTTACACATGTTACATAGAGTCATTGCATATTCTATACCAGAGGATAGCACATGTATATCCAGGTTACACATGTTACATGTATGTGTAACTCATGTAACATACGTTTACATACATGGAGTTACATGTCTTACATAAGTGGTAACGTATGTATACTCATGATATACACGTTACACCCTTATGTTAGAGACTCTGGCCTACAACCTGAGTATACACGTGTTAATGTGTTTTTTAACCTCATGGTGTCATATTAGGAAGCTACACGTAACACAAGTTACATTTGAAGTCTTTGTACCCTTATAAATTTTCCTTTTCCATTTGTTTATGTGTTATATTAGAAAGTTAAATGTAATACAAGTTACATTTGAAACTCGTAACACAAGTTACATTATTAAACGGTGGGATTATGGCACAAGTTACATATCCTAATCTTCTTACACCTTCATGTTTTTTTAACTCCATAAATGATGTAATATTGTTGGATTGTACGCCACTTTATACTCCTAATACATGCAACACTGCTTGGAACATCTGTTACATGGTTATATATTGGGATCTTTGTTCCACCCTCATCTTACAAAGGTTTAAACATATCAAAACCCACTTCATATTGGTTTAACAAATGTCACAACATATTTTACCATTTTTAAGTAGTATATTTGTTGTATATGCTACAAGGGTTCCCCTATGCTACAATTTTTTAGTGTGTATAAATTGTCACAGTTAGCCTTACCCTATGTAATTATCGCTCCCACCATTTTTATAGATCAATTGAGTGATGAGTATGGTGACTTGTCATTACCTCCACGTACCAATCAAGGTCAAACATTTCCACGTATGGGCTCATATGTTCATGAAGGTTTTGATTGGATAACATCTTTTTATCAATTTCCATGTTTTGCATGTGTTACTCCAAAGTGGATAACACATGTACAACCAAGTTATATGTTGCACAGTGTAGTTACATGATCTACACCAGAGGCCAACACTTGCATAGCAAGGTTACACATGTTATCTTTTATTTGTAACACGTGTTACACTGATTGTAACATATTTTTAGATAACACAGGATGTTCCATGTGTTACACATGTTATATAGAGTAGTTGCAATGTCTACACCAGAGGCTAGCACTTGTATAGCCACGGTACACATGTTACTACATGTAACCTTTATTTAGAGAAAACAAGATGTAGCATGTGTTACACGTGTTACATAAAGTAGTTGCATATGATATAGCATCGTAACACATGTTACCTGGAAAACCAGGTAACACATGTAACAAACTAAAAAGAGATCAAATTAAGTTGCACAAGCAAACTGACATATGCTAAACGTTCGAAAAATACAAAATATGAAATACAATGCTAAATGTATAGAACATATCAATTTCACCTGCCTTTTTTCACCTAGACAATTAATACATTCAATTCCATTCATCATTGTTTTCTTATCCTTTACTTGCCACATTGACCCAAAAAAATAATATCCCACAAAACAACCGATTAGCCACTGATTAAAATCATATCCCACAAATAACCGATTAGCCACTAATCGAATGTGGTTTCAGCAATCACAACATCTGATTGGCCGTTGCACATTTAACGACAGTGGTTGTTGGAAGAAGACGATTTGTTTAAAGTACACTAGGTGATTTCACTTACTGATTGACGGCTACAACGTTTAACGATAGCGATTTCACTTACCGTCGGTAAGGAAGAAGACAGTTGTGTTAGTGGCTGTTGGTGGTGTTGCCGAATCCGGTTTTACTTACCGCCGACAAGGAAGAAGACAGTTGTGTTAGTGGTTGTTGGAAGAAGTCGGTTGCTGGTAAGAGACGTTTCTAGATCTATAAGTTTGTCACCATAGCTTCAGATCTCACAATCAGTCACCACGATGTGAAACTGGAAAAATGGTGTGAGAAGTGGCTGGACGCCCTACCTTATTTGTCTCTCTTTATACAATCTATGTCTCCCCTTTATTTTGTTATACCAGTCTTACATATCAACTAGTTACATATGTAATAATTACTAGTATAACGACGAACAAAAAAAATCTCTTCATAATAAAAACGAATTTATTTAATCTGAAATTTAAAATTGATTTGAATGAAAAATAAAGTTGTAGATAAAGTAAGAGAGAGAATGTTGGTGAGAGAAAAAAGGTAGAGACATAATGTTGGTGAGAGAAAAAGGTAGAGAGAGAATGTTGGTGAGAGAAAAGGTGGAGAGAGAATGTTGGTGAAATGAAATATGGAAAGAAAATGTTATTTAATATTATTTCTTATGTACTTTGTGTAATATGACTTGACAAAAATACCCTCTAGCCACTTAAATGGTATTAAATTTAAATCAAATTACTATCTAATAATTTCAACCATTGGATCATGTTGATCAATGGTTATCATAGAGTTTACTAGGTTTTCTTACTACAAATAAGTTTTCTATAGATCCTTTCCCTCTCTCTCTCTCTCTCTATATATATATATATAGGGGACCGCTAAAATGAAAACCACCTCCAGTTGTAAGAACTGCGCGAACCACTTTCTAGCCATTAGATCAAGAAGATGGATGGATGAGATTAAAAGTATTTAAAAATAATATTAAGTATTTTTTGTCTTATTATGTCTTTAATATTTTAATTGAAAAGAGTATTTAAGTAAAATTACTTTTTTTTGTCTTTTTATATATATTATATTTAATTGTCTTTTTGTCCTATTCATTAATTACTTTTTATTACTTTTATTTTTTTAAACATAATTTCTTTATTAAAAAACATTTTTAAACTCAGATTTTTTTAAAAGATTTTTACGCCGGGTTTTTTTCAAGCGTCGTTATTTTTTACGCGCCAATTTTTTAACGCCGTTGTTTTACGCGCCGTTTTTAACGCCGTTTTTACAACGCCCCGTTTTTCGCGCCAATTTTTTAATGCCGTTTTTTACGCGCCAATTTTTTAACGCCGTTTTTTACGCGATAATTTTTTAACGCCGTTTTTTACGCCGGTTTTTACGCGACAATTTTTTAACGCCGGTTTTTTTACGTTTTACACGCCGGTTTTCTTACGTTTTACGCACCGGTTTTTTTACATTTTACGCACCGGTTTTTTTACGTTTTACGCACCGGTTTTTTTACGTTTTATGCACCGGTTTTTTACGTCAACGTTTTTTTACTTTTTATGTTTTTAAATTTTACGTTTTATGTAAAACTTTTTACGTTTTAAGTTTCACGTTAAACTTTTTACGTCAAAGTTTTTTTACGTTTTACGCGCTGGTTTTTTTTACGTTTTACGCACCGGTTTTTTTACGTTTTACACGCCGGTTTTCTTACGTTTTACGCACCGGTTTTTTTACGTTTTACCCACCGTTTTTTTACGTTTTACGCACCGGTTTTTTACGTCAACGTTTTTTTACTTTTTATGTTTTTAAGTTTTACGGTAAACTTTTTACGTTTTATGTAAAAGTTTACGGTTGAACTTTTTTTCCACAAAAACTTTTTTACACGAAAACTTGTTTACGCAAAGACGAACGCACCCATAAATCGCAAAGTCGGTAGGTGTCTCGGATATATTTTTATCGTCATCGACTAGGGGGAAAATAATAAAAAACTAACAACATCAAAACAAAAGTTTATATCGAAAAAAAAACGGGGTTTGGCTCAGATTATCCGATAATCAAAAGGCTGCAAAAGTGGGGTTGCAGGTTAAAAACCTACCCTCCGCCGTCCTTGCCGCGCCATCGTCATCAAAATCTACGTTTTTTTTTGCATCATCGCCACCCAAAATCGATCGTATCAAAACTCACAGATTCAAAGAACACCAATCACCAACAGATCAATACCAACAGATCTAAAACCAACAGATCAATACCAACAGATCTAAACCAAACAGATCAATACCAACATATCAAGCCCACATATCCACTGATCAAACATAGTTCATTGATTAAACAAAAATCACCAGAAAATCAAAAATCATTGATCAAAAATCAACAAGAACAAACCCATAGAGTTCATCAGACAAAAATCTAGAAACCCTATCAAACAAAAAATGAAACCCCATCAAACAAAATAAAGAAACCCCATCAAAAATCAAGAAACCCCCAACTCAAACCTGGATCCGGGGACCTCCGCCGCTCACGGCGGCGCTGCCTTCATCCACCGCCACCGCCTTCATCCACCGCCACCAACCACAAATCCACCACCACCAAACACCAGTCTCAAAGGGGGCGGCAGAGAGGAAAGGGAGGCAGAAGATGCCGCCGCCGACCACAACCACCGTCGCCATCAAACCCACCACCACCGACATCAAATGTGGAGAGAGAAAGGGACGTTGGAGTCTGCATCTTCGGCGGTGGTGGTGTTTACCGGAGTAGGAGTCTGCATCTTGTCGGAAAAAACCCCCACCCCCACAGCCACCACGACACGATGGTTTGAAGGCTGTTATCCGGAGTTGGAGTCTGCATCTTCGGCGGTGGTGGCGGCGAAAGGGACGTTGGGTGTTGGAGGAGGGTCTGATACTGAGAGATTAGGTGTTGAACGATTTTAGAGAGAGAGAGATATTAGGGGGCGAAGGTTATTTAAGAGAGAGAGAGATGAGAGAAATGAATTGGGTTTCTTAGTGTGTAGAGAGAGGATTTTTGAGGTAGATGAAAATGGTGAGAGAGGAGAGAGGATATATAAAGAGTGAGTGACTTTAATTGAGGAGAGATAGTGACTTTAATTGAGGAGAGATGAGAGATTTGACATTTGGGGTAAATAACCAACATACCCTTTATGTTGGCATAACCTGATTGGTTGAAAGTGGTTCTCACAGTTCTTACAACTGGAAGTGGTTTTCATTTTAGCGCTCCCCTATATATATATATATATATATATATATATATATATATATATATATATATATAGGGTAGGGATATGGTAAAAAGTGTCTAAAATGTAAGAAGGGTAAGAAGTGTTTTAAACCATTGGATATTTGATCTAATGGTTGAGATCAATAGGGTATAAAAATGTAAATTGTGTTTTAATTAGAGGGACCTTATGTAAAATTGAAGTGCAATAGTGTCTTTTTCAATGTTTGAAATATGGTAACCATATCACACACGACCAAAAAACTCCTACATTTACTCCTTTTTCCTTAAATATCGGAATTAATGATCCACCTTAATTGTAGGAGGTCTTTGGTTGCATATTCGTCATACATTATCATAACGAGAACTGTAATCAGATTCATGGCATGGTGTTTTAAAACAACTGGATAAATTGACTATGATTCAAGTCATGGTGTTTTACTGGAGACATTGTTTATGGCGTGGTGTTTTAAACATCTATGATTCAAGTCATGGTGTTTTATCTGGAGACATTGTATAAAAATCGTAAACACCATGACAATGATTCAACTCATGGTGTTTTATCTGGAGACATTGTTCATGGCGTGGTGTTTAAAACATCTATGATTCAAGTCATGGTGTTTTATCTGGAAAGATTGTTCGTGGCGTGGTGTTTTAAACATCTATGATTCACGACATGTTGTTTTATCAATACAAAACATTCCCAGATTTTAAAACACCATGACTATGATTCAAGTCATGGTGTTTTATTTGGAGACATTATTCATTGCGTGGTGTTTTAAACATCTATGATTCAAGTCATGGTGTTTTATCAATACAAAACATTCCCAGATTTTAAAACACCATGACTATGATTCAAGTCATGGTGTTTTATCTGGAATCCAAAAAACATTGTATTGTGATTACATCCATGGTGTATTAACATCTGGAGAATCAATACAAAACATTCCCAGAATTTAAAACACCATGAGTATGATTCAAGTCATGGTGTTTTCTCTGTAGACATTGTTCATGGCGTGGTGTTTTAAAACATCTGGATACATTCTGGAGACATTGACTATGATTCAAGTCATGGTGTTTTATCTGGAATCCAAAAAACATTGTATTGCAATTTAAAGATGATGAAAAGAAGATATGAACAATATACGATTAAAAGATGTTACGATTAAGATGATGAAGAAATGATACGTAGGTGAAAATTGAATTGGATCTTGCAAAAAAATAGGACGACAGTTTTTTTTAGTTATCTTGAAACTCAATTAATTGATAAGAAAGGTAAATTACTAATATACCCTTTTGAATTAATTAAGATAGATGACACTTGTCATCACCAAATTATTTCTCACACTTCTTACAAAAGTATGACTTTGTACAGGATCCTTTACCTATATATATATATATATATATATATATATATATATATATATATATATATATATATATATATATATATATATATATAGGGAGCTGCTAAAATAGGAACCACCTTCAGTTGTAAGAACCATGAGAACCAATCTCAACCAATCAGATTTTACCACCTCAAAGGGTATATTGGTCATTTACTTTAAAACCTGTCAATTTGTCCTTTGTCTGATTTACAGACTTAAATCATCACCCCCCATAAAGTTGTTCATTTCTCTCCCCCAAATCTTCATTCACCACCATATTCTCTCCCCTTGTTCAGCCCCTCACCGGCGACGTTACCGGAAAACCCCAAACACCACACCCACACCGAACTCAGATATGCTCTTCGGCGACCCCCTCCTTCTCCCGACGACCCACCGTCACCCCTTCTGCCGTCACAAGTGACCTCCACTCCATCCGCCACCATCTATTCAGGTCACCCACACCCACCTGTTTCTATACGTCTCTTTATCACATAGATCTACTTATCTCTCTTATTTTTTAATTTTGATTTTTGGGGGGATTTTTTCTGATGAAGGTGGTGCGTCGGATGGTGACTGAAGGTGGTCCGGTAGTGACCGGAGCTCAAGTGGTGGTGAGGAGACGGTGATGAATCTGGGTTTGAATATTGTGGGTTTGTCTGGATATGGGTTTGAATCTGGGTTTGAATATGGGTTTGAATATTTGTGGGTTTGTCTTGTGGGTTTGAATCTTTTTGTGGGTTTGATTCTGTTGAATTTTTTTTGAAGTTGTGTTGAATATGTTTTGAATGATGTTCTTGTTCCTTTTGAATGTTTCTATGGGTTTGATGTGTTGAATCTGATGGTTTTTTGATATGTTGGGGATTTTGATATATGCGAGTTTTAATACGATCGATTGGGTGGCGATGATGCAAAAAAAAAAAAAAAAAGTAGATTTTGATGGCAATGGCACGGCAAGGACGGCGGAGGGTAGGTTTTTTGAACATACAACCCCATTTTGCAGCCTTTTTGATTATCGGAGAATCTGAGCCAAACCACGTTTTTTTTCGAGATACGCTTTGTTTTGATGTTGTTGGCTTTTTTATATTTTTTTCCCTAGTCGATGACGATAACAATCTATCTGAGACACCTACCGAGTTTGCGTTTTCTGGGTGTGTTCGTGTTGCGTAAAAAAGTTTTTGTAAAAAAAAATGTTAAACCGTAAACTTTTTAACGTAAAAACGTAAAACGTAAAAAGTTTTACGTAAAACGTAAAAAGTTTTTTTCGTAAAACGTAAAAAGTTTTAGGTAAAATGTAAAACGTAAAAAGTTTTACGTAAAACGTAAAAAGTTTTACGTAAAACGTAAAAAACCGGCGAGTAAAACGTAAAAAAATATTAACGTAAAAAACCGGCGCGTAAAACGTAAAAAACCGGCGCGTAAAATGTAAAAAACCGGCACGTAAAACGTAAAAACGTTAACGTAAAAACTTTTTTACGTTCCGTAAAAAAACGCTCGTAAAAAAACGGGGCGTAAAAAAACAGGGCGTAAAACGTTCCGTAAAAAACGCTCGTAAAAAAACGGGGCGTAAAAAACGTAATATAAAAATCTGTTTTTTAATCTTTAAAAAAAATTATCATTAAAATCTGAATTTAAAATATTGTTTTAATATAAAAATCTGTTTTTTAATAAAAAGTAATAAATGAATGGGACAAAAAATATATTTAAAAATAATATATATAAAAAGACAAAAAAAGCAATTTTACCTAAATACCCTTTAACAATAAAATATTAAAAACATAATAAGACAAAAAACTTTTAAAATTAATATTAACTACTTTTAATCTCATCCATCCATCTAGTTGATCAAAGGGCTAGAAAGTGGTTCCTATGGTTCTTACAACTAGAGGTGGTTTTCATTTTAGCGGTCCTATATATATATATATATATATATATATATATATATATATATATAGTGGAGAGTTCAAATGAGAATAAATTTTTTGTAAGAAGAAAAAAGAAGAAATTTAATGCTTTATTTTACTTCATTTAATATAAGTATTTAATGTTACTATAAGGGTACATTGGTAAATCTACATAGGTCATTAATTTCTAGTCCTCCTCTTTAATAGCTAACTATATTAAATTTTTTGTAACTTATCTTCAAAATATATATTTTTTCAAAAAAATAAAATAAAATAATTTAAAGTATAGGATAAATCATGAGTTGTGTAGGATAAATTACGAGTTGTGTAGGATAAATTTCAACGTGTAGGATGAATTTCGAAATATGTAAGATAACTTTTGATGTGTGTTGGCAAAAAAAATTAGTGTGGAGGATACTAGTCTTTATGACTAATTAATTAGTAAAAAATGATAATAAATGAGATACGTGAAAAAACTATTTAATGTTTTACAAAATTACCGTTTGTTCTTTTTCTTCTCAACCAAATTTTCTTCTCAAATGAACCTTATATATATTTAAAAAAATAGTATTATACATGTGAAACACTATGATAAAGCTAACTTATTCATTAACGATCTTTCATTTCATTACCAAAGGTGTTCATAGGTTCCCAATTTCTTCTTTTAAATTGTTTCGGTTTTTTTTTCACCTTCTAGTTGTTTGACATTGTATTGGCCACGAACTCCTATTTATTGGGTCCGATTTGAGATGCACAAAATTTCCAAAGTTGGTCATGAGTGAGTAGCATGTTTCTTTTTTATTGTTTTTATATTCTGTGAATGATATTTGGGTGGGTGGGGGTGGGGAATTGATGTTTTGTGTAGAAATGCGGTCTTAGAATCTATCTACTATAATAAAAGAAACTAAATTTTGGACACGTGTCAAGCCATCTATTTTTATAGATAATTAATATCAATTAAAAGATAATTATACAATTAAATTTAATATAAATTTAAACAATTCATATAGGAGATAATATATATAATATTTTAAAATAGAGTAAATTACAAAAATCGTCCTTTATGTATGTCACTTATTGCAAACTGTGTCCTTTGTCTTCAATAATTACAGAAAACGTACTCGATGTTTGCAAACTCATGTAAGTTATATCCTTTAGCCCTAACTCAGTGATTTATTTATTTTATTAAACTAAAATAGTTAAGGGTAGAACATATTTCAAAAATGTTTAAAAGGTGTTTATTGGTTCTATACTTATATTTTCGTGTTCAATTCTCAATTCAAATACGGTAATCACTATGTTTACGTGACATTTATAAGAACAATCACCACAATCACCCCATCCATCGTATATCGAGTATATCCGTTAGTTTTTTTTAAGATATAATTTTTTATTACATTCATTCAACACGTGTAATAAACGAGCTTTTTTAAAGATATAACATTTTTATTTTTTACTATACAAAATTACATTTATGCAACTCGTGCAATACCCGGGGTTTTAAAAATATAACTTTTTTTTATTATGTAGTATATAAAATTAGATTTATTCAATACATATAATATATAGGATTTATAAAGATATAACTTTTTATTGTTTGTTATATAAAATTACATGTGTTCAACCCGTATAACACAACCTCCCGCTTTAGTCTCCCTAACGGTCGAACTTAGTCTCACTCCTCTGCTCGACGAGGTTCTTAAAAATGTAACTTTTTTATTATTTAATATATAAAATTAAATTTACTCAACCCGTATAATACATGTGGTTCTTAAAGATATAACTTTTTTTTATTATTTAATATATAAAATTACATTTATTTAACCAATGTAATAAACAAGATTTTTAAATATATATTGTTTTATTATTTGGTATATAAAATTGCATTTATTCAACCCGTGTAATAAACGAGATTTTTAAAGATATATATTTTTTTTTATTATTTGGTATATAAAATTGCATTTATTCAACCCGTGTAATACATGGGGTTCTAACCTAATTAAAGTATTTAGTAAATAAACATCATGCTTTATGCACCTTAAAAAAAAAGTTACAAGACTATCAAATAAATCGAATGAAAAAAAATAAGCTCATTGATATATTATATATTTTATCTGAATAAATAGTTAAATATTAAGAAAGTTATGTGATTCAAAAAAATAATGCGGTTTTACCCGCCTTTATTAAATTGGTGCAGACACAGTGCTCGTGAAAGATTAAAATTTTTCAAAGTGATGGAGGCAATGAATTTGTTAACCACATGGTTAACAATTTTTTTTTTGAAGAGAATGGCACATTTCATCGATATTCGTGTCCATACACGCCTCAACAAAATGGGCGTGTGGAGCGTAAGCACCACCACATTGTTGAAATAGGTCTTGCTATGCTATTTAATTCTCACATTCCAGCTAATTATTGGGTAGACGCGTTCACCTCAGCTACATTTATCATTAATCGTCTTCCCACACCTTTTCTCAACAACAAGTCTCCTTTTCAGCTTCTCTTCAACCAAATGCCTCAATACTCCAATTTCAAGGTCTATGGCTGCCAAGTGTTCCCATACTTGCGTGATTATGCTAAACACAAGCTTGAACCACGAAGTCTTCCCTGTGTTTTTATTGGTTATAGTCGCCATACAAATGTTATCGGTGCATGGATCCGACTACTATGCATGTATTTATTACTCGTCATGCCCGTTTTAGTGAATCTTATTTACCATTTAAACACTTCTCTCGAACCATAGATTCACAAAAATTGGAGCTTACCACCTTTCTTGATGATGCTTCCATACCACAACCATTCACTGTCACACCACCTATAAAACCATCCTCACAAAATACCCTTTCCAACTCATGCCCTTCTGTCAACCAACCACTGGCCCATCTCCAAACCCAACCTCGAACCCACTTATCCCACCTTCTAATTCCTTTCGGTCAGTCCACCCACCTACCGAAACATTCCTTGGCCCAACTACCTCACATGACCCAATCGGCCCATCTACTTCCACATTTTCTCCTCCACAATCCGATCCTCCCTCCAATCACAACTCCACCAGCCGAGAACCAATCCAACATGACCACTTCTTCCGACCCTGAACCCTCCCCTGATGAACCACCCGTACCTACTCACACCTCCAACTCTCACCCGATGACAATCCGTGCAAAGGCAGGCATTCATAAACCAAAATACCAACCTAATTTTGCTACCATTAACTCTTATGCCTTGCACGTTTCTCTATCCTCTGTCACTGAACCTCGTGGTTTTAGGTCCGCTGCCAAAATTCCAAAATGGATGGCAGCTATGGTTGATGAAGTTGAGGCTTTAAAACATAATCACACGTGGACTCTAGTACCGCGTCCATCTTCGGGCAAATATCATGCGGATGGAACAATTGAACGTTACAAAGCACGTCTAGTGGCTCAAGGCTTTACTAAAATGCCGGGTCTGGATTATTCTCTTACCTTTAGTCCAGTCGTCAAAGCCTCTACTGTCCATATTGTGCTATCTCTTGCTGTTCTTTACAACTGGAAATTACACTAACTCGATGCTAAGAACGCAATTTTAAATGGTCACTTGAATGAAACAGTATTCATGGAACACCCCTGGTATATATTGATTCTAACTATCCCAATCATGTTTGCAAATTTTCCAAGGCACTTTATGGGTTAAAACAAGCTCCTCGTGCTTGGTTTCAGTGCTTAAGCACATTTCTCCTCTCTTATGGCTTTACATGCAGTCGTGCCGATACATCTCTATTTGTTCTCAAAAGAGATTCCTGCATTATGTATCTTCTAGTGTATGTCGATGATCTAATTCTCACTGACAATGATGAGCATGAAATGGAATCTTTCATTTCTCATCTTCATTGTGAATTTATCATCAAAGATCTTAGAGCTCTGAAATATTTTTATTATTTTTTCTATTTAATATATTATAATAGTTTATTATTATATTTACTTTTAATAACATACTTTTAATTTTTTTTCCTTTTTTAAAACCATATATTTCCTTTGCCATTTTCTTTAATAATTTTTCTTTTCATTTTTTAGAACATAAATTAGTTTATCGATTAATTTGATACTTCTTTAATAATTTACGTTTATAACTTTTTTTTCTAAAAACTTTAGAACATTGAAAGGGTAAGGTCCTAAAAACCTCATAATAAGTACTTGGGACCATACCACAACCTCGTATTCCAGCCTTTCTTACCTTGCGCGGCCGCGCATTAACTCTGCAAAGAAGGTTTACAAAGTCAGATAGCAAGTAACACTTGCGCTTTCCTCCATAAACGAAGGATGAAATTCCTGAGATAAGCATCTCCCGCTGGATAATACCCAGACTTGGGATTTATTTATTCAGCTGACTCCACACGATAAGGAGTCACACCAGATTACAGCAGTAATCTTCTAGAAAGACCCAATCGTGCACCACTAAACGGTTACAACCGTCTGGACACGTGTCAGCACCTTAGGCGTCTCTAAAAATCACGATGATAGCATGTAATTGGAGAGAAACCTTCACTTGATCACTTTCCACGTGGCAAATCCCTAGCCATAGATCTAAACCACGATCCGTGTGCACTCACGTCGGATCAAGAAGCTTAACGGAAGGAAATGTAACCGCTTACGGGGTTAGCATCTTCCGTCAACATTTCATCAAACGGGTTTTCCCGCCCAAAACTCTCGGCTATAAATAAGAGACAATTCAGGTATGAAAGCCAAGTTACACACACTTCTTCAATACTTCTTCTTCTTCTTCATAAACACATACTTATTCTCACGCCGGAGCCGGGTCAAGGAAAGAACCCCCTTCTCCCCTTGACGAGGCTAACGGTGCTTTGTTTTGCAGAGTTTATCGGAGAGGAAGATCGGTAACATCGAATCAAACGAGAGAGAACAAACCCCTTTATGCAGATCCAAACCCCCTAGATATTTCGATCCCAGTCGTTTATCTAGTGTTTCTTCATTGGCGCCCACCGTTTTTTCTCTATTTCATCCATTTTTCTCTCGTTTTTCGACTCACTTCGTTGATTCCATTTGCATATGGAAGAAACATCAGCTCATCGACAAACCGGCCCTCGGCCGAATTTTGGTAACAACGTCCAACCTGAAGGAATTCCGGAAGAAGTCTCCGATGATAATGAGGTTCAATCCAATCGAGTAAACGAACTTGTCACTCCAGGAGTGCTACCACCAGACCCTATTCACTCAATTTTACCACCAGGAGAAACTCCAATCTCCTGGTACGTCAGGTCTCAAGGGGCACTAAATGTAGTATACACACAGCTGTGTGCTCAAACTGCCCCCTTAACTCAATCACGAAGGCCATGATCTCATGCTAATGCTTCCCAACGGGAAGAACCATCTTACGAGAATAAAGAAGTTTACTCCAGAACTACATCAAAAAATGAGTACACTCAGTCAGGAATCATCAGAGAGAGTATCATGGTGAACTACACACCCACCGAAGACAATCAGTTCATACTAGGCTGGGTTCTCAACGAAACACCCACACCGATGAATCTGATCCAACCTATCGTGTGAGTGAGAACACCAGTGTGTTTAGTCGCTTGCAGCCTAATTACAACAAATGCAGACCTCGTACGGTTTACAACCCTGAGGCCGAGCATAATTACGATTTGATTTACCGCCCTGCGGAAGCAGCCGAAAATTCGAAATTCATCATGGAAATCGCTCTCGCGCCACTTGAGAAAGTGAAATTACTATCTAATGTGGGAAAGTTCAACGGGTTATCAGACCCGGATGATCATTTAAGAGTGTTTACAAGCGCAGGGTTGGTTGGGGGGTGGACTCTACTATTATGGTGTCACCTATTCATACAGACCCTAACCTGCGCAGCAAGAATTTGGTTCGATAACTTACCAATTGGAAAAATCACATCGTGGAAAGATCTGCGCGAAAAATTTCTGACACATTTTAGCCAACAACGACGTTCTATTCGCGATACATCTGATGTAATGAACATTTGGCGTCACGACGACGAAAATCTGGAGGACTTTATCACCAGATACAACAAAGAGGTACTGGAGATCGGCGACGTTCATGAACAACTAATTTGCGCTCAATTCAAATACGCGGTTAGATGCGATGACATGATTAAGGTCTTACCCAGAACAGAAGGCCTCCCAAAAAGCTGGGAGAAGGTGATGGCAACGGCAAAGTTTTACGCTCAAACTGAAAGAACCTTACCACAAATAGGCCTCCGCCACCACATAATAGACCCGCAGACTTAAGCTCCATTGGCGGGAGGAAGTTTAAGAAATCATGGCATGATTCTGGCTCGGGAAATCATTTGTCTGAAGATGCTCGAGCAACGATCAACAAACTTACCGCGCAGAGGGAGACCAAGCAGGAGAATAGGGAGAGACAGTGGACTCCCTTAACTAAGACCCCGGCGGAAGTTTTGAGTACTGAAGATTATCAGTTCAAACCTCCAATCCCCATGAAAAGCAAGCGTGGACAAGACCCTGCCCAATATTGTGAGTATCACAAGGACAATGGTCATACCACTAACAACTGCATTTGTTTACGCACAGAAATAGAAAAAGCCCTCAAAGGCGGCGAGCTCACACATTTGCTTCAAAATGTGCGCAAGGAAATAAAGCAGATAACTCGGGGTGAGGAGGGCCCAAGCAAGAGGGCAAAAACTTAAAAGGCAACTCTATGACTTCTCCGCGGGAAAACATGGTTTATCAAGATAAAGCGGGAAAAATAGAGAGTAACTTAAGTTTCGTCCATTTATATTAGCAAACTTTATAATGGCCTCTGCGCCCTATCCCTAAATAAAAAAAAGCAAGGTTTCTATTATTCTTGTGTTTTTCTTAAAAAGTGCATGCAATTTCTTTTGGTAAGTGCAAAAACATTATGGTAAACATAAAATCAAGTCTCATGAACAGTCAGTGATCATATCACACAAGACTATACGTTCACACATGAGCTTTTTATCAACTTCATTTGCCTTACCTAGTCAAAGTAATTGTGTCCATGCAAAATATTGTAAAATCATCAAACAAACAAATAGAAACATCATACTATTCCTGGCGCACAAATACGCCTCAAAACTATCAAACACGGCAGTGTTTTAGTTACTTGCGCAGCAGCGCATCAACAAAAGCAAGGATCCATATCCCAAATATTACAGAATTGTTCAAAAACAATCACAAACAAAATTTTACGACAAATCTTCACCGTCATCCAGAAAGATTTCCTTCAGTTGTGCCACGTGATCATCAGATTGAAGCGCAACGTTTATAAGATCCATAACAGGGAGCTGCAAGTTATCAAATTCTGTTTTTAGAGCTGAAAGCGCATCGCTTGTATCAACACCAAAAGCAGCAGATTTGGTAGTATCCCAATCGACCTTCAAGGCGCTATTCACATGCTGAGAACACTCAGCATATCCTTGGGCATACCCATCCTTTAGCGCAGCAACAACCAAACGCGCAACGGTTTTATCCAGCTCTTCAGAATTTAACACTGATTCAGTAACCTACGAAAATAAGAAAGGGTAAATAACAAGAAGGCAAAAGTATTCCCCCAAATAACAAAGAACAAGAAGCAACTTACACAGGCAATTCCACGATCTTTCAGCCACGCCATATCACTCTTTAAAGGTTCAAGCTCGCTTTCCGCTGTGGCGACGCCGTTTCAGAATTTTCCAATTTTTCTTCAGTTTCAGTCAAACGGCGAGAGGTTTCAGCCTTTTTGGAAAGCGCAAGTTCCAGATCTTTTTTAAGTTGTTCCTGGTCAGAAAGCAAAGCAGTAAGTTCTCCTAACTCTTTATCTCTAAGAGCAAGAGTGGCGCAAGCTTGTACCTCTCGTTGCTCACTGCGCTCCATATGAGAACGCGCTTCTTCCAGCGCAACCTCTGCATCAGCCTTCTCCCTTTTCAACCTTTCTATCTCCGCATCCTGTTTCTTCAGTTTTTCAATCTCAGCCTTGAGATTATTGATGACATTGCGAAGATTTACCTTCTCGGCATTATCTTTTTCGCAAATTCTCTTCCAGTTTTTGCGTTCTTCAGAAAGGAGGGCAGCTTCAGCTTCCGCTTTCCTCTTCCAACCTGCAACGGACCACTCCTCGGTTTTACGATCAGCCTCAAACTTGGCTTGATCAGCCTCCAATTTAGCTTTTAGCTGATCTAAGTGCTTTTCATCACTAACAAACTTCTTTTGGGACACTCTAAAAGCTTCCCAATCCTTATGCATACTATGCCACTCACGCACTATGCGATGAGTGGTAGAAACATGAGAAGCAGTCTCCTCAAGGTAAGCTTGATAAGTTTGTTCATGAGAACGGCTTTCCTGAAACTTGATCTCCCCAAGCGGAAATATCCCCTGCAGCCAATCTCGGCACACGTGCCAATCTGGGAAAGTGTCACCTTTTTTCAAATTCCAAACATGGGCATGCAGTTCAGAAGCATTTCTCTCCGAGTAAGTTCTGTAATAGTAATCCCCCAGGGTTTCCTCTGGGCGGATTGGAGAATTTTCGCCAGCACCGGAAAAAGAGCCTTGCTCCTTAACAGTAACCTTCTCAACACGCTTAGGCAAAACATCAGAAGGTTTAGGAGAAAAAGTTGAAGCAGGAGTCTTCTCAGCAATTTTTTCTTTCTCCAAGTCTTGAGCAACAGTTTCAGGAGTTCGTGGATTATCAACACCATCCACAATTTCTGGATTAACAACCTTTTCAACTTTCACAGCAACATCAACAGGCTGGTCAACCTCAACAGTCTTCTCCACACCACCATCAACAACCTCCGTAGTCTCTAACTGATCAGCAACAGAAGCACGCGGAGGGGAAGGTGGGAGCTCTTCATTAACCACAGGTTGCGGCTCCGTGGGAACAGGGGAAACAGGGGTTTCTGAAAAAACAACAAAGCCTGTAAATATCTAATACGCATAAGGAGAAAAACGTAAAGACAACACTTACTAGGAGCAGACTCAGAGATAAACGCATCCAGATTGCCTTTCCTGGTAATTTTCTTCCTCTGGATCTTCTTTGGGGGCTGACCCTTAGCGTCAGTATCAGCCTGTTTCCTTTTACCAGCATTCCTTTGCACCAAGTGTTCAGGACTAGATTCCAAGTCAATAGGATCATTTGGGTTAGATGGAGGGATATCAGCAGTATCTCTCGGTTCAGGTTTTGGTCTCCTAACAGTAACTGTAGGCGTAAGACCCTCAAAAGAGTCAGAAACCACCACATAATCACACCAGGGGTCAGGGGAACGACGCGTACCTTTCTTCTCTCCTCCAATATTTTTAACTTTGGAAGGTTGACTCCTTTTAGCGTCACTCTTTTTAGGCGCAACATTACCGGTAGTCGCGCGTTTCTTCTTCTCAGGGCCTACGCCCAGGTTCGACAACTCACCTATGGAAGCGTATAGAACAATTTACTTAGAAGCGCAACAGGAAGAAAGCAAACAGTAAACCAATATGCACATAGCATACCAGCGCCAGCAGCAGGCTGAGCAGACAGATCCGCATCCCGCGGAAGAACAAAATTTTTCACAATTCTATGGTACCAAAGCTCTTCATCAGGTTTCTTCTTAATGGTACCCATCTTTCCGCCTTCTCTCTTGAACGCGACAACATACAGCGAAACAACTACAAGGGAAGAAAGGCAAGTTCAAAAAAAAAAAAAAAAAAAAAGAAGGAAAGAAGGAAAAACCCCAATCTTACCATGACCATCCTCCGTATACACCGGCTTGTCATCACGGTCCATTTTCCAATTCAAGCTCATACTGGCACCGACAAGGGCTTTCTCCGGTAAGGCGATGTTGGGAACATCCTTAAGATCTTGATACCAGTTCTCGTCAACAGGAGTCTGGATTGTTTCAATAGGAACATCTTCCTTTCCCCGTAAAGCCATCCTCACCGGAATCACCCCGGCCTTGATAAAGAAAAATTTTTGCTTCCAATCATGGAAGGATTTGGGAGGATGCTACAAAATCTTTTTTGCAGACACTCTTTGAACAAACGAGTAAAACCCTTGGGTACAGTGCATTTGGTGAAAAACCCTAAATCGAGGAACAGTCGGTTCAATGTGCATCGTCCGACACACAAACTCAAAGTGTCGAACCCTAACCATGCCAATAGGGTGCAGTTGGGAGATATGCAACTTGTAATACTCAAGGATTTCAAGGAAAAATTTTGTTACAAGCAAACGAAAGTTACCTTCACAGAAAAAATCCCAAAATAGAGTGATATACCCAGCCAGATCATCTGCTGCTGTCTGCCCCTCCTCAGGATACAGGGCACCCCAGTTCTCCGGGAATCTAAAATTTCGAACCAAGCCATCGAAAGTTGCTCTGGGCCACTTTAGTGGTGGAAGTTCAACAGACATTTCTTTAGATAGGTCTTCTTGGTGCCCTCCGGTTGACATAAGAAGAAGAAGAATTGGCAAATTCTTTCGTACCAGTTAAAGAAGACAGGAAGGGGAAAAGTTTTCAACAGTATAATGATTAAAAAAGGGGTAACTCAAGCAAACTTATATACCCACCGCCATAAATAAGCATTGGTAACTGCCATAGCACCTTTTTCGGATATCACAGTTACCCAAGCAACAGAGGCGAGTGAAAAACAACACAAACGCGAGCTCACGCGCGCGTGTAGGGCACGATTGGACAGGAAAAACCTGATAGTGACAGCCTATCACACAAGCCTTACTATATCATCCCTATCCTAAAGTCAAAGATTTCCAAAGTCTATACAACAAGCAAAGTAAATCTTCTCCTAGAAGATTCCCTATTTTCGCGCTAAAAAACATTTTTCCTCTCATCAGTCCAGTGCTCCACTTACTTGCATTAGAGCAACACTAGACTGAGGGGACTTGAAGGGGTAAGGTCCTGAAAACCTCATAATAAGTACTTGGGACCATACCACAACCTCGTATTCCAGCCTTTCTTACCTTGCGCGGCCGCACATTGACTCTACAAAGAAGGTTTAAAAAGTCGGATAGCAAGTAACACTTGCGCTTTCCTCCATAAACGAAGGATGAAATTCCTGAGATAAGCATCTCCCGCTGGATAATACCCAGACTTGGGATTTATTTATTCAGCTGACTCCACACGAAAAGGAGTCACACCAGATTACAGCAGTAATCTTCTAGAAAGACCCAATCGTGCACCACTAAACGGTTACAATCGTCTGGATACGTGTCGGTACCTTAGGCGTCTCTAAAAATCACGATGATAGCATGTAATTGGAGAGAAACCTCCACTTGATCACTTTCCACGTGGCAAATCCCTAGCTATAGATCTAAACCACGATCCGTGTGCACTCACGTCGGATTAAGAAGCTTAACGGAAGGAAATGTAACCCCTTACGGGGTTAGCATCTTCCGTCAACATTTCACCAAACGGGTTTTCCCGCCCAAAAATCTCGGCTATAAATAAGAGAAAAATCCAGGTATGAAAGCCAAGTTACACACACTTCTTCAATACTTTTTCTTCTTCATAAACGCATACTTATTCTCACGCCGAAGTCGGGTCAAGGAGAGAACCCCCTTCTCCCCTTGACGAGGCTAACGGTGCTTTGTTTTGCAGAGTTTATCGGAGAAGAAGATCGGTAACATCGAATCAAACGAGAGAGAACAAACGCCTTTATGCAGATCCAAACCCCCTAGATATTTCGATCCCGGTCGTTTATCTAGTGTTTCTTCAAACATAGTTGTGCTTGATTTTTTCCTTGACATTCCGTTATAAGTTTTTTTTAAAAACGAAGTTGTACTCAAAAGAAATTATTTATTTGGTATCATAAAACGATTTGATGATAAACTAAACCGCTCTAATGGTTTGACTTTCTAGACAACATGCTTTATTTTCAAATTTGCTCGGTTTCGCCGCAACACGCGACGTAAAAGAACTAGTATCAATTGAGGTTGATTCTCATTAGTTAATAAACTTAACAATTTTAGTTGTCTAGCTTAAAGACTTCACCGTGTCAAAATTTTCAAATACCACCAATTACAAATTAATTTGTACTTCTTAATCACCCAAAACACTTTATCAACAGAAACTAATTATCACCCACAAGTTCTCTTAACAGTTTGAACTTCTCATAAGAAATATCTTCCATGACATTCGAAAGGCGACTAAACATAGCTACACAGACTGCAGAAGCCCTTGCTCATATACACTCAACAACACAAATCATTCATAGAGATATTAAATCATCAAATATACTTTTGACCGATTACTACACTGTTAAGGTTTCTGATTTCGGGATATCAAAGTTCATTCCTATGGATCAGACTCACATACAAACATTGGTGCATGGGACTCTTGGATACATAGATCCTGAGTACTTCTGGTCAGGGATTTTGACAGAGAAGAGTGATGTGTATAGTTTTGGCATGGTTCTTGTGGAGTTGATTACAGGCAGAAAGGTCTTTTCACATGATGGAACTGAAAGTGACTTGGGCTTGGCCATGTTTTTTGCTTCGTCACTAGAAAGGGGTTGCTTGATTCAAATTCTTGACGATCAAGTGAAGAAAGATGGGATTAGTGAACGTATTGATTATCTTGCCAAGATTGCGAAAGGTTGTATAGAGCTAGAGGGCAAGAAAAGGCCTAGTATGGAGGAAGTAAAAGCGCAATTGGAAAAGTTGAGACAATCTTTCATAAATTAATATGTGGTGTATTTGTTTTAGAAAATCTAGGAATTGTTGTTATAAAAAGGCTAATTCTAGCTAAGATTATTAACAATCTCTAAACAATAAATATTGAAGATTAGAAGAGATTAGTTTCAATAAGGATATATATAGTATCTTCTCCAAAACCTTATTCTTTTTTCTAATTGATTTCACGCGTTTTCTTCGTAAACATGATAGTCAATATAAATTAGTGGTTTCCCTCATAAACTGAGATAGGAATTCGGTCGATATCGGTTCAGCAAGGTAATTGCATCCGGCCGGTCAGTATCGGTTGCACTCATTATAGTAACTAAAAGAAAAAAAACCCAAATGCCTAACACGTGTTTTATGTGGCAAGGGTATGCTTGTGATCTTAAAAAAGATCCAAAAAAATCAAAAAGAAATATTTAGGGTGCTTTCGGTTGGTATCGGTGATACCATCACTTGCAACTGGAAGAGATATGTCAAAGATGATATTAACACGTGTTTGAAGGTCCGTTTGATGGACCAAAAACGTTTGATTCTAGTGTTTTTATATGTATATATATGCGGAATCTATCAGTACACACTAGATGTTGGCATGATGTAAATAAACGCCTTGGATCACTATTCAATTGACAAAGCTTAGTTACAAAACATGCACACTAGTTTAGCTCTAAAATCTTGAAAGTTATGGGAAAGTTATGAAATGGAACTTTGTTGGACTTACAAAAGAACTGATGATATTCAAAAGCCAAAACATGATCAATTGATTAAGAAATAAACAAAACATTGAACCAGTCTCTCCCCAAAGATATTGAATCTTGAACACCTAATCAGAACATCTGTTGAAGATAATGCAAAGATCTGATCAAGCCTTGGAACCACTGTTCAAGAAGATACATCTGTTGAAGACTAAAGTCTGTTGAAGCTAAAGGTCTGATGAAGAAGACCTGGCCAAACAGATGTTTGGAATCAAGGCAACAGAGGATAGCTCTAACAGTGGTTTCTCAATGTAACAGTATATGTTTAGTGTTTAAACTAGTTAGAACATATGTTAAGATTTGCACAGATTGTTTGCAACATCCGTGGAAGCTTTCTGTTAGGAATGTTAGATGTCACTATCAGGGTAATATCAGCCAATCACAAACAGAGCTTTCGTACTTAGTAAAAATAGATCACACCTGTTAGTGATCTATTTATCACACACATCACCTTTTCTCTTGTATGAACATAATTGTTAAGTGATCGGTTGAGGGGGAGTCTGTAGAGTCAACCTTTTGTAAAGCATTTGTAATCAGTAGATTATAATTATGACTACTTGTTTGTGATTATTTATCTTTACTTATAAAATTTAATATTATTTTGAGCTTAAACTGTTTTGCAATCACAAACCTTGCAAACTTACACCTAACAAACACATGGGTTCATTCACTAGCCTTTAATCATCTAGTAACATATGTAAGACAATACTCAAACACAAGCTATCCAGACGCATTCTAACACCCATACATCAAGCAACGACACCACTAGGCTATAGAAATTTTGTATCAACAATGTTTTACAATGATTGAAGAAAAAAATGAATACCGGATCCGATACCGATGTTTTGACCGATATTTGTTCGGTTCGTCCAACAACGGCTATAGTTTATGGTACCAAAAAACTCTATCTTGAATACAACTTTGTTTTTAATGATATGTTAAGCCAAGTAAACCATAAAAACAAATACGATACCAGTACCGATGTTGTTTGGACAATAATGGTTCGGTTCGTCATGATAAAGAACAAAAAAAATCAACTATATATGACTCGTTCGATTTTGAACTTTTATTGAATCATAGATAAAAATAATCACTTCATAGTGGTATATTCAAAATTTTATAACACATTAATTTATATTTTGAGAATAACGAAAATGGCAATCAGTGTCACTTTATATAAAAAAACTAAAGCGTGAGGCAGCTATGATGACGTATATGTTTGTATTTTGACTACTTGTACATTACTAGTCATAACTTTGCTTTGAGTAAAATGTATATTTAGACGTAGATAAAAATTAAACACGTCACAAAGGTATATTTGAAAATTTTATAATGCATTCTGTAGTTTTAAAATAATGAAAAGAGTAAGCAGCGTCACTTTATATAAAAAGGGTAGATTACAAGTTTTGTCCTTTATGTTTACACCATTTTGTAGGCGGTGTCCTTTAGCGCAAAACTTTGTAAGTTTTGTACTTTGTGTTTTAAAATCTTGCATGTTTTAAACCTTCAGACCAAACTTAGTTAATTTTTTCTGTCAAATCAAATCATGTGCAAGGCACATGTGGGTATAATTACATTTTTACCCCTGTTATTTAAAAACCCCTTTCTCTCTTTCTCTCTAGCTCTGTAGAATGAGTTCATCCATAAATCCATACTTCCAGATCACCGATGAAATCCAGGAAACACGAATAAAGATCACTAATTAAAACAAAGTACAAACGATGCTTACATCCAAAATCGAGGAAACAAAAATCTTGGCTAATTAGGAGCTCTAATGAGATGAAATACATCTATCTCTCTCTCTCTCGATCTCCCTCCCTCCCTTCCACCACCACCAACCCAACACCTCCCAAAACCACCACCACAACCAACCACCACCGCCTACCCCTACCACTGAAACTGTAACAACATTCAAAAAAAAAAAAAAATTACACGGAACCCTAATTAAGACCCCAAAAACATATACGACGTGACCCGAAACGAAAATCAGGATTTAGGGTTTGGGGGGTCATGGGGGGGGGGGTACCCCTAAACCTTCCGCGACACGCAAAAGGCACTAATACGTGTCAAAACCAGTCGATCTCGACACCACAGGGCTAGAAACACAGCAAGTCAGACCTAGGAAAAATAGACCTCCCAGACGACACGCAGAAGGATCTTAGGATCCTGTCGCGACGCGCGGGAGCATTCAATTTTTGCTATATAAATCCTGGCCTGGGACTTGATTTCCTGCACCATTTCGATCGAATTTTGAAATCTCTGTTCTTCTAAATCTACATTTCTGTCATAATAGTGCACCCCTAATTCGCGAAACTCTACCCCGTTGCAAGTATTTTAACCCCCGATCACTAATTCGTTACCCTACCCGATTGATCCAGGACCCCGTAATGCATGTCGAGGCTCTGCCTGACTAAGTTCGTTGGGGTTCTGTCTCGTGTTGTATGGCTAATGTGATTTAGGTTATTGACGGGTGGTCCATAGGACAACCCTTAAAAGGTTTAATACAATGCACATTCTATACTTTATTCGGTTAATTGCTTGAATTTGGTAATCACAAGATGTTCGATGTTACAGGAACTAAAGTGCTTGAAATGCGGGTTTAAGTAAGCTTGAATGGTTGTTGGAAGTTGGCATGAATAAGATGAGAAGAAATCAAAGATTTCATGAAGAAATGAAGGAAAGGAAGACTCAGCACCGTAGCCTACGCCACCTGGCCGTAGGTTACGGTCCTCTACATATTGCCAAATCCCCCACCGTAAGACAGAAGAAACATGCCGTAAGAGAAAGCCGCTCGCCGTAAGCTACGGTGAGTGCCGTAGCTTACGGCACCCTGTTGACCAATTTTTGCTTACTGACTGCCGTAAGCTACGGCAGGCGCCGTAGCTTACGGCGCTGACTGATCCAAAATTGTAACCTATGCATTTAATGCTCATTTCATGGAGTTTTATGGTGTCTTATCATATTATTTCGGTTACAAGCTGGGAGAAACGAATGTTGGGACTATTTCTAGGGACTTGGAGGAAGGAAAACATATCTTATCACTTATTTTCATCTAGACTTGGTTAGTGAACGATTTTGGGGGACTTGGTGGAGGATGGTTGTTCAAGCCATGGATAGCTAAACTCTTTATGGTCATCTTTAGTTGAAAGTTTGTAGAGACAATTTGTGCTTGATTTCATATTTCTAGAATGGTAAATTGAATTTATGTTTTAATTATCATGGTGTGTTCTTATTTGCTTGTAAATTGTTGATGCTTATGATTATTCTATTTTGAAACCATACGTTCTTGGTGCCGTTGGCAATCGAGATATCATGGGTAGAACTAGGATCGGGTAAGGGTCAATTGGTCATCGGGTAACAACCTCACGTTCTAGGAATCTGAGTACTTAGTTCCCTTTCATCACAACAAGTAATTGCACATGAACTATGTCTATGTAGTTCTTTCTAGTGAATGATAGCACAAATGTTGAAGCAAACCGGAAACTAAAGATGGTCATTCGTCTCCAAATTGTTTAACAAACTCAACTTTCATTTCACAAATTACTTAGTATTTTTAGTTTTAAAAATCAACCAATCAAACCCACTCTTGAATTTATTTTTCTTTCAATTTAGTTTACTTTAGTGAAGTTAGACATACATCGAGATAGCACATATTCCACAAACTCCCTGTGTTCGATACCCACTTGCCACTATCTATATAGTTGTTATTGGGATTAAATTTGATTGTGAGTTATCTTACTAACACGTGTGCATTGTTTATTTTTAATAGAAAATAACCAGTAGAATCAACAGGAATCTTTAGAAACACCTAAGTCTACAAAGTGAGTCATTCTCTTTTTCTACCAAACTGTTTTACAAAATCTCAAATATTTTCAATTATACATAAAGTGATTGAGTTTTTGTATTCTACAATTGCTGCCGGTATGTGGGGTTTTGTATACATTACTTATAATCCGTTACTATTGGACGACGAGTTAGCCAATGAGTAACATGACCACAGTCATGGAACTATGAACATGACAAATACTGAATGAGTATATTGGTAGATATAAACATTGTAATCGCTCTCAATACTGTAAAGTTATAAAAGCTTGTTTTGATTAAAGTAGGATGCACTCGCCAGTATTTCTTGCTGATAAAATATTTTTAAAACGCGTTTCAGGTAACTTAATGTGAAGCTAATAGAAGCTAACTGGAGAGCACTGAAGGCTTAAAGAAGTGGTTATAAAAGTTACCTAAATAAAAAGGAGATTATGTTTTCAATAATTAGGGTTTATCCCTATAAATGTATTATGAACGAAACTTGGGTTTATCCCATATTATAAAAGTTTAGTGTTTTAAAACTCTGATAATATTTCCTAACTACGGTCCTGATGTCTCATTTCCGCTGCCAAATTAATAAACACTGATACCACCTGACTGTTGGCTTGTGGCGCCCGCTCCCGGGGTAGGGTTCGGGGGCTGCGACAGAAGGTGGTATCAGAGTCAAAGCCACTGGTTTAAGCCATTTAGGTGTTCTGCTAATACCTAATTTTTAACCAATTGTGTTAGGAAATAACTTATGTGATTCTGTGTAAATATGCATATTATTATTTTGTGTTATTTGACAATTTGTTAGTTTACAGTATGAGTGAGCAAGGTACCTCCGATGCTTACCGTCAATTACCTAATTCCCCAAAGAATGAAGGAACCTCATCCCAACCAACCTCAGGATACTTTGCTGATTTTGAGGAAGGAATCTTTATTTTTAAGGCACAATTTGAGGAACCATTTCCCCCTAAAAAGAGAGGCTGGTTTAGTAGAGGAGCGCATGAAAGGAAGAAAATAATGAAAAACTCCAACAACAACGAGCAATAGCAAAAGCAAATAGAGAAATGAATGCCCAAACCCAGGAAGTTAATAGACCATTATGGGAGGAGGAACTTGATAGGCAATTAGCGGATTTCCACATGTTATCAAATACAACAGCAGACCCTAATATTAACTAAGTAGCTGAACCAGAACTTCTGTCCTTATTCCCTAATCAACCAATGGAGCTAGAACTAAACCAAGAAAACTAATTCCCAATTCCACCATTTGACCCCAATGAGATCCCTAGAATCCCAGCACCAAACCCTATAGCACAGTATACCGACCTGAATCCTTTAGACCCATGGTGGAACGATGATAGGTTAATTCAGGATATACTAAATAATCCATACGCTTATGGAGAACCCATAACACGTTACCCTGACCCAGTACCAGCACCACTACCACCCATGAGTCAAGAAAATGTGGAGGAACTTCGCTCATATGGCGAAGAGTTAGTTGAAGAGGGAAACCGAATACGTCAGATAGGAGAGAAACTCGTCTGGAAGTATGACGAGCGGGAGATGCAATTCTAGACAAGCCAGCACTTAGTATTATATATATATATATATATATAGGGGACCGCTAAAATGAGAACCACCTCGAGTTGTAAGAACCGTGAGAACTACACCGTACGGGGCGAGGTGGACCAAATTTTTTTTTTCATAAACGTAGTTGCGTGTATTATAAACACATTTGTAAAAAAAATTCAAAAAAAAAAATGTCGTGTGTGTAGTTTTGAGCACTACAAGTTTGTGTTTACGGGTACCGTAAATCTAACCGGAAAATTTACGTGTACCGTAAACACAAACTTGTGGTGCTCAAAACTACATACACGACATTTTTTTTTTGAATTTTTTTTACAATTGTGTTTATAATACACGCATCTACGTTTATGAAAAAAAATTTGGTCCACCTCGCCCCGGATCAAAAAGTTCTCACGGTTCTTACAACTCGAGGTGGTTCTTATTTTAGCGCTATTCTATATATATATATATATGTGTGTGTGTGTGTGTGTGTGTGTGTGTGTAATTTTGTACTTTGAAAGAAAAAAAATCAACTAGAATAGATAGACTAAAATACCTATCTATGCGTAATTACTAGTGTGTTTAATTTTCAGTTGTAATATGTAATAGATGCATATATATAGGGTAAGGATAGTGTAAAAAGGGCTTAAAGTGTGAGAAGTGTATTATAACACTATATATAATACTATATAACACCATATAAATACCGTATAACAATATGTAACACCATATAATACCATATAACACTATGTAACACTATATAACATTATATAACAAATATAACACTATACATCTATCATAGACATGCTATCAGACAAACTATAGTGTTATATTTGTTATATAATGTTATATAGTGTTACATAGTGTTATATGGTATTACGGTGTTTATATGGTGTTATATAGTATTATATATAGTGTTATAATACACTTCTCACACTTTGAGCACTTTTTAAAGGATCCTCTACCTATATATAGATATATAAAAAAGAGTAAGTCGCAATGCTCGACGTTTTTGATCAATCTGATTGCGTGATTGTTTGCATTAGATCTTATCCTGTGATATTAATACCTGATAAATGTTTGCAATTTAGATGGATAACGAAGTAAATCAGGAAAACCAGAATAATGATAATAACGGGAACCAAGTGAATAACAGTGCCATTGAACACATAGTAGCACAAAGAATCATAGATGCTATGCCATATATTATCAAGACTGTTAAAGAAACAGAAAATAATAAATCTGTAATTGGAAGTAAACATGCACCTACTGAACCAAGTCACAACATGAACGAAAATCACGGACCACTTATCCAAGCACCTATCCCAAAAAGAAGAAGAACCATTTCATATGGTTGTTCTTATAAGGAATTCTGGTCTTGCAAACCAATAGAATTCTTAGGAAAGGAAATGAAGGAACCATTGCAGCCTTACGCTGGATAGAAAAGACAGAAGCAGTCTTAAAAATAAGTAAATGTGCAGATGAAGATAAGATTTTGTTTGCTTCTAATCTTTTTAAGAATGCAGCCTTAGAGTGGTGGAATACTATTCTCCAGTCTAGAGGAAGTGACATAGTTTATAACATGGAATGGACCAACTTTAAGGAAATAGTAGAAAGAAAATTATGTCCTCCTCGTGAAAAAGAACAGATTGCCAATAATTATGTCCTACAGAATGTGTAGGACTCAAACACTTTTAAATAATTTTGCGACTTATAATAAAATATGTGTAGGACACAATTTTTAAATAATTTTGTCACTTCTAATAAAATTTGTGTAGGAGCCAATACATTATTGATGGTGAAGGAGAAATTTATGGTTGCATTAATAAGAATTAAGTAACTCTTTAAAATATTTATTAATATTCTACATCAAAATGCCTATACTACCCTTAGTAATTAAAGCAATAATTAAAAGTTGACAAAAATGATATCTTGATTTACAACCATTGATCAAAAAAATATATGGTTTAGATTACTTTATTTTTTCTTCTTTTAAGAAGATTCTTCTCAAATGAACCCCCCCTGTGTACTTATGTAATTTAAAATTATATAAAATTATAAGTGTGCATATATGTATATATATTATGGTTAATTTATATTTTTTTATTTTAATTGTAAAAAGAAAAATTAAAAAAATAAGTGTGTAGATACAAATGTGTATGTATATATATTATATTTATGAATTATAATTATCTTTTGTTTTTTGTTTAAAGATAAAAAAAGAAAATTAAAAAAATAATAGAATAAATAAGTAAATTGCAAAAATTGTCCTTGAGATTTGGGAATTGTCAAAATCATCCATGACTTAACAATACATTTTAACTGAGTTGGTGATTTGAATAGAAATAACAACAAAAATGAAACCTCTGGGACCCAGATGCAAAAGGTTTTGGACTAAAGTGGTATAAGTGACTTAAACTCAGAGACCATTTTGGCATTTTACTCTAACTAGAATTATGTCATCAACAACCAGTTTGAATTTCTCATCATCACTAAATACCTTAGTTTGACTCAACTTTAAAGTTAACCACCAAAAGGCATTCGGACTAGTGGTATCCAAGAGTGTATAATGGTGCCTCTCCAAAAGATTGAGGGTTCGAGTTTCGTGATGAACAATGAATTAGGATAGATTAGATTGATGTTGAAAAAATTAACATGAGGTAAATGTAAATTTCATTGAAATACAATTGGACCAATTCAAACTTAAGCCTACAGACTTTTGGATAATTTAGAAGGGTGGCAACTGCACTAAATTACATACACATAAAATTAAAATCGATATTTGTTTTTGCAAATTCCAAAGTGCCCCCACAACAAATCCCAACAGTTTATGAGCTAAAAATTAAACAAAAACTGGCCTGCATGTACGTCTATGTTTTCCGATCCTGTTGTGAAAACATTGTGTCTAACACACAAGTTGACCGTAAGGGTTGTTTTTCTTGAGTAACTATTTGGCGGTGACGATGCTGCTTCAGATTAATGTGATACTGATCGTGATACTGATCGTGATACTGTCAGCGACAAATGTAGTATGCCAAGTAGCTCAATCCCTTCCTGGCTGCCCAAATAAATGTGGAAATATCACAATTCCATATCCGTTTGGGATAGGAAAGAACTGCAGCTTGAGTGAAAGCTACGAGGTAAATTGTACAACTTTAACTGTTGCACACGCCAATTTTAAACTCTTAGACATAACACTCGACGACAGCCATATACATGCCTTGTTGCCAATAGCCTACCAATGTTACAACAGCACCAAAAGTATTAACCAGCATCAACCCAAAATCAGGCTGTCTAGGTTCTTATTGTCAAGCACAGTGAACTTCCTTACTGCAGTTGGGTGTGACGCTAGAGCAGGCCTCTTGGACGTGAAGGATAAAAGCTACATAAGCGAATGTATATCAAGGACCAGGTGTAAAAACTTAAGACGTAGTTCATGTTTTGGCCAAGGTTGCATGCAAGTACCCCTTCCGTTTAGTCTCACACAATTTTATATTCATACACAAAGAGTCACAAGGCAAGTAGGGAGTTGGGGTTTTAATAACTGCACATATGCTTTTCTTGCTCGCAAAAGTGATTACCAATTTAAAAAACAAGATCTCGATAACATGCAGAATAAGTCTTTCAAAGTGACCCTTGATTGGACGGTTGGGAACACAAGTTGTGCAGCAGCAAAGAAGAACCAAAGTAGTTATGTTTGCAAGGAAAATAGTGTGTGTAAGAACTCTGAAGCCATAATCGATGAAGGTGATCCGGGGTATAATTGTTATTGTGCTGATGGTTACCATGGAAACCCATACCTCCCAGGTGGTTGTCAGGGTAAGCAGTGTTTGTTTAGTCAATACCGTATATATCGAGTTAATTCACGCAATATTGAAAGCAGTTTGTGATGTTTTCAGATACCAATGAGTGTGAAGGACCACACAAAGTTTGCAGATATCATTGTGTTAACATGAATGGGAGCTACACTTGTCCGTGCCCCGTTGGGATGCGTGGGGATGGTAGATTATCTGGGAGTGGCTGCTCTTATTTAGAAGCAGCTAGGTCAGCTGCACATTTGTTTTATATCGGTCAGTTCACACTCATTTCTAGAATGACTTTACCAAGGATTTGAATGAGAATTCATGACCTTGTTATGTAATAAATGTTTTCTGAAAAACAATTTCTATTGATTTGCAGCCATTGGCACAGGCCCTGCTGCTTCATTTGTGTTAACACTTATCTTATATTGGGGACTAAAACATAGGATGACAATAAAGAGTAGGGAGATGGCTTTCAAGAAAAATGGCGGCCTAATTTTGCAGAAAATTCTATTTGAAGCTAAACAACCTTCCAACAAGGCCAAGCTTTTTGCAGCAAGAATTCTTGAAAAAGCAACCAATAACTTTCACAAAACCAATGTCATAGGTCAAGGAGGCTATGGTACAGTTTACAAAGGGACATTAGAAGATAATACAAGGGTTGCTATTAAAAAGTCCAAGTCGATTGACGAGAACCAGATCGAGCAATTTATCAATGAGGTGATCATGCTATCAGAAGTTAGCCACCCAAATATTGTCCGACTCTTGGGATGTTGCCTAGAGACACAAACTCCACTTCTAGTTTATGAGTTTGTAACAAACAAGACAGTCTACCACCACCTACATGAAAAAGACTACGTATCTTCCATGACATTTGAAAGGCGACTAAACATAGCTACACAGACTGCAAAAGCCCTTGCTCATATACACTCAACCACACAAATCATTCATCGAGATGTTAAATCACCAAATATACTTTTGGCTGATGACTACACTGTAAAAGTTTCGGATTTCGGGATCTCAAGGTTCATTCCTATGGATCAGACTCACATACAAACATTGGTTCATGGGACTCTTGGATACATAGATCCTGAGTACTTCCGGTCAGGAATTTTGACAGAGAAGAGTGATGTGTATAGTTTTGGCATGGTTCTTGTTGAGCTGATTACAGGAAGAAAGGTCTTTTCAAACGATGGAACTGAAAGTGACTTGGGCTTGGCCATGTTTTTTGTTTCATCACTAGAAAGGGGTTGCTTGATTCAAATTCTTGACGATCAAGTGAAGAAAGATGGGATTAGTGACCATATTGATTATATTGCCAAGATTGCAAAAGACTGTATCGAGTTAGAGAGCAAGAAAAGGCCTAGTATGGAGGAAGTGAAAGCGCAATTGGAAAAACTGAGACAATCTTCCATAAATAGTTCTCCTGGTCATCTTCTAGCTCTTGTTTGATTGATAACAGCTACACTCATAAAATGCTGATTTTTGGAGTCTTGCTATGCTGTCCTTGACTCCCTATGTAGCTTTCTTGTTGGAGCTACTTTCGAATTAGGATCAAGAAGGGTCGAGGGTTTGGATTAGTATATAAAGATGGGTCATATTATTAGCAGAAACTATTAAACTTAATTTATGATATGTATATGTATTTATGTTTGTGATAGCTAGAACTCGGAACAAAGTGATAAGTTATGGTGGATATTATAAGCGGGTAATTCAAAACTGCCAATGACAGTTTTTCCCGCTTGAATTAACCGCCAAGTTTATCAAGTATATAAATGTAAGTACCGGCAACATTAACCGGTACCAAGACACTCAATTCTCTACGATAATTGTCTGTCCATTTCATTCGTTATTGTTTGTTCAAGAATGTCAAACATGTCCGCTGCAAACAGAAGTTTACATCATCAGAATGATGATGATGTTCTGATTAAACCATGTTCAACCCCAACATGTGGTATCAGAGCCACGGGGACAACACTTCCATGTCAACACTGCCATGATGAAGAAACCAGACTGCAAAAGAAAATTCATCGGACAAAATTGTGTTATTATTGTCATCGCCCAGGCCACTTCATATACGACTGCAAATCAAAGGAGAATGATGAAAACACACAACTTGTCTCTCAAGCGGTAAATGCAGGGATACGAAAGCAAAGGGAATCGGTAGAAGAAAGGAACGAGATGATTGTGACTGGTTCAGAGGGCGGTACATGGGGAGACATATGGTATGTTAGTCTTTCATTTACACAACACTATGCCGGTAATCTAAATGTTTTCAAGCGTATCAAACATTTAGTGGGGGTTGAAACCAACTCGGGGGAAAACGATTTCTTGTTTATGCGGGGCATAGGGGTTGTAGAAGTCAAATCCAATAATGAAAAGTTGTTGATTCAGGGTGTCTTATACACACCGGAATTAGATAGAAATGTACTCAGTCTAAATCAGTTAACAATGCAAGGCTTTACGGTTAAAAAGGATGGAGATACTTGCAAAATATTTCCTATGTTTTCATCCCCTATCAATAACACTGTCAACGAAGTAACGGGACTGTCGAAGGAAGAAGAATTAGGTCTAAAAGAAAAACAAAAGGTGATAAGGTTGAATGATGTGAATGAAAAATATAAAGAGGAATACCTTAATTCCTATTTTGAAGATTTACATGTTTCCTCCGATGAAACGGATTGGAGTGTTATGATCATACGGGCTTTGGAATTCAATGATTTCAAAGATTGTGTGAATCTGTTAAATATGTTAGAGGATGGCAAGTTTGTGTTCCATTACAAGTACGAATTAGAAAAGAAATTCGATGAAATGGTGTCTTGGTTTGTTATAACTTTCCTGGGCATAACAACTAGGCCAATACCTCCGGTGATGACCGAGAACAGGAAAGTTGATTTGCTGAGTCTGTACATGATTGTGGAACGGGATGGTGGTTACAACAGTGTAACCGAAGATAATCTCTGGCCGATTATCGCTAAAGACATGGGCTTTGAATACAAGGATGGTGAATACATGCGGACCGTTTATGCCATGTATTTAGATATTCTAGTGTATTATTATAAGTTTAAAGATGTGCAGACAAGAGTCAAGGAATCAGAAAGAATGAAGGATAGGGAAGATGTACCTGAATGCAGTCTCGGAAGGAGCACAAGTGCTGAAGAAATCAAGAAGGTAACTGAAGTGGAATCGTATGCACTATATGCAGAAAACAGTTGGGAAGGAGCATGGAATGCACACAAGAAAAGAAGAAAGTTCAATTTTGATCATGCAAGAAAGGCAGTCGAAGAAGCAAATGCAAGCGTTCTCAAGGGTGTTAATAAACGTAATTAAGTTTAGGGGGAAGTATTAGCAGAAACTATTAAACTTAATTTATGATATGTATATGTATTTATGTTTGTGATAGCTAGAACTCGGAACAAAGTGATAAGTTATGGTGGATATTATAAGCGGGTAATTCAAAACTGCCAATGACAGTTTTTCCCGCTTGAATTAACCGCCAAGTTTATCAAGTATATAAATGTAAGTACCGGCAACATTAACCGGTACCAAGACACTCAATTCTCTACGATAATTGTCTGTCCATTTCATTCGTTATTGTTTGTTCAAGAATGTCAAACATGTCCGCTGCAAACAGAAGTTTACATCATCAGAATGATGATGATGTTCTGATTAAACCATGTTCAACCCCAACACATATTTGTTTATTTAATTTATTTACTTGGCTGTTATCTTTTTGTTTGAGTAACATAATTTGAGTCGGATAAGTTAATTTGGAGTGCAAGTTTACTAGGTAAAAATATAAAGGTAGGGGTCTTCCATGTTGGAATAATTCAAATAAAGTTAACGTTGTTTAGTGGGTCACGTGCTGGAAGTACTGAGTCAGTGGTTATCCGAGTCAGTAGGAGAGATCCTAAGTAGTCGCTAGTTTCTAGTCATTTTCAAATAAGTCTGTTATTTACTTCTAGCATAACTATATTCCACTGTGTTTTTGACGCCTAAAACATATAGTGGTATCAGAGCTTGGTAGATTTGAGTGATCGGAAGGATAGAAGTCGAGTGAAAAAAAAAGAGAGAGAAAAAAAAACTGCTCATCAATGGCAACCAACGGATCCAGTTCAACCTCCATCTCGTCCATTCCTCTCCCTGTATTCAAAGGGGAAGGGTACGAGTTCTGGAGTGTTCGCATGAAGACACTACTAATGTCTCATGATTTGTGGGATCTAGCGAATACAGGATACAACGCAGTGGATGCAGATCGCACGCGTTTACAGGAAAATAGGAGAAAAGATGCTAGGGCGTTAGCATTGATTCTACATGCGGTACATGATGATGTGTTCTCTAGCATTGCAGCTGTAGTCTCTGCACGTCAAGCATGGAACCTTTTGCGAACCGAGTTTCAAGGAGACTCAAAGGTTAAAACGGTGAAATTACAAACGTTAAGACGAGAGTTTGAAATGTTGTAAATGAAAGATGATGAGGCGGTATCCGATTTCTTGTTCAAGGTAATGAAGAACGTGAATCAAAAAAGGTCGTTTGGTGAACAGTTAGTGACCAGACTGTTGACTGTTGTCGAGAAAGTATTACATAGTTTACCACCTCGATGCGATCATGTCGTGACGGCTATTGAGGAATCCAAAGACCTCACAACCCTATCTTTTGATCAACTCATGGGGTCCTTACAGGCACATGAGGTTCGTGTTAACCGGGGAATAGATCCAGAGGAAGAGGAACAAGCTTTTCAAGCAAAAGAAGAAGAGCATGCGTTCAATGTCCGTGGTAGGATACGAGGTGTTTTTCGTGGTCGTAGCCTTGGTCGTGGAGGCAAAAGTTCTGAAAGAGGGAGGGGTGCTCCCCCTATGACAAGCGGCACTTTCCGGTAATTTTCATACACTTAATGACTATTTATATTATACAATTTTGTGCTTTAAGACGTAAATACAACGTGTTTAAATGTCACACATCTAGAAATCTCGTAGAATACATTTTGATATGCATGTCACTTATTTTATTCGCCGCGTCACCAAACATTTAACAATGCACGAAACAGTTGGTAGATTGACCGGTTAGACTAGATGTGTCGGAATACATTTTGATATGCATGTCATCTAGGTGTATAAACACTTCATATCATTTTTACACTAAATATAAGCACATACCATACAAGTTACATAAGTTATACAAAATTTGGGTGATCACTAAACATATACATATATATATATATATATATATATATATATATATATATATATATATATATATATATATATATATATATATATATATATATATATATATATATATATACACGCACAAATAAGCACCAAATTTGGGTGATCACTAAATATTTTGTCCTAAGTATATATTTATATCCATGTTAATTTTTAAGAAAACTCTATTTTCTTAACTTGTATTTTTATAAAAATCTTGGAAAAAAATTGAGTTCAATGCCTTCCAACATTTACTAGTGAAAATCTTATCAAAAGTATAATTTTTCTAAGTGTTATATTTCTAAATTTTGCCATAGTTTCCCCTAGATTTAGGGGTTTTCCCATGTTTGAAAACATACTTAAAAATCAATTTTCCAACTCAATAACCCATCCAACAATTTAACAAGTCTTTCTATGTAAG
This sequence comes from Helianthus annuus, assembly GCF_002127325.2. Taxonomy (NCBI): domain Eukaryota; kingdom Viridiplantae; phylum Streptophyta; class Magnoliopsida; order Asterales; family Asteraceae; genus Helianthus; species Helianthus annuus. The sequence continues at coordinate 1,486,990 of NC_035442.2, read as the reverse complement.
AAATAATTACCAACTTACATGTATGAACTTGTAACAACATGAAACCTTTAGATCCCTAACCCTTTTCATGTTCATCATGCTTTTCAACAAGTTTATGTTAAATTTTAAAAGATACTTTTTCAAGATCAAAACTTTTTAACAAGATCTTTATATATCTTTACATGTTACATCTTCTAAAAATCATTTTAGTGACATTTTCAAGTTCATAACATCATGTTGGTGGATCTTGCTAGATCTAAGATTTTTATGTTAGATTTACCTTTTTAACATAATGCTAACAAGATATCTTTGTCCATAACATCAATCCTACTAGATCTAACACATAAGCAACTTCAAATCAACAAGTATATAGGTTAGATTTTTAATGTTAATTATGTTTACCATGTATTTTTATAGTGAGCTTCAAGATGGATTCTAACATGAAATACGAAGCTTAACAAGGTGCAAAGTGGACTCACTACTAGCACTATTGGCTAGGGAAGAAGCTTAAGAACAAAGATGATGAAAATGAGATGAAAATAGTAGATAAAAGCTCCAAGAGGTGGTCCTTGAGCTTCCAAAGATGTACGTGAAAGGAGAGTGGGTGTGGCTGTGAATGGGAGAGAGGGAGGAGAAGAAAATGATTTTTGAAATGAGATGTTAGGATAAGGTTCATGACCTTCTAGTTATAACCCTCACTTTATGTTATTACCCAAGGGTTTATACAAGAGCATCTTTGACTAATACTTGACCAACATTGACCAAGTCAACATGGAAAAGGGGAGGTGGGTCCCCTTGGGGACGGTCATGAATGGAGGGGGGTATTGGTTGGTCTTGAATGGTAGTTAGGTTATTTAGTTAGAAATCAAGGGGTTTAGTTAGATGTTATTTGAGATTAGGGAATTCTTGACTAATTAGGATGTTTAGTGGTTTATACTAGTCTTGTAATGTCAAAATAATTAACTAGTTTATATTTGATGTTTAGTTAGTGTTTGGGTACTTGTTTCGTTATCAACTTATGTAAATTGTATGGTATGATGTGTTTAGGTACTTATATGACCTTTCCAATGTTCTTTCATGTAGTTTATGATGTTCAACATCATCTTTAGACATTACACTAGTTAATAAATGCTGAATTTTGCGGACAAGTTGTTATTTATGGTCCAAATCGGACATTTTTAGTGCTAGTATATTTTCCGGAAGGTATTAATGTATATCCTTGTTTTCCCACTTGGGATTTAGTATAACATTGGTGTTGGACTTAATTCTAGGTCATAAATATGTCGTTTAGCTGAGTACCGGAACTATGCTGACACAACTAGTCTAACCAGTAAGTCTTCTAGTTGTTTTGTGCACTACTTTAACTGTTTCGTAATGCGGCGAGTGAAATGAATGACATGCATATTTAAAATGTACTCTGCGAGTTTTCTAGATGTATAACATATAAACATGCTGTATTGACATTTAAAGCACATAATTGTATAAAATTAATAATTGTGAAGTGTACAAAAATTACCGGAAAATGCCGTTTGTCACAATTTTCTGGGGTTAGAAGTTTCTCAGAAGTTAAATAGGTTGTTTTTGTCTCAACACAAGTATGCACAAGATGTTGTCTAAATTTGGCATGGCAACATGTAAGTGGGTCAAACACCCATGAATGAAAATGACAAATTACAACTTAATGATGGTGCACCTGTAGCAGATGAAGTCAAGTTTAGAAGTCTAGTGGCCTTATTTATCTCACACATACTCGTCCGGACATTGCTTTCGCCGTGTCTGTAATTCCACGATCTATGCATAAGCTATCGGTTTTGCATTATAGAGCAGTAAAGCGAGTGTTGCGATATGTTGCCGGTAGTGTTGCGATATGTTGCCGGTACAACTGGTTATAGTTTGTGGTATAGAAACCATGATAACATTGTTTTGAAGGGGTATACCTATAGTGATTGCGTGAGTTCGTGCGAATATTGAAAGAGTTTATCTGCTAATGTGTTTTCCATTGGGTTGGTGGCTGTGTTATGGAGGGAATTTAGTGGTTGGGGCAGCAGGTTTCGCACAAGGCAATAGTACTAGGAATGTTTTTTCAAAAGGAGACAAGGCTCATAATTACGAGGAACCGGTGGAAACTATGCCATTTCCTAGATTCTGTGTAAGAGGTTATAGGGAAATGGATCTAGCTAAGGAGAAAGGTATTTACGAAAATAATGACATATTGATGACATAATAAACCAATTGTGGTTTTTTCTGTTAACTTGATTTCGAATGGGACCAGGAAGAATTATAGAAAAAATAGGAAGCCCAACAACAAAAAGAGTAATCTGGAGGATGTTAATGGGCTACCTAGGCCCAGAAAGAGGACAAGACAAAACAACCTTTTCAATCTTAATGAAACAATCGGTATATAAGAGGACAATTATACAACCGGAGAGCAGGTTGACACAACAAATCAAAATTATGGGAATGAAGGTTTACATAAGAGAAGCGAGTACACGAATAATGATAATGGAGAAGAGGAGGTGGAGGAGGTTAGGAAGAACACTTCGGTTAACGATTTAAATGTGCAACCTAATGAGGAGGAAAATAACATAAATGTAGAGACTCATGTTACATCCCTCATGGGAGGGCGTTGTGGGAGTTGATCTACAAAACTTTGAGCATTTGATCAGAGAAGCGATAAGGGAAGAAGGAATTCAGAAAGTGAACAGATGAATTTTCTTTTGGTGATCATTAGAGGTTTAGGGGAGGGGATAAGAATAAAGTAGGGTGGATTAAAGAATTCAAAAAAGATAATGGGATTGACTTTACTGCTTTACAAGAAATTCCATTTAGTGACATTTAAGGTATCGATTTCGAGAAATTATAGGGAGCAGGCAGATTTGAGATGGATCACGTGCCGACTGTCGGAAGATTTGGAGGAGTTATTAGCATTTGGGATCCTAGCATCATCAAGGTACATGACTCTATCAAACACTCAATTTTTTTATTGTCTAGGGGGGTAATCAAGGGGAGTAACAAAGCTATCAATATTATTAACTTTTAAGCTCCTCAAAAGTCCACTAAAAAAAACTCTTTGTGATGACATAGGGGTGATTATGGGAAGTTATTCGGGTTGGTAGGTGATTATGGGGGACTTTAATGCGGTGTGTAATCAAGAAGAAAGAAGGAATTCTAAAATTAATAAAACCTGTGTTTCAAATTTTAATAGTTTCATTTTTGAAAACGGGTTGAGAGAATACAACATGAGAGGGAGGAAACTTACGTTTCTTATGGACAATGGTAACAAGCAAAGCAAGATCGACAGAGTCTTGGTTTGTGACGGTTTTTTCTCTGAATGGCCGGTGGCATTCCTTAGGGTAATGCCTAGGATTCACTCGGACCATTGTCCTCTTGTATTAACTTGTATGGATAAAAACTTTGGCCCCAAACCGTTTAGAATTTTCAACTCTTGGTTGGAGAGAAAGGATTTTGACAAGGTGGTTCATAAGGCGATAGATGATTTTGTTTGGGTGGGAGAGGCATATTTGGTTTTAATGCAGAAATTGAAGATGATTAGGGAGGGTATTAAAAAATGGAAAAAGGATTTTTATCCAAAGAAAGGGAAACAAAAATGGCTCTAAAGGAAGATTTGGAAAAACTGGATGAATTGGCGGGAGGTAAAGAGTTGTCAGAAGAGGAGGAGTAGTCCAAATTGGAATGTTCGAAAGATTTAAAGGAGCTGTAGGCTTATAGAACTAAAGATCTTAAACAAAGAGCTAGGATTAGATGGGATCTAGAAAGAGACGAAAACTCGACTTTCTTCCATGGGTTCATAAACAGTAGATGCGCGATCAACAATACACCTGGGCTCTTGATTGATGAGGTATGGACATCAAAACCATCCTTGGTTAAAAAAGAGATAATAGGCTTCTTCAAAAACGTGTTCAAGGAAAAGTCGATAATAGACCAAAACTTAGGTGTTATAATATCAGGAGGCTTTCGAGAAAGGAGCTGGGATCCGTAACGGTCCCTTTCATGGTGGAAGAGAACAAGAGTGCGGTGTTCGAGTGTGGGGCTGACAAAGCGCCTGGGCCAGACGATTTTAATTTCAAATTCATTAAATGGTACTGGAATTTCTTTGAAAATGATTTTTCTAACATGTTAGCTTCCTTTTACAGCAAAGGCATTATATCGGCCGGGTGTAGCTCTTCTTTCATAACTCTTATCCCTAAGAACAAGGATCCGGTGGGGCTAAATGACTATAGACCTATAAATCTGATCGAGGTGATAAGCAAAACTATTTCTAAGATTCTTACAGATCGCTTCAAGAAGGTTATCGGGTCTATAATCTCAGAAAATCAGATGGCGTTTCGTAAAGGGTGGTACATTCTTGACAGCCCCTTAATGTTAAATGTGTTAATTGCTTGGATTAAAAAAGTTAAAAAAGGCTTTCCTTTTAAAAGCTGATTTTGAAAAGGCTTACGATAACGTTAATTGGGGATTTCTTTTGGATTCATGGGTCAAATAGGATTTCCTATGTAGTGGTGCAAGAGGGTTAAAGGGGTTTTAATGTGGGCGAGTTCTTCAGTCTTAGTTAATGTGCCTCCTACTTTTGAATTTAAGTGCTCCAAAGGTATTAGACAAGGAGACCCTTTGTCGTTATTTATGTTGCTCTTGGTTACGGAAGCTCTATCTAGCATTTTTTTTCTGTAAAGCTGGAGTAGAAGGGTTGTTTAAAGGAATTCAAACCCCTAATAACGGCCCAGAAATCTCTCATCTTTTTTACGCCGACGATGCTCTCATTCTGGAGGACTGAGATAGAGTGAATGTAGCTAATGTGGCTAGATGCTTGAGAATCTTTTATTTGTGTTCTGGCTTAAAAATTAATCTTCATAAATCAAACTTATACGGGTTGGGTGTGGAAAATTTTGCTATCACTGAGATGGCTAAGGTGATTGGTGTAAAACTGATAATATTCCGCTCTCTTACTTGAGAATTACGGTGGGGGCTAATATTAATAGAATTAATAACTGGGATCCTATAATTGGTTTTTCAATAAAAGGTTGTCGGTTTGGAAAGCTAAAACAATTTCGATAGGGGGGAGGCTTACTCTGATTAACTCTGTGTTGGAGAGTCTCCCTATCTATTTTTTCCCTATACAAGACCCTTGCCAGAGTTATTAAGATCCTTGAAGATAAAATGAGAAAATTCATTTGGGCAGGTTCTAATGATTCTAATAAAATGAATTGGGTGGTTTGGGGTTGGATCACTTGGCCTAAGAAAAACAGGGGGATTGGGTATTAACAGACTTAAAGAGGTAAATGAGGCTCTTTTAATTAAATGAGGTTGGAGGTATAGGGTGGAGTATCATAATCTTTGGAGGAAGGTGGTGGAAGCTTGTTATTGTAAAATCAATCAAAGGAACTTCCTTCCGCTTAACGGTAACATCCCAGGGAGTTGGAAAAATATTGTTAATCTGATTTGTAAAATGAAGATTAACGGGAAGGGTGTTAATCGTTTGATTTTGGGTAAGGTGGGGAATGGGCATGAGATTCAGTTTTGGATTGACACCTGGGTGGGCGACATTCCTTTCATGGAAAGATGGCCACCTCTGTTTGGTTTGGAAATGTTTAAATATTGCAGGGTGGCAAATATAATTGGTACGAATCAGGAAAATGGAGATTCTTCATGGAACTGGCCTAGACAGCTCGAGTCAGATGTGGAGCATTTGGAATGGCAGGAACGTCAAGATATTCTCAACTCAGTCACACTTTCCAACGATAAGGATTCTTGGTGTTGAGATGGTGGCGATCAGTGTGGTTTCTCGGTGAAGGCAGTCAAAAAGGCTTTAATTGGTGATAGAGGGGCAAGCCCCCTCCCTGATTTTGTTTGGTGTAAATGGGTGCCTCTTAAATGCAATATTATGGCCAGGAGATGTAATTTGGATAGGTTGGCTACGAGAGTTAATTTAAGAAGAAGGAACTTAGACATCACATCGGTTATGTGTCCTTTTTGTGATGAGTACGAGGGAACGATAAAGCACTTATTTATTGCTTGCTCGGTGACTTATCAGGTTTGGTCCGAATTCAGTGTGTGGTGCAACATTCCCCCAATTTATGCTTTTGATTTCAAAGACATTTTGGAGATTCATAATTGCTATCTATTGGGTAAAAAAGCAAAGAAGATCATATACGGTTTAGTGATTATCTCTTGCTGGTGTATTTGGAAAGAAATGAATGAGCTGATAATCAAACAGATTAATCGAAGCCCGCAAGATATTATAAGGGAGATTAAATCGAGGGGTTTCGGCTGGGTTAAAAATAGAACTTCGTGTGTTAATGTACTTTTGGTGATAAGTGCAAGGCTTCCAACATTTAGGGTCTTTATTGTACAAGTGCCAAAAGTTAGTCCCAAGAAGTTCCTAGGGACAATTTGTCCAAGTTTTGGAAGGAATTTCTTGGTCAGAGTTTTATGTAAAGTTAGTCCCAAGAAGTTCCTAGGGACAATTTGTCCAAGTTTTGGAAGGAATTTCTTGGTCAGAGTTTTATGTATAGATTAGCTTTTGTCTGAGTTTTGTGGCAAAAGCTCTGAGCTTTGTGCTTTATGTTTTGTCCGGGCTTTCTAGTTAGTCTTGAAAGTCCGGGTTTCACCTTGTATATATACTTTAATATGGAATAGACAAGGTAACGATTTCTGTGTGAATTTCTGTGCCCTAATCATTGTGTTTTGTCTGGCGGCGCTTTGTGTGAGTGACGTCATTCATCTTCATCAAGAATACTCAGTGTATTCTTGATTTCTCTCTCAAATCCTTGCATTCTTGTGTTTCATCTACAGTGGTTGATCATCAGGTGGATTCCGCACACCTGTTGGTTGCTTTGGCTGAGTGAGATCTTGGATTAGGAGGCCTTACAAGTGGTATCAGAGTAGTGTGCTCATACTACTGTAGGTGTTCTTAGTTTGAAGGTTTTGGTGAGAAAAGTTCATACTTTGATAGGGTTTTAGTGAGAGTTTAGTGAGTTTTTGTGTTCTATTCATGATTCTTCATTCATATCTAGTGATTTGATGATGGATTTTGAGTAGTTTAGTGAGTTTTTAGTGTTTTCTTCATCTGGGTTTTACAGGGGTTTTTGTTCTTGTTCATACAGAGCTTTGAAGGTGATAAAAGATTCTGAGTTTGATCTTTGGAAGCTTGGTCCGTGGTTTACACTTTGTGTTTGTGTCTCCGGGGTATTGTTGAACCAGTGTGTAGTCACATTGGGGAGATACTCCGAAGATTGATTTCTTCTGAGTTTTGAGACTTGTCTGAGTTTTCAAATTCAGTCTGAGCTTTTGTCCTTGTCCGAGTTTTTCCTTTTAAAGTTGTTAAGAGTCTGAGTTTCTTTTTAGGTTTGTCCGAATTTCTCTTGTTTAGGTAAATTAGTGTCTGAGTTTTTTGTCTGGTCCGAATTTCATTAGTTATATTAGTCCGAGTTTGAGCTACTTAGTCCGAGTTTGTTTTTAACATACTCTAGTCCGAGTTTGTTTTTTAACATATCCAGTCCGAGTTTTTCTTCATTTCTTAAAGTCCGAATTTTTTATAGATCATTGAGTCCGAGTTTCTTGTTTTTAATTACAAATATATAGAGTCCGAATTTCAGATATAGTCTAGAGTCCGAGTTTTAGGTTAAGTTGAGTCCGAGTTTTACTACATATATTAAAGTCCGAGTTATAATTTATTTATTTAGTCCGAGTTTGAGCCTTAGTGTTCATTATCCATTAGTCAGAGTTTTATCCAAAGGATAGGGAGTCCGAGTTTTTTTTTAAAGTATTAAAGTCCGATTTTCATCTTATTATTCTAGATCCGAGTTTCTCTTTTTATTTTGTGTTATAGTGTCCGAGTTTAATACTCTGAGTCTTTGGTCCGAGTTTAGTAGAGTATTCCATAGTGAGTCCGAATTTTTATAGAGTCCGAGCTTTTTGATTAGTCCGAGATTTAAGTCTTTGATTAGTCCGAGTTTTTCTTTTAATTTTGGTGTGTGATTTTTTTTGGTAAGTCCGAATTTTAAGGGTGTCTGAGTTAAATTTCTAACAGTGTTGTGTCCGAGTTCTTTTGTCTGTGTTCTATTTCAGGTTTCTGTGATCCGGGGTTCACACTCTGACTAAAGCTCACTTCACTGCTTGGAAGTTCTCTGTTGTTTTTCTGAAATGGCAAACAACAATCTGACTACAATGGTGCAAAACCTCAAGCACAATGCTGAGGTAGGAAGCAGCGACAAACCTCCTTTGTTGATAAACGAGCTTGATTTTCCTGAGTGGAAGGAGCGTTTTGAAAGATATGTGCGAGCAAAAGACATCAAAATTTGGTTGTGTATCGTTAAAGGATGTGGAGCTACTCCAGTACGTACATTGACGATTGATACGTATTTGGCACTCACTGATGACCAAAAGAAGTTTTATGACTGTGAAGAGAAAGCTATGTCAATGATAACGATGGCAATGACACAGTCTATACTTCATACGTTTCGTAAGAGAAATAGCTCAAAGGAATTGTGGGATAGTATGATCCAGCGATATGAAGGAAACGAAATGTACAAGAAACGACGTCTCGAACGTTTGAAGACTCAATTCGTTGTGTTCAAGGCGTTGAAGAATGAATCATTTGATGACACTGTGAATCGATTTTATCATCTGCTGAGCGAACTTGATAGAAGTAAAGAGGGTATCTACACTGAATTCGAGAAGGTTGAGAAGTTTCTGAATTGTCTTTCGAGAGAATGGAATATGTACACCGCTTTGATCAGAGAGGGTGTTCTCTACGAAGAGCTTACATTGGAAGAAGCTGTTCAGAAGCTGAGGGGTTACGCTTGGAATATGGAAGATCAAGCATCTGATTTCGAGAAGATCCAAGATCCTCAGTTGTATAAGGCTTCGAAACCAACGGATAAGGGTAGTAATGGTGGAGTCGGTGTTGCTTTGTATTCGGAAAATGAAGGTCCTGCAAGTGAACACGCCTTCATAAGCAACAATGACAGTTCAGGTGGAACAAACAATTCAAATCAAGGGATGTACTCTTCTAGTGGAGCTCAGAAATCTCAAGGAACAAGCCTGAACATTCCTAAGATAGATGCAAGCTGTTTAAAGATGATTGAAGAAAACATGAGTCTGTTGGCGTCCTTCATGACTGCCTACGAGAACTTCTGTCTTGGAAAGCTCGTTGAACCGTCAAGTCTCGATGAGGACTTTGATCAGATAGATCAAGACGAAATGGAAGAACTTGATCTACAACTCAATATGGCACTGTTAGTCCGAAGAGCGAAGAAGTTTCTGTTGAAGACGGGTAGGAAGTTCATAGGAGGTCAGACAAAGACTCGAATGGGAGTCGACATGTCCAAAGTAAAATGTTACAACTGTGGTATCTACGAGAATTTCGCACGTGATTGTCGAAAGCCGAAAATGGAAAGATCTGACAACAATTCCCGAGGAAATAATTCAAGACCTCACAACAATTCATCAGCTGGTACCTCTAACTCAAGTGCTCGTTCAAGTGGGTCTGAAAATCTTACACCTTCGACAAACAATGCCATGGTGGCTCAACCTCTACAAAATGTGACTGAGCCTTATGACTGGGGTTGTGCCTTGGAAGACATTTCGGGAGCTATTGTGTCACAAGCTTTTATAGCTGAAATTGTGAACGAAGAAGTGTGTGAAGAGGTTGTCGAAGAGACTAGCATTGAGGAGCTTGCAGTTATAGCTGAGGTTATTGGGGAAGAATTGGATTCGGGGAATGTTGCTGAGAATGAAAGTCTTTCGATCGAAGAGACTGTTGAGAAGTCTAGCAAGACAGAAGATGGAGAAAAGGGAGAACGCTTTGAATTCAACATCTCCACAGCCGAAATGCAGCAATTTGCGGATGCAGAAGCTAAAAGGTTGGAAGAAAACTCCATAGAAAACGAGGCTTGTGCATTCATGGCTGGCATTGAGGTAAAATCATCTTCTGTAGATAAGCGATGTGCTAGATGTGTTGAGTTTGTGACTAAGATAGATAGATATGCACTTCATAACACAAACTTAATTGCAGATTTAGAAAAATCCAGAGAACTCATTGCTGTTTTGTCTAATTCGGATAAAGAACACCGAATTAAGATAAAAGCACTGAAAAATGATATCTCTGAATTTGAGAGACTTGTGGCTGTGGGTAATCTTAGAAATCAGGAATTAAAATCTGAACTTGAAATGAATCAAAATTGTGTTTTGGAAAAGAACAAAATCATTTTGGAAAAAGATAATCTGATTTTAGATTTGCAACGAAAGATCGAAAAGTTCAGGGATTCATCCGAAGTGATGAACTTCTGTATTAACAGCCAACGTCTCAAAGAATCTGAGGAAGGAATGTTTGGCATTGGTTATAACAAGGTGCCTCCACCGGTAAACCATAATTATACATCAATGCCAAGCATCGATCCTGAATTGGCAAACTTTGTGCCAACGACCCCTCTGACAGTTGAACCACAAAGTGAGTCAGAATCTGAACCAGATGAAGTCACTGACTCAGATCAGTCGAAGAAGAGTGGAATTTCAAAGAAAAATGAGGTGAACCTTGAAAATATTGAAAATTTGATAAGCAACAAGATTTTAGAAATTTTCAATCAAGTTCAAAATGAGAAGTCAAAACCTAAGTCACGTGGGAAAACTAAAAAGACTTTGAAAAATATCCCTAAAACTGAGTTTGTTAAAGGGGAGGATTTTGTCAAAGAAGAAGTAAAAATCGAAACAGGTTCCAACTCTCAGTTTGTGAACCAAATTTTGAAAAATTCCACCAACGCCTCTTCATCTTCGACCGATCATGAGGAACGTCCGAAGAACGCTGCGAAAATTCGCAAATGCTACAAGTGTCGTGGGAAAGGACACTTAGCAGCAGACTGTCCAGATGACAGGGGTAAATCACTTGTTGATCCTGATCAAAAGAAACCTTTTGTTGACAAGCCACAAAATGAATCAGTTAATGTTGAAAAGAAAAATGGTAAAAATCAAAAGGTTGAGAAAAACAAAGTGATTAAACAAGAAGTAAAACCTGATGTTAAACCAAATGTTAAATCTCAACAAAATCAGGATCAAGAAGAGAAACCCGTTGTTATTAACCGTGGGGACAGATCAGAAAATGTGCCTCAAAGACATGATACTCGTGAGAAAACCCCTCACAGACGACAAAATCATGTCACCTTTCAAGGAGTTGAGAATGACAAACGTTCTGGAGGTTCGAACAACAACTATGCTAGACCTCATGCACAGAACAGATTCGTGAATGATCGAAATGCGTCACCCCCCCGATTTCCAAATCAAAGACCGCATTCGGATAATCATCCACGATCATTCTCAAGACACGAAGATGCTCCTAGATTTGGTAGGAATTTTGAGCCTCCCAGGAATCAAAATTACAATTACCAAAACTATGGAAGCCGAGGGTATGGAAACTCTGGTTATACCAACAGATCGTCAACTCCGTATAATCCACGATTTGCGGGGACTCATTCCAACAATTTCCAAAATGGAAATGGTGGACACAGAGGCGATGATGGTTATTTCAAAGAGTTTTCTTATGTTGACGAATCAGGACGACCCAAGACCATCATGGCTTGGGTCCCACACTCTAACTAAATTTTTGTTGGGGAGTGTAGGAGCAGCTGAAGAGGGCTATCTATATTTGGTATATCGATAGTGGCTGTTCCAGACACATGACAGGAAATAAAGAGTTATTGAACAATTTTAAACAATTTCGTGGTGGTTATGTGAATTTTGCCGGTGAAAAGGGTGGTTACATCACCGGTGAAGGCTCTGTGTCAAATGGAAAAATCACGCTGCATAAAGTGAACTACGTTGAAGAACTGAAGTACAACTTGATGTCGGTTTCTCAAATCTGTGATAACAAGTACACGATGTTGTTCACTGATAAAACGTGCTTCGTTTTGCGTCCGGGATTTGCTGTTCCTGAAGATTGGATCGTTATGAGGGCTCCAAGGGTGAATAACACATATGTCATGGACATGCGCCCATTGGTTAACTCGACTGCTCCAGCGACATGTCTACTTTCAAAGGCAACTGAAGATCAATCGTATCTCTGGCATAGGAGAATGGGCCACGTGCATCTGCGAAAAATGAACCACTTAGTGAAAAACAACTTGGTGTTGGGGGTTCCTTTACGTAGTTTTAATATGCACAACAAATGTGAATCATGTGAAAAAGGAAAAATCAAACGAAAGCCTCATAAACCGAAAACAGTTAACTCTATCCAAAAACCACTTGAGTTGCTTCACATGGATCTTTTCGGCCCGATCCATGTTGCTTGCATTGGTGGTATGTCTTATTGCTTAGTTGTCACTGACGATTTCTCACGTTACTCATGGGTATTTTTCTTAAAAACAAAGGATCAAACCGCTGGTATTTTAAGAGACTTATTCAAACAACTTGAGAAAAATTATTCACTTCCTATTAAGAAAATCCGAAGTGACAACGGCTCTGAGTTTAAAAATCAGTATATGGATGAGTTATGTCGTGAAATGGGAATCATTCATCAGTTCAGCGCTCCATATGTTCCTCAACAGAACGGAGTTGCAGAACGAAAGAATCGTACCCTAATTGAGGCGGCCCGCACTAGGCTTTCTGAATCAAAATTACTAATTTTCTTCTGGGCCGAGGCGGTGAACACTGCATGTTATGTGTTAAATCATGTGCTTACTGTCAAAAGAGAAGATAAAACTTGTTATGAATTACTTGAAAACAGGAAACCGAACCTATCTGGTTTTCAGCCTTTTGGGATTAAGTGTGTTATCAAACGCACCAAAGATACTCCGAAAATGGGGGAAGTTGGTGAAATTGGGTTCTTTTTGGGTTATGCCAATGGAACTCCAAACAAACGCGTTTATAACATCAAGAAGCGAACAGTGGAGATCGTGTTTGACATAACTCCTTTGAGTTTCGATCCTCCACCGTCCGAATTCGGTCCCAAAAGCGGATATGATTATGATAAATTGTTTGATTCGTTTGATCTTCCTGATGTTTCAGAAGAAGATTCAGAGGTTGTATACACACATCTTGTGAACAAAGATGAAGTGGATGCGAGCTGGAGAGCAAGTATTCCTACTAATGTGTCTTCGAATGTTCCAGTCGCTGATTCTTCGACCGTAAATGATGTTGTTGCTGAGCAGATCCCCAATGCAGTGGCTCAAACTACAAGTGGAGATCTATACGTTGACTTTTCAGCATATCCAAATGTTAATGCGTCTTCTGGTAATGATCAAGCTTCTAGTAGTAATGCAAATGCTGAGGGGGAGATTCAATCGAATTTGGGAAACAATCTTCAAGCTACTGCAATCCCAGTTCCAAGAACAAATATTCATCATCCTGTTGATAATATTATTGGGAATCCAAATGCAGGAGTGCAAACGCGAAGGAGTATTTCAGAGATGCAATGTCTGTTCTCTGCTATCAAGAAAGAAGAAATCTACAATCTTAGCCTGCATGAATGTTTTATCTCTCAGATAGAGCCGAAGAACTATCAAATGGCTCTGAAGGATAATTCTTGGTGTGAGGCGATGCAAGAAGAGTTAGCTCAGTTCGACAAGTTAAAGGTGTGGAATTTGGTCGATCTTCTAAAAGGCCAACATGCAATCAACACGAAATGGGTTTTCAAGTGCAAGAAAGACGATAAGGGTGTCGTTGTCAGAAACAAAGCACGGTTGGTTGTTCAAGGCTTCAATCAGGAAGAAGGGATTGATTATACAGAAGTTTATGCACCGGTGGCAAGACTGGAAGCTATTCGTTTGTTTCTAGCCTTTGCTGCACACATGCGTTTCAAAGTCTATCAGTTGGATGTGAAAAGCGCCTTTCTTTACGGGAAATTGCATGAAACTGTGTATGTGTCCCAACCACCGGGTTTTGAAGCTCCAGGGTTAGACAACAAGGTCTATTTGTTGGACAAGGCTCTCTATGGTCTCCATCAGGCTCCTCGAGCTTGGTACGAGACGTTGTCAAAGCATCTTTTGGAGCATGGGTTCTCGCGTGGTGCAATCGACTCCACACTGTTCATTTTGAAGAAAGGGGGAGATTTTCTGATCGTGCAAATTTACGTTGATGACATAATCTTTGGTTCTTCAAATGAAGAGTTGTGTCGTGAGTTTGAGACGGTGATGAAGTCAAAGTTTGAAATGAGCGCGATGGGCGAGTTATCATTCTTTCTAGGTCTTCAAGTGAGTCAAGAAAAAACCGGGACGTACGTGCATCAGACAAAGTATGTCCACGAGATTCTCAAAAGATTTGGATTGGAAGATAGCTTACCCTATGACACGCCTCTACCGACAAATCTCAAGCTTTCACCCGATGACGAGAAAGATCCTGAAGTGGATCCGACTCTATATCGAGCAATGATAGGTTCATTGATGTATCTTACTGCTTCACGACCAGATATTATGTTCTCTGTTTGTTTGTGTGCTAGGTACCAATCAACTCCGAAGGAATCGCACTTGAAAGTTGTCAAGCGTATTTTCAGATATCTGAAAGGGACGCCTAAGCTTGGATTGTGGTATCCAGCTGAAGATGGTCTGGATTTGATGGCGTATGCTGACGCAGATTTCGGAGGGTGTCGGATGAATAGAAAGTCAACCTCTGGCGGCGCACAACTTCTTGGAAATCGTCTTGTCTCTTGGCAATGCAAAAAGCAAGTTGCCGTTTCTCTATCCACGTGCGAGGCCGAGTACATTGCTGCTTCAAGCTGTTGTGCTCAGGTTTTGTGGATTCAGCAGCAAATGAGGGACTACGGTTTGAATTTTACTCGAACTCCTATCCTTGTCGATAATAACTCTGCCATTTCCATAACAAACAATCCAGTAAATCACTCACGCACTAAGCACATAGATGTTAGGCATCATTTTATTCGCGACTGTGCTGAGAAGGGTTTAATAGAAGTGGTTAGGGTAGACACCTTGGATAATCTTGCCGACCTGTTTACGAAAACATTCGATCGGGCTAGATTTGAAAATCTGGTCCGAATGATTGGCATGATCAACCCAGAGTAAAATACTTTCAAAACTCGCATAGAAACTTTACTTTATCTTTCTGTACAGTTCTTACCGCTTTCGAAAAATTGAAAAACTCCAAAAATATTTTACTTAGTTGTAGGATAAATTTCAGAAAAATACAAAAACATTTGAAAAATCTAAAATGAAGTCGTGTTGAGATATAAGGGAAATGATAGTACATCGGTTAGTCGTATCTGGTGCAGGACTATGGCTATATATATATATATATATATATATATATATATATATATATATATATATATAAGATTAACTGTTAAATGTGACAGCTTCATTATATGTTGCTTCGGTAGGTTTTACGCGTAAATAAGAACCTGTCTTTGGTATATAAACATAATGAACTGCGTAACTCGTGTGGCGCATCTCTCGGATATATGGTCTTGGTACCGTAATTTCGTTTGATAGATTGCCGAGGTTCTGAGATATGTGGTCTTTATGCTATTTATCATCTGGGTATCATGGTTGTTTCTTTTACCGGAAAACAACGGGGACGCAAGTCTAGATCTTCCATGATACCATACATACGTGTAAATATCTTCAATACATGATGCATTCGACCCAAATAAGTGATAAACTGTAACACCTCGAATTTTTGTGTCCAATAATGTGTTAACACGTGTCATTTGTTTACACGTGGCATTGATATTAAATAAAGGACTAATTTTGACAAACCTTGAAAGTATATAAATTCGAGTGTTATAAATGTCAACAAGGGTAAATATACTGTATAGTAACCCTAAATAAATGCTTGAACCTTCAAACGAATGTATCATAGATCGTACGAAAGCGAAACACGAAAGAAAGTGAGAGATTACAAGCTACAGGGGTTAACTGTGTCAACATGTTTAATTATACCTCTGAGTGACCCTTTAAAGTTCCCAAGGCTTTGTAACGGTATTATACACTCACTAAAATACAACATATAAATTCCGCGAAGTTTCGTTATGAAACGAGAAAGTTACGATCGAATTCGTAGGAGAAGGGTTAAAAGCGTCAATAATGAAAGTAAAGGCTTTCTGAATAATTAATAAACTAACCGGGGACTTAACAACGCGGGTAAATAACACGAGGTCCCTAGTTGTAATTAACCGAGGGCCAAACCGCAAAGTTACCCCTTCAAACCCGAAAGGTCAGGTAAATCATTACGAAAGATTTCGTTATTAATTACCAGGATTCCGTAATCATTACAAAAGATTTTAAAAACCTGAAAAACAGACCTCTCGCGACCCGCGTGAAGGTTAGGCTTAAGTTGAGGCGGGCCGCGAGCCTCCTCTTTTACGCGTCTGATATTTGAAACTCAGGCGACCCGCATTAAAAGTGCATGGAACTCCCATGCGGGCCGCGTGGGACGCCCAGATGCAGAAAACTTGTAACTACTTGCCTCTTGGAGCCTTTGAACGACCAACAACCAATAAATGAGGCATGGGCACCCTATGCTCGACCCATATCACTTAGGGACACCTGCCCATGATCCATGATCAAATGTAGACTGAGTTGTGATGATCTTGAGGTCTTTTGAACACTATAAATAGCCACACTTGGCTCATAAGTTCACCACACTTCAAACAACTCACCTCTGATCATTCTAAGGCTCCCAAGCATCCATCTCTGCTCTATAAGCAAGAAATAACTTCTGTAAGTCGTTCACAATCAATATGGTCTTGCATTTTCATAGTTATAGCTTATAAACACAACTGTCGTAACTAACGGTTGTCATTACAATAACTTGCAAATGGTTCAGTCTTATGACGGATCAAAAGTAGTTATGAGCTGGTATTTATGTGGGTAATAAACCCCTAAAAGGGTTCCCTCTGACCACCACTCTAACTATGTCAAATATCAAGTCAAACGCGCACTTAAAAAGTCAACAGAAAGTCGTTTTGCCATTTTCAACATAATCTGTAATGTATACGTTATGAAACCTGTTTTGATGTTCATAAAACATGATATTAAGCATATAAACTTGTTTGCGCTCGTTTGAATCGACCATTTGCTATATTGACCCGGTTCGGAGCCGAATGTCGCAAAAGTTTGACTTTTGCATTGACTTCAGTTCTGACCCGTTTTAGTGAGGTATAGATATACCTTAGGACTCTCTTAGGACCAGGTTACATGATGGTATAAACCTCTGTGATCGGTTCACGAGTTATCCGAGTCTTTTGCGCATTTCCGTTAATCGCCTAAAAGTTGACCGTAACGCCATTTTGAAAATAAAACGAGTATTTCGGACACGTGAACGGACCAGAACCTTGCCTATTGAATTATAAGCATGTCCTTAAATTTTCACGCCAATCCGAGGTCTAGAATGAGAGTTATGCTAAAAAGCGCAATTAAAGTAAACTTTTGTAAATAACGGCGCGATTAGCATAACGCCTATCTAAACCAAGATTTCGTCACCAAAACTTTTACCCACTGTATTAAAATAATATTTTGGGAATTTTAAATATTTTTACTAATTTTTACCTCGCTCATAACCTGCGGTTATGGCTACGGTTCGGTAAATACCGAATATGCCCTTTTCGGCCAAAACTTGAGTTCTACAAGGTCTTTTGACCCGATTCCAGTTGCTACTGATTTTAAATAATAAATAAAGTATTTTAGACTTTATAAACTGTTCGGGAAACTCAGATTTCCTGTAGAACTCGAAAAGCTCTTTAAAAGTCTTTAAAATGACCAAAAAGCCCCCACGGGGCGTAATGTTAACTTAAACTCGTTACGGGCATCACGGAAGGTATCCTACTGATACCACAACCTCTTTAAGGCATATTGACTTAGGAAATAAGCATAAGACTCTCATGGTTAACCGTTTCGCCTATTGCGCGCACGGTTCGGCTTATGAAACTAGTTTTCATAAATTAGCCGATACGGGTCAAATTATATTATTCGAACCCCAAAATCCAGAGTGTGAACCATAAACCCATATAAAACAAGTCTCTGAACTTGTTGGGTCAGAATCACACTCCATTCTCGGTTTTTGCCTTTTCGCGCGATTAAACCATATCTATATATATCGGAACCAACCGGTCTAGGCTACGGCTAATATAAGGACCCGTTAGGATTCTAAGAGGTTAATTAAAACCTTCGTTCCAGATTAGGAGCCCCGGTAAAAGCTATCGGCGATTTAATCGAACTAAGGATATATACTTGCAAAGGTAAATACTTTTAACTTATTTCCCCTATATGGGCTTGGGTTACGGTATATTAATACCGCTTGATTGAGCATTATATTTTTCCATCGCTTAGGTGGTTAATTAAATAATATGATCGGCTCATTTAAACAGTTTTGTTTCTTAAAAGCCTTTGGGGGGTTTAATGACCGTTGTCCCGGATATCCTTGGCATCATTTTACAAAATGGCCACGACCATCGACATCCCGGTGTAGGCGTACACCCGGTATATATTGTCGACATTAAATTAAAAGACGTAGCCGTTGGTTTTTATACTACGGTTTTACGCAATGTGGTGTGTCTATAAATCTTTAACCCGGCACGACCCGGGCTACTGAACGCATAAAAGAACATGTAAAACGTTCACAAGATTTTATTAATTTTCCCAAGTTATAAAAGAGTTTGTGCCTTGTGCATTCAAATCAATTTTAATAAACATTTTCAAATGTGTCAGTTGAATGTATTTACCAGTGTAAACTGACGTATTTTCCCCAAAAAGATTAAGTGCAGGTACTATACGAAATGGGCTGGTATTAGCTTCCTAAGCATCACGAATAGTCTCGCAAACTCGATGCCGTATCTGAATGAACAATATTTTATTATTATTTTGATCCGCTGTGGATATATTCGACTTCTGTAATACATTTGATATTACAACCAGAGGTTGAAGTATATATTTATCTTTAAGCTTCCGCTGTGCATTTATATAATTGTGTGGTTTGACTATATTGTTGCCAACATCGTCACGGTAATCCCCCACCGGGCCCACCGGTGAAACACGTGGAAATCGGGGTGTGACAGGTTGGTATCAGAGCCAACATTGAGTGAATTAAACACTATCCTAATGTGTTTAATCTCAATGACACAATTGCACATACTTGAGTCTAGACAAGAACTTAGGACAAATTCGAATTGTTATTCCAATTTTGTCTTTTCTTTTATTATTGGAATTTAAAGTTTTATAAAGCAGGAAAATGCCACCTGTTATATTCCGAGGAAGAGGAAGGGGAAGAAGAGGCAGAGGAGAAGTCGTGACACATCACGATAACGAAGCTGGACCATCAGGTACAAGACATCCTTCAATGACAAGGAGCGAAGAACCACAACGACGAAGAGATCTTTACGAACCTGCGAGGCATTCCACCTCGCACAGCTCGACGCCATCTTACCGGCACTCCTTTGGGCCAAACTCAGAGAATGATCCCAACAACCCACAACCTTCCTTCATACCTCTACAACGTTCGGTATCGCACCGAAATTACGACGACCCTACTCCATACTTCATAGGTCAGTTTAATCCGGCTGACTACATACAGGAACCTTCAGGCTTTGTTCCATTAGGGCCACAAGATCACTTCTCCGAAGACCATATGGATGAAGACACTGATCCAACTGAACATACTCGCCCACGCATCCGATAGAAGTCTCTGATGGGTCATCCTTCCATGGCACACCCTATCAGGGACCAGACAGTTTCCAAGCGTTGTTCGACCGACATGAGTGGTACTACACGCCACCTCAACAGACATCACAACAACCGCGACATCCACAGGATCCCTCTGAGGATTCACGCTTTGAGGCAGTTACGCCACCACCTCCGCCACCGGCGCAACCAGTAATGCCTGATCCGCCAAGGCGTAGGAGGACAAATGCTCGTATGTCCACACGAGGAGGAGGGGGTATCCACTTCAGCACCCCTCGACACTCTAGTAGTAGCCACTATCCGCCACTACAAGAAGAAGGACCTTCAAGTCCTATACAGGAGGCGAACTCCGCACCAGCTGCACCAAATTCGCCACCATTTGGGTATGACCAACCCATACCTGCTTACACGGGTCCAACGGCTTACAACCCGTTCGAACCGTCGCAAGCACAATATAACTACAATTATGAGCGCGACCCGTATATGGTGTCGGCTAGATATAATGCGCGCTACCCCGACGGAGCTCATGGGAACATGGGACCACCGGACTACTCAGCTCATGGGTATCCAATACCTCCCAGACCCCCAGTTCCGCAACAAGCGCCACAACCACGATTCTCTCCTCCTGAACAGGAAGAGATACTCCATCGACTAGATCGTGTGGAGAGAGAGTTCGAAGAAGAGAAAAAGAGCCACCGAGGATTTCTCAAGGGCTTGGCGAACCTACTAAAGGGCAAAAAGAAGAAACGTGACCACTAGCCCTTAATAGTTGTACTAATGTAATTTCTACTTTGAAATAAGTCCCTGCGTGGACACTTATCGTAATTCAGTCCCTACGTGGGCTTATCTTTTAGTCCTTGCATGGACACCTATTTTGTATTAGTCCCTGCGTGGACTTGTCACTTATTTTAAACCTCTATGGAGGTATGTACTATTTGAAAGACCCGTTTAGGGCAATATGTAATTGTATTTAAGATATTGGAATGTATGTTATGAGTTTTGTTTTAATACGTATGAAATAAATCAAAACCAATCCTTTTAAATTGATCTGCCTAAATAAAGAATCTTACGAGTGAAACCTAGCCTGGTGTCTTTTAAGATCCGGTCAAGATGGTAGGACTTAATTAAAAGATTCAGATTCCTTGTTAACCGCTGCAAGCATGTTAACAACCATGGCAGATGTGATTCGTTAAAATCACGCGCGTCATTCTTATACAATAATCCTTTAAGGATTTCAAAACCCAACTAAATGATTTATAAATCGTGGGTTAAATCACCAATGAAGGTGATCAATTATATTAAAACATCCATTAGTGATGTAGTGCCTACAGGCCAATCTTATTAAAACATCCATTAGTGATGTAGTGCCTACGGGCCAACCATATTGAAACATCCATTAGAGGTGTAGTGCCTATGGGCCATAATAATTGTCTTATAAAGACAAAAGGCAGTGGTGGTCTATGACTCTCTGTCAGAAAAAGATAAAAGGACTACGGTTCAAATCTCTATGCCTTTGGTTCTCTGAAATCTCGGCTAATAATATAAACCATCCTCGTGATTAGGCTTTATGCCGCCAATATTATTGATATACCTGAAATAGGATATATTCAAATCCTAATATCTAATGAAGTAATAAGTTAACCCAATATGGTCTCTGTTACCATGGTTGACAAATTGTCATAAAAGACAATTATATAATAATCTCCTGAATAAAATTTTGTTATCTTCTGTAACAGATTCAAGTTACAATGGCGGATCCCAATGGAGAGAACAGCCATACAAATGAAGATGACTACGACAATGCGCCAGTGCATCTGACAGGCGCACAGCTAAAGGCTCTGATTGACAATGCTGTTCAGGCAGCTCTTGATCGTCAATACACTGAGTCTCAAGGCAGAACTGTATCAAAACCACCCTCTAAACCAAAGACACACTCCAAACCACCCTCTCAACCCAAGAAAGATGACGACAAACACTCGTCCACTGAGAACAGCGTTCATCGCGATAGGGAATATACTGATGCATCAAATGCTAAGGGTTGCACTTACAAATACTTTGTATCTTGTAAGCCCCGGGAATTTACAGGGGAGAAAGGTGCTGTTGATTGTATCACCTGGCTAGATGAGATGGACACTATTGTGGACATCAGCGGGTGTGCAGAGAGGGATGTGGTGAAGTATGTGTCCCAGTCATTTAAGGGCGAGGCCCTGGCGTGGTGGAGAGCGTTGGTGCAGGCATCAGGTAAGTCTGCTTTATACAAAATGACGTGGGAGGAATTTATTGCTCTCATTAAGGAAAACTACTGCCCTCAGCATGAGGTTGAGAAGATCGAGGCTGACTTTGTGTCACTGGTGATGACGAACCTGGACTGCCAGGCATATTTGACGAGTTTCAATACAATGTCTCGTCTGGTCCCATACCTTGTGACACCAGAACCTCGAAGAATTGCCCGTTTCATTGGGGGCTTGGAGCCTGCGATAAAGGCAAGTGTAAAGGCCTCTCGGCCGACGACCTTCAGGTCAGTTACTGACCTCTCCTTGTCTCTCACCTTAGACGCTGTCCGTCTGAGGACACTAAGGAGCAAGGAGGCTGAGAAGAGAAAACGTGAGGATGATACCCCACGAAGATCTGGAAAGAAGCACCGTGGAAACGGTGACGGCAAGAAAGGGGCTGAGACAAAGAAAGATGGGCAAGCTGGTGAAAGGCCCAACTGCAAAATCTGCAAGAAACCCCACTCTGGGAAATGCAGATTTGCATCGAACTCACAGTCGCAATCAAAGACTCCTTCCTGTGGACTATGCAAGTCCAAGGATCATAAGACTGTGGAGTGCAAAAAGATCAAGGATGCAACCTGCTATGGTTGTAATGAAAAGGGGCACATCAAGAGTAACTGCCCTAAGTATGCCAAGAAGGCGGAAGAGACAAAGAAGTCAAATGCGAGAGTTTTTCGCATGGATGCAAAGGAAGCGGTCCAGAACGACAATGTGCTTACAGGTACTTTTCTCGTAAATAATATATTTGCAAGAGTACTATTCGATTCTGGCGCTGATAAATCCTTTGTAGACCAGAAATTTTGCCAACTACTAAATATGCCTATCAAAACCCTTGATGTGAAATACGAAGTAGAGTTAGCAGACGGCACGATAGAAACCGTCTCCACTGTCTTAGAGGGATGTGAAATATCCATTAGGAACCATTCTTTTCCTTTATCCCTACTTCCCTTCAAATTAGCGGGTTTCGACATTGTGCTAGGCATGGACTGGTTATCCCATAATCAGGCCCAAATCATTTGCGGCAAAAGGCAAATAGTTTTAAAGACTCCGAGTGGTGAATCTCTTACCATTCGAGGAGATACGCAGTACGGGTTACCCGAGGACGTATCTATGCTCAAAGCTTCAAGGTGTTTGAACAGAGGCTGCGTAATTTACATGGCTCAGGTGATAATAGAAGAACCTAAGCCGAAGATCGAGGATCTTCCTGTCATTTCTGAATATCCCGAGGTTTTTCCTGAAGAACTACCTGGTTTGCCACCAGATAGACAAGTGGAGTTCAGAATAGACATCATTCCTGGAGCGGCTCCGATAGCTAGAGCACCTTACAGGCTAGCTCCAACGGAAATGAAAGAACTGAGGACCCAGTTGGATGAACTGCTGGCGAAAGGTTTTATCAGACCTAGTTCATCTCCCTGGGGAGCACCAGTCCTATTTGTAAAGAAGAAGGACGGATCGATGCGGTTGTGCATCGACTATCGAGAGCTAAATAAAGTGACCATAAAGAATAGATATCCTTTGCCGAGGATCGATGATCTATTCGATCAACTGCAAGGAGCAAGCTATTTCTCGAAGATCGACTTGAGGTCGGGCTATCATCAGCTAAGGGTCAGAGATGAGGATGTACATAAGACAGCATTTAGGACTCGCTATGGTCATTACGAGTTCCTAGTGATGCCTTTTGGGCTCACAAATGCACCGGCTGCGTTCATGGATCTCATGAATCGCGTCTGCAAGCCGTATTTGGACAAATTTGTCATAGTCTTCATCGACGATATCCTTATATATTCCAAGAACCAAGCTGACCACGAGAAGCACCTCCGTTGCATTCTCGAATTACTACAGCGTGAGAAACTCTACGCCAAATTCTCGAAATGTGAATTCTGGCTACGAGAGGTTCAGTTTTTAGGGCACGTTGTGAGTGAGCGTGGTATCCAAGTAGATCCCGCTAAGGTAGAGGCGGTCATGAACTGGCAAGAACCAAAGACGCCTACCGAGATCCGTAGTTTCCTGGGGTTAGCAGGGTACTACAGGAGGTTTATTGAAAATTTTTCGAGGATTGCTGCGCCCTTGACTTCCCTAACCAAGAAGAAAGAAAAGTTCATTTGGGGCCCAAAGCAGCAAGAGTCCTTCGAAATACTGAAGCAAAAGCTAAGCAACGCACCTGTGCTGACATTACCGGAAGGTACAGATGAATTCGTAGTTTACTGCGATGCATCACACACAGGCATGGGATGTGTGCTTATGCAGAAGGGCAAGGTGATTGCCTATGCTTCAAGGCAATTAAAGGTGCACGAAAAGAATTACACCACCCACGACTTGGAGTTGGGTGCCGTTGTATTTGCACTGAAATTGTGGAGGCATTACCTTTATGGTATTAAATTTGTGATTTATTCTGATCACAAAAGCCTCCAGCACCTGTTCAATCAGAAAGAGTTGAACATGAGGCAATGTCGTTGGATGGAAACCTTGAATGACTATGATTGCGAGATCAGGTACCATCCCGGCAAAGCGAACGTGGTCGTTGATGCCTTAAGCAGGAAAGAAAGGGTAAAACCTATTCGAATCAATGCCAAGAGCATTGAGGTCAAGAACAATTTAATTGAAAGGATTTTAGCGGCACAGCGAGAGGCTGTGTTGGAAGCTAATTATCCTAATGAAAAGTTAGGAGTAACTGAGGAGCAGTTGACTCTTAGCAAGGATGGAATCCTTAGATTAAACGGACGAATATGGGTTCCGATCTATGGAGGACTACGAGATGTTATCCTCCAGGAAGCCCATAGTTCCAGATATTCAGTCCATCTTAGTGCAGACAAAATGTATCAAGATTTAAAGGCAAACTATTGGTGGATAGGCTTGAAAAAGTCTGTGGCCGCCCACGTAGCAAAGTGCTTGACTTGTGCTCAAGTCAAAGCCGAGCACCAAAAGCCGTCCGGCTTGCTACAACAGCCTGAACTTCCCGAGTGGAAGTGGGAATGCGTAACTATGGACTTCATAACCAAGTTACCCAAAACCAGGAAAGGAAACGATACAATATGGGTCATAGTTGATAGGCTGACTAAATCAGCTCACTTCTTACCCATCAAAGAGACATATAGCTCCGATATGCTAGCCCAACTGTATGTTGATAAGATTGTAGCCTTACACGGCATACCTGTGACTATTATCTCCGACAGGGATACCAGGTACACGTCTCACTTCTGGAAGAGTTTCCAGCAATCTTTGGGCACGCGTTTGAACTTCAGTACGGCTTACCATCCACAGACGGACGGTCAAAGTGAGCGTACTATCCAAACGCTAGAAGACATGCTTCGTGCATGTGCAATCGATTTAGGCGGTAACTGGGATAAGAATCTACCCCTAATCGAATTCTCCTACAATAATAGCTACCACACCAGCATAAAGGCTGCGCCTTTCGAGGCATTATACGGTAGGAAATGTAGATCACCTGTTTGTTGGGCGGAAGTAGGAGAGGTCCAATTATCGGGACCGGAGATAGTTTTCCAGACAACGGACAAGATTGTCCAGATCCGGGAACGTCTCAAGGCTGCCCGCGATAGGCAGAAAAGCTACGCTGATCCGAAACGTAAGGATCTTCACTTCGAAGTAGGTGAAAAAGTGTTGCTTAAGGTATCACCCTGGAAGGGGGTGATGCGTTTCGGCAAGAAAGGCAAACTGAGTCCGAGATACATAGGACCTTTTGAGGTCATTGAACGGGTCGGGTCAGTCGTCTATAAGTTGAACTTGCCTGAAGAGCTCAATGGAATTCACAATGTGTTCCACATCTGCAATCTCAAAAAGTGCTTCGCCGATGAATCATTGGTGATTCCACACACAGATGTGCATATAGATGAGAGCTTAAAATTTATAGAAAAACCTTTGTCGATTGAAGATCGACAGGTGAAGAAGCTTCGAAGAAAGCACGTACCGATTGTAAAGGTCAAATGGGATGTTCGTAGAGGTCCCGAATATACGTGGGAAGTCGAAGACACAATGAAGGAAAAGTACCCCTATTTATTTGAGTAAATCTCGGGTCGAGATTTATTTTAAGGGGGTGAGGATGTAACACCTCGAATTTTTGTGTCCAATAATGTGTTAACACGTGTCATTTGTTTACACGTGGCATTGATATTAAATAAAGGACTAATTTTTACAAACCTTGAAATTATATAAATTCGAGGGTTATAAATGTCAACAAGGGTAAATATACTGTATAGTAACCCTAAATAAATGCTTGAACCTTCAAACGAATGTATCATAGATCGTACGAAAGCGAAACACGAAAGAAAGTGAGAGATTACAAGCTACAGGGGTTAACTGTGTCAACATGTTTAATTATACCTCTGAGTGACCCTT
The DNA here is from genome assembly GCF_002127325.2 of Helianthus annuus. Taxonomy (NCBI): domain Eukaryota; kingdom Viridiplantae; phylum Streptophyta; class Magnoliopsida; order Asterales; family Asteraceae; genus Helianthus; species Helianthus annuus. The sequence goes on along the minus strand of NC_035442.2, from coordinate 1,460,751 downwards.
TAACGTTCCCAAGGCTTTGTAACGGTATTATACACTCACTAAAATATAACATATAAATTCCGCGAAGTTTCGTTATGAAACGAGAAAGTTACGATCGAATTCGTAGGAGAAGGGTTAAAAGCGTCAATAATGAAAGTAAAGGCTTTCTGAATAATTAATAAACTAACCGGGGACTTAACAACGCGGGTAAATAACACGAGGTCCCTAGTTGTAATTAACCGAGGGCCAAACCGCAAAGTTACCCCTTCAAACCCGAAAGGTCAGGTAAATCATTACGAAAGATTTCGTTATTAATTACCAGGATTCCGTAATCATTACAAAAGATTTTAAAAACCTGAAAAACAGACCTCTCGCGACCCGCGTGAAGGTTAGGCTTAAGTTGAGGCGGGCCGCGAGCCTCCTCTTTTACGCGTCTGATATTTGAAACTCAGGCGACCCGCATTAAAAGTGCATGGAACTCCCATGCGGGCCGCGTGGGACGCCCAGATGTAGAAAACTTGTAACTACTTGCCTCTTGGAGCCTTTGAACGACCAACAACCAATAAATGAGGCATGGGCACCCTATGCTCGACCCATATCACTTAGGGACACCTGCCCATGATCCATGATCAAATGTAGACTGAGTTGTGATGATCTTGAGGTCTTTTGAACACTATAAATAGCCACACTTGGCTCATAAGTTCACCACACTTCAAACAACTCACCTCTGATCATTCTAAGGCTCCCAAGCATCCATCTCTGCTCTATAAGCAAGAAATAACTTCTGTAAGTCGTTCACAATCAATATGGTCTTGCATTTTCATAGTTATAGCTTATAAACACAATCGTCGTAACTAACGGTTGTCATTACAATAACTTGCAAATGGTTCAGTCTTATGACGGATCAAAAGTAGTTATGAGCTGGTATTTATGTGGGTAATAAACCCCTAAAAGGGTTCCCTCTAATCACCACTCTAACTATGTCAAATATCAAGTCAAACGCGCACTTAAAAAGTCAACAGAAAGTCGTTTTGCCATTTTCAACATAATCTGTAATGTATACGTTATGAAACCTGTTTTGATGTTCATAAAACATGATATTAAGCATATAAACTTGTTTGCGCTCGTTTGAATCGACCATTTGCTATATTGACCCGGTTCGGAGCCGAATGTCGCAAAAGTTTGACTTTTGCATTGACTTCAGTTCTGACCCGTTTTAGTGAGGTATAGATATACCTTAGGACTCTCTTAGGACCAGGTTACATGATGGTATAAACCTCTGTGATCGGTTCACGAGTTATCCGAGTCTTTTGCGCATTTCCGTTAATCGCCTAAAAGTTGACCGTAACGCCATTTTGAAAATAAAACGAGTATTTCGGACACGTGAACGGACCAGAACCTTGCCTATTAAATTATAAGCATGTCCTTAAAGTTTCACGCCAATCCGAGGTCTAGAATGAGAGTTATGCTAAAAAGCGCAATTAAAGTAAACTTTTGTAAATAACGGCGCGATTAGCATAACGCCTATCTAAACCAAGATTTCGTCACCAAAACTTTTACCCACTGTATTAAAATAATATTTTGGGAATTTTAAAGATTTTTACTAATTTTTACCTCGCTCATAACCTGCGGTTATGGCTACGGTTCGGTAAATACCGAATATGCCCTTTTCGGCCAAAACTTGAGTTCTACAAGGTCTTTTGACCCGATTCCAGTTGCTACTGATTTTAAATAATAAATAAAGTATTTTAGACTTTATAAACTGTTTGGGAAACTCAGATTTCCTGTAGAACTCGAAAAGCTCTTTAAAAGTCTTTAAAATGACCAAAAAGCCCCTACGGGGCGTAATGCTAACTTAAACTCGTTACGGGCATCACGGAAGGTATCCTACTGATACCACAACCTCTTTAAGGCATATTGACTTAGGAAATAAGCATAAGACTCTCATGGTTAACCGTTTCGCCTATTGCGCGCATGGTTCGGCTTATGAAACTAGTTTTCATAAATTAGCCGATACGGGTCAAATTATATTATTCGAACCCCAAAATCCAGAGTGTGAACCATAAACCCATATAAAACAAGTCTCTGAACTTGTTGGGTCAGAATCACACTCCATTCTCGGTTTTCGCCTTTTCGCGCGATTAAACCATATCTATATATATCGGAACCAACCGGTCTAGGCTACGGCTAATATAAGGACCCGTTAGGATTCTAAGAGGTTAATTAAAACCTTCGTTCCAGATTAGGAGCCCCGGTAAAAGCTATCGGCGATTTAATCGAACTAAGGATATATACTTGCAAAGGTAAATACTTTTAACTTATTTCCCCTATATGGGCTTGGGTTACGGTATATTAATACCGCTTGATTGAGCATTATATTTTTCCATCGCTTAGGTGGTTAATTAAATAATATGATCGGCTCATTTAAACAGTTTTGTTTCTTAAAAGCCTTTGGGGGGTTTAATGACCGTTGTCCCGGATATCCTTGGCATCATTTTACGAAATGGCCACGACCATCGACATCCCGGTGTAGGCGTACACCCGGTATATATTGTCGACATTAAATTAAAAGACGTAGCCGTTGGTTTTTATACTACGGTTTTACGCAATGTGGTGTGTCTATAAATCTTTAACCCGGCACGACCCGGGCTACTGAACGCATAAAAGAACATGTAAAACGTTCACAAGATTTTAATAATTTTCCCAAGTTATAAAAGAGTTTGTGCCTTGTGCATTCAAATCAATTTTAATAAACATTTTCAAATGTGTCAGTTGAATGTATTTACCAGTGTAAACTGACGTATTTTCCCCAAAAAGATTAAGTGCAGGTACTATACGAAATGGGCTGGTATTAGCTTCCTAAGCATCACGAATAGTCTCGCAAACTCGATGCCGTATCTGAATGAACAATATTTTATTATTATTTTGATCCGTTGTGGATATATTCGACTTCTGTAATACATTTGATATTACAACCAGAGGTTGAAGTATATATTTATCTTTAAGCTTCCGCTGTGCATTTATATAATTGTGTGGTTTGACTATATTGTTGCCAACATCGTCACGGTAATCCCCCACCGGGCCCACCGGTGAAACACGTGGAAATCGGGGTGTGACATAAACAATCACATGTCCCACAAAATTATGCGGGAGTCAAGTTCCTCCTCAATAAGTGATTCTATCACAAAGGACTTGCTCCTGTGCCCTTTGCATCTGAAATTCAAGTTCCTCCTCAATAAGTGATTCTATCACAAAGGACTTGTTTTCAATCCCAAATAAGTGAGTATCTCACATTAGCTTATACGTCAAAAACAGATGATAAATAGTATACTCACCAGTAAGATGATCTCTCGCGCATACCTTGATACGGGAGTATATTCTGAGGTCGGTAAACATAGTTATTGTCAGCCTTTAAGACACTTAATTCCATATCTCGAAAACAGTGTTCGAAAGCGTGCTAAAACTTAAGTGGACCACAATACCGTTGAACGTCTTGAACTGTCAACATCATACTAAAAGATTAAATTTAAATGCTATGGTTCTTGTGTTGGGTACTGACAGTAAAACCGATATGATTCCTTTGCTCCGACTTCACAAAAAGATAATTAGTGTAAATATGTTCTTAGGTTTAACGTCTTTAATTTAGTTCAAATTGAAAAACCACAAAAAGATTTTGTTTTTTTTCTTGTTTCTATGTGCGAGTTATCTTATTAAGAATACTCTAGGGTTGTGAAAATTGTTTAAATAAGTTATTAAATGTTGGTTGTTTAATATTTCAATTGTTTATTCTGGGGTATTGGAATTTATTTTTGGGATCCAGGTTTGGGCCGATATCTTCGGGGTCAAGTTTCTTAATCCTGGGTTAAGTGTTTCAGGTCTGGATCGTTCATCTCAAGATGGAAAATTTGGAGAAGCTGTGTGCATCTGGATCGTTCATCTCAAGATGGAAGATTTGGAGAAGCTGTGTGCATCTGGATCGTTCATCTCAAGATGGAAGATTTGGAGAAGCTGTGTGCGTCTGGATCGTGCATCTCAAGACTGGGGAAACAGTGATTTCTGAAAAGAAGGTGACGGTTGAGATTGCTAAAGTGCTGGATCTGATTTGGCTTGCAAACTTGAGGGAAGCACACTTGAAGAAGCTTCGTCGCCTGCCCCTAAAATACAATGCAGAGGATCGTGTTCTTGCGGACCAGTTCATCAAGGTGGTCCAGTTCTGTGTGAAGAACAAGGTCTGGGCAGGTAGCAAATTTTCAAAGAGAGTTTGAAGATCTCAAGTTCAATGAAGACCATGCACTGATCAAGGGGGAGTTTGTTAATGCACTTTTGGTGATAAGTGCAAGGCTTCCAACATTTAGGGTCTTTATTGTACAAGTGCCAAAAGTTAGTCCCAAGAAGTTCCTAGGGACAATTTGTCCAAGTTTTGGAAGGAATTTCTTGGTCAGAGTTTTATGTAAAGTTAGTCCCAAGAAGTTCCTAGGGACAATTTGTCCAAGTTTTGGAAGGAATTTCTTGGTCAGAGTTTTATGTATAGATTAGCTTTTGTCTGAGTTTTGTGGCAAAAGCTCTGAGCTTTGTGCTTTATGTTTTGTCCGGGCTTTCTAGTTAGTCTTGAAAGTCCGGGTTTCACCTTGTATATATACTTTAATATGGAATAGACAAGGTAACGATTTTTGTGTGAATTTCTGTGCCCTAATCATTGTGTTTTGTCTGGCGGCGCTTTGTGTGAGTGACGTCATTCATCTTCATCAAGATTACTCAGTGTATTCTTGATTTCTCTCTCAAATCCTTGCATTCTTGTGTTTCATCTACAGTGGTTGATCATCAGGTGGATTCCGCACACCTGTTGGTTGCTTTGGCTGAGTGAGATCTTGGATTAGGAGGCCTTACATCGTGTAATTACATTAGTTGGGCGGAATGGTGTAAATACCCGTTGTATATGTTGTAATTGTTTACCCTTTGCTGTTTGTGTCGGGGGATTTGTTTTGTTTGGCCTTTTGCCCGGTTGGGTCGGAGGCATGTTTTAATGAAGTTTTCTTTTCAAAAAAAAAAATAATAATAATAATCACATTTGGTTAGCAATAAAATTTACGAGGCGCAATTTAAATCATGAAGGGATAATAAGTTTTTGTTATATAATTTAACTATATTTTTTAAATGTTTATAAGTTTTGGATAATACTCATTTATAAAAAAAGAAATAAAAGTAAAAGTCATATATGTAAGTTATTGGTAATTTAAAGAGGTTACATCTGTATCTGATTGTATGTTAAATAAGTACTAAATTATTATTAAAGTTAAAAAGTAAAGAGTTAAATGCCATTTTAGTATTTGTGGTTTGGGCCATTTTGGCAGTTTAGTCCAAAGGTTTCATTTTTCGCCTGTGTGTCCAAAAAGGTTTCATTGTTGCCATTTTAGTGCACTGGGTTAACTTCATCCATTATTTCTGTTAACGAGAAGGGTGATTTGGTCATTTTATATGGCCGAATTGCCTTTCTATTTAACAGAATTACATATAAAATCGCCCTTCTCGTTAACAGAAAAAATGGATGAATTTAACCAAGTGGACTAAAATGGCAACAAATGAAACCTTTTTGGACTCACAGGAGAAAAATGAAACATTTGGACTAAAGTGGCAAAATGAACCAAACCACAAAGACTAAAATGGCATTTAACTCAAAACTAAAAGTCCAATCAGAAATGAATATGTGAAATACAAGGTGGTGGTAAAATTAAAATTTATACATCTATATAAAATTTACAAATACGATATTCTAAAAAGAAGATAAATAAATATAGGAATTGGGAAAATACTACAAAGTATTTTACAAATTGTTGGTGCACTTGTGTCTGTACTTTGTCTGTATTCGGTTTCGATGTAAACGATGTCCTTGTCAGTCCTGTAAGTTGACCAAGTCAACCGTCCTCCTGGTTTGACTTGGCCAACAGTTAGCAAATTGGTTGTATTGTCTGTGTCGAAGGATAGCTCATCGAAGGATAATGTTGATCCTTCGAGGTGCTCGAAAGATGAACCTTCGATGGATGATCTATCGATCATCCTTCGAGGTAAATGCTGATCCTTCAAAAGCCTTGTAGTCGATAGATGATCCTTCGACCATCTATCGGATCCTTCAGACAAGACAATCTGTGCTGGGTATATATATACCCATGCAATGTGTGTTAGAAGAGAGACTTGTGAGATAGATGCACACCGAGAGATAGAGAGATTCTTGAGAGCATTCTGTCCGAAACACATACACACACTTTGAGAGTTTGCAAAACACATTTGTGAACATTATGCTTGTAACCGGAACCTTTCATTCGCATTAATACAAGTGGTGTTAATCGGTGAATCTTTGTGTGTTTGTGTTTGTGCTTGCTTCATCCCGGTTTGCTCACTAGCTTGGATTCCGCACTTGCTAGTGGGTTTGTATAACAAGGTTTAGGTTCGTCATCCTCCGAGAGGGACCTACAAGTGGTATCAGAGCTAAGGCTCTTTACCTTGTTTAAAACCGGGTTTTGTTCAAGTTCTTGGTGTGTTTGGACACTTGGTTTAGATCCCGTTTTTAGTGTTTTTCTTGGATTTCTTGGCATAAAAACGTGTTCTAAACCAACCGGGTGTGTTTAAAAGCGGGTTGGGTAACTTAAAACTTGTGTTTAAGTGACTTTGTGAATTCCGGCCAAACTCCGGTCATAATTCCGGTGACTGGTTCTGGATAAGGGGTGTACATTTTGGGTAACATTTTCAAAGTTGGTGGGAAAGTACATTCTGACCATCCCTTTTGCCGAAAGTTGACCTTACCAACCTATCACCTTTTTCACCAACCTTTCACATCAGTGTCAGTGTGTCAGTGGGTTTCGAAGGATATCTTTCGACATCGAAAGACCATCTTTCGATCAAGGAAGCTTCGATAGATATACATCTTTCGACCCATCCTTCGAATTCAGAGTGTTATCCTTCGAACCAGGGAATCTATTCGAAAGACAGTTCATCGAAAGATAAGGATATATACTCGAAAGATAAGGATCTTTCAAATAGTGAATCCTTCGAGTTTGTGAATCTTTCGAAATCATTGTTCGAGATACAACAGTGATCTTTCGAGCACTCTTGATCCTTCGAACAAGATTTGATCTTTCGATTGTGGTCTGTTTATTGTTAACAAGTTTCTGTTTTTCAGATCTTTCGAACCAGAATCCTTCGACTGTGTGTGATCTTTCGGGTGGCCATCATCTTTCGAGACATTGATATAGAATTTATTTTTCTTGTCAATCATGAATCCGAATTGGTGGAATCCGGCTCCAGACAGTGGAAAATATACAAGTTCAGGTTCCACTCCCTCATGGTGGGGTACACCGGCTCCCGATAGTGGAAAGTACACATGCACAAGTCTATCACCTTCATGGGCCGAGTCTCCGGTGTCTACATCTTCACAAGCAAATGCCATATCTTCAAGTCAATGGGCATTAGTATCGAATCAAACTCCGAGCATCCAAAGTATCTTATTGAGCGAAAGTGAAACCGGAAGTTTGAATCGACCTCCGAAGTTGATGCATTTAAATGAATATCCGGGCTGGGTTGATAGATTCCGTACATACGTTCTTGGTCAAAACACCGAACTGTGGATACGTTTCATCACTGACTTCGATCAAGCTATAGAAGTTGCTGCTTCAGACACTGCTACGTTTGCCGATCTTCCTGAAGATCAGAAGAAAACGTATGATCTGGAAAAGAAAGCATACGCCATTCTCACTCAGGCGTTGAGCAAGGATATTTACCATCAGTTTGTCAGTTTCAAGACAACCAAGAAGCTGTGGGACGGGTTGAAAACCAGAGGAGTAGGGAATGAAGCAACACGTCAGTTACGTCATGATCTGCTCAAGAAAGAATTCGACTGTTTCACGTGCATGGATAAGGAGTCTTTGGGAGACATGACAAGCCGGTTTTATCATTTGCTTACTGAGTTGAATAATTTTGGTGTAACAACAACTCAAGCAGAAGTGGTGAAGAAATTTGCTGATGCTTTGCCTCCTCAATGGAGCAGTTTCTTGGAAATCCTAAAGTATAACGGAGTGTTGAGAACTACAAATATCAACGACTTCGTGCAGCTTTTGGAAAACAAGGATCAGGAGGAAACATTAAAGGCGAAGAGAGTTCCACTGCCACAAAATCCAGAAATGTATTATGGAACTTCAAGTACTTCGTCTGCAAGAACTGGTCCACATGCTCCACTGCAAACGGCGTTTGTCACAAGCACGGATATGTATGGCAATCCAGTGCAAGTTCCTGTTAAGCCACCTCCCACCACAGACATGTATGGAAATCCAATACAACCACCACCTCCTCCTCCTGCTCAAACACAACGTGCATGCTATGGAGGAACATCATCTGCTGGTCAACAATCAAAGCCAAGTACTGTACAGCTCGACACTTCCAGCTTCTCTAAAGTCAGTGTAGAAGTAGCTAAGGAACACATGGAGCTGCTTAACACTGTAGTGAGCGCGTACTGTGGGTTAATTGAAGGTCAGATTGGCAACATTAATCTGACACAAGAAGACTATCGGCAGATTGATAAAGAAGAGATGGACTTGATGGATATCAAGTGGGCCTTTGCTAGTGCTGTGAGAAGAGCAAAGGATTGGATGGAAAGTACTGGCAGAACCAGCTTGGAGAGTAAGCGAGACACCAAGTATGGGTTCGATAAACAGGCAGTGAAGTGCTTTAACTGTGGTGAACGGGGTCACTTTAAAAGGGAATGCACAAAGCCAGCACAGCACGGGAACCAAAACCCCTTCAGAAACCAAGGTAACCAGCAGAACAGAAACAATGAGCGTACATTGGTGCCCGTCAACAACCAAACCAACCGGGCACTTGCGGTTCAGGTGGATGAAGGTTGTGACTGGTCAATCCAGTTGGGTGGTGATGCTCCCGATGGAACAGCATGTTTTGCTCAAGTTGTGAAGGAGTTAGTTCACACCAGTGGTGGAGAATCTTCCGCCAGTGGTGGTGAATCGTCTGAAGATGAAGACTCTTCTGGGTACAGCAGGAGTGTTGATGAAGAATCATCCAACTCTGGTGATGATCATGTGGGTGAGACATCAAATGCAGCAATCGATGTAGATATTGATGAACTTTTGGAGGAAGCTGCAGTAGAAACTCAAAGAAGATCTATTCTGGTGGATCAAGCTGCTTTTACTTCGTCTTCTCTCCATTCAGCCTTTATGGCTAATGTCGACGGTTCATCAAGTCAGGTATGTGTCGATGAACCCACTGCTATTACTTGTGATGAATGTGATAGATTGCGTGCTAGATGTGCTGATGTGGAGAAAAGTACGTCTGAGTTGCAAGGCAAACATGATGCTTTACAAGCTACTTTGTTTGACTTGCAAGACAAACATACTACATTGAATGAGAATTTGAGTGACTTGCAAAGTAAGCATGAAGCTTTGCAAGAAAAGTATGATGTGACTTTTATCCACAATCAGAAATTGACTGTGGACCTTTCCAAATGCACTGAAGCCAACATGTTTTACGAACACCATGAGAAGGAATTTAAGTCGGTAATCGAAAAATTAAAGAAAGATAAAACCGAACTAACTAAAATGGTTTCCAGAAAATAAACGGACATTAATTTGTATATCTCTCGTCTTGAGACAATGCAAAAAGAAATGGCTTGTGTAAAAACGGAAAGTGAGGCAATCCAACTCAAGTTAGATAGTTATTTGAGTTCTAGCTATGTGTTGGATCACATTATTGAGGCGCAAAAGGAGAAAAGGGACGTCACGTGCATAGGCTATAAGAATTGTCCACCACCAGTGAGACATAATTATGATGCCATGCCGGATGAGGAGGACAGGGTGTTCTTTGAACCATCTGTGCCTCTAGATGTGAAAGAGTTTGCAGCAGGACTCGGATACCAGAAAGAAGTATCCTCAGATTCAGATGGGTCAGCAGATACATTTGTAACTGCTGAACAGAATCAGGATCCTCCAGTTGTGATTGAGGATGCTGATTCCTCTGATGATGAATCTGATGATACTGATTCAGCAAAGTCTGATGCGGTAGCCAAAAATGAGGACATACCTCTCGAGAATCACATTCTATGTGACCCTCCTGCAAAACCCGCTAAGACTGTTGCAATCGAGTCCTCGTCTGAAAACGAGTCGGAGAGTGTGAATTTGCTGTACACTCTTGTTGGTGATGATAAGATTTATTCAGACAAAGATTTTCCTATTAAGAATGTTAATCAATCCTTAATCAGTAAAGTCTTTGAGAATTCGACTAGTAAGTTTTTGGGAAAGACAGGACCACGTGTTACAGTTACACAGTGTCTTCCTATTCCAAAGAATGAAATTCGAAAACAATACGGCAACAAGAAATTACCAACAGTGCAGAAACAGCAAAATCACACCAAGCCAAAAGCAAAATCACCGGCTCAAACTCAAAAGAAGCCGAATCAGAAGAAAAACAAAAATGTAAACTTTGTGAAATCGACGAGAACGGACAAAATTGAAACGTTTGAAAATAAATCTAACTTAGATTTTGTCAAGAAAGCTACTGTTTTGAAGAAAAAGGAACAAAACAGTTCAAAGCCTAGTACCTCGGGTTCACAAAGTTCAACATCATCGGCTAAGCAATCACATGATACTTCGGGATTTGTTGAACGAAGATCATGTTTTGAGTGTGGAACAATTGGACATATAATTCAAAATTGTCCATATCTTCATAAGCAAAAAGAAAAGGTTGATGTTCCCCGTGATCAAACTGACCGCAGGCAAACTGTTTCTGCAAAACAAGATCCCCGCCTTGTAAAAGAAAGGGAAAAGAAACAGAAACGCCAACAGGTCAAGAAAATTGAAAAGGCAATTAAAACCGATGTGGTTAACAAAACATCTGTTTCTGTAAAACCAGACAATTCAAAAACTTCAGACAACCATGAAGTTAAAATTTTAAAGAACAACACTGGTAAAACAAAGCAGACCTGGAAACCGAAATCGGTTACTGAATCAGGGGGACCATCACAATTCACCAACCATCAAAGACAAGAAGTTATTGTCATTGATGAAAATGGAAGACCCAAGACCACAATGGCTTGGGTCCCCATCTCCAACTAATCAATTGAGTTCATGTGCAGGGTGTTCCAGGAGGAACTATCAGTAGTCATTGGATTGTTGATAGTGGGGCATCCAGGCACATGACAGGCGACATGAACCTTCTCTACGACGTCAAATCTATTAGAGGAGGTTATGTTGCTTTTGCTGGAGATCAAGGTGGATATATCACGGGTGAAGGAATGATATCCAACGGGATTGTCAGCTTTGACAAGATCAACTTTGTGCAACAACTTGATCACAGTCTTCTTAGTGTTTCTCAAATCTGTGACAAGCAGTTCTCAGTACACTTTGATGCTAATGGATGTTATGTGCTGAAACCCGGCTTCAAAATTCCAAAAGAATGGATTCTCTTGTCGGCTCCAAGGATAAATGATTTGTACGTCCTTGATATGAGCCAAGCTATTACTACGTCTGCACAAGCAACTTGTTTCGTTTCCAAAGCCACAGAAAAAGACACTATCTCTTGGCACAGACGAATGGGTCACATTCACTTACGAAAAATGAATCATTTGGTTTCAAATGAATTGGTGAATGGTGTTCCCCTCAAAAATTTCCATCTTCAAGACGTCTGTGTTTCGTGCCAGAAAGGAAAGCAAACTAAGAAGAAGCACCCTACTAAGAAGATCAACACGGTGGCAGTTCCTCTTGAACGTTTGCACATGGATTTGTTCGGTCCTGTCAAGCACAAGAGTATTCGGGGTGATCAATACTGCCTCGTGATTACAGATGATTATTCAAGATTTTCTTGGGTGGCGTTCATGGCACACAAGAGTGAAACCTTTGGCATTATCAAAAACTTAATCATTCAGATTGAGAATTTGTATAAGTTGAAGGTTAGGCGGATATGTAGCGACAATGGTACTGAATTTAAAAATCATGCCATGGCGGAGTTTTGCACTTCAAAGGGTATTCTTCATGAGTTTAGTGCAGCTTATACTCCTCAACAGAATGGCGTCGCTGAACGTAAGAACCGCACATTGATCGAGACTGCTAGGACAATGTTGGTAGAGTCGCAGTTGCCCATTCCATTCTGGACTGAAGCTGTGGCCTCTGCATGTTACACATTGAACCGAGTCCTTACAGTCAAAAGGCACAACAAGACCTGCTTTGAGCTTCTTCAAAAACGGAAACCAGATTTGTCTTATCTCGAACCGTTTGGAGCTCCATGCACAATCATCGATCCTAATGGAAAGTTTGGGGCAAAAGCAATTGATGGATACTTTCTTGGGTATGCCACCCCTAACTTACGAGTCTGGAATCTAGAGACTAAAAGGGTCGAGGAATGGTCTGAGGTCAGAGTACAAAGGCACACCTTGCCAGTCAAATGTCCGGGTCAACCTTGGACGTTTGAGTACGATGACTTCTTCAATTCGATCAATGTTGAAGCCGTTGAAGAAAGTGCTGCGGCTAGGATGTTTTTCGAGAGTGACAATGCAACAGTTTCACCGGTGGTTCGTCCAATTCTTGTTAATCAAGAACCATCTTCTTCGGTGAACAATAATACTCTCCACAATGAGGATTTTCATGATGCAAACGAATTGAACGAATCTTCAGAGGATGATGAATTTCTAGATGCAGATCAAGAAGCCCCAACAACAGCAGTTCATGGTACTTCAGAGGGTACTCCTCCAGTGGATGCCCATAGAACAGCTGAGGCTACTGCATCATCCTCTTCGTCAATTCCGGGCCTTGATTTGGTTGTTGATCTTAATCTTAACAACCTGGGTATAAATATTCCAGTTCGAGAAAATCCTGAAACAAGGATTCATAATACCCATCCTCAACAAAACATCCTTGGAAATGTGCAAAATGGCATTCAAACAAGAGACATGTTGCGAAACAACAACAATGCAGGCTTGTATGCGGCTATTCGAGAATCCGGGCAACAAAACGATTGGTCCTTCGCGTGTTATGTTTCACAGGAAGAGCCAAGAACTTGGAAAGAAGCCTTGAAAGATAACGCTTGGGTTGAAGCAATGCAGGAAGAGCTGCAACAATTCCAGAAGCTGGGTGTCTGGAAACTCGTAGAGAAACCTGCTGGATACAAGAAGATTGGTACCCGTTGGGTGTTTAAATGCAAAAAGGATGACCGCGGAGTTGTTATCCGAAACAAAGCACGTTTAGTCGTTCAAGGTTTTCGTCAGATAGAAGGGATCAACTACAACGAAGTCTATGCGCCTGTTGCACGTCTTGAAGCTATTCGGATCTTTCTAGCCTATGCGTCCTTCAAAGGATTCAAGGTTTATCAGATGGACGTGAAAAGTGCATTTTTACATGGTGTGGTTGAAGAAGAGGTATACATCGAACAGCCTCCAGGTTTTGAAGATCCTATCCATCCCGATCGGGTTTGGTTGCTCAACAAAGCTCTATATGGTCTTCATCAAGCACCGCGAGCTTGGTATGCAACCTTATCACACTATCTGCTGGAGAACGGTTTTCGTAGAGGTCTTATCGACTGTACTCTTTTCATCAAAGAACAAGATGGAGATCTTCTTCTGGTACAGGTATATGTTGATGATATTATTTTTGGTTCTACTAATGATGTCTTGTGTAGGAATTTCGAGCGCATAATGCAGGATAAATTCGAGATGAGTGCTATGGGGGAAATGACCTTCTTCTTGGGCCTACAAGTGCAACAAACTGAGTCTAGGATATTCATCCATCAGACTAAATATGTTGGTGACATCTTGAGCCGGTTCCAGATGTCTGATGCAACGCCCATTGGTACCCCATTACCAACTAATCACGGAATTACTCCAGACTTGAAGGGTGAAGCTGTTAGCCCCTCAAACTATCGCGCAATGATCGGATCTCTTATGTACCTCACAACATCAAGGCCAGACATAATGTACCTAACATGCCTGCTTTCCAGATACCAAGTTAACCCGAAGGCCTCACATCTTGCAGCTGTCAAAAGGATTTTTCGTTATTTGAAGGCGTACCCTGACACCGGTTTGTGGTACCCTAGGGATAATAACTTTGAATTGGTAGCTTTCAGTGATTCTGATTTTGGCGGATGCAAAATCGACTGTAAATCCACAACGGCTGGATGTCAGTTCTTAGGAAATCGCCTAGTCACATGGCAGTGCAAGAAGCAGACATGCGTCGCTACATCAACATGTGAAGCTGAATACATTGCTGCCTCAAGTTGTTGCTCCCAAGTTCTTTGGATCCAACAACAATTGCGGGACTACGGTTTTGAATTCCTAACTACTCCTATTTACGTTGATAATTCTGCTGCTTTAGATATCACTAGAAATCCTGTGCAGCACTCAAAGACCAAACACATCGAAATCAAATATCACTTCATACGTGATTGCTTTGAGAAAAGGCTAATCGATGTTGTTAAGGTCCACACCGATGACCAACGTGCCGACCTTTTTACCAAAGCTTTTGACAAATCAAGATTTGACTTCTTATTATTGGTAAACGGCATTAAGGTCAAGCAAGAGTAAAACCAACATCGGAAAATCATTTTTGTAAATATCTTTGTGTTTTAAATTTCTCTTAGTTTATTGATTTTAGGGGGAGTAAATCCAAAAGTCTGAAAATCCAAAAACATCGAAAAATTTCAAAAACACAAAAACAATAGAAAAACAAAAATGAGTTTCCTGGCGAGCAAAAGAGAAAATGATAGTACATCAGTGGTCTATCCAAACCTCTTTAAACCTTAAATGAAAAACGATAAGCAGCTCTATGTAAGATGTATCGGTAGGCTCACAATCATTTTAAAGTGTGCAGGGTGATATAAATCTTAAATCGACTGAAGATCAGGTGGGAACCATTCATTGGCATATGGTCTTAGTACCGAAATTTCGTTTGATAGATTGCCGAGGTTCTGAGATATTCGGTCTTTATGCTGCTTATCATCTGGGTATCATGGTTGTATCTTTTACCGAAAAATAACGGGGACGCAAGTCTAGATCTTCCATGATACTATACATACGTGTACATATTACATACTGCATTCGACCTCAATAAGTGATAAACAATCACATGTCCAAATCAAATAAGTGATAAAATATCACATTTATCCGGGAGTCAAGTTCGTCTCTCTGCTGTACGAAAGTACTGACCTGTTCACGGACTTGCTCCTGTGCCCTCATGCATATGAAAATCAAGTTCCTCATCAATAAGTGATTATATCACATAGGGCTTGTTTTCAAATCAAAATAAGTGAGAATCTCACATCATATACGGTCAAACAGATGATAATTGGTATACTCACCGGTAAGATGAACCCTCGTGCATACCTTGATACGGGAATGTGTCGTGATATGGATGAACACCGGTCGGTAAGTATAAATCATACCTTAACGTATCTCCTCGCCATGATTACATCTGATAAGTTGAGCTTAAGTGGACAACAATACCGATAATTGTTATAGGATGTTTGTCTTAATGTTAACTAACTGAACAACAAGAGCGTTTTGGCATGACCGTACACTGATATGATTCTCTTACCCTCGAAACTCGCAAAAAGAATGTCTGTATATATTTATTTACTGCTTTCAGTCTTTACATTTGAAAAATTCAAAAATACCAAAAAGATTTTATTTCTATTTTATTTTCGATCGTACGATGTTGGAGCTCGAGTCTTCGTTACCTGAAACCTGACTGAAAACCGAACTGACTAAATCTTCATAAACGGTCGAAATTTGCATGTTTTGAAAGTTAAAGACTAAAATTGACAAATTTATTAAACTTTCAAACTGTCGGACGGTGTTTGATTGTGACATGGTCATACGTGTGTCATTTGTTTATGCTAACTATATTCCAAGCAGTTGTTCTCATTACGCGTT
This sequence comes from Helianthus annuus, assembly GCF_002127325.2. Classification (NCBI taxonomy): domain Eukaryota; kingdom Viridiplantae; phylum Streptophyta; class Magnoliopsida; order Asterales; family Asteraceae; genus Helianthus; species Helianthus annuus. The sequence continues at coordinate 1,444,862 of NC_035442.2, read as the reverse complement.
TAGATTTCTTGCATGTGCAGATTCTAAAGGCAAGGAGAACATAGTCGACGACAAGCTTCGGAATGAAGACACGACGTGAAGGCACTCACAAGATGAAGATGATCGAGTTGCCGCTGACTATCATCAACACCACAAGGATCTCACTTCATAAAGATCAAGTATTTCACGAGCATAACTCAAGGGGGAGCTTATGTTAAGGGGGAGTTTGTCAACACACTTCCTACACGATACGGGTAGTTTGTTGATACACTCTCTGCTTTCAAGACGTGAAGACTTTGAAGATCCTCCGACACTGAAGACTTGAAAGGACATCAGAGTCTTGAAGACATGAAGATCAAAGATGATCAAGATCGAGACAAATTCACAACCATCGAAGTTCGAGACAAAGCTACAGCCAAGGGGGAGTTTGTTGGTGCACTTGTGTCTGTACTTTGTCTGTATTCGGTCTCGATGTAAACGATGTCCTTGTCAGTCCTGTAAGTTGACCAAGTCAACCGTCCTCCTGGTTTGACTTGGCCAACAGTTAGCAAATTGGTTGTATTGTTTGTGTCGAAGGATAGCTCATCGAAGGATAATGTTGATCCTTCGAGGTGCTCGAAAGATGAACCTTCGATGGATGATCTATCGATCATCCTTCGAGGTAAATGCTGATCCTTCAAAAGCCTTGTAGTCGATAGATGATCCTTCGACCATCTATCGGATCCTTCGGACAAGACAATCTGTGCTGGGTATATATATACCCATGCAGTGTGTGTTAGAAGAGAGACTTGTGAGATAGATGCACACCGAGAGATAGAGAGATTCTTGAGAGCATTCTGTCCGAAACACATACACACACTTTGAGAGTTTGCAAAACACATTTGTGAACATTGTGCTTGTAACCGGAACCTTTCATTCGCATTAATACAAGTGGTGTTAATCGGTGAATCTTTGTGTGTTTGTGTTTGTGCTTGCTTCATCCCGGTTTGCTCACTAGCTTGGATTCCGCACTTGCTAGTGGGTTTGTGTAAGGCCTCCTAATCCAAGATCTCACTCAGCCAAAGCAACCAACAGGTGTGCGGAATCCACCTGATGATCAACCACTGTAGATGAAACACAAGAATGCAAGGATTTGAGAGAGAAATCAAGAATACACAGAGTATTCTTGATGAAGATGAATGACGTCACTCACACAAAGCGCCGCCAGACAAAAGAGAATGATTAGGGCACAGAAATTCACACAGAAATCGTTACATTGTCTATTCCATATTAAAGTATATATACAAGGTGAAACCCGGACTTTCAACACTAAGTAGAAAGCCCGGACAAAACAAAAAGCACAAAGCCAACACAGAGTTTTTGCCACAAAACTCAGACAAAATCTAATCTATACAAAACTCAGACAAAGCAAAAACTCTGACTAACAAAACTCTTCCAAACCTTGGACAAGGTTGTCCCTAGGAACTTCTTAGGGACAAGAGAAACTCTGACTAACACAAACTCTTCCAAACCTTGGACAAGTTGTCCCTAGGAACTTCTTAGGGACAAATTCTCCCTAGGAACTTCTTAGGGACTAAGTTTGGACATTGTTCAATAAAGACCCTAAATGTTGGAAGCCTTGCACTTATCACCCAAAAGTGCATTAACAAACTCCCCCTTGATCAGTGCATGGTCTTCATTGAACTTGAGATCTTCAAACTTCCATTGGTAACATGGGAGTCATGCACTTATCACCTTAAGTGCATTAACAAACTCCCCCTTGATCAGTGCATGGTCTTCATTGGTCTTGAGATCTTCATCCTTTCTTCGAGAGCTACTTCCTGCCCTGACCTTGTTCTTCACACAGAACTGAACCACCTTGATGGACTGGTCAGCTAGAACACGATCTTCTTCATTGTATTTTAGAGGCAGGCGCCGAAGCTTCTTCAGATGTGCTCCCCTTAAGTTTGCAAGCCAAATCAGATCCAGCACCTTAGCAATTTCCTCCGTCACTTTCGTTTTAGAAATCACTGATTCCCCAGTCTTGAGATGCACGATCCAGATACACACAGCTTCTCCAAATATTTCATCTTGAGATGAACGATCCAGATGCACACAGCTTCTCCAATCTTCCATCTTGAGATGAACGATCCAGACCTGAAACACTTAACCCAGGATTAAGAAACTTGACCCCGGAGACATCGGCCCAAACCTGGATCCCAAAAATAAATTCCAATACCCCAGAATAAACAATTGAAATATTAAACAACCAACATTTAGTAACTTATTTAAACGATTTTCACAACCCTAGAGTATTTTTAATAAGATAACTCGCACATAGAAACAAGAAAGCAAAATCTTTTTGTGATTTTTCAATTTAAACAAAAATTAAAGATTAAACCTAAGAACATATTTACACTAATTATCTTTTTGTGAAGTCGGAGCAACGGAATCATATCGGTTTTACTGTCAGTATCCAAACACAAGAACCATGGCATTTAGCTTTAATGTTTTAGAATGATGTTAACAGTTCAAGACGTTCAACGGTATTGTGGTCCACTTAAGTTTTAGCACGCTTTCGAACACTGTTTTCGAGATATGGAATTAAGTGTATTAGGCTGACAGTAACTATGTTTACCCACCTCAGAATATACTCCCGTATCAAGGTATGCGCGAGAGATCATCTTACTGGTGAGTATACCATTTATCATCTGTTTTTGACGTATAAGCTAATGTGAGATACTCACTTATTTGAATTTCAGATGCAAAGGGCACAGGAGCAAGTCATTTGTGATAGAATCACTTATTGAGAATAAACTTGACTCCCGCATGATTTTGTGGGACATGTGATTGTTTATAACTTATTCGGGTCGGATGCATCATGTTTTGAAGATATTTACACGTATGTATGGTATCATGGAAGATCTAGACTTGCGTCCCCGTTATTTTCCGGTAAAAGAAGCAACCATGATACCCAGATGATAAACAGCATAAAGACCACGTATCTCAGAACCTCGGCAATCTATCAAACGAAATTACGGTACCAAGACCATATATCCGAGAGATGCGCCACACGAGTTACGCAGTTCATTATGTTTATATACCAAAGACAGGTTCTTATTTACGCGTAAAACCTACCGATGCAACGTATAATGAAGCTGTCACATTCAACAGTTACCTTTATATATGTATATAGCCATAGTCCTGCACCAGATACGACTAACCGATGTACTATCATTTCCCTTATATCTCAACACGACTTCATTTTAGATTTTTCAAATGTTTTTGTATTTTTCTGAAAATTTATCCTACAACTAAGTAAAATATTTTTGGAGTTTTTCAATATTTCGAAAGCGGTAAGAACTATACAGAAAAGATAAAATAAAGTTTCTATGCGAGTTTTGAAAGCATTTTACTCTGGGTTGATCATGCCAATCATTCGGACCAGATTTTCAAATCTAGCCCAATCGAATGTTTTCGTAAACAGGTCGGCAAGATTATCCAAGGTGTCTACCCTAACCACTTCTATCAACCCCTTCTCAGCACAGTCGCGAATAAAGTGATGCCTAACATCTATGTGCTTAGTGCGTGAGTGATTTACCGGATTGTTTGTTATGGAAATGGCAGAGTTATTATCAACAAGGATAGGAGTTCGAGTAAAATTCAAACCGTAGTCCCTCATTTGCTGCTGAATCCACAAGACCTGAGCACAATAGCTTGAAGCAGCAATGTACTCGGCCTCGCACGTGGATAGAGAAACGGCAACTTGCTTTTTGCATTGCCAAGAGACAAGACGGTTTCCAAGAAGTTGTGCGCCACCAGAGGTAGACTTTCTGTTCATCCGGCACCCTCCGAAATCTGCATCAGCATACGCCATCAAATCCAGACCACCTTCAGCTGGATACCACAATCCAAGCTTAGGCGTTCCTTTCAGATATCTGAAAATACGCTTGACAGCTTTCAAGTGCGATTCCTTCGGAGTTGATTGGTACCTAGCACACAAACAAACAGAGAACATAATATCTGGTCGTGAGGCAGTAAGATACATCAATGAACCTATCATTGCTCGATATAGAGTCGGATCCACTTCAGGATCTTTCTCATCATCGGGTGAGAGCTTGAGATTTGTCGGTAAAGGCGTGTCATAAGGTAAGCTATCTTCCAATCCAAATCTTTTGAGAATCTCGTGGACATACTTTGTCTGATGCACGTACGTCCCAGTTTTTTCTTGACTCACTTGAAGACCTAGAAAGAATGATAACTCGCCCATCGCGCTCATTTCAAACTTTGACTTCATCACCTTCTCAAACTCACGACACAACTCTTCATTTGAAGAACCAAAAATTATGTCATCAACGTAAATTTGCACGATCAGAAAATCTCCCCCTTTCTTCAAAATGAATAATGTGGAGTTGATTGCACCACGCGAGAACCCATGCTCCAAAAGATGCTTTGACAACGTCTCGTACCAAGCTCGAGGGGCCTGATGGAGCCCGTAGAGAGCCTTGTCCAACAAATAGACCTTGTTGTCTAACCCTGGAGCTTCGAAACCCGGCAGTTGGGACACATACACAGTTTCATGCAATTTCCCGTAAAGGAAGGCGCTTTTCACATCCAACTGATAGACTTTGATACGCATGTGTGCGGCAAAGGCTAGAAACAAACGAATAGCTTCCAGTCTTGCCACCGGTGCATAAACTTCTGTATAATCAATCCCTTCTTCCTGATTGAAGCCTTGAACAACCAACCGTGCTTTGTTTCTGACAACGACACCCTTATCGTCTTTCTTGCACTTGAAAACCCATTTCGTGTTGATTGCATGTTGGCCTTTTGGAAGATCGACCAAATTCCACACTTTTAACTTGTCGAACTGAGCTAACTCTTCTTGCATCGCCTCACACCAAGAATTATCCTTCAGAGCCATTTGATAGTTCTTCGGCTCTATCTGAGAGATAAAGCATTCATGCAGGCTAAGATTGTAGATTTCTTCTTTCTTGATAGCAGAGAACAGACATTGCATCTCTGAAATACTCCTTCGCGTTTGCACTCCCGCAGTTGGATTCCCAATAATATTATCAACAGGATGATGAATATTTGTTCTCGGAACTGGGATTGCCGGAGCTTGAAGATTGTTTCCCAAATTTGATTGAATCTCCCCCTCAGCATGTGCATTACTACTAGAAGCTCCACCATTACCAGAAGACGCTTCAACATTTGGATAAGCTGAAAAGTCAACGTATATATCTCCACTTGTAGTTTGAGCAGCTGCATTGGGGATCTGCTCAGCAACAACATCATTTACGATCGAAGAATCAGCGACTGGAACATTCGAAGACACATTAGTAGGAATACTTGCTCTCCAGCTCGCATCCACTTCATCTTGGTTCACAAGATGTGTGTATACAACCTCCGAATCTTCTTCTGAAACATCAGGAAGATCAAACGAATCAAACAATTTATCATAATCATATCCGCTTTTGGGACCGAATTCGGACGGTGGAGGATCAAAACTCAAAGGAGTTATGTCAAACACGATCTCCACTATTCGCTTCTTGATGTTATAAACGCGTTTGTTTGGAGTTCCATTGGCATAACCCAAAAAGAACCCAATTTCACCAACTTCCCCCATTTTCGGAGTATCTTTGGTGCGTTTGATAACACACTTAATCCCAAAAGGTTGAAAACCGGATAAGTTCGGTTTCCTGTTTTCAAGCAATTCATAACAAGTTTTATCTTCTCTTTTGATAGTAAGCACATGATTTAACACATAACATGCAGTGTTCACCGCCTCGGCCCAGAAGAAAATTGGTAATTTCGATTCAGAAAGCATAGTGCGGGTCGCCTCAATTAGGGTACGATTCTTCCGTTCTGCAACTCCGTTCTGTTGAGGAACATATGGAGCGCTGAACTGATGAATTATTCCCATTTCCCGACATAACTCATCCATATACTGATTCTTAAATTCAGTGCCGTTGTCACTTCGGATTTTCTTAATAGGAAGTGAATAATTTTTCTCAAGTTGTTTGAATAAATCTCTTAAAATACCAGCGGTTTGATCCTTTGTTTTTAAGAAAAATACCCATGAGTAACGTGAGAAATCGTCAGTGACAACTAAGCAATAAGACATACCACCAATGCTAGCAACATGGATTGGGCCGAAAAGATCCATGTGAAGCAATTCAAGTGGTTTTTGGATAGAGTTAGCTGTTTTCGGTTTATGAGGCTTTCGTTTGATTTTTCCTTTTTCACATGATTCACATTTGTTGTGCATATTAAAACTACGTAAAGGAACCCCCAACACCAAGTTGTTTTTCACTAAGTGGTTCATTTTTCGCAGATGCACGTGGCCCATTCTCCTATGCCAGAGATACGATTGATCTTCATTCGCCTTTGAGAGTAAACAAGTCACTGGAGCAGATGAGTTAACCAACGGGCGCATGTCCATGACATATGTGTTATTCACCCTTGGAGCCCTCATAACGATCCAATCTTCAGGAACAACAAATCCCGGACGCAGAACGAAGCAAGCTTTATCAGTGAAAAGCATCGTGTACTTGTTATCATAGATTTGAGAAACCGACATCAAGTTATGCTTCAGTTCTTCAACGTAGTTCACTTTATGCAGCGTGATTTTTCCATTTGACACAGAGCCTTCACCGGTGATGTAACCACCCTTTTCACCGGCAAAATTCACATAACCACCACGAATTTGTTTAAAGTTGTTCAATAATTCTTTATTTCCTGTCATGTGTCTGGAACAGCCACTATCGATATACCAAATATAGATAGCCCTCTTCAGCTGCTCCTACACTCCCCAACAAAAATTTAGTTAGAGTGTGGGACCCAAGCCATGATGGTCTTGGGTCGTCCTGATTCGTCAACATAAGAAAACTCTTTGAAATAACCATCATCGCCTCTGTGTCCACCATTTCCATTTCGGAAATTGTTGGAATGAGTCCCCGCAAATCGTGGATTATACGGAGTTGACGATCTGTTGGTATAACCAGAGTTTCCATACCCTCGGCTTCCATAGTTTTGGTAATTGTAATTTTGATTCCTGGGAGACTCAAAATTCCTACCAAATCTAGGAGTATCTTCTTGTCTTGAGAATGATCGTGGATGATTATCCGAATACGGTCTTTGATTTGGAAATCGGGTGGGTGACCCATTTCGATCATTCACGAATCTGTTCTGTGCATGAGGTCTAGCATAGTTGTTGTTCGAACCTCCAGAACGTTTGTCATTCTCAACGCCTTGAAAGGTGACATGATTTTGTCGTCTGTGAGGGGTTTTCTCACGAGTATCATGTCTTTGAGGTACATATTCTGATCTGTCCCCACGGTTAATAACAGCGGGTTTCTCCTCTTGATCCTGATTTTGTTGTGATTTAACATTTGGTTTAACAACTGGTTTTACTTCTTGTTTAATCACTTTGTTTTTCTCAACCTTTTGATTTTTACCATTTACCTTTTCAACATTAACTGATTCATTTTGTGGTTTGTCAACAAAAGGTTTCTTTTGAGCAGGATCAACAAGTGATTTACCCCTGTCATCTGAACAGTCTGCTGCTAAGTGTCCTTTCCCACGACACTTGTAGCATTTGCGAATTTTCGCAGCGTTCTTCGGACGTTCCTCATGATCGGTCGAAGATGAAGAGGCATTGGTGGGATTTTTCAAAATTTGGTTCACAAACTGAGAGTTGGAACCTGTTTCAATTTTTACTTCTTCTTTGATAAAATCCTCCCCTTTAACAAACTCGGTTTTAGGGACATTTTTCAAAGCCTTTTTATTTTTCCCACGTGACTTTGGTTTTGATTTCTCATTTTGAACTTGATTGAAAATTTCCAAAATCTTGGTGCTTATCAAATTTTCAATGTTTTCAAGATTTACTTCATTTTTCTTTGAAACTCCACTCATCTTCGACTGATCTGAGTCAGTAACTTCATCTGGCTCAGATTCTGACTCACTTTGTGGTTCAACCGTTAGAGGAGTCTTTGGCACAAAATTTGCCAATTCAGGGTCAATGCTTGGCATCGATGTATAATTATGGTTTACCGGAGGAGGCACCTTGTTATAACCAATGCCAAACATTCCTTCCTCAGATTCTTTGAGACGTTGGCTGTTAATACAGAAGTTCATCACTTCGGATGAATCCCTGAACTTTTCGATCTTTCGTTGCAAATCTAAAATCAGATTATCTTTTTCCAAAATGATTTTTTCTTTTCCAAAACACAATTTTGATTCATTTCAAGTTCAGATTTTAATTCCTGATTTCTAAGATTACCCACAGCCACAAGTCTCTCAAATTCAGAGATATCATTTTTCAGTGCTTTTATCTTAATTCGGTGTTCTTTATCCGAATTAGACAAAACAGCAATGAGTTCTCTGGATTTTTCTAAATCTGCAATTAAGTTTGTGTTATGAAGTGCATATCTATCAATCTTAGTCACAAACTCAACACATCTAGCACAACGCTTATCTACAGAAGATGATTTTACCTCAATGCCAGCCATGAATGCACAAGCCTCGTTTTCTACGGAGTTTTCTTCCAACCTTTTAGCTTCTGCATCCGCAAATTGCTGCATTTCAGCTGTGGAGATGTTGAATTCAAAGCCTTATCCTTTTTCTCCATCTTCTGTCTTGCTAGGCTTCTCAACAGTCTCTTCGATCGAAGGACTTTCATTCTCAGTAACATTCCCCGAATCCAACTCTTCCCCAAGAACTTCAGCCACAACTTCAAGCTCCTCAATGCTTGTCTCTTCAACAACCTCTTCATACACTTCTTCGTTCACAATTTCAGCTATAAAAGCTTGTGACACAATAGCTCCTGAGATGTCTTCCAAAGCACAACCCCAGTCATAAGGCTCAGTCACATTTTGTAGAGGTTGAGCCACCATAGCATTGTTTGTCGAAGGTGTAAGATTTTCAGACCCACTTGAACGAGCACTTGAGTTGGAGGCAGCATTTGATGCATTGTTTTGAGGTCTTGAATAGTTTCCTCGGGAGTTGTTGTCTCTGTCAGATCTTTCCATCTTCGGCTTTCGACAATCTCGTGCGAAATGCCCGTAGATCCCGCAGTTGTAACACTTTACCTTGGACATGTCGACCCCCATTCGAGTCTTTGTCTGACCTCCTATGAACTTCTTACCGGTCTTCAGCAGAAACTTCTTCGCTCTACTGACTAGCAGTGCCATATTGAGCTGTAGATTAAGTTCTTCCATCTCGTCTTGATCTATCTGATCAAAGTCTTCATCGAGACTTGACGGTTCAACGAGTTTCCCAAGACAGAAATTCTCGTAGGCAGTCATGAAGGACGCCAACAGACCCATATTTTCTTCAATCAACTTCAAACCGCTTGCATCTATCTTAGGAATGTTCACACTTGTTCCTTGAGATTTCTGAGCGCCACTAGAAGAGTACATCCCTTGATTTGAATTGGTTGTTCCACTTGAGCTGACTGTGTTGCTTATGAAGGCGTGTTCACTTGCATGACCTTCATTTTCCGAATACAAAGCAACACCGACACCACCATTACTACCCTTATCCGTTGGTTTCGAAGCCTTATATAACTGAGGATCTTGGATCTTCCCGAAATCAGATGCTTGATCTTCCATATTCCAAGCATAACCCCTCAGCTTCTGAACAGCTTCTTCCAATGTAAGCTCTTCGTAGAGAACACCTTCTCTGATCAAAGCGGTGTACATATTCCATTCTCTCGAAAGACAATTCAGAAACTTCTCAACCTTCTCGAATTCAGTGTAGATACCCTCTTTACTTCTATCAAGTTCGCTCAGCAAATGATAAAATCGATTCACTGTGTCATCGAACGATTCATTCTTCAAAGCCTTGAACACAACGAATTGAGTCTTCAAACGTTCGAGACGTCGTTTCTTGTATATTTTGTTTCCTTCATATCGCTGGATCATACTATCCCACAATTCCTTTGAGCTATTTCTCTTACGGAACGTATGAAGTATAGATTGTGTCATTGCCATCGTTATCATTGACATTGCTTTCTCTTCACAGTCATAAAACTTCTTCTGGTCGTCAGTAAGCGCCAAGTACGTATCAATCGTCAACGTACGTACTGGAGTAGCTCCACATCCTTTAACAATACACAACCAGATTTTGATGTCTTTTGCTCGAACATATCTTTCAAAACGCTCCTTCCACTCAGGAAAATCAAGTTCGTTGATTAACAAAGGAGCCGCGGTAATTCCAGCTCCAATAGCGTATATTTAAGAAGTTCCCAGGGACAACTTGCCAAAGCAACCAACAGGTGTGCGGAATCCACCTGATGATCAACCACTGTAGATGAAACACAAGAATGCAAGGATTTGAGAGAGAAATCAAGAATACACAGAGTATTCTTGATGAAGATGAATGACGTCACTCACACAAAGCGCCGCCAGACAAAAGAGAATGATTAGGGCACAAAAATTCACACAGAAATCTCTGTGAAAGCACCGGATCGATGACATACATCAAACATTGCACTTGATTCAAGACATGAAGAACAAAATATGAAGAACAAGATAGAAAGATGTAGAAGATGAACTCTTTATTATGAATCAGTCATCACAGATTACACAAACCAAAGGAGTATACATCATCTACAAGCTGGTTTAGATCACAAAGATCTAAACCCTAGCTTTCTCTCACTAACACATAGTCTCTTTCTCTCTAGAATTCACACAGAAGAGTGGGAGAGGTGCACCCAGCTACAAGAGTTGCACAAAGCTTTCTCTAAAATCGTTTCCCTAATCTACACAATACACACATATATATAGGCTAGGACTAAACCTCGGACAAACCAATTCTCCACCAAAACTCAGACAAAAGTTTTCCCAAAACTTGGACAAGTTGTCCCTAGGAACTTCTTAGGGACAAATTCTCCCTAGGGACTTCTTAGGGAACAAAACTCTGACTAACAAAAACTCTTTCAAAACTTGGACAAGTTGTCCCTAGGAACTTCTTAGGGACAAATTCTCCCTAGGAACTTCTTAGGGAACAAAACTCTGACTAACAAAAACTCTTTCAAACCTTGGACAAGTTGTCCCTAGGAACTTCTTAGGGACAAATTCTCCCTAGGAACTTCTTAGGGACTAAGTTTGGATACTTGTTCAATAAAGACCCTAAATATTGGAAGCCATGCACTTTTCACCCAAAGTGCATTAACAACTCCCCCTTGATCAATGCAGGTCTTCATGTGGTCTTGAATTCTTCGTTATGGTTGACTTTAACTTGGACTTCTGCTTTGGTTGACCAGAACTGATAAGCGACAGTTACCCGGCAGGAACTGCACTTACAGTCTCCCCCTTAACTGTTGCATCAGTTCTGTGTGGCATTGATAATCTTCAATCACGGATACTGCACTTAGAGACTCCCCTTTAACTGAAGATATCATGTCAGCTTTCAACTTTGGCTGAGACTTGATCTTTCTGGTAGAGCACAACGATCTTCAACCCTTCTAATTAAAGACTTGCTGACGATCACTTAAAGCCGCTTTGAGAAACCCGAAGAATCCAACATCAAACACTGTAGATCCTCCCCCTCAAACTACTCCCGAATCAAATTAACGCGAACCGACCTACAACCACATGTAGGAATATCGCTCGATACATTAATCTTCAAACCTAACCGGTAGCAGAAAGAAAAATTGGATTTCCAATGCCCAATCTTGAACACTTCAAACTTCACAAAGACATGAAGCTCAGTGCGATAAGTTAATAACAAACTGAACTTTGTAAAAGTACATCCACCATCTTGATCAAAAGTCTTCAACCCTTCATGTATGATCTCATCTCATCACGAATCTTCATGAATCAATCTCCTATCTTCGCGAATCCCCTGAATCCCCGATGGCTCTCATCTCCGACCTTCCCCTCAAATCAAGAAGCCCCACATTATTTCGAGACCAGAACTAATCTCCTCTACTCTAAATAAGGCTTTGTCTGACAGTTAAAGGGGAGTCTCTAAGTGCAGTATCCGTGATTGAAGATTATCAATGCCACACAGAACTGATGCAACAGTTAAGGGGGAGACTGTAAGTGCAGTTCCTGCCGGGTAACTGTCGCTTATCAGTTCTGGTCAACCAAAGCAGAAGTCCAAGTTAAAGTCAACCATAACGAAGAATTCAAGACCACATGAAGACCTGCATTGATCAAGGGGGAGTTGTTAATGCACTTTGGGTGAAAAGTGCATGGCTTCCAATATTTAGGGTCTTTATTGAACAAGTGTCCAAACTTAGTCCCTAAGAAGTTCCTAGGGAGAATTTGTCCCTAAGAAGTTCCTAGGGACAACTTGTCCAAGGTTTGTAAGAGTTTTTGTTAGTCAGAGTTTTGTTCCCTAAGAAGTTCCTAGGGAGAATTTGTCCCTAAGAAGTTCCTAGGGACAACTTGTCCAAGGTTTGGAAGAGTTTGTGTTAGTCAGAGTTTCTCTTGTCCCTAAGAAGTTCCTAGGGACAACCTTGTCCAAGGTTTGGAAGAGTTTTGTTAGTCAGAGTTTTTGCTTTGTCTGAGTTTTGTATAGATTAGATTTTGTCTGAGTTTTGTGGCAAAAACTCTGTGTTGGCTTTGTGCTTTTTGTTTTGTCCGGGCTTTCTACTTAGTGTTGAAAGTCCGGGTTTCACCTTGTATATATAGGGTCGTGCCTCCGGCGTTGTTACTTTGAAGAAATTAGAGTGCTCAAAGCAAGCCTACGCTCTGATACCACTTGTAAGGCCTCCTAATCCAAGATCTCACTCAGCCAAAGCAACCAACAGGTGTGCGGAATCCACCTGATGATCAACCACTGTAGATGAAACACAAGAATGCAAGGATTTGAGAGAGAAATCAAGAATACACAGAGTATTCTTGATGAAGATGAATGACGTCACTCACACAAAGCGCCGCCAGACAAAAGAGAATGATTAGGGCACAGAAATTCACACAGAAATCGCTGTGAAAGCACCGGATCGATGACATACATTAAACATTGCACTTGATTCAAGACATGAAGAACAAAATATGAAGAACAAGATAGAAAGATGTAGAAGATGAACTCTTTATTATGAATCAGTCATCACAGATTACACAAACCAAAGGAGTATACATCATCTACAAGCTGGTTTAGATCACAAAGATCTAAACCCTAGCTTTCTCTCACTAACACATAGTCTCTCTCTCTCTAGAATTCACACAGAAGAGTGGGAGAGGTGCACCCAGCTACAAGAGTTGCACAAAGCTTTCTCTAAAATCGTTTCCCTAATCTACACAATACACACATATATATAGGCTAGGACTAAACCTCGGACAAACCAATTCTCCACCAAAACTCAGACAAAAGTTTTCCCAAAACTTGGACAAGTTGTCCCTAGGAACTTCTTAGGGACAAATTCTCCCTAGGAACTTCTTAGGGAACAAAACTCTGACTAACAAAAACTCTTTCAAAACTTGGACAAGTTGTCCCTAGGAACTTCTTAGGGACAAATTCTCCCTAGGAACTTCTTATGGAACAAAACTCTGACTAACAAAAACTCTTTCAAACCTTGGACAAGTTGTCCCTAGGAACTTCTTAGGGACAAATTCTCCCTAGGAACTTCTTAGGGACTAAGTTTGGACACTTGTTCAATAAAGACCCTAAATATTGGAAGCCATGCACTTTTCACCCAAAGTGCATTAACAACTCCCCCTTGATCAATGCAGGTCTTCATGTGGTCTTGAATTCTTCGTTATGGTTGACTTTAACTTGGACTTCTGCTTTGGTTGACCAGAACTGATAAGCGACAGTTACCCGGCAGGAACTGCACTTACAGTCTCCCCTTTAACTGTTGCATCAGTTCTGTGTGGCATTGATAATCTTCAATCACAGATACTGCACTTAGAGACTCCCCTTTAACTGAAGATATCATGTCAGCTTTCAACTTTGGCTGAGACTTGATCTTTCTGGTAGAGCACAACGATCTTCAACCCTTCTAATTAAGGACTTGCTGACGATCACTTAAAGCCGCTTTGAGAAACCCGAAGAATCCAACATCAAACACTGTAGATCCTCCCCCTCAAACTACTCCCGAATCAAATTAACGCGAACCGACCTACAACCACATGTAGGAATATCGCTCGATACATTAATCTTCAAACCTAACCGGTAGCAGAAAGAAAAATTGGATTTCCAATGCCCAATCTTGAACACTTCAAACTTCACAAAGACATGAAGCTCAGTTCGATAAGTTAATAACAAACTGAACTTTGTAAAAGTACATCCACCATCTTGATCAAAAGTCTTCAACCCTTCATGTATGATCTCATCTCATCACGAATCTTCATGAATCAATCTCCTATCTTCGCGAATCCCCTGAATCCCCGATGGCTTTCATCTCCGACCTTCCCCTCAAATCAAGAAGCCCCACATTATTTCGAGACCAGAACTAATCTCCTCTACTCTAAATAGCAACTTAATAAGGCTCAATCTTCAACTAGTCGTCAACCGAGAATTCAGCTTCATCATGTCAACACTTGATTAATAACATAAACACACGTGACAAAAACTCCATCACACACGAGCTATTTCACGCACAAGCTTTATATTTACAAAGAAAACAGGAACTTTTTTTTTACTCCCCCTTTTTCTTTGTAAACAATACAAAAATCCAAACAAGTCTTATTTTCTTCACCTCCTTACTTGATCCGGACAACATAAGTACCATAAAACTTTTCGATAATCCGAAACCGACTTCAAGTCTTCAAACTACGCATAATTCTGACTCTTAGTTAGTTATCCGGTACCCCAGGTAACCCGGAATAACTAGAAAAACTCGGAACATGCACAACTCGAAACTTCCGAACTACACAAGCTTCTAAACTTAGTTAAAAATCTGGTACCCCAGGTAACCCGGAATTCTAGAAAATTTGGAACTCGTAAAACCCGAAAGCTCTTGAAACCTCGAATCAGATCATCGGAATAGTACTTAGAGTACAAAGAAATTCAGAACAAGCAAAGACATCCGAAAAACCCATAACCGATCACCAGTTCGTTGTAAAACCGTTCGAAGCTCATTTTCCAAGCCTCGCAACAGAACCGGTTTCCTGATCACCCCGTTCATCCCCACTTGCAAGCATCGCTCCCACACTTGTTCTTCGGCGCTCGCAGTCGCAATAATCAGCGGTCGATTACGGCTACGAAACTTACGAGTCCGTGTGGCAACTTCAAAGCCGTCCATCTCAGGCATGTGGAGATTCGAAATCACGACGTAAAACGGGCTCATTGTGGGCCCGAGCGAGCTCAAGCACTCGAAACCCTCATTGATAAATACCAACAACATCTTCTGCGATTTCGCACTACCGTCAGCCACCAACAGTTTCGCAATCACCGGACACTTCAAGTTCAAACCCTCACCAAACTACGCCGTTTCATTAATACTCAACTTCTCCGGCTCGAATACCACAACCTGCTTCGGTATCCCAAACGACACCGTGTCACCGTCTCTCAAAAACTCGGAAACACAATGACTGTTATAAGAGACTGACACTCGGAGAACAGAGGCTCAAAAACAATCGAAGTAACAGTTTTACATAACCTCGGAACAGAAACAAAACATTTCACATAAAAAAAATTCGGAGCAATGAGACCAAACTTGGAGAGTTTAGTTTTATAAACTCGGAAACAACAGTTAACAAAAGACAACCTCGGACCAACTGTTTGACTTTGACTGTTTGAAAAGACAATCCTCGGACTGAAAAGTGTTTCAAAAACTCGGAGCTGAATTTGGGTCAAAAACTCGGAATGTATAACTCGGTAACATATGGACAGAAGTTAAAACTCGGTAACATATGGACAGAAGTTAAAACTCGGGGCTGTTTAACAAACAAACAAAAAAACTCGGAGCTTTTGAGTAAAAACAACATATCACGGACCTGTTACTGTTTAAAACAACATATCACGGATTAAAACAGCATATCTCGGACCTGATTAAGACCTCTAAAACTGAAAAGCTTGATTAAAAACAAACTTGGACTGCAGATTTAAAAGCATACTCGGAACAGTTTAATAAACCTCGTAACATCATGAAGTTTTGAAAAACTCGGTACAGCATGATGAAACTCGGAGATCATCGTGAACCTCGGAATCTTAATCGCTGTCAAAACAGTCACAAAACTCGGAAAATCCATTGAAAACCTCGGAGACAGCCTAACAAACAAACAGCCTCGGACCATTGCAGAAACTCGGAGAGTGATGCTGTAAAACAGATGAAACTCTCATCTGTTAACAAACAGATGAAAAACGGAGCAGCAGCCGGTTAAAAAACTCGGTCCTGCAGAAACTCGGACCAGACAAAGATTTGTAAAACCCGGACCAACTGGAATTGCCAAAACAAACTCGGAGGTCAAAACTCGGAGCCAAGTGAACAGTAAAACTCAGACTGCAGTTGACTAGTTGACTGTTTTTCAGAAGTCAAACTTGGAACAAATGGAAATAATAAACTCGGAGTGTGACCCGGACCTGAACGCAAAACCTCGGACCTGGAAGCAAAACCTCGGAACAGATGGCACAGAGTTTTACAAGACAAAACTCGGTCAAAACATTTATGATTCAAAACAAAACAGAAACTCAGAGCTTAGAATTTAATAGACCTCGGAGTTGAAAGCAAACCTCGGACCGTTTGTTTCACT
The DNA here is from genome assembly GCF_002127325.2 of Helianthus annuus. Classification (NCBI taxonomy): domain Eukaryota; kingdom Viridiplantae; phylum Streptophyta; class Magnoliopsida; order Asterales; family Asteraceae; genus Helianthus; species Helianthus annuus. The sequence goes on along the minus strand of NC_035442.2, from coordinate 1,428,255 downwards.
TTGACGGATTGAAAAACTCGGGACAGTTGAAATTTTAAAACTCGGAAATCAGTGAACTGATTGAAACTCGGACACACTGTTTAATGTTACTAGATAAAAACTAGGAGCAACCGTTTGCCTTATGAAAAGCTAACAAAACTCGGACAGGCCACACATCAACAAAACTCGGACAAGTATAAAGAAACTTGGACAAGTATAGAAACTCGGACCATTCAAGTAAAACTCGGATCACACAGAACTGATGTCTGAGTTTTTTATTGTTTCAAAATTCGGACCAGCACCTGATTAAACAAAGATAAACCTCTGACTTTTGAATAGAGGTTAAACCTCAGACTATTGGAAACTCAGAACACTTAAAACCAAAACTCAGACAATTACTCAGACAAACTGAAGCTCAGAAGAATCAACTCTCCGGACTTTCTCCCTAGTGTGACTTCACACTAGTTCACCAAAACCCCGGAAGCAACAAACACAGAGTTTTAAAAACTCAGACAAGATTAACACTAAGAAAAACTCGGACAGAGCAAATTTTGGATCAAACCTCACATCTGCAACAACTTGGAGAACAAAACAACCACGAACAGCTTCATTTTCTTCAACTTTTCTGCAAAATCTTCAAGTCTTCAAGATGTTTGGCGGAAACAAACATCAAATCAAGAGCAATGGTGATTCGGATGGCGGTTAGACCATTCTGAATCGGTAACCATGCTCTGATACCACTGTGAAAGCACCGGATCGATGACATACATCAAACATTGCACTTGATTCAAGACATGAAGAACAAAATATGAAGAACAAGATAGAAAGATGTAGAAGATGAACTCTTTATTATGAATCAGTCATCACAGATTACACAAACCAAAGGAGTATACATCATCTACAAGCTGGTTTAGATCACAAAGATCTAAACCCTAGCTTTCTCTCACTAACACATAGTCTCTCTCTCTCTCTAGAATTCACACAGAAGAGTGGGAGAGGTGCACCCAGCTACAAGAGTTGCACAAAGCTTTCTCTAAAATCGTTTCCCTAATCTACACAATACACACATATATATAGGCTAGGACTAAACCTCGGACAAACCAATTCTCCACCAAAACTCAGACAAAAGTTTTCCCAAAACTTGGACAAGTTGTCCCTAGGAACTTCTTAGGGACAAATTCTCCCTAGGAACTTCTTAGGGAACAAAACTCTGACTAACAAAAACTCTTTCAAAACTTGGACAAGTTGTCCCTAGGAACTTCTTAGGGACAAATTCTCCCTAGGAACTTCTTAGGGAACAAAACTCTGACTAACAAAAACTCTTTCAAACCTTGGACAAGTTGTCCCTAGGAACTTCTTAGGGACAAATTCTCCCTAGGAACTTCTTAGGGACTAAGTTTGGACACTTGTTCAATAAAGACCCTAAATATTGGAAGCCATGCACTTTTCACCCAAAGTGCATTAACAACTCCCCCTTGATCAATGCAGGTCTTCATGTGGTCTTGAATTCTTCGTTATGGTTGACTTTAACTTAGACTTCTGCTTTGGTTGACCAGAACTGATAAGCGACAGTTACCCGGCAGGAACTGCACTTACAGTTTGTATAACAAGGTTTAGGTTCGTCATCCTCCGAGAGGGACCTACACAAATATTTAATTGATTAAATGATATTAGATAGGGGAAACATGTACTGATGGGGTGGTGGTCCATTGGTAAAGATAAAATTTTTAAACACCTTGGGAGAAAGAGTTCTTGGGTTCAAGTCTCACATACCATAGGAATAAAAGAGATTTGCCATTCAAAAAAAAAAAAGATGGGGGAAATATGCAAATATTCATTAAAGGTAAAATAGTCATTCTAAAAGTAATTTTAATGAAAAGATGAAATATGTAATATATTTTTTTTGAACAACAAACATGTAATATATATATGAGTTAAGAAGGGAAATATGTAATTGTTTTTTATTTTATTTGAGAAAATACGTAATAAACTAGCAGCTTATGAGAGGAAATATGTAAAAAAAACCCTTAAAAAATATAACCCGTTAGTCATGTATTTAATTAGATTATGAGTTTAATTATCATTTGTGGACAAATATTTGAAAATAATAAAAATATTTATAATTTCGAAACCACATATTACTTTTAACTTAAGTTTTAATCACCAATGGTTATGAAAATATAAATTTTCATTCAAAGAAACTTTCAGTTGCTAGTTTTGCGAGATAAAATTTTATTGAAGCGCAATTGGACCAATTCAATGTTAGTCCTACAAACTTGTGGAGAATTTAGAAGGGTGGCAACTGCACTAAATTACATACATGTACATACAAAATCACACGAATAAATATATAAAATTCAGATGTATCTTTCTTTTAGCAAATTCCAAGGTGCCTCCACACAACAAAACTTTAACGGTTTATAAATAAAACAAAAACCGGCCAGCTTCTGATAAATGTGATAAGATACATATAGATTCTGTTAACTCTTTCTCTGTTAGCATGATCACATATTTACTTTAAGGGTTGTTTTTCTTGAGTAACTAATCGGCAGTGGCAATGCTGCTTCAGCTAAATGTGATACTGATCGGGATACTGATTGCGATACTGTCAACGACAAAGGCAGAATCCCAAGTAGCTCAGTCCCTACCTGGCTGCCCAGATAAATGTGGAAATATTACAATTCCATATCCATTTGGAACACAAAAGCGCTGCAGCTTGAGCGAAGCCTACCAGGTAAACTGTAAGAATTTAAGCGTCCCCAAAGCCAATTTTAAAATCTTAAACATAACAGTAGATGGTCTAATGTATGGCTTGTTGCCAGTGGCCCATCAGTGTTACAACAGCACTGGCAGTATAAACCAGTTACAACACAACATAAAGCTGTCTAGGTTCCGAATATCAAGCACACTCAACCTCCTTACGGCAGTTGGGTGTCACGCTAATGCCGCCCTCAAGGATCTGAAGGATGGAAGCTACGTAAGTGTATGTATATCAAGGACCAGTTGTAATGGTTTAGAAAATGGTTCTTGTTTTGGCCAAGGTTGCATGCAAGTACCCCTTCCTTTTAGGCTCACAAAGTTTCGTCTTCATGCACAAAGAGTCACAACGAAAGTAGGGAGTTGGAGTTTTAATAACTGCACATACGCGTTTCTTGTTCAGAAAGATCAATACACATTTCATGAAACTGATCTTGATAAGATGCACAATAGGTCATTCCCAGTGGCCCTTGAATGGACAGTTGGTAACACGAGTTGTAAAGAAGCAAAGAAGAACAAAAACAGTTATATCTGAACAAGTTATGATCCCCGAACATCATAACACCTACTAAAAATATCTAATAGCTAAGATATGTAACTAATACTTGAAATTAGACTAGATTGTAACTAATTTAGTTTAACCTATGCTAGACCCCCCCCCCCCACCTACCTTACGGCCCACACATGGCCTATTTGATAGATTTTATTTCATTTGTTTATTGGATCTTGTCCCCCCTACAAAGACATATTATACAAAGGTTAGTGTAAGAATATGGTTATAAGTAGTAACCTTGTGATCTTGAGCTCATTATCTCACACCCACTAACACACACTTCTCCTTCCCTCTCCTTGCTCCCATTCTCGGCCGAAACCCATCACACCCACCATCACCATCATTTGATCTCCTTCAACCATTACAAGACAATACAAGAGTGTTAAAGTTCAAACAAAGAAGCTTGGAGCTTTTGGATCTTGAAGGACCTTTCTTATTTGCTTTTATCCACCACATTTCTTCACTTGAACTTCCCTAGTCTTGAAATAGTGGTAAGAACTTGGATCCTTGCATTTTACATGTTGTTTAAGTGGTTAAAGTAGGTTACTTGATGATAAAATTAAAGAACACTAAGAAACTTGAACTTGAAACATGAACATAAGCTAAAGTTATGAAGAAATCATGTTGTTTAATGTTGATATGCTTGTTGATCACTGTTTGTTAGTAGAAATGATGTGAATCACCATGTAGTCTTGCTAGATCATGATTAAAAACATGATCTAGCAAGATGAGAAAGTAAAAATGTTGTAGGATGATGGAATCATCCACACATAAACTATGAACTTGAATGAATGAATATTTTCTTGAAAAATAAATATCAAAGTAGGTTATAATCATGTAGATCTAAAGATCTATGAGTGGTTTTTCGAAAGAACCAAGTGAAAAATATAAGTTTCATTAAAACTTGGATCTTACATAAACTAATCACATTTTGGTGGATAAACAAGTGTAGAAACACTTGTATGACAAGAAAATTTCATGAAGAAATATTTTTTAGAAGATACGATTGGAAGTTGTAAACACACAAACTCTTTAAAAATAAAGTTTTTAAAGAACTAAGCACATTTTAAAAGGTAACAAAACTTACTAAGGACACTAGTAAGTTACTACATATTTTTATAAATTTTTAAGTTAATGAGTTTATAGTTTATGCTTGTTTTTGACAAGTTTGGTAAGTAGAGGTTATATATTGTTGATTGAGAATTGTTTGAATGAATTTTTGAAAAGAAAATGATATGCTAGTAAGCATGGACACCTCCATTTACAAAGGAAACTCTGGCGAAATTTTTCTAAGATTTCAACACTTAGAAAATATTTTTCTAGCAAGTGTTTACAAACGTATTTTTAACCTTGTTTTCAAAATAAACTTCGCCATGATTTTTATTACAAAATACCAAGTGCCGGAGGTTGATTTTTGTAAATAAAATTTGATATATATATATATATATTTAGAATATATATATATATATATATATATATATATATATATATATCTTATATTAGAACACTTGTGTGGATATTTGTTTATTTGTGAGATAGTTATATTATTTTAGGGTAAAATAATGTGACTTAGCGATATAACTTGACAGTTGAATTGTGTGGTATGTGATAGAAAGTAATGAGTAAATAAACAGTACGTAGGACACGTGTTATGCATGAAAAACTGATTGTTATGTGTACCTTATTAGGACGTGCTTGATTTCCTGATTATTAGAGTAACTAATCTAACCGAGCAAACCAAGGTGAGTTCACACACTTTCTAAGGCATGGGATTCCCGGTGGTTGGGAATGGGTTAAAGAATTTAAAACGAAATCTACATATTCTTCTTGAGTAGGATATGTACGGCCATCCTCCGTAGGTAGGATGCCAATATTAATCCTGCGTATTCTCCTTGGGTAGAATACGTATGTTCGTCCTCCTTGGGTAGGACAACAACCTTAAAACTTACTAGACAAAACTCTATCATGAAGTACCTCAATTTATATCAACTTAATCGCCGAGGCCAATGGCGAGCGGGTCATTAGTTAATAGCGCTATTAGGTTTAACAAACCTCACACCGTGCCAGTCGGACGAGCGTGTACTAATGGACTATGGCAAACTGTCAGTGATGATAGACACTGATGTAGGGCACAACTTATTTTTGTTAGTAGTCGATATGGTACGGTCTAGTGGTTCACAAGGGAAAGCCCCCACTGATCATGGATATGGTTTGGGTAATAAAGAATGACCTGGTTAATTATACTTTCAACTACGGGGTAACCCCCACGGCAATTACGCCAACGAAAGACAAACCACGTTTTCGGAAACCACTTAAAACTAAACAACCAAAGGTGAACTCACTCAACTTTGTTGTTGACTCGTTGTTACATGCCTTACAGGTCGTTAAATGCTTACAGAGCTTGCACGAGGAGGCGGTTGTTGTGGAATATGGATCGTTATGTTCCGTGTTAAAAGTTTAATCCTTATAAACTTATTAAACCTACGTTTTGGACTTTAAACTTATGAACTATGAACTTATGTTTTGGACTCACGTTTTATGCTTCCGCTGTTAACTTAAAGTCAATTACTTTCTTTAGGTCACCAATTATATTGTGGTTGGTTTTATTTACTTAATTACGTTGTTCAATATGATTGGTGGCTCGATCCTGGTCATGTCACGCCTCCAAGCGGTAATACTCCGCATGGTGGATTTTGGGGGTGTGACAACTGACACAAATGGTCACTTTTGTCAAAAACTCAAACACCCAACCTTACTTTTAGACTACTTTTTCAACAACAAATCATCACATGTGCAATTTTGTCAACTTAATATATAATAATCATTAATCACAAACACTTTGATTCAAACAATACACAGATCAAATACCAATGTATATCAAGAACAGTTTGAATATTCCAAGAACACTATAATGATTCTGGCCAAACTTATCAACAGATAAAATTTTAGTGACCCAAATTTTTGCTAAAACTTTCAATAAAAACCCACAATAACATACATGCATGTAATATAACAAGGTTTCCACTAAAACAAGAAGCAAAACATAATGATTTTCAAGGTTTTGAAAAGAAGTTTTTCAGAAAAATGATTTTCAACAAGAGCATAAACTGAAATACACTTTCAAAATCTATCAAAACATGAGAAATAATTCTGAACCCAATTTTTTTGTGCAAATGTTCAATAAAAATCCTTTCTTAGCTTGTATAAATGAAAACTAACAAGATTTTTATAAGAAGAATCAGCAAAAACACAAGATTTTCAAAGATTTAAACCTGATTTTTCTGAAAATATAAACTTTCTGTTTCCAAAATCAAGAACAAATCTGGAAACACATGAAAATCTACTTGGTTTTAACAAGGAATCGAGCCAAACGCTCTGATACCAATTGTAGGTCCACCCGGAGGATCGAGTCAACCTCTATTCCTGTTTTCCGACAAACCCGTGAGTGCGGAATCCAAACGGGTAAGTTAAACCAAGTTACGAACACAAACACAACGATTCACCGATTAACACTCCAATGTATTAATCTAGAAAACGGTTACAAAGCAATGTTTACAAGATGCTTTCATAAACTCTCAGTGTGTGTGTGTGTTCTCTCAAAGTCTATGCAGACTCGTACCGTGTTCTGTCTGTTGTGTGTGTATTTATACTAACATGCTCGACGAAATCAAGAAGCTGACGAAATCCCTCGGCGAACTTGGATTTCGTCGTGACTCATCTGGACGAACATGGTGACTTCGTCACCTGTGAGATTTCGCCAAGAGGACTTCGCCACACATGAGGTGTTTCCATAACAAGGGATTTCACCACAAGTGATTTCGTCACATGTTGGGCTTGGGCCATGGGCTTAATCATGTTGGGCCAAACACAAACAGAACATATAAACATAATCTAAAATGCAAACTGCACACACGCAGTTGCATTTATATCAAACATTACGAAGTAACTAGCATACCGAGTCAAGACAGGAGGATGTCTTGACTATGGCCTTCACTTCGTAGCCGAGTTGAACCGAGCCGAGCCGTATCCACATAATATGTATCAACACATTTAATAGTCCATTAAGAGTAAAATAGTCATTCTAAGAGTAATTTTAATGAAAAGGGGAAATATGTAATATATATGAGTTAGAAAGGGGAAATATTTAATTGTTTTTTATTTGGAAAAATACGTAATAAACCAGCTTATGAGGGGGGAATATGTAAAAAAACCCCTAAAAATATAACCCGTTAATCATGTATTTAATTAGATTTTCAGATTTTGAGTTTACTTATCATTTGTGGACAAATATTTGAAAATAATAGAAATATTTTCTAATTTCGAAAAAACATAATACTTTTAACTTAAGTTTTAATCACCAATGGTTATGAAAATATGAATTTTCATTAAAATAAACTTTCAGTTGCTAATTTTGCGAGATAAAATTTTATCGAAGCGCAACTGGACCAATTCAATGTTAGTTCTACAAACTTGTGGAGAATTTAGAAGGGTGGCAACTGCACTAAATTACATACATGTACATACAAAATCACACGAATAAAAATATAAAATTCAGATGTATCTTTCTTTTAGCAAATTCCAAGGTGCCTCCACACAACAAAACTTTAACGGTTTATAAATAAAACAAAAACCGGCCAGCTTCTGATAAATGTGATAAGATACATATAGATTCTGTTAACTCTTTCTCTGTTAGCATGATCACATATTTACTTTAAGGGTTGTTTTTCTTGAGTAACTAATCGGCAGTGGCAATGCTGCTTCAGCTAAATGTGATACTGATCGCGATACTGATTGCGATACTGTCAACGACAAAGGCAGAATCCCAAGTAGCTCAGTCCCTACCTGGCTGCCCAGATAAATGTGGAAATATTACAATTCCATATCCATTTGGAACACAAAAGCACTGCAGCTTGAGCGAAGCCTACCAGGTAAACTGTAAGAATTTAAGCGTCCCCAAAGCCAATTTTAAAATCTTAAACATAACAGTAGATGGTCTTATGTATGGCTTGTTGCCAGTGGCCCATCAGTGTTACAACAGCACTGGCAGTATAAACCAGTTACAACACAACATAAAGCTGTCTAGGTTCCGAATATCAAGCACACTCAACCTCCTTACGGCAGTTGGGTGTCACGCTAATGCCGCCCTCAAGGATCTGAAGGATGGAAGCTACATAAGTGTATGTATATCAAGGACCAGTTGTAATGGTTTAGAAAATGGTTCTTGTTTTGGCCAAGGTTGCATGCAAGTACCCCTTCCTTTTAGGCTCACAAAGTTTCGTCTTCATGCACAAAGAGTCACAACGAAAGTAGGGAGTTGGAGTTTTAATAACTGCACATACGCGTTTCTTGTTCAGAAAGATCAATACACATTTCATGAAACTGATCTTGATAAGATGCACAATAGGTCATTCCCAGTGGCCCTTGAATGGACAGTTGGTAACACGAGTTGTAAAGAAGCAAAGAAGAACAAAAACAGTTATATTTGTAAAGAAAATAGTATATGTGTAGACTCTCTTGTGAAAGTGGATCAAGGTAACCCAGGGTATACCTGTAGTTGTGCTAAAGGTTACCAAGGAAACGCATACCTCCCGCACGGTTGTCAGGGTATATTAACGATTGTTTGTTTAGATAATACCATCAATAAATATGAGTAAATACATGCAATATTGAAGCCAATTTGCGTTGTTTTTCAGATGTCAATGAGTGTGAAGGACCTCAAAATGATTGCGTATACGGGGTGTATGGATGTCTTAACACGAATGGGAGCTACACTTGTTCATGCCCCTCTGGGATGCTTGGTGATGGTAGAGAGTCTGGGAGTGGCTGTACTCATATAGAAGCAAAGTCACTTAGAAGTTTCTTATATATCGGTGAGTATATACTCGTTTTTTTAAAACCCATTTCCTTGATTAGTTGTTATAATTTTGTTTGTCCAGTCTTGAGCTAGCATATTCATAAAAAAAAAAAAAATAAATGCCCAGTCTAGGGCTCCATCCATCTTGTATGATGGCTTGTTTGTTAAATGTCCATCTTGTATGAGTGAGACAAACATAGTCTTGTGCTTTAGATATACAACTTAAAAAAATGATACTTACAATAGCTCACTCATTGAGGTTAACCAGGTTCAGGTTAGACAAACACAGATCGAGTCCGCCATACTTGTATGTTTACCGGCCAAGGCTTTTTATAAGTATTCATGAACTTGATTGTAAATAAATGTGTTCTAAATACAAAAATATATTGAATGGCAGCCATCGGCACAGGCCCTGCAGCTTCAATTGTTCTAACATTTATCTTATACTGGGGACTCAAACAAAGGAGGACAATAAAGAATAAGGAGATGTTTTTCAAGAAAAATGGTGGCTTAATTCTGCAGAAAATTCTATTTGAATCAAAACAACCCTCCCACAAGGCTAAGATTTTTGCAGCAAGAGTTCTTGTAAAAGCAACCAATAACTTTCACAAAACCAATGTCATAGGTCAAGGAGGCTATGGTACAGTTTACAAAGGGACATTAGAAGATAATACAAGGGTTGCCATTAAAAAGTCCAAGTCGATTGATGAGAACCAGATCGAGCAATTTATCAATGAAGTGATCATGCTATCAGAAGTTAGCCACCCAAATGTTGTCAGACTCTTGGGTTGTTGCCTAGAAACACAAACTCCTCTTCTAGTTTATGAATTTGTAACCAACAAGACTGTCTTCCACCACCTACATCAAAAGGACTGTGTATCTTCCATGACATTTGAAAGACGACTAAACATAGCCACACAGACTGCAGAAGCCCTTGCTCATATACACTCAACCACACAAATCATTCATAGAGATATCAAATCATCCAATATACTTTTGACAGATGACTATACTGTTAAAGTTTCTGATTTCGGGATATCAAGGTTCATTCCTATGGATCAGACTCACATACAAACACTGGTGCATGGGACTCTTGGGTACATAGATCCTGAGTACTTCCGCTCAGGAATTTTGACAGAGAAGAGTGATGTGTATAGTTTTGGGATGGTTCTTGTGGAGCTGATCACAGGAAGAAAGGTCTATTCATATGATGGAACTGAAAGTGAATTGGGTTTGGCAATGTTTTTTGTTTCATCACTAGAAAGGGGTTGCTTGATTCAAATTCTTGACGATCAAGCAAAGAAAGAAGGAATCAGTGACCATATTGATTATGTTGCCAAGATTGCAAAAGACTGTATCCAGCTAGAGGGCAAGAAAAGGCCTAATATGGAGGTAGTGAAAGAAGAGCTTGAAAAACTGAGACAATCTTTCATAAAGAGTTCTCCTGGTGAATCATGGTCATCTTCTCTTGATTGATTGATAAAGGCTGCTCTTCTCCAAAATGGATAAAGGTGAGAAGCAATTGGATGGACTTTAAGGGGTAGGAGAGAAAAATTTTTGGATGGTCTATGTGATTTGGTGAAATTTCACCTATAGTCCTCAACTTTTTAAAATACCTATAGTCCCCAACTTTTACACATTTGTTTTCTCGGATAGTCCCTAACATGAATGAGGGTTTTTTTTTTATGTTAAGTGGGTGTGAAATTACTAAAATACCCTTACTATTAAAACAAAATAAATTAACTATGTATTAAAGACACACACACACACACACACACATATATAGGGTGGGGTTCTGCTACAAAGTTTAAATCTCCTAAAATGTGTACAAATATATAAAACACCATAATTTCAGCTCTAAAACACACTCAAACCCACAAATAAAAAGTGAAGATTACTAAACACTATATTCAAACCTTAGCAATCCATAAAAAACTCCAAACACACCTTCGTAGAACTATGAATATAAAACACAATGTGGTAATCAACATAAAACACATAATTTTAGTCATTGGATATTCAGAGCCTTATCATCCAAAACAGAAAACAAAAGACACGGATATGGTGTTTTAGTAATTTTTATTATATTATTTGTGGGGTTTGGGTGTGTTGTATGACTTTTTACACTTTTTAGAAATTTTGGACTTTGTATCCAACTCCTAACACACACACGTGTATATATATAGGGGATGGTTCAAATGAAAACCACTTTTATTGTGAAAACTCGAAAACTAACTAAAAAAAGCCTAAAAAACACACAAAAAAATTTTTTTTTTTTTAATTTTTTTATAAAAATCGCTAGTTTTTATATATAAAAAAAACTTTTTTTCAAAAAAAAAAAATTTGTGTAGTGCACATGTGTAATAATACACATGTGTAGTACACATACATATGTGCAGTATTACACATGTGCACTACACAAAAAATTTATTTTATTTTTTTTTTTGAAATTTTTTTTAAATTAAAAAACCTGCGAAATTTTGATTGCAAAAAAAAAATTAAAAAAAAAATTTTTTTGTATGTTTTTTTGGCTTTTTTTAATTAGTTTTCGAGTTTTCACAATAACTAGTGGTTTTCATTTGAATCTTCCCCTATATATATATATATATATATATATATATATATATATATATATATATATATATATATATATATAGGGCAAGAATAAATTGAAAACGCTCATGAGTTAAAGAAATCCTGAAAACCTAATAATAGCCATTGATTAAAGTGGATGGATGGCTAGGATGAGTGTTTGCATATCTAATGCTTTTTATCCCTTCCTCTCATTATTAAAATAGATATGGTGTACATAAAGGGTAAAATGGGAAGAATTTTACACTTATTTGATACATACAAACAAAAATTTTGCATGTTGTAAGATAACTAAGTACAAAATGTCAACTTGTGTTTTGATGTGAAATAAAAAAATGTAGTCCACAAAAAGGTTATTAATGAATGAGTCAGACTTGTTAAAGCCATGTGCTTTTATTTCATTTTTTTTTCCAAAAAAATGTGACCACACTAAAAAAATATAAACTTTCACGTATAGTTGCAACATCGGCTAGTTTTTTTTTTTGTTTGTTAGAAAAAGTTGACTAATCATCTTGTTTTACCTTCTATGTACCATTTTACAATAGGTAAAATATGTTACATTATCTGTACCCATCTTAATCTTATTAAACGCTATATTTTACGATGATCACCTAAAGAAACTGTTACATTATATGTAACATTTTAAAAGAAAAAAGTAAAACAAAAAACGTTACATTTTCTGTATAATTTTGAGAAATGTAAACACCCAGTAAGATTCACATAAATGGTATTTTTTATATCCATCAAGCCTCAGACATCTACATCAGATGTAATTCTCCTTTTCTATGCTTTTACTTCTGATGTAAACGCACTTTATTTCTGTAACATAAAATGTTACATATAAACATATAATTTTTACCTGATAAATTTTATGTCACATATGTAACAACCACTTTTTTTGTAACACAAAAAAATGTAACAAGACATCTTTGTTTCTGTAACAGACACTTTATTTTTACAATAATCTAAAAAAGTGTAACAATGCACTTTATTTTCAGTAAAGGGCATTATTTCTGTAACACAAAAAATGTAATAGACATTTTTACCTTGATTGTTATATTTCTAACACAAAAAAATGTAACAACACATTTTGTTTCTGTAACAGTCACTTTATTTTTACAATAATCTGGAAAAAATATAACAACACACTTTATTTTTATAATAATCTAAAAAGTGTAACAATGCACTTTATTTTCAATAACAGGCATTATTTATGTAACACAAAAAATGTAACATGCATTTTTTCTTCGATTGTTACATTTCTAACACCCGATTACATAGTGTTACATAAAAAATGCCTAGATCTTGGAGGTTCGTAATTAAGACGCAAAGAATTGTTAATGAGAATTGTTACACCACAAATAAACTTCATTAACAATGATCCAATATAAGTAATGTAACTAGCAATGTTACAAAGTGTATATAAAAATATAACTTCATTAACATGAATCCAACAACAACAAATTTTTTAGATTGAATCATAAAATCAGTAATAAAAAAACAACATATCCAGAAAACAAGAACTTAAAAACATTCATTTTCTTGAACAAAAAAATAAAAAAATGTTGCAGATCTACAAAACACAAAAAAATGAAGATCTACAAAATACAAAAAAATTGCAAATCTGAAAAAAAAAACTGAAAACAAACATACTTATGGATCTGGAAGATCTTTTAGATCTGGAACATTATGTTCAACATCGAACATCTTTTGGATCATCTTCAGCATTGAACTGTCATCAGAAACATCATCTTCAACATTGAACATATTAAACCGGATCTGGAGCATCTTTTGTATCTGGTAGCATCTTTCCGGAGCATCTTCAACCAGAGCATCTGGAGCATCTTCAAACATCATCTTTTGGATTTGGATCATCTTTTGATTCGGAGCATCTTTTTTGGTTCGGAGCATCTGGATGATGATCTTTTCAACTGGATCATCTTAAGGATTTAGAGCACTTTGGATCTGGATGATGATCTTCAAGATTAGGAATAGAAGATAGAGATATAAAGAGAGAGAGAGAGAGAGAGAGAGAGAGAGAGAGAGAGAGAGAGAGGGGATTGTGATCTATGTAAAGAGAGAAAAAGCCAAGTATGTAATGACATAAAGAGAGAGAGAGAGAGAGAGAGATATCAAACTTACACTTTTTTGACACATGTAAAATGATGTAAATACCCCTCTCTTATGAACTAACTACTTTTTGTACATTTTTCATTTCTTCAAAAATAAAAAAATGTGATGTTACATTTTTTGCTATGTACCGTAACATGTATTCGTTTGAGAAAAAAAAGAATGTAACAACTGTCATTTTTTTAGCACAAGACTTGTTACAAAAAAATGAAAGTATATTATGTTGCAAATACAAATTTTCTATTAAAAATGAGATTGAAAAAGATAAACTCATAAAAACTGATGTGACTATTATATAAATAAAATAGTTGCATTTTATATGTTACACATTTTTAGAATGAAATAGTTCCATGTTATATGTTACATATTTTTAAGAGAATAAAAGAGTTGCATGTTATATGTTACACATTTTTTAGAATGAAATAGTTGCATATATGTTACATATTTTTAAGAGAATAAAAGAGTTGCATGTTATATGTTACATATTTGTAAAAAAGAAAGGGTTTCATAATATATGTTACATGTTGCGACTGAGATTGATTATCTAATGAAAAAATAGAATGTTTTGATGAACACCTTTCCCCCTTAACAAAAACTGTAAAAAATCTTCAACAAAAAAAAAGAACTGTGCAAAAAAAAAAAAAAGATTACTCGATATGGCTAGATATATTAACTTAATATAAAAAACACTTAAACATGGAGAACAAAATAATTAAAACATAGTATGGCTAGCCTAAAAAAATACATAATAAAAAGAACACACAACACTATTGTCGTACATGTGCCAAAATACAAAATACATCCGTGTAAATAGATGTATGAAATAACAATACATGTTGTTTTGGATATGATAAGCTTGTTTTAATGGAGCATGGGATGAGCATGTTATTGGTATTTAAAAAGAAGCATTGGAATCTCTATCTTACAATGATGCCTTTGCTTAGGGTTTGATGAAAGTTTGAAACTTAAAAAAAAATAAAAAACAATGTACCTTGGAGCATGCATTTAATGAGGAGTGTGATGGTTAACATGTTGGACTTCTCAAATCCCATAAAGTTTATCCTTGTGCAGTAAAAAAGATCCTAACAAAAAGTATGTCAGGCAAGGGAATTACATACATGCCCTCAACACCCTTTTCAAGAGCTGAGACGTGGCACTCTCGTGTCCATCTAATGGGTTTTCTGAGTTTTCATAACTAAGGTGGGTTTTCTCATTATAATTAGCCTATATATATATATATATATATATATATATATATATATATATATATATATATATATATATATATATATATATATATATATATAGCTTACGTAATGTACGATTAGGCCTATTGTATGATAACCGGCCTATATACATATATATATATATATATATACATATATATATATATATATATGTATATAGGCCGGTTATCATACAATAGGCCTAATCGTACATTACGTAAGCTATAACCACAACCATCAGATCATCTCATTTAAACCCCGTGCTTAACTAATTTACGTCATTAAATTAATCAAATTAAAATATATATATATATATATATATATGAAACCGCCAAGGTTAAAATCGTCCATTGCGAAATCAAACCCCCTGATAATCAGCAAAGAATACTCACAATCATACCGTAAACCCAAACTCAAAACATTGCATTCTTCTTCCCCGTTCCGTTCTACTTACCGATGCGATTCAATGAAGATTGATGAGTTTTGAGAAACGGAGCAAGGCCAACAACGATAGACCACAGTCAAAGAAGATGAATCTAGGTATTGAATGACATATGCCATTTTGTAATGGGGTTTACAGTGCCTTTGAATGACATATGTGATTTTCTATAGTTAGCTTTGTTTAGTAAGGTTTTGTCTGAAACCTATGGTCTTATAAGATTACGTATTGTTGTTAACTACGATTTTGTTAGGGTTTTTGTCTGGTACGATTTTTTATGAGGTTTTGTATGATTAGGTAGTTTTGGTAATGGTTAGCTGATACATGTGCGATATTATAAAGGGTTTTGT
Organism: Helianthus annuus; assembly: GCF_002127325.2. Lineage (NCBI taxonomy): Eukaryota > Viridiplantae > Streptophyta > Magnoliopsida > Asterales > Asteraceae > Helianthus > Helianthus annuus. The sequence goes on along the minus strand of NC_035442.2, from coordinate 1,412,375 downwards.
ATGAAAAAATGCGATTTTATATGAATATCTTTGTTTGTTAATGTTTTTTGTCTGATGCATGCGATTTTATAAAGTTATTTTCGTCTAGGGCATGCGATTTTATATCATTATGTAGTTTGTGGTTAGCTTGTACATGCGAATTTATAAATCATCCATGCGATTTTATATGATTAGTTAGTTTTGGTATATGATTAAATGATACATGCGATTTTATAAATGTTTTTTGTCTGAAGCATGCGATTTATAAGATTAGGTAGTTTTGGTAATGCTTAACTGATACATGTGAATTCATAACTAATTCATGCGATTTTATCATAGTAAAGAACCAAAAATTGGAAATACTGTTATGGATACATTCATCAGTCAATGGGGGGGGGGGGGGGGGAACGCGATAATTACCCATGGCTTAATTGCAAATGCAATAGATAATCAAAGAGATGGGGGGAGCCTGTTTAGAATAAATTTCCTGAGGTACTGGATGACGTTTTTTGCGGAGATTACAAAGGCCACAACTGCAAATGATAGATGTTTGCTTGGTGTAGAGGCTGTTGAGGACATACCGCATCTAGATTGGTGCTCATATATCTACCGGACACTTTGCGTCGTACACGAGCGGGCTGGAATAACACAAAAATACAGTTCGTGGGACTGTTGCCTTTCTTACGGTATGCTTTACTACATTTGATAACATATTTACAAGATTAGATAATTTTGTTATATGATTAAATGATACATGCGATTTTATAAATGTTTTTGTTTGGACATGTGATTTATAAGATTAGGTAGTTTTGATGTTGGTTAACTGATACATGCGAAATCATAACTAATTCATGTGATTTTATCAGATTAGTGGATTTGGTAAATGGTTAAAGAATACATGCGATTTTATAAGGTTTTTGTTTGATAGCATACGATTTTGTAGAAATAGAGTATGATGGTGACTTTGAAGATAAAATAAATACACATTTTAAGTAAAAATCAACTCCTTTTTATATTTATACAACTTCTATATACGCATGAGTACAACAAGAGGCTTCAACTGTTCGAGAAAGTCGTGGAGATACAGGTTATTTGTTATATCACATCTACGGAGATTGATAAAGTCGAGGAGCATATTTGGGATAACGGACCTCTGTGGACAACAAATGAGAGTGAAAATGAAAATGAACAGGGTCGTTCAGCGGAGGAGTATACAATACGACCCGTTGACACCACAAAAAGCTACAGAAGAAGGACTGCACGTGCAGTAGAAAACGTAGAAACCGAGGAAGACCCTAACGATAACGAGAACATTGATGATATGATGAATTTCAATTTTGACCTCCAGGACATGTCTGAGTTGAACCTTGTGATGGGAGATGGGACACAGACACAGAAAATGATGGACTATTGCAACACTCCTGTTCCACTTTCACCAACGGTAGTCTACGATTCAGCTCATCAAGGAAATCGAGAGGCTTCGAACATCAACAAAAAGGTAAGCCCAAAAAATATTAATTTCACTTAATCCATTTATTTTTAACATCTAGATTGATAGTATTTTAACTCGAAAAATATTTCAGAACCTGTTGAAAAAAATGAGGACCAATGTCAAAAAATACATTGAAATGGTTCAAATTGTTCAAGGGATGAACAACTTAGTTTCAGATGCAAAAACCAAGTGCTTTTGGGATCCGGAGATTATGGAGGCCTGTAAGCAGTGGGATGAGATGCTTCAGAATAATCCCATTTGGGTGCCGCCTGATTCCGTTCAAAAGCCTGGAACTACACCGTCTCATGTTGATCAACAGCCTGAAAATGCAGCTTCTGACGTTCATCATGAAGATACTACAAACGAGGAAAGTAGACAGAATGAAGAAGCTCAGCAAGTAATATCCAATGTTTTAGACAGTGTCAGACAAATAATGGAATCAGAAGGTAAACATGCAATTTCAAATTAACACATGCGATTTTATATAAACATTGAATTTCCTATACACATGCGATACCTTAAAATACACATGTGATTTCATGCATACACTTGACATTTTATTTCGCATGCCATGTCATGTATAACATGCGATTTTTATTCTGATGTATTAAAATTCAATAATTTGTATCTATAGGGGTACTACAGCCAGATGATGAAGGATTGACAAATACAAATGATGGAGGAGTGACAGACACCCTTATTGCAAACATTCAAAATGTGGAAACGGGTGTATACGCTTACAAACCACCTGTCCAAGGTAAAAAAAACACTTTATATTAGAAAGAAAATAAAAGAACAAAATATTATATTTTTTTAACTTAATCTATCTTGCAGAAAGTGGTGAAACCGAAACTGGGATGGAAAGAAAAGCGAACTTAGCCGAATCTACACAAAAAATTCCAGAAGAAGTTCAAGAAAAGGAACAAGAATTGGAAGTAGTTTCTTTAGGAGAAAATACCCAGAAGGACCCCCAACAAACCGATTCATGTATCGAAGTTGACAAGGAACCAGAAGTGGTATGCCCTCAGGTCACGGCTGAGGAATTGCAATCAGATGAGTTGCTTTTGAGCCTAGGACCTAGCCTGGTTGAAAATAAGGGAAAAAAAACAGGTAGGGGGAGAAAAAACACAAAACCAACTCAAGCTGCAAAACAAAACGCCGGTACAAAAGTTGTACCAAAGGGGTTAAATGAACTCCTTTATAGGACAATATAAGCCGCCAGGATTCAAAATGAGAAAAGATGTGCATACCTTGGAGAAGCATTTTGTTCCCCTTTCTGCAACAGAGTGGTAAACATGCACGAAGCACTCTTGAATCAAGAATTGAGTGTGATCCGATACACATTTGCTACGAATATGTTAAACAATTATATCAACTAAAAAACATCTACATATATACACTCAAAATATTTAATTATTTAATTTTTGCCTGGCAGGGCTGTATTTTATCGATCAAAAACTGGGGTTTGCACATTCAAAGGTATCTTTGAAAACTTCTACAGGGGTCAGTAAGTAGCATCAAACGGAATCGATGCATTTGTGGATGTTCTCAACCATGAAGAGAAGAAGAGGGATAGAAAATCATCACCATACAGACTCTTCTTATTTAGCACAATGATTGTATGTTTGTCTAAACATTTTGGCATTTGAAATCAAAACAGAAAATGCATATTCAATGATTTCGCATATTAAGTATAGGTAAATCACATGTAGAAGAGTAGATACATTTCCTGTGAAAAAAAAAACAACATTTCGCATACTATAGGGATTTCGCATACAGTATATAAGCAATTCGCATGTGAAAAATTTTCACACATTATTTTGCATGTACTAATTTTGCATGTATAAATACATTACTTAACATTGATTTTAATTACATAACATACAGCCGGATATCATGTACAAGGAGACTTACACAGACAACCAACGTCTAAACGTATTTACCTCAAAATTTGAAGACATAATATTGAAATATGAGGTAAAAAACTTGATTCGGTTGACTTGGTGTTTATTCCGGTACTTCAAGGTGACCACTTCTATGTCTTGTGCTTCCACTTGAAAATGGGCAAAATTGAGCTGATTGACAATTCAGCATGTGACAACCCGAACTTTCAAGTTTGTACTATTGCTCTTATGATTTTAACTGTTCATAATTATCTCCTTCCACGCTTTCGTTATGTTAAACTTGATAACTTCTTGCTATGATTAATTTGGTGAATGTGGATCTATTTGATTGTAACTTGGCATGGTTGGATCTTGTTAAGTGTTAGGTTTAGGAACCGCACACGATACTGGGCCACCGTTTGATTTATGGGCTACGAGTTTTATGGGCCACACACACATTCACGCACATTTCAGCTTGTGGGCTTGAGTCCGGCTGAACTGATTAAGCCCACAACTACTGAGCCCACACAAACACTTTAACTTCACATCTTAAACCAATTAACTTAGACCAATTCGGCCCAAGCCCTGGTCCGCATGTTATGTATATAGAGTACGTATCATGGTTAGTTATCACAAAACTCAAACTGAAGAAACCCTACCCCTCCCAATTGGTGCGTGTGGCAGTTCCTTTACCCACCCCTCGTCTCTCTTCCAGCAACTCCGATGACCGGAGCCGGTGCTTCGGCGACGACCTCCAGCAAGCAACCACACCCCACCCTGGTATCTTCTTACACCTTCTTGAACCTGTGAACACACCTACACCACAGAAAGAAATCGATTCACCATCCCTCCCTACTCTCACTATACACTCCCTCTGAGCAAACGGCCAACCACCACTCGGTGGTGGCAGCGGTGTTAGAGCTGGCGACGGCACAGTCCGATGTCGAGGAGGTCGAAGACACGGTAGTAGTGTTCGATGGTACTTGCGAAGACCATCAAGGAAATCCGGTGATGGTAGCACCGGAAACATCAGTGGTGGCTGCGGTTCGAGTCTGGCGGGTAAAATCAGCAAAAGGGACGACGGCACTCGTATCGTCGCTCGAAACCTTCGTTGTTCAAAACATTCGATACGGTTAGTGTCTTGTTATTACCCGTATAATTATCGATCGATACGTACAGATGTTTGATCATGTGTTTATATGTTGATAATGATGATTGTGCCATGAAACTGTATGCTAATATAGTTGCTGTGAATCTAATATGGAAACATGGGGGAGATGGTTTTCTAGGGATGTTTGTATGCATGAAATTTAAGTACTGGTAATTGTTGAAATAGAATGGCATGTGATTCTAACTAGTATTGAGTGTTATCAAATAACGTGTGAGCATGGATTGAACAGGAATGGTTAGGCATGCTAATTAATTATGATAGGGAACTTTAATAATGAACCGATGATAATTGTAAGTTCAGAGTTAAACTGTATATGGGCTTGCATGATTAATGGTGTGTTAGTGTTAAATGGTGCTCTATTCATGGGGATCATTAATATAGATGCTAACAAAATATATGTTTATGATTGTTCTAGATTATGAAATGGAAGGATCATAGTGATAGTGTCTGATGTGGTTCGTTTGATTGTTTAATATTGTTGTTGGGACCTTAGGTGATAACATGGTGGAATAATCATGGGTGTAACTAGTTAAGGGGGTTACTGATGTTGATAATAATTACAGTTAATAACCCATAAATCAATAAGGAAGAGTAATCTGGGCTTGGTATGTGTTTGGGCCACCATAGCATAACAAAATCGGGCATAAATCTGTTGGGCCGCTGCATATGAGAAACGAATTGACTAGTGGGTGGGCCAGGAGCTGGAACAGTAATTGCGCATGAGTTGCGGGCCAGGACGGGTTGGGCCTGGGTGTCGTACAATGGGTTTACGGGCCACGAGTGGAACATGAACTTGACTGACAATATGTGATACATGTTTGCCATGATCTATACGTGTCTGTAACGTGATTAACTCTGTGTAACTATACGTGCTTTACTCGAATCAAACCTGACGCGTATGATAAACATGCTAGGACGTGGTTGATCACATTGTAGCTTAACTGAATCTTTTTGTGTATCATACCGAGCAATCCCAGGTGAGTTCATTGCATTTTCTCAAGCATGCGTCCCGGTGGTTTGGGACAACTGGTAAACATTGGACGGGAAACATTGGGTAAATAACTTAATCGGTTTTGGTTATTGCCTGGAGGGCAATGGGGGTGATTAGTTGATAGCGCTATTAGGTGGGAAACCTCACACCGGGCCGTAAGGACGGGCGTGAACTAATTATCTGGATAGGGCTATGGTTGTTAGAGGCACACTCCTCGGATACATATGGGCACACTCCCGAGGGTATCTAACGATGGCAACATAGCAAACGGTCGTTAAGGGGTACCCACTCCCCGGATACACATGGGCACACTCCCTAGGGTATCTAACATGAGCAACATCGTAATACAACATTGAATCACATTAACATATATCTGGTAATACAATGCGTAAGCAACACTTTGAACTCACCAGCGTAGTCTGACACACTTGTTTGCATGCTTGTAGGTCATTAACGTTTGGAGTATGGACTTGCTATCTGGAAGTGCTGGAGTGGTCATGGATCGAGACTTTTGGATTCACTTATAAACAATACATTGATTTGATTATTATTATGAAACGATTACATGCTTCCGCTACACAACTTTTGAGAATTGATATCATGTTGACATCTCATTTTAGTAATTAATGTCCTGACTTATTTAAATATTTATCATTGGTTCAATGTGATTGGTGGCTCGAACTCTGATGCGTAACACGCCTCGCGGGGTTCCGCAGGTGGAATTTTGGGGGTGTTACAGTTGGTATCAGAGCCACTGGTTATAGTGAACTAGGTTTTAAAACGTTTTGTAAAACCAGACTATAACCGAACAACTTCGAGAATCGATCATGACACTCAGCACCAGATTGCAAGGTTCGTCTCCCTCACTCATTGTATTACTTGCTTAGCAGTCACACACTCACAGCACACATGAACTGAAACATTTAACACCATAGTGACCTAATAGTGTGACACTACTTTTCGACTCATACGAACTATAAACTTGTGATACCATCTGTTGTGTTGTTTGAACGGGGGAAACTTCGAGCGTAAGCTAAGAGGCTCTGAGATGAACATGCAAATCGCCTTATTATTATGGGTGCACACTTAATAATAACGCGGGGTGCATGCAAGTCCCAGTGAGGCTTATCGAGCGTGAGAAGGGTTCTGCCCTATTGTGTGTAAACTTGGTAGTTTGTAGATAATGTGATACTCGACTTTTACCCCATTTCGACCCTTAAGATTGTTCCCTTCTTTCATATAGAACTATGAGGGACAACGGAGAACGGAGGTATAAGTTAATCAACTCCCGGATAAACATGATGACATAAACAATAATCTTACTCCTTGTATTGCTAGAATTGCTATTACATAACAGTTTTCCTCTCTAAACTAGTCTATCCCTTAGCCCTTGCCTTGGCCGACGCTTACCGTTCAAGGTGACAGTTAGATACTGTTCTTGATATAGATAAACCTATCATTCCATTATCATGGTCACACTACATTCTCGATTGTCTACACATAAACTCCTATAACATTGTGCTCTAGTTTAAAAATAACCTGATAAACTCTTCTTTTGATACGTAGCGATCACTTCTTGTACTCTGAGGATGGTTGTGTATTATTTTATGACCATATCATTTCGAAAATACTTTCGTGTCCTTGTAATGAAACCTTTTGGTGACGTACTTGATGTTCCTAATACACACGCCTTAGTTCAACCCCTCAAAGTTGGCTTCATACATGTTCGACTAATTACACACTCAATTTCGTACATAGATTTTAGTAAACCATTCTTATTCGCATACGACAGGCTCGATGACTGTGGAAAACGCTCCGATTAAACCGGATCACTATGAATTCGACCAACCGTTACTCTTCAACATAATTCTTATTGTGTCAACACCCTCAATGTAACGCTTCCAATGACCGGTAGTGTCACCTTATTTCTACTTACACCGCTTGTGTGTGCAACCAACTACACCATCATCATCGGATTTGCTACTTTACTCATGATCCTAAAACAATTAGATGGAACAGATTGATGATAACCGCGTTTTGGTATATTCTTCGCGTCTTATCTTGTTGTGCTAAAATGAATACCATAGTTCTTGCATAGCCCTGTTATACGCTAATCCTCGCTTGGCTAAATCACTCTCTACGAACGTCACTCGAGGAATGAGTCATACTTAAGATCATCAATGTGCAATAACATAAAAATAAAATTATTACTTACGTAAGGTATGCCAAGGTCAAAATTCCCTCTTGTGTGAAAGCACCATACTCATGTATAGCTTCATCGACCTCTTTGTTCCATGCTTATCTCCCTTTGACCGAAGGCTGGTCATCTACTACAACCAACTGCGACCAAAATATCACGAACAATATCAACTGAAAATCTCTTTTCCCTCTGAACGAACGAGTTAAGATGATACCCGTCTGAATTAGGGATTAATGCCTAACTTGAGTTTTCATTCAATCGATTGATTGAATTGCTTGAATCACCTGTTCCAAGAAATTATATTTTCTTTCTCGAATTCTTACATACGATGGCATCACCTTTGATCTTCGATAGGGGTGACTGCACCAGTTCTGATCGCCGGTAGCGATACCATATATAAACATATATCTCTTGCACTCACTTTATCACATTCACATATTTTGCTTCGAGAAAATCTTGGTGGTGCACCCGACACACGTGATTTGAGGGTTGAGCATTTTAGCCTGTAACAAACTACCTTAACACATTTCCAGTTCGGTTTATCTCGTCGACCCTTCGTTTATGATGTACGACATTCGCCTCAATTCTGGTAAGCTCCAGATATACATTAGATACACTTGTTTCGTGAAGTGCTGGCTACTCAATATACAACATCCATGATAACTAAACACTGCCTTTTTGGCAAGTCCCCAAATTCGAAGGCGTATAGCTCACCCAAGTTATATTTAGTGCAACAACCCCCCCCCCCGGTCGCACATGTTAAATGCATCAGGCAATGCCATACAGATGTATGACACACTCGTATTTCAACTTTTGTGAGCATCTCTTGAGCTTAGCATAACTTGTCACAACATTCTTCATTATCAAGCTCGTATTAACTCAACGTGTGTTTCTACTTAGGAGCAAGACATTTTTAGTTTAACACAATTAACACAAACTCTATTACCTCAAACGCTCATTCATGCATAACACTCACATAACGGTAATTCGGGGAATTACGGAATTACACATGGGTTGTACTCGAACGTTGATGGACAATTAGAACACTATTCCTGAACAAATAAAGAAATATAACTTATGTGAATTTATATGTTATCTGACTTTATATGCTATATGACTTTTATATTATTTAGTGAACTTTCGTGAAACCGTATTTAACTACGTGTTTAGTGAATTATCGACAAACTCATAATTGGAGCCTAGAGTATAATATAGCCTAAATTTCGAGGACGAAATTTCTGTAACATGGGGAGGATGTGACACCCGAGCAAAATCCGCAATAATCCTAATTTCCTCACTTCACTCCTCAGTTCTTACTTGTCAAATTTCGGGACGAAATTTCTTTCAAGTTGGGGATGATGTGACAACCCGAACTTTCAAGTTTGTACTATTGCTCTTATGATTTTAACTGTTCATAATTATCTCCTTCCACGCTTTCGTTATGTTAAACTTGATAACTTCTTGCTATGATTAATTTGGTGAATGTGGATCTATTTGATTGTAACTTGGCATGGTTGGATCTTGTTAAGTGTTAGGTTTAGGAACCGCACACGATACTGGGCCACCGTTTGATTTATGGGCTACGAGTTTTATGGGCCACACACACATTCACGCACATTTCAGCTTGTGGGCTTGAGTCCGGCTGAACTGATTAAGCCCACAACTACTGAGCCCACACAAACACTTTAACTTCACATCTTAAACCAATTAACTTAGACCAATTCGGCCCAAGCCCTGGTCCGCATGTTATGTATATAGAGTACGTATCATGGTTAGTTATCACAAAACTCAAACTGAAGAAACCCTACCCCTCCCAATTGGTGCGTGCGGCAGTTCCTTTACCCACCCCTCGTCTCTCTTCCAGCAACTCCGATGACCGGAGCCGGTGCTTCGGCGACGACCTCCGGCAAGCAACCACACCCCACCCTGGTATCTTCTTACACCTTCTTGAACCTGTGAACACACCTACACCACAGAAAGAAATCGATTCACCATCCCTCCCTACTCTCACTATACACTCCCTCTGAGCAAACGGCCAACCACCACTCGGTGGTGGCAGCGGTGTTAGAGCTGGCGACGGCACAGTCCGATGTCGAGGAGGTCGAAGACACGGTAGTAGTGTTCGATGGTACTTGCGAAGACCGTCAAGGAAATCCGGTGATGGTAGCACCGGAAACATCAGTGGTGGCTGCGGTTCGAGTCTGGCGGGTAAAATCAGCAAAAGGGACGACGGCACTCGTATCGTCGCTCGAAACCTTCGTTGTTCAAAACATTCGATACGGTTAGTGTCTTGTTATTACCCGTATAATTATCGATCGATACGTACAGATGTTTGATCATGTGTTTATATGTTGATAATGATGATTGTGCCATGAAACTGTATGCTAATATAGTTGCTGTGAATCTAATATGGAAACATGGGGGAGATGGTTTTCTAGGGATGTTTGTATGCATGAAATTTAAGTACTGGTGATTGTTGAAATAGAATGGCATGTGATTCTAACTAGTATTGAGTGTTATCAAATAACGTGTGAGCATGGATTGAACAGGAATGGTTAGGCATGCTAATTAATTATGATAGGGAACTTTAATAATGAACCGATGATAATTGTAAGTTCAGAGTTAAACTGTATATGGGCTTGCATGATTAATGGTGTGTTAGTGTTAAATGGTGCTCTATTCATGGGGATCATTAATATAGATGCTAACAAAATATATGTTTATGATTGTTCTAGATTATGAAATGGAAGGATCATAGTGATAGTGTCTGATGTGGTTCGTTTGATTGTTTAATATTGTTGTTGGGACCTTAGGTGATAACATGGTGGAATAATCATGGGTGTAACTAGTTAAGGGGGTTACTGATGTTGATAATAATTACAGTTAATAACCCATAAATCAATAAGGAAGAGTAATCTGGGCTTGGTATGTGTTTGGGCCACCATAGCATAACAAAATCGGGCATAAATCTGTTGGGCCGCTGCATATGAGAAACGAATTGACTAGTGGGTGGGCCAGGAGCTGGAACAGTAATTGCGCATGAGTTGCGGGCCAGGACGGGTTGGGCCTGGGTGTCGTACAATGGGTTTACGGGCCACGAGTGGAACATGAACTTGACTGACAATATGTGATACATGTTTGCCATGATCTATACGTGTCTGTAACGTGATTAACTCTGTGTAACTATACGTGCTTTACTCGAATCAAACCTGACGCGTATGATAAACATGCTAGGACGTGGTTGATCACATTGTAGCTTAACTGAATCTTTTTGTGTATCATACCGAGCAATCCCAGGTGAGTTCATTGCATTTTCTCAAGCATGCGTCCCGGTGGTTTGGGACAACTGGTAAACATTGGACGGGAAACATTGGGTAAATAACTTAATCGGTTTTGGTTATTGCCTGGAGGGCAATGGGGGTGATTAGTTGATAGCGCTATTAGGTGGGAAACCTCACACCGGGCCGTAAGGACGGGCGTGAACTAATTATCTGGATAGGGCTATGGTTGTTAGAGGCACACTCCTCGGATACATATGGGCACACTCCCTAGGGTATCTAACGATGGCAACATAGCAAACGGTCGTTAAGGGGTACCCACTCCCCGGATACACATGGGCACACTCCCTAGGGTATCTAACATGAGCAACATCGTAATACAACATTGAATCACATTAACATATATCTGGTAATACAACGCGTAAGCAACACTTTGAACTCACCAGCGTAGTCTGACACACTTGTTTGCATGCTTGTAGGTCATTAACGTTTGGAGCATGGACTTGCTATCTGGAAGTGCTGGAGTGGTCATGGATCGAGACTTTTGGATTCACTTATAAACAATACATTGATTTGATTATTATTATGAAACGATTACATGCTTCCGCTACACAACTTTTGAGAATTGATATCATGTTGACATCTCATTTTAGTAATTAATGTACTGACTTATTTAAATATTTATCATTGGTTCAATGTGATTGGTGGCTCGAACTCTGATGCGTAACACGCCTCGCGGGGTTCCGCAGGTGGAATTTTGGGGGTGTTACACAGCAGCTGAACAAGAGTTTAAGGATAGATACAAGGGGCTTCCAGACACACAGGTAATACAAAAACTTCTTCATATACATGTTATATTTACGTAAAGCTACTGACACAATGTTGCTATGTTACAGAGAAGGGTATTGGTTTTATACCTACAAAAGGCCTTAAAACCAACACCGGCTATAAAAGCACTTGAAACATCGGTGATAGAAAGAAAAGTGATGGAATGGAGGACGGAGAATAACAGTGTAGACTATGGAGTGATTACGATGTGTCATATGGAAACATACAAGGGGGGAAAACACCATGGTTGACTGGGTTTGTGAAAGAAGATGAAGTAAACAATAGACAGAATTCACAACTTCATCTCCTGAGGCACAGATATCTAAGTAAGATCATTCTATCTGAATACAATCTGGAGCGTCAACAAATAATTAAAGAGACAAATGCTTTCGATAAAAGGCCGGACAAAGAAAAGTGTTTCAAAGATTTGGACAAAATAATCCCAGAGAGGTTGAAGGCATTTATTGGAAAGGACAAATAGACTTGTTTGATGTTGAATTTCTGTTGCATATTTAGACTTGTTAGATTACATTAATGTTTTTAGTTTCGCATATTTTATGTATAAAATCGCATGTTTGACATCGAATTGCTTATAACATGCTTATAATTGCTTGGAATTCACGATTTGATTTTGGTTGCCTAGATGGGCACTTCCTACTCCCACCTGAGCACGCTTAGCTATGCAGTCTTCTTCTGCTCCAAATCCAATGATCCCAAAATACGTTGGTGATTTAAGACGCGTGATATTCTTTATGAACCAAGAATCTCTCTTGACTACGATCGATGTTGGCTTCCCTAGGGTGTTACAATGGTCCATGTTAATCTTCTATGTATGATTACTATAGATGTCCATATCCCTAAATAAGTTTGGATATAATTATGAGAGTAAATATCTTGAAGAACATATGACTTTCTAACCTCTCAAGTTGTGCGGGTTCCAGTCCGATAGAAAAAAGTAGTATTTGGGAATCCTAGGGGTAGTTTATAAAATACTAACAAGTATACCAAGTACGCAATGGTACACTGGATACTTGACGGGTAATTACTCGATAAATACTAGATCAGGTATGAGACACGGTTTTACTACCGGTTTGGTTTGAGACTGGGATTACCACTACATATCCCAGTGTCATTCCTATGTTTTTGCCATTTTACTCGATCTTTTACCCTTATACATTATCATATTATCTAATGATTAAACATTGAGTCAATTAACACTAACCTTGATTAATAATATTATCAATAGGGGTATGGGATCAGGAGAAAACACCCTAAAGTGTGAGAATGGTGAGAACGAATCCTGGCCTAACACGTGGCACGCGACATAGTGAAGGGCAGGGGGGCTTTTTTAATTCTTTTATATATTTTTTTTAAACACGTCTCACAACACCTCTCCATTTTTTGGCGTTTAACAAATACATGGTGTTTTTATTGTTTTTTTAGATCAGGAGCATAGTAAATATTTTGGCATTATATGTGCGCCCCCAAATTGAATAAAATCATTTAGTAATTATAAGTTATTTTCCTCCATGACATTTCCCAAATTCATTAGGCGTTTTTCTAGATTTCAACAGTTTATATAGGTTATCAAGGTAAATTTCTTGGCGTTTTTAAATTCATTAGAAATTTAAAAGAGTACAGCTAAGACGAATCAAACAAAAACTAATAGTCTTCTGTGGATGGTATTACATCTGAGATGTAACCGTCGCTTTGTTCATCACTCTTCTCAGACTCATCATCATCATCATCTTGTTCATTGGCGTATAATGCCATAATCTCGTCTCTTCTTTGTTCCATCCTATACTTGAATGTATTCACAAAGCTGGATCTAGCATTGTTCGAAGGTGCTAAATCACAGAGTTGTTCGATAAGATGTAGTCTATCTGTGTTCAGCAGTTCATCCATTGTAAATGAATAATCCCTCCCGTGTTGAAAGCTCACCCTCACTGTTCTTGCTTGTTCATCCGAAATCCAACTGGTAACTTTTTATAGATCAGTATCTTCAACATCATCATCATCATTTGCTGGAAAATTTCTCTCTAATCTTTTTATTACCCTTCGATTCCTCTCACAATCGTAGGCCACTGGGACCCAAGGGCTAGAACTTTTTTTTTTGAATATCCCTTTGAACAACGGATTCATCCATACTAAGTATGGCTTTGATTGTTTTGACTTTCACCCTTCTCCTGTCAGAGAACTTAATGACAAAACGTCCATCTGACCTCTCAAACCTCCATGCAATTATATGTGCCATTTTTTTAAATTATATGGTGTTTTAGACAAGATGTGGGGTTTTTAGTGAATGTGTGGAGTGTGAAGCTTTTGTTTAGCTGTTGTACTTATATAATGAGGGTTTTTTTTGCGCCAGGTAGATATTTATTTTTGGCAGTAAAAAACATCAGTATTTTTTTTCTTGATGTGTATTTTTTTGTCAATTGTTGTGCCATGTAGGATGCAGGCCTATAATGTGACAGGCAATTATGGCGTTTTGAAAGTATAAATAAATTCAATTTCCCGTGTAGTGGCTATTAATATAATAAATGTTTAGCAATAATGTTCCCGTCTCTTCATTTTACTGTTTGGAGTTACTGTTTTGTTCAGTTTCATCTGTTAAGGCTATAACACTTTTTTAGGTTTTGGTGTTTTGTTTTCAATCGCGTTTAGATAAAGATGAAACGTTGTTTTATACATTGTTTTAGTGGCGTTTAGTCAATTAGTGTTATTTATAATAATACATTGTTTGACATTTTTGGCGTTTTATATAGCAACACCGTGCTTTGCTAGCATTCATTCTCACAGTTTTCATACTATTAGGTGTTTTGGTGTTTGTAGTTTTTGGCGTTTTATACTCAATTTTTTTTTATTAGTAGAGAATTAGATAACAAACAATAAAAAATGAAAAAGAAATGCTAATCTAATTTCTCATCCAAATCTTCACTGTCATCAGCCTCTTCTTCTTGAATTCTTTTGGCGTTTTGACCTTTTTTGAATACCTTAGCTAGATGTCAATTTTCCTACATAACGGCCGTCTTTAGAAGAAGCTTATTTTTAGTGGCATCCTATATTTTTGTTTGCTATATTCTTGTTTGGTGACATGTTAAAGATCAACGCCTGCTCGAATGCTATTATAATAGTGGAGTCCAAAATAGCATTTTTACACTGGTATTTATCCCTTCATGCCATCAATATATAGATCAAGAACAAAGCTTACATGATGACATATCAGTGTCATCAGTCTCTTTTTCTTGAATATTTGTCCATCTCACTCAGCAAAAACTTATAGAGATTATAGGTCCGTTTGTGGATCGCCGGACAACTACGAGATCTTGTTTCGAATACCGTAACGAGTGTGGAATCCCCGTTACGACACAAACCGAACGAGAGATAAATACAACACAAAGATTCAACGTTTAATGGTTGTATATTGAATCAACTGAGTTTCGTTACAAAAAGATATTACAATGAAACACACATGAAACTCTCAGTTCTCTCTCACTGTGTTCTTCAGTCTTGTTTATATAGGCAGCAAGGACGACGAAACATCACAGGGTCGACGTAACCTCCAATATCGACGAAACTTGAAGAGTTTCGTCGATATATATGATGAAACCTTGGATGGCCACGACAAAGCTTCAAAGTCGACGAAACTCTTGAGGCTTCGTCGACATGCATGCTTAAATTATGAAGGATTCGGTCCAAAGGGAGTTAAGGCCCAAGGAAGTTTCGGCCCAACATGTTATACGTACACATGTTTCTCAAAATTCAGATTTGTAAACATTAGTCAAACATGTGACATCATCATGACATCATCATGATGATGTCAGATGATGTGTAGGCGGGAATTAGTTCACGGCTCTCCGTGCTTCGCGTGTCAAACTCTGGGCCGCACGACGGAGGAATGTTGCTACGTCGGGCTTGAGCCAAACCTAACCGAGCCGAACCGAACCAAGTTGAACCGAATCGAGTCCCGTTCACATAAAGTGTACCAACAAACTCCCCCTTGGACGCTACTCGTGAGGTTCGTCTTCCATGTCTTCCATGTCGGAGGATCTTCAAAGTCTTCACGTGTCGTAAGCAGAAAGTGTATTAACAAACTCCCCATTTTATTTAGGAAGTGTGTTAATAAACTCCCCCTTAAAATAAACTCTCCATTGAGTTATGATCGTGAATCTTTTGATCGTCAATTTTTCAGATCCTTGTGGTGTTGATGAAGGGTCATCGGCAACTCGATCATCTTTTATCCTTTGAGTGCCTCCACATCGTGTCTTCATTCCAAAACTCGTTTTCTAACAGGTTCTCTTCGTCTTTAGCTGGTTTGATTGTAGCATCTGCTCATACAAGAAATCTAAACACGTAATGAGAACAACCGCTTGGAATATTGACAAATTAAACAATGACGCATATGAGATCAAATCTCAATCAAACACCGACCGACAATAGTTTGAAAGTTTAGAAAAGTTTCAGTTTTAATCCTTTAACTTTCAAAACTTGTTAACTTCGAACGTTTATGAAGGTGCAATTGTTTTCCGGCTTACAATCAGGATTTTGGGTAGGATAGACTCGAGTTCCAACATCAGTCAATCTAAAATAAAATGGAAATAAAATCTTTTTGGATTTTATAAAGTTTATATTAAAACACACCTAAAATCTTTTTGGTATTTACATTTTTCAAATGTAAAGACGGAAAGCAATAAGTAAATATATACAAAGATGCAGAAACTGACAGCATTAAATAAATATTTACACACAATCTTTTTGCGAGTTTCGAGGGTAAGAGAATCATATCAGTGTACGTTCACGCCAAAACACTCTGGTTGTTCAATTAGTTAGCATTTAGATAAGCATCCTATAACAATTATCGGTATGGTTGTCCACTTAAACTCAACTTATCAGATGTAATCATGATTAGGGGATATGTTAAGGTATAATTTATACTTACCGACCGGTGTTCATCCACACACGACACATTCCCGTATCAAGGTATGCATGAGAGTTCATCTTACCGGTGAGTATACCGTTTATCATCTGTTTGACCGTATAAAAGATTGTGAGATACTCACTTATTTCGATTGAAAACAAGCCCTATGTGATAGAATCACTTATTGATGAGGAACTTGATTTTCATATACATGAGGGCACATGAGCAAGTCAGTGAATAGGTCAGTACATCGTACAGCAAAGAGACGAACTTGACTCCCGGATAAATGTGATATTTTATCACTTATTTTTTTTGGACATGTGATTGTTGATCACTTATTGAGGTCGTATGCAGTATGTACACGTATGTATAGTATCATGGAAGATCTAGACTTGCGTCCCCGTTTTTTTATTTTCGGTAAAAGATACAACCATGATACCCAGATGATAAGACAGCATAAAGACCGAATATCTCAGAACCTCGACAATCTCTCAAACAAAATTTCGGTACTAAGACCATATGCCAATGAGTGGTTCCCACCTGGTCTTCAGTCGATTAAGGTTTATATCACCTTGCACACTTTAAAATGATTGTGAGCCTACCGATACATCTTATATAGAGCTGCTTATCATTTTTCATTTTAAGTTTAGTTCGAAGAGGTTTCGACAGACCACCGATTTACTATCATTTTCTCTTTTTCTCGCCAGGAAACTCATTTTTGTTTTTCTATTGTTTTTGTGTTTTTGAAATTTTTCGTGTTTTTGGATTTTTTAAAATTTGGATTTACTCCCCCTAAAATCAACAAACTATGATAAATTTTAAAAACACAAAGGTATTCACAAAAACGATTTCCTGATGTCGGATTAACTCATGTTTTACCTCAATCTCGTTTACCAAAATTAATTTTAATCATATCTGATTTATCGAATTTTGGAAAAATCAGTTGGCACATTGGTAATCGGTGTGGACCATGACAATGTTGACAAGTTTCATATTGAGACAATCACGTGTGAGGTGATATTCGAGATCAACGTGTCTGGTCAAAGAGTGCTGTACGAGATAATAATTCAAAAAGCAGCTTAAATATAGACAAGGATAGGAGAGATTAGAAATTCAAAACCGTATCCTGCAACTGCTTCGTGCATTGCCAGGAATCTGAGCGCTCTCCTAAACTGGATATCCTCCCGGTGTGGATTTCAAGGTTGATATTTCAGCTACTTCAATTAACCGAGAAATCTCTTCACAGCAACAAGATCATAAACCTCTGGGTCTGGCTATTCTTCCACATTGCACCAGCGAAGGTCTTCGACTTTCTCTTTGAGAAGTAGTGTGCGACTGTTCAATCCATACCAAGGCATCCGCATATCCGGTTGGTTTGTTCAACAAACACATTTTCTTCAATCACACCGCGAAGAAATGTACACTGCACGTTCATCTTGTTGATTTTGAACTTCAGACGTGCTGCAGGTGCGTACATTTTGATTGAATCTATCCTGGGGACCCGATTAAATCCTTTAACAATCAAACTTTGAATTGATTTCCATTTTGTCGAAGCTTTCAATTTCTTTCACCATCATATTCTTCTTTTTCTTTTTCTCTCTCCATTAAAGGCAACAACTCCAAGATGTAACAATGATGATGTTTCGGAGCCACATGCCGCCAATCTTGTGCATGGACGTCCCACTATCAACAACCCTAAGACTATCAATAGTTCCTCCTGGAACATTCTGCACACTCATTCAGAGATTAGTTGGAGAGGGGGACCCAAGCCTTAGTGGTCTTGGGTCGTCCGTCATCATCGAGGACTATGACATCCATTTCCCGATGATTCGGAATTGATTGAACTCCCCCTGAAACAGTTACCATTTTTGGTTTCCAAATTTGTTTCTGTTTTTCATGTTTAACATCCGATTTAACAGATTTTGTTTGGACAACCTCCAGTTTTAACGCCTTTTTAACTTCTTTTCATTGTTTCCTTTTCTGTTTCACTTCTCGTTGTTTAACAAGACGAGGGTCCTGTTTTGGTGAAACAGATCTTTTATGGTAACTTTTACCATGGGGGCTTCAACCTTTGCCTTTCCTTTGGTGAGATATGGACAGTTCTTGATAATGTGTCCATACTCACAGCATTCAAAGCATGATCTCCGCTCAACAAACCTCGGAGTATCATAACTGTAAGAGCTTGATGATGAACTTCGTGATCTTGAGGTACTTGGTCCTACATCACAACCGTTTGTGTGTTATGTGTAATTATTTTGACTGTTTCTTTTCAAATTTTAACTTGTTTAACAAAATCCATGTTGGATTTGTTTTCGAAAGTTCACCTTCTGAACCTTTTTCTTGTAACGAGCTCCCTTTGCTTCCACCTTCAGTTGTGAAATCTTGGGCTTTTGAGCTTGTTGTTCCTTTTGATTACCTTTAAAAGCGATAGGTTGTTGCTTTGTCGGTGATTTTTGATTTCCAAATTTTCTTCTAACTTCAGCTTTTGAAATAGGATCACACTGAGTTACAGAAAATCCCTTTTTCCAAAAACTTACTTGTAGTATCTTCAAACACTTTGTCAATCAAAGATTGATTGACGTTTTTCATGGGAAAATCTTTGTTTGAATAAATTTGACCATCACCGACCAAAGTGTACAACACGTTATCACTTCTAGCGGCAGACACATGTTCCTTTACTTCCTTGACATGATCTATCACTTGTTTGGCAACAGATTGCACAGCAGGAGTAGAAGGGTCACAAAGAATATGATTCTCAATTAGAATTTCTACTCCTTTCAACTTATCAAGTGATTTATCCTGGTCACTCACATCTGATTCATCATCAGACGAATCATAGTCCTCGATGATTGGAGGACTTTGATTTATCGACGCTGAATTTCCGGTTTCTACAGATGAGTCACTCGAGGAACTGTCCAGTTTGAACCCTAATCCTGTAGTAACTTCCTCATAATTAAGAGGCACACTAGGTTCAAAACGTGGCATTTCTTCTTCATCGGGCATTCGAGTATAGTTGTGTCTCAAAGGGGGCGGACACGCCTTATACCCAATGTCGTTTCTTTTCCCTTTTTGCTGTTGATCGTCAATAACGTCGATAATGTGATCAAACACATATCGGGAGTTTGAATAACTCTCCAATTTGAGCTTGATTGCATCATGTTCGCATTTGGCAACGACTAGCTCTTTCTTGGTTTCCTCAATGATATTATTGTAGTTGTTAATACCAATTTGTTTGTTGAAAACAGTCTTAGTCAATTCGGAAACACTTTTCTTTAAAGTTTCGATTACTTCTTTGAAATCCTTTTCATTTCGAGCTAAAGCCATGTTTGCCTCTTTGCACTTTGACAGCTTAATCACTAAACTTTGATTGTGACTGTGAACCTTTTCAGGTTCCTCTTTCAATTCTGCACACATTTTACAAACACTAGGAGTAGGAGGATCAGAATTTACCTGACTTGTCGAGGCCGAGACATTCGCCTTAAAGGCAGTCTGATAAGAAAAAGATCCATCTTCAGAATGATAATCTCTCGCATTCGAGCTTTCTTCATCTGAACTCCCGCTATAACCCGAGCTCTCATCACTTTCAGAAAACTCTTCCTTGTGAACATGCTTGATGTGATTGATGATTTTTGCATAACATGCGGTTGATGTGATTGATGATTTTTGCATAGCATGCGGTTCCACCTCCTTGATCATTATCTCCGAATTGTACAGACCAATTTCATCCTTCATCAGCTTGAACGGTCAATGCTCGATTGGTGTTTGATGGTCCAGACTGGTCTCGGTTGGTGGTGTTGTTCACAGCTACTATCCCTCTTTCACGGTTACCTTGATTTGCGTTGGAAGTACTTGTCTGACTTCGGAAAGGACTTTGATTGCCTTGTCCGCTTGGTCGGGTGCACTCACGTTTGAAGTGACCCTTTTCGCCGCAATTAAAACAAGTTACCGCATCCTTATCAAAACCGTACTTTGTATCATTTTTGCCTTCCAAGCTTGTTCTTCCAGTTCGAGCCATAAAATCCTTTGCCCTTCTAACAACACTTGCAAATTCCCACTTGATATCCATGAACTCCATTTCATCACGGTCTATCTGCTGATAATCTTCATTGGTCATATTGATGTTTTCAATTTGACCTGCAACCAATCCGCAGTAGGCACTGAACATTGTGTTGAGAAGTTCCAGATGTTCCTTTGCAACTTCTACACTGGCTTTTGAAAGATTGGTAGTATCAACTCTGACAGTGATGGGGTTTTGGGAATGAAAGGTGTCACTGTAATTTACTTGTTGAGATTGTGGTTGGGCTTGCGATTGGGTTGGAATATAGGCACTTGGATTATATTGAGGCTTTGAAAAAGCGTGAGCTTAAGCAACAACATGCGCTGGTGGAAGATATGCACTTGGATCGAAAACCGGAGGAGGAGTTGATTGGGGAAAGGGAAATGAACTTGTATTGGACATAAACGTCGTTTTGAGGTATATTTCCGTATTTTGAGGAGCAGGAGTTCGTTTAGCTTTCCGAATTTCTTCATCATTCTTGTGCTCCAACTTCTGAATGAATTCATAGATACTGATAGTATCTAAACTACCCGTATGCTTTAGCAATTCAATGAAAGAACTCCACTTCGGGGGTAGAGCATCAGCAAACCTTGCAACCATTTCCTGTTGAGTTGCAAAAACACCATAAGAATACATTTCACTATTCAAATGATAAAAACGGGTTGTCATATCATTCAGTGTTTCGTTGTCCAAGAATTGAAATGATTCGAATTCCTTCTTCAACAGGTCATGCTGTGTCTTTCTTGTAGCTGCATTCCCTTCTCCTCTTGCTACCAAGGCATCCCATAAGGCTTTTGTGCTGGTACAATAACCGAATTGATGATAGATATCTTTGTGGAGTGCTTGAGTGAGAATAGCAAACGCCTTCTTCTCCAGATCATATGCCTTTTTGTTGGCTTCTTGCATATTATTGAAAGTTGTAGCATTTGATCCTGCTTCTTCAAGAGCTTGATTATACGACGAAATGAAACACGTCCACAACTCGGTGTTTTGCCCTAGAACGTACGTGTGAAAACAACCTTTCCATGTCGGATATTCGTTCATGTGATTCAACTTTGGCGGGTGGTTGTTGCTACCCGTTTCACTCTCACTTATTAACAGATTTTGAATGCTTCGATTCTGGTTCGTCACCAATGCCCATTGACTCGCACTGATAGTTCGTGGTGGCAAAACATTTCTCATCCACACGGTTGCGGATGTCTGATCTTCGCCTGGTCTTGGATCCATGCTCCAATCCCAAGGACTTATACAACTCATGATCGATATATGAAAGTGATAACCTGGTTACACACTTAAAAACATACAGTTAAGATACATTTGCAAAGCTTCTGTTAGAAATTTACAAGTTTCCCAACGAAACTCTTGTTGATGAATCACTGTTATAACGAAACTTTTATGTTTAATGAAACAATCTATTCGACGAAAACAATACTTGACGAAACCTCTTTTCGACGAAATCCTGTGATCACGAAACCTGATTACCGACGAAATTTGTCGAAACTTGGTTGATCTTTGGTGTAACTCTAAAAGAAGAAACACTGCTTGACAAAACACTCTTAGAAAAATTACTGACCGACGAAACCACTACACGACGAAACACTCTTATTGACAAAACCTCTGATAACGACAAAACATATACTTGAAGAATCCTTTTGTTCGACGAAACACCAAGAAGATCTTTGGTGAAACTCCTTGACGAAACTCAAGTTGTTTTGGCGAAACTCCTATTATCTCAGCGAAACTCCAATGAAGTAACTCAATGTGAAGAAACTCAATGGTGGGTGACGAAACTTCTGATAAACTTCTGTGAATTGACAAATCCCCTTTTTAAGTAACTCTCTCTCGACGAATCTGTGTATTATGTTTGATCACGAAACTATATGGAGTTGACGAAACCTCCTGTTTTTTTTATTGACGAAACTTTAAGGATTTAAACGACGAAACCTTTATGGGAAACACAGATTCGTCGAAACTTCAGTGAAGAAACACAGATGCTGACGAAAGAAACACTTATTTTGACGAAAATTCGGTGACTTTTGTCAACAAAGAACAAAGGGATAAGATCACATTGATGTTTGGTGAGATATTTCAAAAAAACCTTATCTTCTCCTGACACATTACACCCTTTTCAACTTAGATTATACCTATCTCACCAACTCAACATCACACCATGCTTTGAACACAATTTTCAAACAATATAATAATTTTTTTTTTAAAATTCACCAACCAGTTGAACAGTTACTTCACAAAGGATTAAAAAGTGTATGGCATGAAGAACACTTTGAAGGTTTAAATTTTTAGTTACTGAAGAATCTTCTGAACAACCAATTTTGCTTAACATTTTCGATAAAAACCCACAAGAACATACAAGCATGTAATATAACAAGGTTTCCAATAAACTTATAGCAAAACAACACAATGTCCATAGATTTTTGAAATATTTTTCCAGAAAATAATATGAAGGTTTTCAAGAACACAAATATGGGTTTTTTTTTTACTTTTAACCATGAAAGAGACTCAAAACCCACTCGAAAATGCCACCGGAAACTTGGTTTTCAACAAGAAATCGAGCCTTATGCTCTGATACCACTTGTAGGTCCGTTTGCGGATCGCCGGACAACTACGAGATCTTGTTTGGAATAGTGTAACGAGTGCGGAATCCCCGTTACGACACAAACCAAGCGAGAGATAAATACAACACAAAGATTCAACGTTTAACGGTTGTATATTGAATCAACTGAGTTTCGTTACAGAAAGATATTACAATGAAACACACACTTGAAACTCTCAGTTCTCTCTCACTGTGTTCTGTCTTCAGTCTTGTTTATATAGGCAGCAAGGACGACGAAACATCACAGGGTCGACGTAACCTCCAATATCGACGAAACTTGAAGAGTTTCGTCGATATATATGACGAAACCTTGGATGGCCACGACGAAGCTTCAAAGTCGACGAAACTCTTGAGGTTTCGTCGACATGCATGCTTAAATTATGAAGGATTCAGTCCAAAGGGAGTTAAGGCCCAAGGAAGTTTCGGCCCAACATGCTATACGTACACATTTTTCTCAAAATTCAGATTTGTAAATATTAGTCAAACATGTGACATCATCATGATGATGTCATGATGATGTGTAGGCGGGAATTAGTTCGCGACTCTCCGTGCTTCGCGTGTCGAACTCTGGGGCGCACGACGGAGGAATGTCGCTACGTCGGGCTTGAGCCGAACCTAACCGAGCCGAACCGAACCAAGTTGAACAGAATCGAGTCGCGTCCACATAAAGTGTACCAACAGAGATACCCATCTCAGAGAAGAATCTATTATGTGAAACTTCATTCAGAACAATACTCAATATAGAAGTAACGAGGTTTCCCATATGTGGTTTTTTTAACTATTTTTTGGCGTTTTAAAGTGAGTGATTTCTAGAAAACATGGCGTTGTTTTTGGGTGTGATCGATAAATTGATTGTGCAGAGACGTCTCTCTTATAGGATGTTTGGCGCGTAGTTTAGGCAGGATTTTATTATAATAAATAATATTAATAAAGTAACCGTCTTTTCAGTTAGTTACTGTGTGTATTTCACTGTTTTGTTCAGCTTTTATGAGTTTAGGATGATAGACGTCCCATCTTCCAAGTTTGGCGTTTTTTAATGGCGTTACGTAGTTTTGCGTTTTGTATTTTTAATGGCGTTACGTAGTTTTTGGAGTTTTTAATAATATTTGTCAAAAGTAATTTTATTATAGTTTGGGAGTTTTGGGCGTTTTATGGCATGATGGCGTTTCACAAGCATTTTGTCTGTGTGGCGTTTTATTAAAATATATTTGTTCTTAGTTGAAAAATACATAACAAACAACTAAAAAAGAAAATTAAAAAAATAAAAATAGAAACAATTCAGCTTCCAAATCTTCACTGTCACTAGTCTCTTTCTTCTTTGAAACATCTTCACTGGCGGTTTGACTTTGGTATGCTTCATTTTGTTTTTTTGTTGTTGAAGTAGCCTTTTTGTGGTTGTTTGGAAGCACAAATGACGTGAGTTTTTTGTTTGAAGTTTATCTTTATCTTCATTTTTATCTTCAACTCACTCATCAGTGTCATCCATCTCTTCATGCCATTCAAATATTCATCAAGAATAAAGCACAGAAAATGACATAAGTCTGACATCTTCATGCCATTCAAATATTCATCAAGAACAAAGCACAGAAAATGACATAAGTCTGACATCAGCATCTTTTTCTTGAAGATTTGTCCATCTAATGCAGCAAAATGTTATTGAGTTACACCCCTCAGCTAAGAATGCATTATGCGAAACTTCGCGTAGAACAATATTGAATATACAAGAAATGATGTTTGCCATTTTTGGCGTTTACCGAGAAAATAGGGTATCTAAAAGAAACGTTGATTGGAATCTTTGATGTTTGGCTTTTTTGGCGTTTTCTAAGATGATTTGTATATAGTAAAATATGGCGTTTTGAGTTGGTGTGTTTGATGTTTGGGTTTTTTGGCGTTGCTAAGATGAATGGTATATAGTAGTAAATATGGCGTTTGGGGTTCGGTGTATTTAATGAATGTCTGAGATGTTGTTTATATAGGATGTGTTTTGGCGCGTAATGGGTTTTATTCATGAGTTTGGTGTTTTGGGTAGAGAAGTCTAAAGACCCTTTTACGCTTAATGAAGCGCGTCCACCTAATAGAATTGGTGTTATTTACGAAAACGTCACCGCACCAATCTAGTTCATAGATTGTTTTGATCGGACGATCCATAACCTTTGTCACTATTCTCACACTTTTTACGGTTTTCTCTAAATTCTGACCCTTATCAATAGTAATATTATTAATAGGTTTCCAATTAGTTGAGTCGTGTTTCAATTTCTAATTTAGATAGATGTACCAAATGATATCATTTAAGTTTTTGTAATCTATATAAAGATATTTGTTAACCCTTATTATGAAACTATGCTTTCGTTTATAATTTTTTGAAGGTGGCAATGTTGGATATCCGGTTTCACATCAGCGGAAGCATGACCGGAATTCTTTGAATTGGTTTTCATGGTGAGTCACAATTGAACAATAAAATAGAGGGGGAATATGGGAACAAGAAGAAAACAGTTTTGGACAATTCGAAGGAAATAAAATTGTCTTAGTAATCCAGCAAAGATTGCCGGCCACTATCATATATACATAATAGAAAACGGTTATGCGGCGGGAACAACCGTCATTGGAAACGGTGTCTCACCAACCTACATGCCTCTGCGATTATATTGTAATACATACATATAATCCTAAGTTAATTAACTAAATAAAACATAACATATAATAATAATTAAGTTTATTTACTAACACACTCCCCTAAACTTAATTGTTCTTTCGAGAATGCATCATAACCCTTTTGCTTGCTTTCATCACCGCCTTTTTCAGCCTGTTTGAAATCGAATTTCCTCCTCCTTTGCAGTTTTTTTCAGCCCGTGCAAGTCATTACTTGCATAGAATGCAAAGTGCTCTCCTTCTTGTTCATTACTGCACTGTCCACTTGAATTCCTTTTCATCCTTGTATAGTACCAGCCCAAAAAATCTAGATATTCATTGTAGAGTAGAACTAAGTGAATGAATTTTGTAGGATCCAAACCCAAAGTTGTTGCGATACGTGGCCAGTATTGTTTCCTAGAGACTTCGGGCTTCCCTCCATTCAAAAGAACAGCCATGTATAGATCATAAAGATCTACATCTTTGCCTTGAAGAAGTTTTGGTGGGAATGTACTACTTTGTGTCATAACAACCCTAGTAAACCATTTGACCATCTTAATGAATTTCATCTTCATTTGTAATTGCCAAATTCACAGCTTTTAATGAATCCAAGAAAACATGATCATTTCTTCAGTAGAGCATACTTTATTCAGGTAAAGGATTCCTTCCTTTCCCTTTCCAAATTTTCTTTTCTTAATATTCTTGTCTTCATGAACGGTTCCGGTCACCGGAACATCATCTTGCATATCGCCTTCAGTTACGAAGACATACGAGTCTTCATCTTCTTCATCATTGCGGTCACCTCCGGAATCGTAGTATTCCGTTTCTTCAATTGAATCATTGTGATCCTTCTGATCACTGACTGGTTCTTCCTGATCTTCCCGATCGTAACCAACCATATAGATATTCGGGGTGAAGCATGCCCCATCGTGAACATCTGTACTTGCCGGATTCAACATCGAAACATCTTCGTCATCTGCACATGTTGCGAAATTCACGCTTGGTACTTCATCTTTTCCCCGTATGGTACTCTTGAATGGTTCCCCGTCTACGTGAATACCACGGCCCTCATCATAACCGTCTTCAGCCCTCACATGGCTGGAACTTGGGACACTTACTTGTCCGCTTTTTAAATTCTGGGAATCCTTATCGATTCCGTTCGCTATTCTAAGATTCTTCTTGAAGTCGTAAATTGTTGGAAAATCTTGTTCCAATCGCATCCTCCTTCGTCTTCCATTCATTTCAGCAGAACAATGTTTGCATGGCATCGTTTCTGGCTTCATTCTTGCAAACATTCGTGTGCGATCGGGGTTGAATTCGTCTTCGTCTCCGTATCCGTATCCTCTGTTTTGTTCTTTATCCGGTTGTGCCCGGAATCATATAATATCCATCGATTTTCTTCGATTTCCCACCGTGGCTCTGATAATACTATGTTGGATATCCGGTTTCACATCAGCGGAAGCATGACCGGAATTCTTTGAATTGGTTTTCATGGTGAGTCACAATTGAACAATAAAACAGAGGGGGAATATGGGAACAAGAAGAAAACAGTTTTGGACAATTCGAAGGAAATAAAATTGTCTTAGTAATCCAGCAAAGATTGCCGGCCACTATCATATATACATAATAGAAAACGGTTATGCGGCGGTTAATTACGACGGGAACAACCGTCATTGGAAACGGTGTCTCACCAACCTACATGCCTCTCCGATTATATTGTAATACATACATATAATCCTAAGTTAATTAACTAAATAAAACATAACATATAATAATAATTAAGTTTATTTACTAACAGGCAAGACAACCATTATGAGTTGGGTTGGCGTGTTTTAAATGTTTAATCCACCAAAGGCCCCAAACTAAAGTAAAATTCCATGAATCTAGTTAAGAAATTTTGGTTTTCTAGAAACAAAAAGGGATGTCTGAAGGTACTATTCCATATTAGTTATACCTTTTTCAATATAAAAGAGAAACACTACAAGGTTCTGGACCAATAGCAGCGACATTTGTCGCCACTAGCTAATACCCCAAAAATCGCTTTTATTACCTATAGTGGCGACACGTCCTCGCCAATATGTCACCGCTGCTAATTTGACGCTAACGCCTAGATATATCGCCGGATCGTGGGCCTTAGTGGCGACATTTTAGTTTTGTAGTGAATGCCAAAGCTTTTACAATATTAGTTTTCTAGTTGTCAAGATTTATTGGTGATAACGTTGGCATATTGAGTTATATGTGTTACACAAAGGTTCTTTCTTCATGGACCAACTCAAAGTTAATTATGCCTACATATAAAATTACATACATATATATACAAAACCACACAAATTAAAATCTACCTTGTAGTTGTTGGATGGCCTACACAAAACAAAATCCTAACACTTCATGAGCCAAAAATAAAACAACAAAAAACAACCAATCAACATTGTAACTATCATTGTTTCTCTTTCGGTTTTTCCAAACAACCTTAAGCACAATATATGAGTGTAATTCAGAGGGTATGCACATATGACACATAATCTGTTGCATCAGTTACTAACTATATTAAATTTTATCCCACGAGTTATATAGACCTTAAGGGATATATTTCTTAGTAACTAAGCCGCAGTGGTGATGCTGCTTCAGATAAATGTGATACTGATGGTGATATTGACAACAACGAAAGCAGCATCCCAAGTAGCTCAATCTCTTCCTGGCTGCCCAGATAACTGTGGGAACATTACAATACCATATCCATTCGGGATAGGAAAGGAATGCAGCTTGAGCGAAACCTACGAGGTAAATTGTACGACTTTAAGAGTCGCGTATGCCAATTTTAAACTCTTTAACATATCACTAGATGATGGTCTTATGCATGGGTTGTTGCCAATGGCCTATCATTGTTACAACAGCAGAGGCAGTGTTAGCTGGTCACAACCCAAAATCAGGCTGTCTAGGTTCCGAATATCAAGCAAACTGAACCTCCTTACTACAGTTGGGTGTAGCAGCAGAGCCAACCTCATGGACATGGATGGTAAACGCGACATAACAGGATGCAAATCAAGGAGCAGCTGTAAAAGTTTAGCAAATGGGACATTGTTGGTGCACTTGTGTCTGTACTTTGTCTGTATTCGGTCTGATATAAACGATGTCCTGATTTGTGTTGTAAGTTGACCAAGTCAACCATCCTCCGGTTTGACTTGGACAACATTTGAAAGATGTTCTGATCGAAGGATAGCCTCGAAGGATACACCTGATCCTTCGAGGTGATCGAAAGATATGGTTCGACCATGGTTCGACCATTAGACCTCGAAGGATGATCCTTCGAGGTCCATGCTGATCTTTCGTGTAACATGTGGTCGACAGATGATCCTTCGGACCATCTGTCGAATCCTTCGAGCAGACCTGCTGAGCTGGGTATATATACCCATGCATGTGTTGAGTGAGAGAGAGTTCTGAAGTTCTGCCATTTGCACCGAGAGATAGAGAGTGTTGAGAGCATTCTGTCGGAACTCACACACACACACTTGAGAGTTTACATGTTAGATTTGTAAACATTGTGCTTGTAACCGAAACCTTCATTTGCATTAATACGACTAGTGTTAATCGGTGAATCTTTGTGTGATTGTGTTTATACTTGTCTCATCCCGGTTTGCCTACTAGCTTGGATTCCGCACTCGCTAGTGGGTTGGTATAACAAGGTATAGGTTTGTTCTCGATCCTCCGAGAGGGACCTACAAGTGGTATCAGAGCCTCGCTCTTTACCTTGTTTAAAACCGGGTTTGTTCAAGTGTTTGGTGTGTTTGAACACTTGGTTTAGCACCCGTTTTTGGTGGTTTTCTTGCTTGTTTTAAACTGAAAAACGGTTTCTAAACCTTCGGGAGTGTTCGGGGTCGGTTTGGGTAACATAAAAATCGTGTTTGTGAAACTTTGATTTTTCCGGCCATATTCCGGTTATCATTCCGGTGAACTGGACTTGAGGATTTGGTTTGCCTATTTTGGTAAAATTTTTGAAAGTCAAAAAGTTTGGTGAAAAGTTGTTGCAGAACCATCCATTCTGCCGAAAGTTGGTACACCAACCCATCACCTTTTCACCAACCTATCACATCAGATCAGATTGTGTCAGAGCTCTCGACAGATATCTTTCGACATCGAAAGATCATCCTTCGAGATCTTTCGACCAAGGAGGGATCGAAAGATTAATATCCTTCGACCCATCCTTCGAAGTCTGAAACATATCCTTCGAGAAAGGAATCTTTTCGAAAGATTAGTGTGCGAAAGATTAGGATCCTTCGTATTGGTGAATCTTTCGAGATCTGTTATTCGAAAGATAAAGAGTTAACTCGAAAGATAAGGATCTTTCAAAAGGGAATCCTTCGAGCTCTTGAATCTTTCGAAATCATTGTTCGAGAGTCAACAGTAATCTTTCGAATACTGTTGATCCTTCGAACAATAAATCGATCTTTCGACTGTGGTCAGTTTATTGCTAACAAGTTTCTGTGATTTCAGATCTTTCGACCAGGATCTTTCGTTTGTGTATCTTTCGGATCATTCTTACTTAGCATTTATTTTGCTTATCTATCATGAATCCGAGTTGGTGGGGAAGTCCGGCTCCAGACAGTGGAAAATACATGAATACCAGTCAATCTCCATCATGGGCCGAATCTCCGGTATCTACATCCTCACAAACAAATGCCACTCCCGCTGGTCAATGGGCGTTTGTTTCAAATCAAACTCCGAGTATTCAAAGTCTTCTACTAAGTGAAAGTGAAACCGGAAGTTTGAACAGGCCTCCAAAGTTGATGCATCTTCATGAATATCCAGGATGGGTTGATCGTTTTCATACATACATTCTTGGTCAAAATACAGAGTTGTGGTTGCGGTTCATTACGGAATTCGATCAAACTATCGAGGTTGCTGCTTCTTCGACAGCTACATTTGCCGATCTTCCTGATGATCAAAAGAAGACGTATGACTTAGAAAAGAAAGCATACGCTATTCTCACTCAAGCACTGAGCAAGGATATTTATCATCAGTTCGTCAGTTTCAAGACTACGAAGAAGCTGTGGGATGCATTGAAGACAAGAGGAGTAGGTAATGAAGCCACACGTCAACTACGACGAGATCTACTGAAGAAAGAATTCGATGGCTTCACATGTATGGATAAGGAGTCCTTGGGAGATATGACAAGCCGTTTTTATCACCTACTTACTGAGCTGACCAATTTTGAAGTCACAACGACTCCAACAGAGGTGGTAAAGAAGTTTGCCGATGCATTGCCTCCTCAATGGAATAACTTCCTGGAAATCTTGAAGTACAACGGAACGTTGAAAACTACAAATATCAACGATTTCGTGCAGCTTCTGGAGAACAAGGATCAGGAAGAAACGTTGAAGGCAAAGAGAGTTGCAGTGCCACAAAATCCAGAGATGTATTATGGCACCTCCACAACTTCATCTGCAAAAGCCGGTTCACATGCTCCACTTCAAACGGTGTTTGTCACAAGCACGGATATGTATGGCAATCCAGTGCAAGTTCCTGTAAAGCCGCCTCCAACCACAGATCTTTATGGAAATCCAATACAGCCACCTCCTCCTCCTCCTGCTCAACAACCACAATATGCGTGTTATGGAGGAACATCATCTGCTGCAGGTCAACAATCAAAGTCAAATACAGTACAGCTTGACACTTCAAGTTTTTCTAAAATCAGTGTAGAAGTAGCTAAGGAACACATGGAGCTGCTTAACACTGTAGTGAGCGCGTACTGTGGGTTGATAGAAGGTCAGATTGGAAACATTAATCTGACACAAGAAGATTACAGGCAGATTGATAAGGAAGAGATGGACTTGATGGACATCAAGTGGGCCTTTGCGAGTGCTGTGAGAAGAGCAAAGGATTGGATGGAAAGTACTGGCAGAACCAGCTTGGAAAGTAAGCGAGACACCAAGTATGGGTTCGATAAGCAAGCTGTAAAGTGCTTCAACTGTGGTGAACGGGGTCACTTCAAAAGGGAGTGCACAAAGCCAGCCCAGCACGGGAATCAAAACCCCTTCAGAAACCAAGGCAACCAGCAGAACAGAAACAATGATCGTACATTGGTGCCTGTCAACAACCAAACCAACCGAGCACTTGCAGTTCAGGTGGATGAAGGTTGTGACTGGTCAATCCAGTTGGGTGGTGATGCTCCTGATGGAACAGCATGTTTTGCTCAGATTGTGAAGGAGCTAGTTCACACCAGTGGTGGAGAATCTTCTGCCAGTGGTGATGAATCGTCTGAAGATGAAGACTCCTCTGGATACAGCAGGAGTGTTGATGAAGAATCATCCAACTCTGGTGATGATCATGTGGGTGAGACATCTAATGTTTCGGATGATATTGACATTGATGAACTCTTGGGGGAAGCTGTAGCAGAAACTCAAAGAAGATCTATTCTGGTGGATCAGGCTGCTTACTCTTCGTCTTCTCTCCATTCAGCCTTTATGGCTAATGTCGACGGTTCATCAAGTCAGGTATGTGTCAATGAACCCACTGCTAATAACTGTGATGAATGTGATAGATTGAATGCTAGGTGTGCTGATTTGGAAGGAAACATGTCTGAGTTGCAAGCCAAACATGATGCTTTACAAGCTAGTTTGTTTGACTTGCAAGACAAACATAGTTCCTTGAGTGCTGATTGGTGTGACTTGCAAAGCAAGCATGAGGCTTTGCAAGAGAAATATGATGTGACATTCATCCACAATCAGAAATTGACTGTGGATCTCTCAAAATGCACAGAAGCTAACATGTTTTATGAAAACCATGAAAAAGAATTCAAGTCAGTAATTGAAACATTAAAGAAGGATAAAACTGAACTGACTAAAATGGTTTCAAGAAAACAAACTGATATTAATCTGTATATATCTCGCCTTGAGAGTATGCAAAAAGAGATGGCTTGTGTGAAAACCGAAAGTGATGCGATCAAACTCAAGCTAGACAGTTATTTGAGTTCTAGCTATGTGTTAGATCACATCATTGACGTTCAGAAGGAAAAGAGAGATGTCACATGCATAGGCTACAAGAAGTGTCCACCACCAGTGAGACATAATTATGACGCCATGCCTGATGAAGAGGACAGGGTTTTCTTTGAACCTTCTGTGCCTCTGGATGTTAAGGAGTTTGCTGCAGGACTCGGATACCAAAAGGAAGTATCCTCAGATTCAGATGTTTCAGCAGATACATTTGTGAGTGCTGAACAGAATCAAGATCCTCCAGTTGTGATTGAGGATGTTGATTCGTCTGATGATGAATCTGACGATACTGTCCCAGCAAAGTCTGATGCGGTAGTCAAAAATGAGGACATACCTCTTGAGAATCACATTCTATGTGACCCCCCTGTCAAACCCGCTAAGACTGTTGCAACTGAGTCCTCGTCTGAGAAGGAGTCGGAGAGTGTGAATTTGCTGTACACTCTAGTTGGTGATGATAAAATTTACTCAGACAAAGATTTTCCCATTAAGAATGTTAATCAATCCTTAATCTGCAAAGTCTTTGAGAATTCGACGAGTAAGTTCTTGGGAAAGGCAGGACCTAAAGTTACAGTCACACAGTGTCCTCCAATCCCAAAGGCTGAAGTTCGAAAGCAATTTGGTAACAAGAAATTACCAACAGTGCCAACACAGCAAAATCATACCAAACCCAAAGGTAAAACACCGGCTCAAGCAAACAAGAAGCCGAACCAAAAGAAGAAGAAGAATGTTAACTTTGTGAAATCGACGGGAACTGACAAAATTGAGAAGTTTGAAAATCAA
Organism: Helianthus annuus; assembly: GCF_002127325.2. NCBI lineage: Eukaryota > Viridiplantae > Streptophyta > Magnoliopsida > Asterales > Asteraceae > Helianthus > Helianthus annuus. The sequence continues at coordinate 1,378,570 of NC_035442.2, read as the reverse complement.
TCTAACTTAGATTTTGTCAAGAAAGCTATTGTCGAGAAAAGAAATGAACCAAGCAGTTCAAAACCTAGTACCTCGGGTTCACAAAGTTCAACATCATCGGCTAGACGATCACATGATTCTTCGGGGTTTGTAGAACGAAGATCATGTTTTGAGTGTGGAACCATTGGGCACATTATTAGAAACTGCCCATATCTTCATAAGCAGAAAGGAAAAGTTGATGATCCCCGTGGCAAAACTGACCGTAAGCCAACTGTTTCCACAAAACAAGATCCCCGCCTTGTAAAAGAAAGGGAAAAGAAACAGAAACGCCAACAGGTCAAAAAGATCGAAAAAACGATTAAAACCGATGCGGTTCAAAAACAATCTGTTGTTGTAAAACCAGAAAATTCTAAAACTTCAAATCATCAAGAAGTTAAAATTTTAAAGAAAAACACTGGTGAAACCAAGCAGACTTGGAAACCAAAAACGGTCGTTGAATCAGGGGGACCATCACAATTCACCAACCATCAAAGACAAGAAGTTATTGTCATTGATGAAAATGGAAGACCCAAGACCACAATGGCTTGGGTCCCCATCTCCAACTAATTTATTTGAGTTCATGTGCAGGGTGCTTCAGGAGGAACTATCAGTAGTCACTGGATTGTTGATAGTGGGGCATCCAGGCACATGACAGGCGACATGAAGCTTCTCTACGACGTTAAATCTATTAGAGGAGGTTATGTTGCTTTTGCTGGAGATAAAGGTGGATACATTACGGGTGAAGGAATGATATCTAACGGGATTGTCAGCTTTGACAAGATCAATTTTGTGCAACAACTTGATCACAATCTTCTTAGTGTTTCTCAAATCTGTGACAAGAAATTTTCAGTACACTTTGATGCTAATGGATGTTATGTGCTGAAACCCGGCTTCAAAATTCCAAAAGAATGGATTCTCTTGTCGGCTCCAAGGATAAATGATTTGTACGTCCTTGACATGAGCCAGGCTATTACTACGTCTGCACAAGCAACTTGTTTCGTTTCTAAAGCCACAGAAAAAGACACTATCTCTTGGCACAGACGAATGGGTCACATTCACTTACGCAAAATGAATCATTTGGTTTCAAATGAACTGGTGAATGGTGTACCTCTCAAAAATTTCCATCTTCAAGACATCTGTGTTTCGTGCCAGAAAGGAAAGCAAACAAAGAAGAAGCACCCTACAAAGAAGATCAACACGGTGGCAGTTCCTCTTGAACGCTTGCACATGGATTTGTTCGGTCCTGTCAAGCACAAGAGTATTCGGGGTGATCAATACTGCCTCGTGGTTACTGATGATTATTCAAGATTTTCTTGGGTTGCGTTCATGGCACACAAGAGTGAAACCTTTGGTATTATCAAAAACTTGATCATTCAGATTGAGAATTTGTATAAGTTGAAGGTTAGGCGGATACGTAGCGACAATGGTACTGAATTTAAGAATCATTCCATGACGGAGTTCTGCACTTCAAAGGGTATTCTTCATGAGTTTAGTGCAGCTTATACTCCTCAACAGAATGGTGTCGCTGAACGTAAGAACCGCACATTGATCGAGACTGCTAGGACAATGTTGGTAGAGTCGCAGCTACCCATTCCATTCTGGACTGAAGCTGTGGCCTCTGCTTGTTACACATTGAACAGAGTCCTTACAGTCAAAAGACACAACAAGACCTGCTTTGAGCTTCTTCAAAAACGGAAACCAGATTTGTCTTATCTCGAACCGTTTGGAGCTCCTTGCACAATCATCGATCCAAATGGAAAGTTTGGGGCAAGAGCAATTGATGGATACTTTCTTGGGTATGCCACCCCTAACTTACGAGTCTGGAATCTAGAGACTAAAAGGGTCGAGGAATGGTCTGAAGTCAGAGTACAGAGGCACACTTTGCCAGTCAAAAATCCGGGTCAACCTTGGATGTTTGAGTATGATGACTTTTTCAATTCGATCAATGTTGAAGCCGTTGAAGAAAATGCTGCGGCTAGGATGTTTTTCGAGAGTGATAATGCAACAGTTTCACCGGTGGTTCGTCCAATTCTTGTGAATCAAGAACCATCTTCTTCGGTGAACAACAATACTCTCAACAATGAGGATTTTCATGATGCAAACGAATTGAACGAATCTTCAGAGGATGATGAATTTCTAGATGCAGATCAAGAAGCTCCTACAACAGCAGTTCATGGTACTTCAGAGGGTACTCCTCCAGTGGATACACATAGAACAGCTGAGACTACTGCATCATCCTCTTCGTCAATTCCGGGTCTTGAATTGGTTGTTGATCTTAATCTTAACAACCTGGGTATAAATGTTCCAGTTCCAGATAATCCAGAAACAAGGATTCATAATACCCATCCTCAACAAAACATCATTGGAAATGTGCAGAGTGGCGTTCAAACAAGAAACATGTTGCGAAACAACAACAATGCAGGCTTGTATGCAGCTATTCGAGAATCCGGGCAACAAAACGACTGGTCCTTCGCGTGTTATGTCTCACAAGAAGAACCAAGAACGTGGAAAGAAGCCTTGAAAGATAATGCTTGGGTTGAAGCAATGCAGGAAGAACTGCAACAATTCCAGAAGCTGGGTGTCTGGAAACTAGTAGAGAAACCTGCTGGATACAAGAAGATTGGTACCCGTTGGGTTTTCAAATGCAAAAAGGATGACCGCGGAGTTGTTATCCGAAACAAAGCTCGTTTAGTCGTTCAAGGTTTTCGTCAGATTGAAGGGATCGACTACAACGAAGTCTATGCACCTGTTGCACGTCTCGAAGCAATTCGAATCTTTCTAGCCTATGCGTCCTTCAAAGGATTCAAGGTTTATCAGATGGACGTGAAAAGTGCATTTTTACATGGTGTGGTTGAAGAAGAGGTGTACGTCGAACAGCCTCTAGGTTTTGAAGATCCTATCCATCCCGATCGGGTTTGGTTGCTCAACAAAGCTCTTTATGGTCTTCATCAAGCACCACGAGCTTGGTATGCAACCTTATCACACTATCTGCTGGAGAACGGTTTTCGTAGAGGTCTTATCGACTGTACTCTTTTCATCAAAGAACAAGATGGAGATCTTCTTCTGGTACAGGTATACGTTGATGACATTATTTTTGGTTCTACTAATGATGTCTTGTGTAGGGAATTCGAGCGCATCATGCAGGATAAATTCGAGATGAGTGCTATGGGGGAAATGACTTTCTTCTTGGGCCTACAAGTACAACAAACGGAGTCTGGGATATTCATCCATCAGACTAAATATGTTGGTGACATCTTGAACCGGTTCCAGATGTCTGATGCAACGCCCATTGGTACCCCATTGCCAACTAATCACGGAATTACTCCAGACTTGAAGGGAGAAGCTGTTAGCCCTTCTATCTATCGCGCCATGATTGGATCTCTCATGTACCTCACAGCATCAAGGCCAGACATAATGTACCCGACGTGCCTGCTTGCTAGATATCAAGTTAACCCGAAGGCCTCACATCTTGCTGCTGTTAAAAGGATTTTTCGTTATTTGAAGGCGTACCCTGACACCGGTCTGTGGTACCCTAGGGATAATAACTTTGAATTGGTAGCTTTCAGTGATTCTGATTTTGGCGGATGCAAAATCGACGGTAAATCCACAACGGCTGGATGTCAGTTTTTAGGAAATCGCCTAGTCACATGGCAGTGCAAGAAGCAGACGTGTGTAGCTACATCAACATGCGAAGCTGAATACATTGCTGCCTCAAGTTGTTGCTCCCAAGTTCTTTGGATCCAACAACAAATGCGGGACTACGGTTTTGAATTCCTAACTACTCCTATTTACGTTGATAATTCTGCTGCTTTAGATATCACTAGAAATCCTGTGCAGCATTCAAAGACCAAACACATCGAAATCAAATATCACTTCATACGTGATTGCTTTGAGAAAAGGCTAATCGATGTTATTAAGGTCCACACCGATGACCAACGTGCCGACTTATTTACCAAAGCATTTGACAAATCAAGATTTGACTTTTTACTATTGGTAAACGGCATTAAGGTCAAGCAAGAGTAAAACCAACATCGGAAAATCATTTTTGTAAATACCTTTGTGTGTTTTAAATTTATCTTAGTTTATTGATTTTAGGGGGAGTAAATCCAAAAATCTGAAAATCCAAAAACATCGAAAAATTTCAAAAACACAAAAACAATAGAAAAACAAAAATGAGTTTCCTGGCGAGCAAAAGAGAAAATGATAGTACATCAGTGGTCTATCCAAGCCTCTTTAAACCTTAAATGCAAAAACGATAAGCAGCTCTATATAAGATGTATCGGTAGGCTCACAATCATTTTAAAGTGTGCAGGGTGATATAAATCTTAATCGACTGAAGATCAGGTGGGAACCATTCATTGGCATATGGTCTTAGTACCGAAAGTTATCGTTTGATAGATTGCCGAGGTTCTGAGATATTCGGTCTTTATGCTGCTTATCATCTGGGTATCATGGTTGTATCTTTTACCGAAAAATAACGGGGACGCAAGTCTAGATCTTCCATGATACTATACATACGTGTACATATTGCATACTGCATTCGACCTCAATAAGTGATTAACAATCACATGTCCAAATCAAATAAGTGATAAAATATCACATTTTTCCGGGTGTCAAGTTCGTCTCTCTGCTGTACGGAAGTACTGACCTGTTCACGGACTTGCACCTGTGCCCTCATGCATACGAAAATCAAGTTCTTCATCAATAAGTGATTATATCACATAGGACTTGTTTTCAAATCAAAATAAGTGAGTATCTCACAGCTTATACGATCAAACAGATGATAATCGGTATACTCACCGGTAAGATGAACTCTCGTGCATACCTTGATACGGGAATGTGTCGTGATGTGGATGAACACCGGTCGGTAAGTATAAATCATACCTTAACGTATCCCCTCGCCATGATTACAAATGATAAGTTGAGCTTATGTGGATAACAATACCGATAATTGTTATAGGATGCTTATCTTAATGTTAACTAACTAAACAACAAGAGTGTTTTGGCATGACCGTATACTGATATGATTCTCTTACCCTCGAAACTCACAAAAAGAATGTTTGTATATATTTATTTATTTACTGCTTAACTTTTATTATTTCCTTTAAACAGTTTCGTCGTTTGGTGCATATCAGCACGACATTAGCGGTGATGTCGTTTGATAACACTCAAAGGATTTTAACTTGTTGTCTTTTAATCTTAAAAAAATACCAAAAAGATTTTAGGCTTGTTTTAATATAAACTTTATAAAAGCCAAAAAGATTTTATTTCTGTCTTATTTTCGATCGTACGATGTTGGAGCTCAAGTCTTCGTTACCTGAAACCTGACTGAAAACCGAACTGACTAAATCTTCATAAATGGTCGAAATTTGCATGTTTTGAAAGTTAAAGACTAAAATTGACAAATTTTATTAAACTTTCAAACTGTCGGACGGTGTTTGATTATGACATGGTCATTCGTGTGTCATTTGTTTATACTATATTCCAAGCAGTTGTTCTCATTACGCGTTTAGATTTCTTGCATGTGCAGATTCTAAAGGCTAGGAGAACATGGTCGATGACAAGCCTTGGAATGAAGACACGACGAGAAGGCGCTCAAAAGGTGAAGATGATCGAGTTGCTGCTGGCCATCGTCAACACCACAAGGATCTCACTTCATAAAGATAAAGTCTTTTCACGAGCATAACTCGAGGGGGAGCTTATGTTAAGGGGGAGTTTGTCAACACACTTCCTACATGATACGGGTAGTTTGTTGATACACTCTCTACTTTCAAGACGTGAAGACTTTGAAGATCCTCCGACATTGAAGACTTGTAAGGACGTCAGAGTTTTGGAAACTCGAAGACCAAAGACCGTCGAAGTCCAAGACGAGTCTACATTTATTGGAAGACAAAGACAAAGCTACAGCCAAGGGGGAGTTTGTTGGTGCACTTGTGTCTGTACTTTGTCTGTATTCGGTCTGATATAAACGATGTCCTGATTTGTGTTGTAAGTTGACCAAGTCAACCATCCTCCGGTTTGACTTGGACAACATTTGAAAGATGTTCTGATCGAAGGATAGCCTCGAAGGATACACCTGATCCTTCGAGGTGATCGAAAGATATGGTTCGACCATGGTTCGACCATTAGACCTCGAAGGATGATCCTTCGAGGTCCATGCTGATCTTTCGTGTAACATGTGGTCGACAGATGATCCTTCGGACCATCTGTCGAATCCTTCGAGCAGACCTGCTGAGCTGGGTATATATACCCATGCATGTGTTGAGTGAGAGAGAGTTCTGAAGTTCTGCCATTTGCACCGAGAGATAGAGAGTGTTGAGAGCATTCTGTCGGAACTCACACACACACACTTGAGAGTTTACATGTTAGATTTGTAAACATTGTGCTTGTAACCGAAACCTTCATTTGCATTAATACGACTAGTGTTAATCGGTGAATCTTTGTGTGATTGTGTTTATACTTGTCTCATCCCGGTTTGCCTACTAGCTTGGATTCCGCACTCGCTAGTGGGTTGGTATAACAAGGTATAGGTTTGTTCTCGATCCTCCGAGAGGGACCTACAGACATGTTCTGGCCAAGGTTGCATGCAAATACCCATTCCTTATTTGGCACAGGAGTTTCGTATCGAAGCACAAAGAGCCACAAGGAAAGTAGGAAATTGGAGTTTTAATAACTGCACGTATGGATTTCTTGCTTATAAAGATCAGTATATATTTCAAGAAACAGATCTTGATAACATGAAGAATAGGTCTTTTCTAGTAGCCCTTGAATGGTCAGTTGGGAACACTAGTTGTAAAGAAGCAAAGAAGAACAAAACAAGTTATATTTGTAAAGAAAATAGTGTATGTGTTGACTTTAATTCAGATTTTGATCGAGATCCGGGCTACAATTGTCGTTGTGCTCAAGGTTTTAAAGGAAACCCATACCTCACAGATGGTTGTCAAGGTAAGTGTTGTTTTATGTTTAGTTAATAACATGACTATTAGTAAATCCACGCGATATTGAAGCCAGTTTGTGATATTTTTCAGATATTAATGAGTGTGAAGAAATTCAAACCTTTTGTATACATGGTTGTGTTAACACGATTGGGGGTTTCACCTGTCAGTGCCCCATTGGGATGAGTGGTGATGGTTCATTGTACGGAAGTGGTTGTTATCGATCAGAAGCAGCTAAGTCACTTCGAAATTTCTTATACATTGGTCAGTACACACTCATTTTTCAAAAGACTTTACCTTGAGTAGTAGTGATATATAGCTTTGTTTTTAGTATCATGTAAGGGGTAGACTAGTGCTCAAACTAGTTGGTTCTTAAGCGTTCATATAGATTCGAGTCTTGGGCATGCAAGTTGGTTTGTATAAGAGGTATGAATCCCGTATATAAAAATTAAAGTTAACCTTTATATAGATCAAAACAAAAACTGCACGTGTATAAGTAGTGTCGTATCTAAATATACGCCAAGTGGTTGTTCATATGTACTTGGGCGACGTGGTTATCCAAACTAGCGATCTTGAACCTTTCCTCACATAGATCCATACAAGTGCTGGTAATCGAACGTGCGAATCACAGGTATGAATATAAAAGAATTGAGAATCAAGAATAATAAACTTGCTTGTATTGAATGAAAAAGTGATGATTACAATTGACATACATGAACCCTATATATACTATACGAATAGGTGCGATTGAACAGTTGCGTCTCCTCATGAATCGATGTGCTTCTTGCTTGAAACGTCATGTCTGTTGCTTCCTGTTTTGTTGGCGCCGTTTCTGAAGAGGTGCGTCTCCAGGAGAGGCGTCCCTTGATTAAGTTTGTAGGTTACAAACTTTCAACTTGTCGCTTCCGGTCCTCGCACTTACTAACTAATCTAATTATAACATAAAACTAACTAACTACTAATTACAGAACGACCCCTATACCTATATTTAGTTTAAAACATCAATACTCCCCCGTAAACTAAATATAGTTTAACAAAGGTCTTCAACTTGCTTGACGTGCAGTAGCATTGGTTCCTCTTCCAATGCGAGATTGGCTTCTTGTTGCGTGTCTTTCTCCTTTTCTTTCCACTTGGTGCAATCTCTTGCAAAATGACCAAGTTCTCCACAATCATAACATCTGAACTTGCTCTTGTCTTGGTTTCTTGGACCCATATCTTTTCCACGTCCTCTTCCTCCTTTGAAAGATCCTTGTCCTTGACTTCTGCCATAGTTTTGAACACTACGACCCTTTCCATGATGCAAACTTTCAAACTGATTATTTGTACTTGCCATCATGAGTCCTCCTTGATTATTATCTTCTTGCTTGTCTTGACTTTTGAGACGTTCTTCAAAAGCTATTATTCTTCCCACTGCTTCTTCAAATAGCATTTTGTCTATTTCTGAATATTGTTCGATATTTGGCATGATGGGTAGGAACTTCTTCGGAACGGAGATAAGTAACTTCCTTACGAGTTTCTTGTCTTTGATAGTGGTACCGAGAGTTTTAAATTTGGCTTTTATACCACTCAACTTGCTTGCGAAACTACTTACTGTTTTGTTCTCATCCATCTTTAAAACTTCAAGTTCGCTCCTCAAAGTTTGTAGACGTGCTTTCTGAACCATATCTGCTCCAAGATAACGAACTTTGATTGCATCCCATACTTCCTTTGCTTTTTCGTATTGCGCAACTTGCATCAAAACATCTTCCGGTAACGTTTGGAAGATAAGTGCTTTCGTTGTGTGCGCCTTCTTTTCGTTTATCCCTTTCGTTGAAACAACTGTTTCCCAAAGACTATATGCCTTCAAGATTGTTTCCATCATAACTGCCCATTGGGTATAATTCGTCTCTTTCAATTTTGGGCATTGAAGAGATACATTCCCTTGCTCGTGGAGTGACGTTGATGCGTTTCCATCTTTTTCTGTCATGCCTCCTTTCTTTCTTGCTTTGTTTTTCTTGCCTATCTTGCTTGTGATCGGATGATCCCTTTTCTTGACCGAGTAGATCAAATTTCTTAATTGGTACTTGCGTCTGGCCAACTTGCTAACCAGGTTCTTGCGTTTCTGGCCGACTTTCTAATCAGATTTTTTATGTACCCTGACCCACTTGCTAATCAGGTTCTTGCGTTTCTGACCGACTTGCTAATCATATTCTTGCTAACTTGCTGTTGCGAGTGATAAAAATATCCAACCAACTTGCTAGTTGGACTTAGTTTGATCGACCCGCTGTACTTGCTTTTTCTTGCTTTGACCAAGAATGGTCGTTTCTTGCTAGACTGAATCGTGATGATTCTACGTGCTACTTGCTATTTTGAACCAACCGGTTCGGAACTTGCTATTTGAACCAGGAATCGATTTGACTTGCTAGAATCGATACGGGTTCGATTTCTTGCTATACGTATCGTTTATGATTCAAAAATTGACTTGCTTTACTTTAAAACATGCTAATGATCCCTTTTTCAATGTACAAAAACTTGATTTTTTTTAAATATAGAACTTTATTTCTTTAAAAAAACATGAACTGATGATGATGGAACCAATTTCCTTCTTTTAATACCAAAATAAGACTTACGGTTTTTTTTTTTTTTTTAATTCTTTGAGAATTGAAAAAAAAAAAACAAACAGAGTGTTGTTTTTGACTTTTGCCTTTAATCTTGAAGAATTCAAAACTTTAATTTTTGAGAAGAATATAACCTAACCAAAAACGTATTTTGAAAAATTGATTCCTTTCTTGTGGTTTGACTAAATAAAAAGAAAAAACGTACTTGCGAAATCGAAACACGTCGCCCGGTTCTCTGATTCAAACGGCAAACCTCGATTATCATTTCTTGCTCGTAATCTTGCACTGAGAATTTCCTTTCTTGCTTCCTGGATCGATTAACCTGGTGCTCTGATACCACTGTTGGTAATCGAACATGCGAATCACAGGTATGAATATAAAAGAATTGAGAATCAAGAATAATAAACTTGCTTGTATTGAATGAAAAAGTGACGATTACAATTGACATACATGAACCCTATATATACTATACGAATAGGTGCGATTGAACAGTTGCGTCTCCTCATGAATCGATGTGCCTCTTGCTTGAAACGTCATGTCTGTTGCTTCCTGTTTTGTTGGCGCCGTTTCTGAAGAGGTGCGTCTCCAGGAGAGGCGTCCATTGATTAAGTTTGTAGGTTACAAACTTTCAACTTGTCGCTTCCGGTCCTCGCACTTACTAACTAATCTAATTATAACATAAAACTAACTAACTACTAATTACAGAACGACCCCTATACCTATATTTAGTTTAAAACATCAATAACAAGTAGCTCCTTGCTAGTCTCCTTGTTAGTATTATCCTACTGTCAAGAAAAATACATTTGAACAAGCTTATTATATAAATTAAAATCAGAAGTCAACACCAGATCAAGGATTGTGTATTTAATAATCAACTCTTTGTAAGTATGTGTCAATTACGGAAACTGGATTGTAAGGTATGTACGTATGTGTCGATTGGTCAACCAACGTGACGTATGGGATAGTCCCTATATATCCAATTGCATGTACACGTTCACAAGGTTACGATTCATCGGTTTATTATTGTTAATGAAAAAATCTCAATTCTAGTTTCTTGATTATTGTTAATGACACTTTTTTGGGTATGAGCTTGTTGTATAAGAAATATTGTTTTCTAATAAAAATTGTATTGATTGACAGGGTTCGGCACAGGTCCTGCAGCTTCAATTCTTTTAACACTTATCTTATGTTGGGGGCTCAAACAAAGGAGGACAATAAAGAGTAGGGAGATGTTTTTCACAAAAAATGGTGGCTTAATTTTGCAGAAAATTCTATTTGAATCTAAACAACCTTCCAACATGGCCAAGATTTTCGCAGCAAGAATTCTTGAAAAAGCAACCAATAACTTTCACAAAACCAATGTCGTAGGTCAAGGAGGCTATGGTACAGTTTACAAAGGTAAATTAGAAGATGATACAATGGTTGCCATTAAAAAATCTAAGTCGATTGATGAGAGCCAGATCGAGCAATTTATCAATGAGGTGATCATGCTATCAGAAGTTAGCCACCCAAATATTGTCAAACTCTTGGGTTGTTGCCTAGAGACACAGACTCCTCTTCTAGTTTATGAATTTGTAACCAACAAGACCGTCTTCCATCACATACATGAAAAAAACAATACATCATCCATGACGTTCGAAAGGCGACTAAACATAGCTACACAGACTGCAAAAGCCCTTGCTCATATGCACTCAACCACACAAATCATTCATAGAGACATTAAATCATCAAACATACTTTTGACTGATGACTACATTGTAAAAGTTTCTGATTTTGGAATCTCAAGGTTCATTCCTGCAAATCAAACTCACATCCAAACATTGGTGCATGGGACTCTTGGGTACATAGATCCTGAGTACTTCCGATCAGGAATTTTGACAGAGAAGAGTGATGTGTATAGTTTTGGCATGTTTCTGGTGGAGCTGATCACAGGCAGAAAGGTCTTTTCACATGATGGAACTGAAAGTGACTTGGGTTTGGCAATGTTTTTTGTTTTATCACTAGAAAGGGGTTGCTTGATTCAAATTCTTCACGATCAAGTGAAGAAAGATGGGATCAGTGACCATATTGATTATATTGCCAAGATTGCAAAAGACTGTATTGAGCTAGAGGGCAAAAAAAGGCCTACTATGGAGGCAGTGAAAAAGAAGCTTGAACAACTGAGAGAATCTTTCATAAAGAGTTGTCCTGGTGAACCCTGGTCATATTCTCTTGTTTAACTGATAACGGCTGCCCTCTGTCATCATGAAGCTTTGTGCAAAGAAAGAGGTAAAATTTCGATCAAGCACAGAGTGATCCTGTAATATTGGAATTGCCAATTGTATGTATTCTAATAGAGGTGACGTCCTGAATATATAATATATAAAGGAAAGAACCCATGAATGCTTGAATCAACACATTGACCATGAACGAATACGATATACTAATACATTGTATTAGATGTAGTGTAAAATGGTTAATCAGAAAGAGGTACATTACATGTAACATAATGACAGTAATACACCAGCACATGGTAAATCCTGACTAACAAACTGTGCACATAATGATAGTAATCCCCCGTGAACATAATGACAAATATTGATGGGTCAGTTATCCTAACTTGTAATAAAGAAAATCTATGTGTGCTTTCTAATCATGTGATTTTAAAGATTTTATTAATCAGTATCTAAGATATATGTAGATGGAGAAATCGTAGTTAGGGGGTGGTGAGAAAGATGATGGCATGGATACAGTGCTGGAGCCAGATTTTTTTCCAGTGCTCGGAATTTTGTCAACTATATGTTAGAAATTTCAGGTCAGTTTCTATCGTATCGCTAAAGCTGAAATCAAGAACAATTTTAAGTATCACGCTTGTCAAACATATCTTTGTAATTATAGGTGTAAAATTGATGATAGTTGGTAGTGGCAGTTAACTCCAATCGGTATGTGTCAATCGACATGTCGGTTTATTGGCGCCAACCAACTGCCATTTGAACATACATATATGTGATGATCTACAATAATGAGAATCACCAAGAATACATTCGTATTTGCATTGAAAATCTTCTATGTTTGTATTCTTCTTATCATCCTACACAAAACAAACACACAAGGATCGTTCTCCAATCCTTGTATCTTTCAATATATCCGTTGCCTTTGATCCTAAATTCCAAGAGACTCTATCAGAGCAAAACCAGTGCCATCCTAGGGAAATTCAAACTTATTAATCTCAAAGAAAGACTATACTCAATTCGCTGTACATGGAGAATTGGAGGGGACAAACCCGATCACTTGATTGGAATTCTGCAAGATCAAAGAACGTAATGAAGAATCAAGTCTGATAAGACAAGCAATTAATACGGGAACACCGAAACTAGTCTGCAAATCAAGAATATTCGAAAAAACTCTTGGTCTCTGAGACACATGGTGGACTATGGTCAGAAGTCTGGTATGTGAAAACCAATTTCAAACGCCACTATGTCGGTAATGTTTCATTGTTTAAACGTACAAAAAAATCATTTGGGGTTGAAACTAGAACCAGTATTTCAAAAATTCTCTTCATAAGAGGAATAGGAACAATTGAATTAACAACTCACGATGAGATGTAGGTCCCGTTTTTCCGGTGGATCGATAACGTAAACCTATCCTTGTTTATCACAAACACGGTAACGGGTGCGGAGTCCCCGTGACGGTGCAAACCAAACAAAGTGTAAAATAAGAACACGCGTAACCAAAAGATTCAATATCTATTGTTTAGGGATGAGAACGGATACAAACATAACAAACAATGTTTACAGACTCTCTCTCAAAGTCTCACACAGCTCTCGTCTCGTCCAAGTTTCACACAGAAACTATGAGAGCTATTTATACTAAAACAGACACAGACTATGACGAAACACTAAGGACTCGGCGAAACACCTTTGGGCCAGAAGAAGCCCAACAGGCGACGAAACAGGGACAACCCACGGCGAAACACCCTAGTCGACGAAACACATTATGTTTCGTCGACCATGTACAACAGATTGTGAATTTGCATGCTTTTTCAACATAATGACATCATCATGACATCACAGTGATGATGTCATGGTGATGTGTCACCTGGTCTTGCTTCGCGGCTCTCCGTGCTTCGCGTGTTGAACTCTAGGGCGCACGACGGAGGAATGTCGTGACGTCGGGCTTGAGCCGGACCTAACCGAGTCGAAACCAAGTCGAACCGAGCCGAGTCGCGTCCACGTTCACCGCACCAATTGTAGGTCCCGTTTTTCCGGTGGATCGATAACGTAAACCTATCCTTGTTTATCACAAACACGGTAACGGGTGCGGAATCCCCGTGACGGTGCAAACCAAACAAAGTGTAAAATAAGAACACGCGTAACCAAAAGATTCAATATCTATTGTTTAGGGATGAGAATGGATACAAACATATACAAACAATGTTTACAGACTCTCTCTCAAAGTCTCACACAACTCTCGTCTCGTCCAAGTTTCACACAGAAACTATGAGAGCTATTTATACTAAAACAGACACAGACTATGATGAAACACCAAGGACTCGGCGAAACACCTTTGGGCCAGAGATTGGGCCTGAAGAAGCCCAACAGGCGACGAAACAGGGACAGCCCACGGCGAAACACCCTAGTCGACGAAACACATTATGTTTCGTCGACCATGTACAACAGATTGTGAATTTGCATGCTTTTTCAACATAATGACATCATCATGACATCACAGTGATGATGTCATGGTGATGTGTCACCTGGTCTTGCTTCGCGGCTCTCCGTGCTTCGCGTGTCGAACTCTAGGGCGCACGACGGAGGAATGTCGTGACGTCGGGCTTGAGCCGGACCTAACCGAGAGGAAACCAAGGCAAACCGAGCCGAGTCGCGTCCACACAAAGTGTATCAACAAACTCCCCCTTGGACGCTACTCGTGATGGTTCGTCTTCTGTGATTGTTCGTCTTCTGTGTCTTTCATGTCGGAGGATCTTCAAAGTCTTCACGCGTCGTAAGAAGAAAGTGTATCAACAAACTCCCCTTTTCATTTAAGAAGTGTGTTAACAAACTCCCCCTTAGAATGAACTCTCCATTGAGTTATGCTCGAGAATCTTTTTATTTGTCAATTCTTCAGATCCTTGTGGTGTTGATGAGAGGTCAGCGGCAACTCCATCATTTTTATCTTTTGAGTGCCTTCACATCGTGTCTTCATTCCAAAGCTTGTCATCGAACATGTTCTCCTCGCCTTTAGCATCTACACGCGCAAGAAATCTAAACGCATAATGAGAACAACCGCTTGGAATATAGTCAAATTAAACAAACGACACATATGAGATCAAATCTCAATCAAACACCGACCGACAACAGTTTGAAAGTTTAAAAAAGGATCAATTTTAGTCCTCTAACTTTCAAAACTTGTTAACTTCGACTGTTTATGAAGATGCAATTGTTTTCCGGCTTACGATCAGGATTTTGGGAAGGATAGACTCGAGTTCCAACATCGGTCAATCTAAATAAACTAGAAGCAAAATCTTTTTGGCTTTTATAAAGTTTATATTAAAACACACCTAAAATCTTTTTGAAATTTTTCATTTTTCAAAAGTAAAGACGGAAAACAATAAGTAAATATATACAAAGATGCAGAAACTGAAAACAATAAGTAAATATTTACATACATTCTTTTTGCGAGTTTCGAGGGTAAGAGAATCAGATCAGTGTACGGTCATGTCAAAACGCTCTTGTTGTTCAATTAGTTAACATTTAGAAAAGCATCCTATTACAATTATCGGTATTGTTGTCCACATAAGCTCAACTTATCAAATGTAATCATGATTAGGGGATACGTTAAGGTATGATTTATACTTACCGACCAGTGTTCATCCACACACGACACATTCCCGTATCAAGGTATGCACGAGAGTTCATCTTACCGGTGAGTATACTGATTATCATCTGTTTGACTGTATATGATGTGAGATTCTCACTTATTTTGATTGAAAACAAGCCCTATGTGATTGAATCACTTATTGATGAGGAACTTGATTTTCATATGCATGAGGGCACAGGAGCAAGTCCGTGAACAGGTCAGTACTTTTGTACAACAGAGAGACGAACTTGACTCCCAGATAAATGTGATATATTATCACTTATTTTGATGGACATGTGATTGTTGATCACTTATTGAGGTCGAATGCAATATGTACACGTATGTATAGTATCATGGAAGATCTAGACTTGCGTCCCCGTTATTTTTTGGTAAAAGATACAACCATGATACCCAGATGATAAGCAGCATAAAGACCGAATATCTCAGAACCTCGGCAATCTCTCAAACGAAATTTCGGTACTAATACCATATGCCAATGAGTGGTTCCCACAGAGTCTTCAGTCGATTAAGGTTTATATCACCCTGTACACTTTAAAATGATTGTGAGCCTATCGATACATCTTATATAGAGCTGCTTAACATTTTTCATCTTGCATTCAGTTTAAAGAGGTTTAGATAGACCACTGATGTACTATCATTTTCTCTTTTTCTCGCCAGGAAACTCAATTTTGTTTTTATATTGTTTTTGTGTTTTTGGAATTTTTCGATGTTTTTGGACTTTTAAATTTTGGATTTAATCCCCCTAAAATCAACAAACTATGATAAATTTTAAAAACACAAAGGTACTTACAAAAACGATTTCCCAATGTCGGTTAACTCATGTTTTACCTCAATGCCGTTTACCAAAATTAATTTTAATCAGAAATGATTTTTCGAATTTTGGAGAAAATGAGTTGGCACGTCGGTAAGCGGTGCGGACCATGACAACATTGACGAGTTTCATAGTGAAACAATCACGTGTGAAGTGATATTTGAGATCAACGTGTCAGGCCAAAGAGTGTTGTACGAGATAATAATTCAAAAAAGTAGCTTAAATATCGACGAGTATAGGAGAGATTAGAAATTTAAAACCGTATCCTGCAACTGTTTCATGCATTGCAAGGAATCTGAGTGCTCTACTAAACATCCACCCGGTGTGGACTTCAAAGCCGATTTTGCAGCTACTTCAATTAATCCGAGAAATCTCTTCACAGCAACAAGATCAGAAACCTTTGGGTCCTGCTGGTCTTCCACATTGCACCAGCAAAGGTCTTTGTCTTTCTCTTGAGAAGTAGTGTGCAGTTGTTTAATCCATGCCAAGGCATCCGCACACCCGGTTGGTTTGTTCAATGAACACATTTTCTTCAATCACACCGCGAAGAAATGTACACTGCACGTTCATCTTGTTGATTTTGATCTTCAGACGTGCTGCAGGTGCGTACATTTTGATTTGAATCTATCCTGGGGACCCGATCAAAGCCATTAACAATCAAACTTTGAAATGATTTTCATTTTGTTGAAGTTGTCAAATTCTTTCAACAGACAATTCTGTTTCCCTCTTCTTCTTCTCTCCATCAAAGGCAACAATTTCTTCTATCGCCTATCTTATGCAAGGACATTCCACTATCAATAATCCTATGACTATCGATAGTTCCTCCTGGAACTTCCTGCACACTCTCTCAGAGATTAGTTGGAGAGGGGGACCCAAGCCTACATAGACTTGGGTTGCTCAAAGAATCAAGAAATGTAATTTCAATTTCTTGAAGGTTTTCAAACACAGCACCTCCCCCTGAACTTTCACCTGATTTAGGTTTTCAAGTTTATTTTTGTTTACCAGATTGTGTATTATGTACAGTTTCTGGTTTTAATGGTTGTGACAAACTAGGTGTCCTTTTAACCGTTTTGACTTCAGATTTTAAAGCCTTTTCAACAGCTTTGATGTTATGACGTCGTTGTTTCATTTCTTGTTCCTTAACAGTTCTTTTATCATGTTTTGGAGAAACAGGACGACGTTGTGAGTGACCTTGTTCAGAAGGGGTTCTTTCAACAAAATTTGGTTTGGGCGAGTTTGTGTAGTCTTTAATGATGTGCCCAAACTTCCCACATTTGAAACAAGTTTTCCTTTCAACAAACTTAGGAGAATCTGATCGACGACCTGACGTAGAAGCTGTAGACCCAGAGGTACTAGCTTCACACCTGTTTGTGTATTGGGTGTAATTGTTATCACTATTACGTTTCAAAATGTTGACTTTTTGTACAAAATCGGTATTTGATTTATTTTCAAAAGTCTCCACTTTATCAGTACCTTTGGAGGCCACAAACTTAATGTCTTTTGTTTTCTTCTTGTAACGAGCTCCTTTTGAATCAACCTTAGCCTTTGGCTTTGGAGCTCGTTGTTGTTGTTTACCCTTACAAGAAAATTGGTTGTTGCTTTGTCGGTGATTTCTGTTTTCCAAATTGTTTTCTGATTTTAGCTTTTGGAATTGGGTCACATTGAGTTACAATGACTCCTGGAATTGTCTTTCCCAAAAACTTGTTTGTATTATCCTCAAAAACTTTATCAATCGAAGATGGATTGACATTTTTAATTGGAAAATCATGATCTGAATAGATTTTAGAATCACCAACCAATGTATACAACAAGTTATTGCTCTTAAAAGCAGACGCACATTTCTTGTCATCTTCTTGTCATCTTTGACATCCTTGACAGGATCTATCACTTGTTTGGCAGCTGGTTGAACAGCAGGAGTAGGAGGATCACAAAGAATATGATTCTCAATTGGAATTTCTACTCCTTTCGTCTCATCAAGTGATTCATCCTGGTCATTCACATCTGATTCATCATCTGAAGAATCATAGTCCTCAATGGTTGGAGGACTTTGATTTGAAGCACATGATGACTTTTCTTTGTTATCAGATGAGCCCTCCGATGAATTGTCCGGTTTGAACCCTAGGCCAGTAGTAACTTCCTCATAATCAAGAGGCACACCGGGTTCATACCGAGGCATATCCTCTTCATCGGGCATTTTGGTATAGTTGTGTCTCAAAGGAAGCGGACACGACTTATACCCAACACCTTTCATATTACCCTTCAGTTTTTGAACGTCTATGATGTGATCGAGCACAAATCGGGAGTTAGAATAACTCTCCAATTTTTGCTTGATAGCATCATGCTCGCATTTGGCAATGGCTAACTCCTTTTTGGTTTCCTCAATGATGTTAATGTAATCGTTAATGCTAACTTGTTTATGATAAACAACTTTGTTCACTTCGGAAACACTTTTCTTTAAGGTTTCAATCACAGATTTAAATTCCTTTTCATTTCTAACTAAAGCCATATTTGCCTCTTTGCACTTAGACAGTTCAATAACCAAACTTTGATTATGACTATGAACCGTTTCCGATTCACGTTTCAAATCAGCACATTTAAGTTTCATATCAGCACAATCACTACAGATGCTAGGAGTTTCAGATTTTACCTGACTTGTAGAAGCTGTGACATTAGCCATAAAGGCAGTCTGAGAAGAGAAAGATCCATCTTCAGTGAGAATCTTCTCCATTTTTTTCGATGTAGCATCAGCTTTCTTGATCAAATCAGATTTTTGACTTTTTGTCTCCTTGGCATCATCCGACAAACTATCAGTTTCAGAATCCATTCCCTCCTTGATGTCCGATTCTGAACTGTAATCACTCACACCTGAGCCATCTTTATCAGTACTGCCACTATATCCTGAACCGTCATCATTTCCCCAAGATTCACCATCGCTGACATTCTTGATGATTTTAGCATAGAACGCAGTTCCTCCTTGATCTCCACTTCCAAATTTTACAGACCAGGAATCATCGGCTTTATTTGAGTTGGATGTGGATGTACTTGTTTGATTTATGAAAGGATTTTGGTTGCCTTGTTGAGGTTGAGTTTGAGATGGTTTTGGAATATAGGCATTTGGATCAAAAGTTCTTCCAAATGTTTGTGGTTGGACTTGTGGTTGTGATGGAACAGGAATATAAGCCCTCGGATCGAACTGAGGTTGAGTAGTATTAACTTGAGGTGGAGGTTGGGGTGTTGGAATAGGAATATAAGGACTACTCAAATGAGGTGCAGAATAAGCCTGAGCTTGAGCACTCATATGCGCTGGCGGATAATAGGCACTCGGATCAAAAACCGGAGGAGGAGCTTGTTAGTGCAGTTGTCTGTTGGCTACATCTTTGTTCGAGTCTTAGAGAGAGAGAAAGACAAGTCGTTACGAGTTTCACTACGAGATTGACTACGGCAATATCCAAAGGGGGAGATTGTTGATGCATATTTTGTCTATCGCCTTCGTCAATCCGAATCGTAGTGAAAAGCCGGAAGGAATCAAGTGCATAACGTCATATTTAGTTAGAAATGGCAAGGTGGCAAACTTGTAATTAATGTGAACTTTCATTAAAAGCCTTGACCATATAAATAGGGTGTTATGTCACAGTTTTAGTTAGTTCTTGATAGAGATTTTAGAGATTTGAAGTTAGACTTTTGGAGAAGACTTGGAGAAGACTTTCTAGAGAGAGAAAGTAGAGAGAGAAAGTAGTGTAAACGTGAATTCTTGTACCGAAGCGTCAAATTTAGCAATGGAATCACGTTAGTAGTACGTTATCGTGTGTTCGGTCACGTTCGTTCACGGATTCCGCACGTGAAACGTTCGTTACGCAATCGAACGGCGTCAAAACCGGTCCTACAATTGGTATCAGAGCTAGGAGCTCGATTGCTTGATCAAACACGTCGTTCTCGTACAGATTTGAGCCGATTCAGATCCGATTTCTCCTATTTCTTCATCTTCTACTCGTTCTTTACGGAAATTCGACAAATTGAACGTGTTTTCACGGTCCGATTCGTCTGAAATTCTAGTATATTGTGCGAAATACATAGAATCAAAACCCTACCAAGTTTCACATCAAAAATCCAAGCCGTTTTGGAGAAATCTCGATTTTTTGGTCCGAATTTGCGTCAAGTTTCAGCTGTGAACCGCTTATTTGACACTACTGTGGATCGCTCATGTGGTGTTATTGTTGAATCGCTCTTGTGAACTTTTCTGAACCGCTCAAAAGTGTAACTTGTGGTAGTTCGCTCATTAGACCATACGTGGATCGCTCATATGACATCCTTGAACCGCTCATAAGATATCAATTAGCACTGCTCATTGGTAAACATCTGAACCGCTTATATGTCAGATGAACATATGTGGACCGCTCATTGAAAATCTTCTGAATCGCTTTTAAGAAAAACTCAGAACCGCTTTTGTGTCATCGTTCTTTACATAAGTCACTGATCTTACAGGTTGTTGACGATGTTATTCTTGTCTGCATGTGCCGCCCATTAAATTGGTTGGTCCAATAAACAATCAAAATAAGTAAAGTTGTCAGAATATTTTGCAGGTGTTCCACCGCCCACTTACATAGTTGTTGTGCCGCCCAACCATATAAAATTACCGTCCAAAAGAAACAATTCAGTTGTTGTTTTGGCCTATTAGTTCACCGCCCAAATAGCCAATCACTAAAGCCCAACCTCATCACATTTCACCGCCCCATTTATATTAATTGCTCTTATCAAGGCCCACTTCAGCCGCCCCATTAGCTGATATTAATTCACTGCTCAGTGCTCACTCCTAGTATTAATCTGGACCGCTTATTCGGATTGACTTGGATCGCTTTTTCAGACAAGTTCTTTGGATCGCGTATTCGGACATTTGGTTGGATCGCTTATTTGGCAGATTATTGGATCGCATATTTGGTTCATACTAGTTCAAATATTTGTTGCCGTGTTTTGAAAAATCGAGTTAAGAAATCATGGGTTTCGATGTGTTTAATATGACTCAGGAAACAATGGATAAAATACGGAAATTAAAGACAGAATTTGATTCGTTTTCAAGTTTTCCAGGAGAAAGTACAAAGAGTGTCATTAAGAGATACAAACATCTTGTTAGTTCAATGTCTGATTTAGATATTACAAAAGAACCAGAAGAGTGGGTTGAAAAATTTATCAGTGCTTTGCCGAAAGAAGAATGGGAAGATTATGTCTTGAACTTGAGAAGTTCTAGAGAATTTTCTCAACTGACAATTTCTCCACTCATTAAAAGGATTGAAGAACAGATGGTGATCAAGGATGAGAAAAGGAAAGAAAAAGCTGTAAAAGTCAAAGAATCTGTAAAGAATGAATTGTCAAGGTCTGCATCAGTATGCTCAAATTGTCACAACTTCAAGACAGTCAATGCCAAACTTGTGAAGGATGCAGAAAGTTTAGCATTGGAGATCAAGAAGTTGAACAATAAGAAGAAAGCTGATGAAAAACAGATTCTAGACTTACAGGGTATTTGTGAGAAGTTGAAAGTCGAAAATGGCAAACTGTTGGGTAGTGTGAACAGTTTGACATTAGAGACCAAAGGTTTGAAAGAAAATGAAAAGGTTTTTGAAAGCAAACAGAAATCATCTGAAAATGAAGATTTCTGGATAAAATTGGAGAACAAAAATCTGAAAGCTAATGAAGTGAAACTTCAAGAACAGATAAATGTTTTGGAAAATGAAAAATCTGTTCTTGAAAACTTGAAAAATGAAAATAAAAATTCAATCAAGTCTCATCTTGAAAGAATATCTAAGCTTGAAGACGAAACTAAGAGTTCAAGGATCAATATTGATGAACTTGAAAAGAAATTGATCAGTTTTGCGACTAAATCTGACAAGTTGAATATTCCTTGTCCAAAACCGATCAATTCAGTTCCAATAAGTGACGTAGTCACAAACCTTGACTCTGTCAAAGTTGAAGATTGTGATGAGACACCTGATGATGAAAATGTTAAAAAAGAAAAACAAAAATTGTTTTTAAATTTGAAAGAAAAATTTCAGAAAACTGTTCTGCAATCAACTGAAAAAGGTGAATGCTCTAAGCAAAAGTCTTTGAAGAAGAAAGCAAAACAGAAACAAAAAGATAATAAAAGTTCATCGGATCGATCATCCAATCAAAAACAAAATTTACAAAAAATAAAAAATGAAAACTCAAAAAATGTTGGTAATAAGTGGTGCAGGTCAGACCACAGTGCTAAAGCGTCAAATCCATCAAAGTTGAGGAAGGAATATCACCAGGCCAAACAGTGTTACGACTTGAGTGTTTGGTACAACGGTGATAACTGGTACGATAACAGAATGTGTTACAGCTGCGGCTATCATGGACACATTGCTGTTAATTGCCAATACTGGAGATGTGAGACCAGGAGGTGCTATAACTGCAATATCAAAGGTCATATTGCCCGAGGAGATCAATGGGAAGATCAAGGGTTATGTCTCAGAAAGTGGCAAGAATTCCAGTCAAGGTCAAGCCCGAAGAACTAAATGTTCGAGAACCAAAAGTTCAACAACCGAAAGTTCTAGAGACAAAAGTTAAACTTTCTCAGGGGCAGAAAGATCGACTGAGGAAGAAGAGAAAGAAAGCGAGAGAATATCTCGAGAAGATTTTGTCCTCAGGTTCACAGGATAAACAGAATAAAAGTTCTGATGAATCGACTCCTTCAGTTGCAAAAACAAGCAAGACGAATTCATCAGATACAAATCTGAGGACAGAACAGAGAGGGAAGAAGAAGGAAAAGGTCGGCGATGAATCTGACAGATCAAAGTCGGACAAGCCACCTGCAGGCAATGATTCTGGTATGGTAAAACCAGAGGAGCCATTGGTTGAGGTAAAAGTTGAGAATTCTAGTTTAGCAATGGATGATGCAAATTTTCCACCATTGTTGAGCAAGAATTCAAAATCACCCAAGGTCAGTCAGGCTTGGGTGAAATTGTTTAAATAGAAAAACCTGACTTGCCGGAGATCCCAAGATGGTATCGTGGATCATGAATCGGCACATTTCTTGAGAAATTTCACTTTGGTGATTTTTCGCCTAAAATGTGGTAAATCAAGGACATTAAGTTGTACTTGATTTTCTACAAATGGTTTATGATCAAACTGGAAATGATAAATCTTTATATGATCGAAGAAAACAAGATGATGAGATAACCCCAAATCTACAAATGGTTGGAACACAAACTAATTTTTCCGGAAAAACCATTTTGATTGAAACAAACTTAAGTGTTTTGAAATCATTATGGGAAAATAGTTTGTTGTGAGGGGGAGTTCTGATTGTTTTTGCACGAGAATGGTGAATTGAAGTAAGTCACATTGTGTTGTCAAGTTTCTTGTATAGTTTGTTTTCAATTTTTTTTTTCAGAAAATCAAAATTGAAATATATTTTGATTTTAGGGGGAGTAATAAAATTTTGAAAAATTTAAAAAATTGAAAAAAAATGAAAATGAGTTTTGCTGCAAAAAGAGGAGATGATAGTACGTCGGTGGACTATCACAGCATGCTAGAGATTTGTAAAGACAAAATTGTTTTTAAACAAGTCTTACTAATGATGTGTCAGTAGGCTTCACACAGTTAGTAAATTGTATTCGAGATATAAACATAAAATCAAAACTTACTTATTTTGTGGGGAACACTACTTGGATATATAGGTAACCCCTGAAATCTCGTTTGAAAGGTTTCTTATTCTGGAATATTAGGTTCTTGTACTCAAATGATGTCTGGGGTATTATTCCGGGACATCTGCTGAACGGTAGTTCTGACCTAGTCCCTGGCTAATACTTTCTTCATATGCTTGAAACATAGCATAAAGCCCTCAGCTGATTAGACAATAAAATTGATGATCAGTTGTTGTAGCTGAAAAGATCCTCTAAAGGGGACCCACTGCTAAGTCGAAGCTGATATCTCTCTGCTGAACGGAAGTTCTGACCTGAGATCCCTCAGTTCTCGCATTTTTCCCCTAATTTATATACAGATATCATTTGTAGTTATACTTACCTGTAGATCAGAATATTGGGATCTGGATACGGGAGTATATTCAAGAGGTGGGACACTCAAATAAGTTTAAGTACTAATACATTAAATACGTATCTTGAATCAATTGAAAATTTGTGTAGAGGTTTAAGTGGACAACAATACTGACAATCAGAAGTAAATTTGTTTTTAACATTTGCTGATTAATCAAGATCAACGGTGTTGGTGATATGTCTCAAAAACCGATATGATCCTCTTGCACAATCTCTCAAAAATAGTGTTCATTTCTGTTTTTCTATAAATTCAAAAATCCAAAAATATTGTATTTTTTGTTTGATATTTGAAAACTACAAAAAGATTTTCGACAACAGAGTGTGAAGAACTGATATTTGACATTTCAAGTGCTAAACATGTTGAACTTGTGGTTTGAGAGAGAGTGTAAAACTGTGAAGATTTGAAATGCAAATTTGGTTCATTAACTTGATGAATAAGTTGAATGGTAATCTACAGTTTGATCTTCATAGTTTTTCTTATACGATTAGTTAATTCATTAAGTTGAATTGCAAATTATATTAGTTTGTGATAGTGTGTTTGAGTTTTGCAGGTTTCTGATCCTGTTGCTACGAATAGCCAGGAGATACATCAGAACCAGAGGAGAGCTTAAACAGAGAAAGCCAGGAGTTGATTTCAATGGTGATAACGATTTCCAGACAGAGATCTCAGCATTATGTTTGGGGGAGTCTGACGAAAGTTAGAGCCAGAGAAAGATCCAGGCATATGATTCCAGGAGGAAGTTTCTGAAAAAGAAATGATTCCAGGCAGAGTTCCTGAAGAAGATCGAACAAGATTGAGGTGCTGTGAATGATTGAAGACTCTCACTGAAGATTCCGTCAACATCCAAGGGGGAGTTTGTTAGTGCAGTTGTCTGTTGGCTACATCTTTGTTCGAGTCTTAGAGAGAGAGAAAGACAAGTCGTTACGAGTTTCACTACGAGATTGACTACGGCAATATCCAAAGGGGGAGATTGTTGATGCATATTTTGTCTATCGCCTTCGTCAATCCGAGTCGTAGTGAAAAGCCGGAAGGAATCAAGTGCATAACGTCATATTTAGTTAGAAATGGCAAGGTGGCAAACTTGTAATTAATGTGAACTTTCATTAAAAGCCTTGACCATATAAATAGGGTGTCATGTCATAGTTTTAGTTAGTTCTTGATAGAGATTTTAGAGATTTGAAGTTAGACTTTTGGAGAAGACTTGGAGAAGACTTTCTAGAGAGAGAAAGTAGTGTAAACGTGAATTCTTGTACCGAAGCGTCAAATTTAGCAATGGAATCACGTTAGTAGTACGTTATCGTGTGTTCGGTCACGTTCGTTCACGGATTCCGCACGTGAAACGTTCGTTACGCAATCGAACGGCGTCAAAACCGGTCCTACAGAGCTGAATGTGGAAACGGAAAGAAGCTTGACATTGAATTATTATTTGTGAGTAATTACTTGAAACACCAAATGCGAAATCCAAATGAACGACAAGGCCCAAACCACCTTAAATTGTTGAGGCCCACCACTTAGTGATATATAATCCAAAAATTAGCCCAAGTCAACAACGAAACCTAACAATAATTTATAAGCCACTATCGATTCAGATCATATGTCTTCCTCTCTTTCTTCGATACCCACCACCAAACAAAACCCCAAATAACAACAACTGATGCAGCTTCTTTCAACAAAAAATTCAACAATTTCAAACTTAAACCCACTAAAAATTTCTGTGATTTTTTTTTTTTTGTAAAGATTAGGCCCAAATCCAAAGTCAATATTTAAGCCCAAACTTTGTTAAAACTAAGCTGATCCAATTTAAAAATAAAAATCCAAAAACACAATAAGTCCAAAAACACAATAAGTCCAGTCTTTGCTTTCATAATCACGTGACTACCTCAAGTTGTCAAAACTTTTCACTTTGATTGATTTTTATTATTTTTAAAAACAATTTGACATACGAAGACACAACCTGATAATGTTTTTTTTTTTTGAATTAATTGTGAGAATTTTGAACCTCTTTCATTAAAAAATATGTCACGTGAATATGTAAGTGGCCGGCAATACTTAATTCTATTGGGCCGAAACTCTTGAACAGTTAATGGGTCGGTGCAATGTTTGTTTATGAATGACGACACTGAATTGAAGGCTGAAATTGAAACCTCTTAAAATTTAAAATTTAATAATTTTTTTTGTTTAAATATATCGAAACCCTATTTGACTAAACAAAACTTTTGTTTGAATTTGACGAAACCGAGATAATTGGACGAAACTGAATGAATAAGGTTTGCGACGAAACTGAATGTTAATTGGATGACGAAACTGAAATGATGATGAAATGACGAAACAGATTGGGATTGATATGTGCGACGAAACAGGTAAGGATGAGCGACGAAACAGATTGAAGTTTTGAATCAACGAAACTGATTATTATGACGACGAAACTGTTTGTTTGTGAAATCAAATGACGAAACAGGATGGATCTGAATTGCGACGAAACTCAGAATTAAAACTTGGACGAGGAAACTGATAAGGTTGCGACGAAACTGAATTCTTTATGTGAGTGACGAAACTTATTTGGATAAGGTTTGAGAGTAGATGAGATATTTTCAATGAAAACTTATCCAAACTACTGACACATGACACTCTTTTTCAAACTACCACCATGCTTATCTCACCGAACACAGTCAATCCACCATGCTTTTGAGCACCATTTTCAACTCAAATATAATTTTATAATTCACAAACAGATTGTACAGTGGCTTCTCAAAAGATCAAAAAGGTGAAATATTGCAGAACACTTTGAAGTTAACTGAAGAACACGATGAATATTTGAAGATTCCGGTCACCGAATAATTTTCCGAAACCCGAAAATGCACAAACTTTTAATGAAAACCCGATCTTTATCTTGTGAACAAGAATATAACAAAGGTTTTTACCAAAACTTTGGCAAACAAGCAAGTTCTAACAGATTTTTAGAAAGTTTTTCAGAAAATATATGAACTTTTAAGAACACTTTTTCAGAAAATCATAAACAATCAAGTTCAAACTTGATAAAAACCGAAACTTGTTTGGTTTTAAACAAGGATTAGAGCCAAAGCTCTAATACCAATTGTAGGTCCCATTTTTCCGGTGGATCGATAACGTAAACCTATCCTTGTTTATCACAAACACGGTAACGGGTGCGGAATCCCCGTGACGGTGCAAACCAAACAAAGTGTAAAATAAGAACACGCGTAACCAAAAGATTCAATATCTATTGATTAGGGATGAGAACGGATACAAACATATACAAACAATGTTTACAGACTCTCTCTCAAAGTCTCACACAGCTCACGTCTCGTCCAAGTTTCACACAGAAACTATGAGAGCTATTTATACTAAAACAGACACAGACTATGACGAAACACAAAGGACTCGGCGAAACACCTTTGGGCCAGACATTGGGCCTGAAGAAGCCCAACAGGCGACGAAACAGGGACAGCCCACGGCGAAACACCCTAGTCGACGAAACACATTATGTTTCGTTGACCATGTACAACAGATTGTGAATTTGCATGCTTTTCAACATAATGACATCATCATGACATCACAGTGATGATGTCATGGTGATGTGTCACCTGGTCTTGCTTCGCGGCTCTCCATGCTTCGCGTGTCGAGCTCTGGGGCGCACGATGGAGGAATGTCGTGACTGTAATGAATTGTCTTTCCTTGCCTTTTGAATGATACAGTACATCGAATATATATACAAGATAGTGCCACCTAACCTAGAGCCAATCAAGCAATTTCCTAATATACAATGAGTGAATTTGGGAACTATAATAGGATAACATTTAAATAATAAAACTGAATATTCCAAAATATATTTAGATAATATATTTCGGTTAATAGCCCCCCCCCAGTCGAAGCGGCAGACTAACGAACGCATAGACTGGACTTGAACCTGCTGAAGAGTTGTCTTGAGAGACCTTTAGTGAAAATGTCGGCATATTGGTAGTCGGCCGGAATGTGCAAAACCCGAATATCTCCAATCCGTACCTTTCCCCGGACAAAATGGATGTCGATTTTGACATGTTTAGTGCGTTGGTGTTGAACCGGGTTATCGGAGAGGTAAACTGCGGAGATGTTGTCACAAAATATAATGGTGGCATCCCGAGTCGGAATATGAAGTTCGAGAAGAAGGTTACGGAGCCATGATGTTTCGGCGGTGGTGTTGGCAACTCCTTTATATTCTGCTTCGGCACTTGAACGGGAAACAGTTTGTTGCCGTTTTGAGGACCATGATACCAAGTTGTCACCTAGGAAAACGCAATAGCCTGACGTAGACCGTCTTGTGTCTGGGCAACCCCCCTAGTCAGCGTCGGAATAGGCCGTTAATTTAAAGTACTTGGAGGGTTTTATGTGTAGAGCATGGTCCATTGTTCCCTTAAGGTAGCGGAGACTCCTTTTTAGATATTGAAAATGCGGCTCTCGAGGGTCATGCATGAATAGGCAAACCTGTTGGACAGCGTACGAGATGTCCGGCCGCGTAAAGGTCAAGTATTGAAATGCACCTGCGAGACTTCGATATAAAGTGGCATCAGAAGTTGGTGGTCCGGATGTAGCACTTAGCTTAGAATCTGTGTCGCATGGAGTGTGACAAGGTTTGCATGAGGTCATTTTTGCTCGAGCTAGAATGTCGCGGACGTATGATTCTTGAGAGAGCCGAATACCTTGAGAGTTGCGGGTGACCTGGATGCCCAAAAAATGATGAAGATTACCCAAATCTGTCATTGCAAATTCCTTTGATAGAGATTGAATAATGTCCTGTAAGAGACTATCATCGGATGCGGTTAGTATGATATCATCGACATATAGTAATAGGTATGCCATTCGATTTCCCTTGTGATAGACAAATAAAGAAGTGTCGCATGATGTACTAGAAAAACCGCATTTGGTGATGAAGGTGGCAAAGCGATGGTACCATGCCCGCGGTGCTTGTTTGAGGCCATATAAAGATTTTCGAAGGCGACAAACGAAGGATGGATGATTGTTGTTGACAAAACCTGGGGGTTGAAACATGTATACCGTTTCGTTAAGGTCACCGTGCAAAAAAGCATTCTTCACATCGAGTTGATGGATGGGCCAATTACGAGAGACGGCTATGCTCAATACAGTCCGAATCGTTGTCGGTTTGACAACTGGACTAAATGTGTCAAAACAATTGATGCCAACTTGTTGGGATTTTCCATTTACAACCAAGCGAGCTTTGTATCTTTGTAAGGTGCCATTAGCATGAAATTTATGGCGAAATAACCACATACAACGAATGATGTGTGCCTTGTCAGGTCGTGGAACTAGTTCCCAAGTGTTATTTTCCATTAGGGCTCTATACTCATCGTCCATAGCTTTGTGCCAATTCGGATCGGTTTTAGCATCAAGGTGGGATGTAGGTATAGGTGAGATTGTAGGTGGAATGGTGGTATGAAGGTTGAGAGGTAATTTTGGTTTTGTGATTCTAGATTTTAGTCTGGTGGTCATAGAGTGAGCATTTGTTGGATGTGGTGGGTTTGGTTCAAGGCTTGAAGGCTGGTTTAAAGAATGGACAGGTTCTAATGAGTGGGCCGAGTGTAAGGGGGTTGTGGGTTGAGGAGGTGGTGAGTTTGGTAGGTGATCCGAGGGGTGGGAATTGGTGTGTGGGCTGGTAGGAGTGGTATGGGTAGGGCTGGGATGTTCGCTGGAATGGGTCATTGGGTTGGTAGGGGATTGGGCCAAGTTGGGAGTGTGGGTCGTGGGGGTGTATGTGGACACAGAAGGTACCAGGTTGGGTTCAAAGGAGTGGGGATGGGTAAAAATGGTTGAAAGTTCATGTTCAAGGAGAGAATAGTCACGAGGAATGGTAGTTTGTGTGAATGGGAATGACGTTTCGTCAAAAGTGACATGACGCGAAAAAATTGTTTTGCCGGTGTCAAGATTTAGGCATCGATAACCACGATAATCGGCGGGATAACCAAGAAACACACAACGAGAGGACCGATGAGATAGCTTATTCAAGCGGGTGGAGGATTGGTTTGGAAAGCATGCACAACCGAAGACTTGAAGATGATCATAGGTGGGGTGTCGGAGATAAAGAGCGGCCGTGGGTGTATGACTGTAAAGGATTTTCGTGGGGAGAATGTTGTGAAGGTAGACAACCGTATGTGCGGCTTCAACCCAATAGGATGGTGGAACTGAGCCATGTGTGAGAATGGAAAGCATGATTTCATTGATGCGACGGATCATGCGCTCGGCCTTGCCGTTTTGTTGAGAAGTGTGTGGGCATGAGAAACGAAATTGGATGCCATGGGTGTCGGCTAAATTTTTAAATTGACGATTATCAAATTCACCGCCATTGTCACATTGAAAGGACTTTATAGGTAAGTGAAATTGGGTTCTAATGTAGGTGTGAAATTTGATGAATTTGGTTAGAGCTTCGGATTTAAAACGAAGTGGGAACAACCAAGTGTAATTTGTGTAATCATCAATTAGAATCATATAATACTTATAGCCGGTATTTGACACGACGGGTGACGTCCACAAATCGCCATGCACGATATCAAAAGGCATAATAGTGCTAGAATTAGATAAAACGAAAGGTAAACGTTTATGTTTTGCAAGTTGACATGAATTGCAAAACATTCGACTAGTTTTATTACATGCAATAAATTTATTTGATGAAAGGAAATCAACAACGGAAACTCCCGGGTGGCCTACTCGAGCATGCCATGATTCGGGAGCGGAAACAACAAAAACGGACGGAGTAGAAGCTTGAGCAGGAGTGGTGACAGGATAAAGGTGACTATCACTGTCGTGGCGGCTCAACATCCTCCCAGTCGTGTAATCCTTCACAGAAAATCCAAATGGGTCAAACTCAACAGATACAAAGTTATCAGTGGTAAATTGTCGGACCGAAATAAGATTTTTAATGATATTGGGGGTATATAGGACATTTTTTAATCGAAGGTTGTTTTGGTAAAAGGGAATGTGGTGTGTCCCGATCCGAGAATAGGCATTTTATGGCCATTTCCGACAAGTATAGATTTATTGGATGAAACATTAGAGGAATTAGAACATATACCTCATTAGCACTGAGATGA
Source organism: Helianthus annuus (assembly GCF_002127325.2). Lineage (NCBI taxonomy): Eukaryota > Viridiplantae > Streptophyta > Magnoliopsida > Asterales > Asteraceae > Helianthus > Helianthus annuus. Next base: position 1,347,189 of record NC_035442.2, on the reverse strand, counting down.
TGAGACGCCCCGGTATCCATGTGCCAATCCACTTCATCGGCTTCTACAGCAAGTGCTTGAAAAGCTTCGCCAATGTCCGTTGGTTGTAATGGGTCGAAATCAGTAACATTAGCCTGAGGAGTAGAGCGATTAGACGAGCCATGAGTCTCGTTCTGTTTGGAGTTTGATGCTTGCGGCTGCCATAGAGTGACCCATCCGGGTTGAGTCGGGTAGGGACACGGTGGTGGAGTCCAGGCCAGGCCTGTTGAGGTCCGTATGGACTGGTCCACCAAGGGTAAGAGGTCCACAGTTGAGGGTTCCTGGAATGGTTTCGCGGATGTCCGTAGGAGCGGTTCTGGTGCTGGGCAGTTTGGTTACGGTTGGGTCAGGAACCACCTTGGCGACGCTAGTTGTTGTAACGGGCCTGGCCACGAGGCGCCGGATCCCGTCGTTGTGGCTGAGATTCGGGGGCGGGTGGTGGGTGATCCTGTGTGATAGCAGCAGCAATGGGGGTGTTGTTGGACTCACGGTTGGTTTGTCGTTGTTCTTCGAGTTCAAGCATGTTGACTGCGTCCTCCCAAGACAAAAGGTTTTGGTTAAGTTGAGCAGCAACAGTGTCATATTCGGAAGGAAGACCCCGAACAAGTTGAATAACAAGGCGACTCTCACTAACTAGGCTTTCGACATCGGACAACTGGCCGGCAATTTCTTTAAGCTTTTGACAGTACTCCTGTAGGGTTGGCATGGACTTGAGGGTGAGGTTGGTAAAGGCATGTTCGAGCGTCGCAGCCCGCGAACCTTTGTTATTCAAAAACAACTTTTTGATACGAACCCAAGCTTGTAACGCAGTGGATTCGGGCTCAAGCACACGGACCAGAAGGTCGTCCGACAGGGATCCGTAGATCCACTGAAGAACGATCACATCAACCTCAGACCAGGACTGTAGGTCCGGCTAGGAGGATCTAGTCGCCTAATCCTTGTATACAAACCAACCCGGTTGTGCGGAATCCAACCGGAAAGGCAAACCGAGATAGAACACGCAAATACACGACACACAATATTCACCGATTAACACCTCTGTATTAATACGTATGAAAGGTTCAGTTACAAGCTCAATGTTTACAAATATATTTTGCAAACTCTCTCAAACTCTCGTGTGTGTGTGTGTTTTTGCTCTCTGTGTGCTCTGCTAATGAATTCTGTCTGATATCAGACTATATATAGCAACATACACCACGAAACAGACTTGGCTTGGCGAAACACAAAGCTAACTCGATGAAACACATTTGATATTGATGAAACAGAATTGAGGTTGACGAAACAGGCTTGTTTCGTCAACTATACTTCTTGTTTCGCCAATGTTGGGCTTGGGCCCAAGTGTTTCGCCAACTGTTTAAAAGGCCCATGCATTGTTTCTTCTTTGCTTTAGCCCAAGGGACTATATGTTCAAGTCCTTGAAGTCTTGGCCCGCCTTTAAGATTTCTTGTACACGACGGAGGAAAGTCGCGTCCTTGATCGAATCACGTCGCGTCGAGTCGCGTCCACAAATCGTGTATCAACAAACTCCCCCTTGGACGCTACTCGCGAGATTCGCCCTTCATGTCTTCTATGTCGGAGGATCTTCAAAGTCTTTACGTCTTCAAAGCAGAAAGTGTATCAACAAACTCCCCGATTCATGTAGGAAGTGTGTTGACAAACTCCCCCTTAACATAAGCTCCCCCTTGAGTTATGCTCGTGAATGACTTAATCTTCAGTACTTGAGATCCTTGTGGTATTGAAGATGGTCAGCGGCAACTCGATCATCTTTATCATTTGAGTGCCTTCACGTCGTGTCTTCATTCCAAAGCTTGTCATCGACCATGTTCTCCTTGCCTTTAGAATCTGCACATGCAAGAAATCTAAACGCGTAATGAGAACAACTGCTTGGAATATAGTTAGTATAAACAAATGACACACATATGACCATATTCCAATCAACTACCGTCCGACAGTTTGAAAGTTTAACAAATTTGTCAATTTTAGTTTTCAACTTTCAAAAACTTGCAAATTTCGACCGTTTATGAAGATTTAGTCAATTCGGTTTTCAGTCAGGTTTCAGGCAACGAAGACTCGAGATCCAACATCGTACGATCGAAAATAAGATAGAAATAAAATCTTTTTGGCTTTTAGAAAGTTTATATTAAAACACACCTAAAATCTTTTTGGTATTTTTTTTTTTTTTTTGAATATTTCGAAATGTAGAGACTGAAAATAGTAAACAAATATTTACAGACGTTCTTTTTGCGAGTTTCAAGGGTAAGAGAATCATATCAGTGTACGGTCACGCCAAAACGCTCTTGTTGTTCAATTAGTTAACATTAAGATAAGCATCCTATAACGATTATCGGTATTGTTGTCCACATAAGCTCAACTTATCAGATGTAATCATGGCGAGGGGATACTTTAAGGTATGATTTATACTTACCGACCGGTGTTCATCCACATCATGACACATTCCCGTATCAAGGTATGCACGAGAGTTCATCTTACCGGTGAGTATACCGATTATCATCTGTTTGACCGTATATGATGTGAGATTCTCACTTATTTTGATTGAAAACAAGCCTATGTGATAGAATCACTTATTGATGAGGAACTTGATTTTCATATGCATGAGGGCACAGGAGCAAGTCCGTGAACAGGTCAGTACTTTCGTACAGCAGAGAGACGAACTTGACTCCCGGATAAATGTGATATTTTATCACTTATTTGTTTGGACATGTGATTGTTTATCACTTATTGAGGTCGAATGCAATATGTACACGTATGTATGGTATCATGGAAGATCTAGACTTGCGTCCCCGTTATTTTTCGGTAAAAGATACAACCATGATACCCAGATGATAAGCAGCATAAAGACCGAATATCTCAGAACCTCGGCAATCTCTCAAACGAAATTTCGGTATTAAGACCATATGCCAATTAATGGTTCCCATCTGGTTCAGTCGATTTATGGTTTATATCACCCTGCACACTTTAAAATGATTGTGAGCCTACCGATACATCTTATATAGAGCTGCTTATCGATTTTCAGTTTAGGATTAAAGAGGTTTGGATAGACCACTGATGTACTATCATTTTCTCTTTTGCTCGCCAGGAAACTCATTTTTGTTTTTCTATTGTTTTTGTGTTTTTGAAATTTTTCAATGTTTTTGGATTTTCAAATTTGGATTTACTCCCCCTAAAATCAACAAACTAAGATAAAATTTAAAAGACACAAAGATATTTACAAAAATGATTTTCCGATGTTGGTTAACTCATGTTTTACCTCAATGCCGTTTACCAAAATTAATTTTAATCAAAAATGATTTTATCGAATTTTGGGAAAATGAGTTGGCACGTCGGTAAGCGGTGCGGACCATGACAACATTGACGAGTTTCATAGTGAAACAATCACGTGTGAGGTGATATTTTAAGTTCAACGTGTCAGGCCAAAGAGTGTTGTACAAGATGATAATAATTCATAAAGCAGCTTAAATATCGACAAGCATAGGAGAGATTAGAAATTTAAAACCGTATCCTGCAACTGCTTCGTGCATTGCAAGGAACCTGAGTGCTCTCTCAAACTGGATATCCACCCGGTGTGGACTTCAAAGCCGATTTTTGTAGCTACTGAGAAATCTCTTCACAACAACAAGATCAAAAACCTCCGGGTCCAGCTGGTCTTCCACATTGCACCAGCGAAGGTCTTTTTCTTTCTCTTTCAGAAGTAGTGTGCGGTTGTTCAATCCACGCCGAGGCATCCGCACACCTCTCATTATATTCTTTCCTGAGGACCCGATCAAAAACCATAACAACCAAATTTTGGCACATTTTTCATCTGGTCGAATTTTGCAACTTCATTCAACCACATTCTTTCACCAACATATTCTTCTTCCTTTCTTTTTCTCACTCTCTCCATCAATGGCAACAACATTCTCCTAGATGTAACAATATTTCGGAGCCTTATGTCGCCGATCTTGTGCATGGACGCTCCACTATCAACAATCCTAAGACTATCAATAGTTCCTCCTGGAACATCCTGCACACTCATTCAGAGATTAGTTGGAGAGGGGGACCCAAGCCTTCACAGACTTGGGTCGTCCGTCATCATCGAGAATTGTAACATCCATTTCCCGATGATTCGGAAATGATATGGCTCCCCCTGAAACAGTTACCGATTTTGGTATCCAAATCTGTTTTTGTTTTTCATTTTTAACTTCTAACTTAACAGACTGTGTTTGGATAACCTCCAGTTTTAACGCCTTTTCAACTTCTTTTCGTTGTTTCTTTTTCCGTTTCACTTCTCGTTGTTTAACAAGACGAGGGTCCTGTTTTGGTGAAACAGATCTTTTATGGTAATTGTTACCATGGGGGTCATCAACTTTTCCCTTTCCTTTCGTGAGATATGGACAGTTTCTAACAATGTGCCCATACTCACAGCATTCAAAGCATGATCTCCACTCAACAAACCTCGGAGTATCATAACTGTAATAGCTGGATGATGAACTTCGTGATCTACAGGTACTTGGTCTTACATCACAACCGTTTGTTTGTTGTGTATAGTTATTTTGACTGTTTCTTTTCAAAATTTTACTTTGTTTAACAAAATCCGTGTTGGATTTGTTTTCGAAAGTTTCAATTTTATCAGTCCCTCTTGATTTCACGAAGTTTGTCTTCCGAACCTTTTTCTTGTTTTGGCTCTGTTTGCCTTTTCCATTTTCTTGGCCGGCATGATTTTGTTCACGGGGATCATCAACCTTTGCTTTCAACTTATGAAGATATGGACAATGTCGAATTATATGTCCAATTGTACCACATTCAAAACATGATCTTCGTTCAACAATCCCCGAAGTATCATGTGATCGTCCTGCCGATGATGATGAACTTTGTGATCCCGAGGTACTAGGTTTTGAACTACTTGGTTCATTTCTTTTCAGTACTTTTGCTTGTTTGACAAAATCCAAGTTAGATTTGTTTTCAAAAGTTTCGATTTTGTCCGTTCCCTTTGATTTCACAAAGTTCACCTTCTTGTCCTTTTTCTGACTCTGTTTCTTTTGACCTTGAGTCGTTGATTTTCCTTTTGATTTGGTATGATTTTGTTGCTTTTTCATTGTTGGTAATTTTTTATTGCCATATTGTTTTCGAACTTCGGCCTTTGGAATAGGAGGGCACTGTGTAACTGTAACATGTGATCCTGTCTTTCCCAAAAACTTACTTGTCGAATTTTCAAAGACTTTACTGATTAAAGATTGATTAACATTCTTAATAGGAAAATCTTTGTCAGAGTAAATTTTATCATCACCAACAAGAGTGTACAACAAATTCACACTCTCCGACTCTTTTGCAGACGAGGACTTGATTGCAACAGTCTTAGCGGGTTTTGCTGGAGGATCACATAGAATATGATTCTCAAGAGGTATGTCCTCTTCTTTGATTACCGCATCAGACTTTGCTGGGTTAGCATCATCGGATTCATCATCAGAAGAATTAGCATCCTCAATAATAACTGGAGGATCCTGATTCAGTTCAGCAGAAGACACACATGTATCTGCTGACACATCTGAATCTGATGATACTTCTTTCTTGTATCCAAGTCCTGTTGCAAATTCCTTTACATCTAAAGGAACAGATGGTTCAAAGGAAATTCTATCCTCCTCGTCAGGCATGGCATCATAATTGTGTCTCACAGGTGGTGGACATTTCTTGTAGCCTATGCATGTGACATCTCGTTTTTCTTTCTGAACGTCAACGATGTGATCCAACACATAGCTAGAGCTCAAATAACTGTCTAGCTTAAGCTGGATCGCCTCACTTTCAGTTTTCACACAAGCCATTTCTTTTTGCATTATCTCAAGGCGAGTTATATACAAATTAATGTTAGTTTGTTTTCTGGAAACCATTTCTGTTAACTCGGTTTTATCTTTCTTTAATTTCTCAATTACCGATTTAAACTCCTTTTCATGGTTTTCATAAAACATATTGGCTTCAGTGCACTTTGAAAGATCCACGGTCAACTTCTGGTTGTGGATAAACGTCACATCATATTTTTCTTGCAAAGCCTCGTGTTTGCTTTGCAATTCACACCACTTGGCATTCAATGAAACATGTTTGTCTTGCAAGTTAAACAAACTAGCTTGTAAAGCATCATGTTTGCCTTGCAACTCAGACATGTTTGCTTCTAAATCAGCACATTTAACATTCAAACTATCACAATTATCACAATTAACAGCAGTGGGTTCATCAACACATACCTGACTGGAATCACCCTCAGATGTTGGCCTTTCTGCATCAGAATTAATAACCTCCCTTGATGATTCACATTCTGATCTATCCTCGCTTGAACTTGAAGTTGTATCATCCTCAACTGAAGTTGAAACATCTTCATCTGAACTTCTGTCATGTTCAGAACTGTCATTATTTCCCGAGGATTCACCATTGCTGGCATCTTTGACAATTTCAGCATACAACGCCGTTTCTGTTTGACTACAGTTCCTTGGATCAAGAGATGATGGTGCTACAGTAGAACAATGGCGCTTTGAGGCAACTGATGGTAGTGGATTTCCATACAAGTCTTTGGTTGGAGCTGGCTTTACAGGAACTTGTATCGGATTGCCATACAAATCTGTTGTCATTTTCGGTTCACTTTGCTTTTGATTAGTAACCGATGCCCATTGTTCTGCCGTAATTCGAGGTGGTGTGGGAGATTCGGCCCATGATGGAGATAAACGTGACAGATAACCCCACCAGTTCGAACTCATTTTTGATGTTTAATGACTAATACCTAAACAAATCACACAAATCAAACAGTTAAATATGAATTGCAAGTCTTCTGTTAGAAAAATCACAAGTATAAACGACGAAAATAAGGTGTTTTCGTGGGGTGGGTAATGAGATTAGGTGATTTCGGCCAAGAATGATTTGGGCCAAGAACTGATTTCGGCCCAGATGTTTGTTTTCGACCAGGAAGTGATTTCGATGAGTAAAGAAGTTGACAAGATGATTTCGTCCAGTAAAGAAATGATTTCGTCCGGCTTGATAATGTTGACCAGGTTGTTTTCGTTGGCTGGATGTTTGCCAAAAGAGATTTCGTTGAACAATAATGACCAGACAACTAGTAAACAATAGATATTTTAAAATCACTCAAACCTTATCTTATCTTTCCAACCTGTCTACCACTTTACTTTTGGCTCACACATTTCAAGTGAAACATCATCATGTGCATGTACACAATAGTCAAACTTCAATATTATAATCACTAACACTTCATCGATTTATCAAATAAGGATCAAACACATATATATTTGAAGAACACTTTGAATAAAAAGATGAACATGACGAATATCCTGATGATCCGAACAACAATTTTTGCAATAAAAGTTTACTCAAAACCAAGTTTTAGCATGGATATATAAAATCTATTTTGACGAAACAAAAAGAGTCCAATTGTGTGTATTGGGCTTGACGAAATGGTAAGCTGCTTGGGCTTTGACCTTGACGAAACAAAAGGTCCTTTTTGGGCTTCCAAATACCACAAAACGGCCCACTATGCTTATTCGACGAAACAGGAGAGTAGTAATTATTTTTGCCCCTTTTTTTTGAACTCGACGAAACAGGGAAGGTGTCTTGGGCTTCTTAAATGACGAAACAAGGTTCAAGGCCCACAAGGCAATTGATGAAACACAAAGAAAATATGTTTCGTCGAGTTTGGATTTCAACGAGAAGGAATCCTGTTTCGTCAAATTTTTTGATTCGCCGAAAAGTTGACAGAGAGTTGGTAAACTTTTCCTTATCCTTTACTGACAGAACAGTTCTACTTTCGGCTCAGGACAAGCTGCTTTCACCAAATAAGTATGGTGTGTATATTTTAATGCTTTTACACTTTCCAACACACCAACAACTTTCACAAATATTTTTCAAAGATCAAAAAGGTGTAAAACTTTGAAGAACACTTTCAATGTGACAAGAACACGATGAGTTTTACGGTGAAACTATGAGTTTTCCGGGAAACACACAAACTTCCGAAACCCGGTTTTGCTCGAAACTTCACTAAAAACCAACTTTTAATAAGTGAACATGAAAAATAAAGTGGTTTTTATAAGAACTTCCAGCAAAACAACAAGATTTAAAACCGATTAACTATGTTTTTTCAAAAAAAAATATAACTTTTCAAAACCCGAAAAACACCAAGAACACCTCGGTTTTAACAAGGAGAAGAGCCAAGGCTCTGATACCACTTGTAGGTCCGGCTAGGAGGATCTAGTCGCCTAATCCTTGTATACAAACCAACCCGGTTGTGCGGAATCCAACCGGAAAGGCAAACCGAGATAGAACACGCAAATACACGACACACAATATTCACCGATTAACACCTCTGTATTAATACATATGAAAGGTTCAGTTACAAGCTCAATGTTTACAAATATATTTTGCAAACTCTCTCAAACTCTCGTGTGTGTGTGTTTTTGCTCTCTGTGTGCTCTGCTAATGAATTTTGTCTGATATCAGACTATATATAGCAACATACACCACGAAACAGACTTGGCTTGGCGAAACACAAAGCTAACTTGATGAAACACATTTGATATTGATGAAACAGAATTGAGGTTGACGAAACAGGCTTGTTTCGTCAACTATACTTCTTGTTTCGCCAATGTTGGGCTTTGGGCCCAAGTGTTTCGCCAACTGTTTAAAAGGCCCATGCATTGTTTCTTCTTTGCTTTAGCCCAAGGGACTATATGTTCAAGTCCTTGAAGTCTTAGCCCGCCTTTAAGATTTCTTGTACACGACGGAGGAAAGTCGCGTCCTTGATCGAATCACGTCGCGTCGAGTCGCGTCCACAAATCGTGTATCAACAAGGACTCGTAAGTCGGGTCTGTTTTTGCCAGTGGGAGGGTACCGTCGATGTGGTCGAGTACCTTGTACCCACGGGCGTGGAGTTGGAAAAGTTTCACCCAAGAGGAATAGGTGACCTTCTTACCGTCCAAGACACGAACCTTATGTTGGATATTGGTTACGGTATAAACCGGGTGGAGAGAGGGAGCAGCGGATTTAGTGGTGGTGGTGTTATTTTCGTCAGTCGTTGTTGCAGGGTTAATGAGGGACAGGAACGAAAATGGGGAAAAAATGGAGAAGATGCACTGTTGAAAGTTAGTTGGTACAGAGGGGAGGCTCTGATACCATGTAATGAATTGTCTTTCCTTGCCTTTTGAATGATACAGTACATCGAATATATATACAAGATAGTGCCACCTAACCTAGAGCCAATCAAGCAATTTTCCTAATATACAATGAGTGAATTTGGGAACTATAATAGGAAAACATTTAAATAATAAAACTGAATATTCCAAAATATATTTAGATAATATATTTCGGTTAATAGTGACGTCGGGCTTGAGCCGGACCTAACCGAGTGGAAACCAAGTCGAACCGAGCCGAGTCGCGTCCACACAAAGTGTATCAACATGAGATCCTAAAGATGCCTAGTGTTTTCTACACACCCAATATAGACAGAAATCTATTAAGTCTTGATCTATTAAGACTTCAAGGGTACGTGGCTAAATTGATGGTGATACACACACAATAAAATCAATTAACATGAACCGATGTATGAAGAGCTTCAAATGATCAGTTGATTGAACAAGAGGAACTGAAAAGGGATAAGGAGAAAGTCTTCACTACAAAAAATGACATCTCTATCATTGAAACAAGAATGACTATTTGGACAGGTATTTTATCACACTTACACTAACATCCACACAAGATAAAGACCGGAAGCATCACATTATTGATGCTTTAGAATTTAGATCAATTGATCACTATATGGCCCTATTGAATTTATTAAAAGATGCTGACAAGCATTTCGGTTCAATCTAATGTTACTATGGTTTCTAAATGATTATCTTAAGTAATAGAGTAAACTGTCATTTTGGTCCATGAGATTTGGTCACTTTTGTCATTTTTGTCCAAAACTCAAATCTCTGCATCTGGGTCCCTGTGGTTTTAGTTTTATTGTCATTTTGGTCCAAAAGTGAAGGCATGTCATATTTATCATATAAAATCCTGTTATTTTGTCCTTTTTCTCAGGGGCAAAATGGTCAATTTAAATAAAATTTGATCTTTGACTTATATAATAGAATCAACGTATATAAAACCATAACCCCTCCACTCTCATCCAGATCTGGATGCCAATTCACATGGCGACGACCATCGTAAAACACCACCACCAACTCTCATCAACCACCAACCGCCACCGTATAATCTCCTCCTTCAACGACTCAACACTCAACGACATCAACAATTTTTCAAACAAATCAATCCGATGACTCAGTTTACAGAAGACCAGTAAATAAAAAATGGGGATCTGAAGAAGAAGATGCTCAGATAAATGATAAATGAGGCTCCGGTAAGAGAGACGGGGTGTTTTTAAAGGGTAGTTGCCCCACCTTGCGACTTCATCTTTGGATCCACCGTGGATTTGGCGCCAAAGTGTGGAGATATCTTCTTTAGGTGATGACATCGGTAAGTCGAGTTTTGAAACGGATTGATTGATTTGTTTAAGATCCGAATGAAAGTGGAGGGGTTATGGTTTTATATATGTTGGATTCTATTATATAAGTTAAAAATCGAATTTTATTTAAATTGACCATTTTGCCCCTGAGGAAAAGGACAAAATAGCAGGATTTTATTAGAGAAATATGACATGCCTTCACTTTTGAACCAAAATGACAATAAAACTGAAACCACAGGGACCCAGATGCAAAAGGTTTGAGTTTTGGACTAAAGTGGCAAAAGTGACCAAACCTTAAGGACCAAAATGACAGTTTACTCTAAGTAATATTAGGCCTATTCCACCGACCTTAGAAAATGGAAAAAAGGTTGAATTAATAGATCTTCATTTAGTGGTAAAGAGAGGAGGAAATGAGGCATTTACAGAGAATAATCTATGGGTTCTCATTGAAAAAGATTTAGGGTTAGACTGGCATGATGGCTACATACTAAGGATGGTATATGCAAAATACTTGGATACTCTAGAATATAACTTTAGGGAATATGATAGGTTTACAGAGAAAACCTACAAACTCCCAAGAACACAAGAAAAGAAGAGAGACATAAAACTAAAGTTTCATTTAACAATTTTATGCTTAATCTTTTGAAGTTAAAAAATGGGATTACATATAGATGGAAAACAAAGGTAAACGTGAATCCTAAATTAATGCAAGTAGTGGACATGTAAAAGAAATGCAACATGGAATAAACTATACTCCTATTATCATGCAGTTATGTAGGAATTAAACTAGTTATGTAGGAATCAAACTAGATTGATTATGCTTTTGGTCTTCAATGTTGGAGACCTGCGAGTATCCGTTTGACGCGGGTCCGACCCGTACCAATACTCCACGCCTGAAAATTGTCCTTGTCCTCAAGGACGGAAAGGAAGTACCATGGTGGCCGCTATTCGAGTCTTACAACGGCATTAGGGGCGGTCCCAACGTAGCGGCATGGTGGTTGCCAAGGTGGCTGCCACTCTCGTCGACTGCTCTCACTCCTATTGGCGGTTCACAAGAAAACAATGGATGCATGATGAGATTCCACAGTAGTCGAAATTTGGTTCCCTTGGTTGCATCTTTGGCTTGGGTCCTTGGCTCTTTGATGACTACGGAAGTCAAAGATTTTGTTAGGGTATTCTTAGCCATCTTCAGTCCACTTGATGACTACGGAAGTCAAAGATTATGTTTTATTTTTTTGGACTAATTTGGCTAGATGTGGGGTAATATTGTCTTTTTATATTGTGTTGTTTAAATAAAGAAACTGCCATCAATCTAAATGCACATGTAAGTTCCACCCATCTTTTTTGAACGTTAACTTTTTTTAGAAAAAAATTACACCATAATAACGAGCTTTTTTATCTTTAATACGAATACCATATTGTTATACTTATATAAAGAAAAAAGTTATGTATAGCATGATATGAAGCCTACTGGAATGCAGGTTTAAAACACCATACAAAGAACATTTACTCGAATGCAGGTGTAAAACACTATGAATATAGGTGTAAAACACCATACGAATAATACCTACCGGAATGCGGGTGTAAAACACCATGAATGCCGGTGTAAAACACCATGTGAAGAACAACTGCTGGAATGCAGGTGTAAAACACCATGAATGCAGGTTTGAAACACCATATAAAGAAGAACTACTGGAATTGCAGGTGTAAAACACTTGTGTTTATATCATGTGCTAAACATGAGACAACCTAAGTTCATAAAACACCATTTGAAGAACAAGTGAATAATCTATCAGCGGGTCATAAAACACCACAACATAACATGTATCGCCTTGTTGACCAGAATTTTCTTAAAACATAAAACACTATTAGAAGAACAGTGAAGATCTATCAGCGGGTCATAAAACACCACAACATAACCTGTATCGCCTTGTTGACCAGAATTTTCCATTATAGATTATTAAGAAGATCGCAGTTGAAAAGAAAATATGAATGAGGGATGTTTGAACGACTGAAGAGAATAAATTTTATTTGAATTGGGTTTGTTGTGGCATTGAAGTGTATGAAACGTAAACAATATATTTTGTTTCCTAAAATCTCTCAAAAAACTAATAAGCAGGCTAAAACTAATTAATATTGGCTGTGAAAGCACCGGATCGATGACGAACATCAAACATTGCACTTGATTCAAGACATGAAGAACAAAATATGAAGATGAAGAAGTAGATGCAAGACAAACTCATTCATTTCAATACAATCATCACAGATTACATACCAAACGAGTATACATCATCTTCTACAAGCTGGTTTAGATCACAAAGATCTAAACCCTAGCTTTCTCTCACTAACACATAGTCTCTCTCTCTAGAATTCACACCAGGAGAATCAGTTGGGAGAAGAGCACCAAGCTACAAGAGTTGCCCTAATCTACACAATACACACATATATATAGGCTAGGGACTAAATCCAAACAAAACACATTGTCCGGGATACAAAACAATACAATAATCCGAAACACTAGAAAGTCGTCTGGAATGCCTTCAGTAATTGATAATCTTCATTATCATTGACTTTAACTTGGACTTCTGCTTTGGTTGACACAGAACCGATAAGCGACAGTTACCCGGCAGGAACTGCACTTACAGTCTCCCCCTTAACTGTTGCATCAGTTCTGTGTGGCATCGATAATCTTCAATCACCGGATACTGCACTTACAGACTCCCCCCCCCCCTTGACTGATGATATCATGCCTGCTTTCAACTTTAGCTGAGACTTGATCTTTTAGGTAGAGCACAGTGATCTTCAACCCTTCTAATTAAAGACTTGCTGACGATCACTTAAGGCCGCTTTGAGAAACCCGAAGAATCCAACATCGAACACTGTAGATCCTCCCCCTCAAACTACTCCCGAATCAAGTTAACGTGAAACGACCTACAACCACATGTAGGAATATCGCTCGATATATTAATCTTCAAACCTAACCAGTAGAAGTAGAAGAACGAAGCGTCGGATTTCCAATGCCTAACATCAAAAACTTCAAATTTCGCAAAGACATGAAGCTCAGTTCGATAAGTTAATAACAAACTGAACTTTGTAAAAGTACATCCACCATCTTAATCAAAAGTCTTCAACCCTTCATGTATGATCTCATCTCGTCACGAATCTTCATGAATCAATCTCCTATCTTCACGAATCCCCTGAATCCTCGATGGCTTTCATCTCCGACCTTCCCCTCAAATCAAGAAGCCCCACATTATTTCGAGACCAGAACTAATCTTCTCTACTCTAAATAGCAACTTAATAAGGCTCAATCTTCAACTAGTCATCAACCGAGAATTCACCTTCATCATGTCAACACTTGATTAATAACATAAACACACGTGACAAAAACTCCATCACATACGAGCTATTTCACGCACAAGCTTTATATTTACAAAGAAAACGGGAACTTCAAAATTTTTACTCCCCCTTTTTCTTTGTAAACAATACAAAAGTCCAAGCACGTCTTATTCTCTTCACCTCCTCACTTGATCCGAACAACATAAGTGCCATAAAACTTTTCGATAATCCGAAACCGACTTCAAGTTTCCAAACTACACATAATTCTGACTCTTAGTTAGTTATCCGGTACCCCAGGTAACCCGGAATAACTAGAAAAACTCGGAACATGCACAACTCGAAACTTCCGAACTACACAAGCTTCTAAACTTAGTTAAAAATCTGGTACCCTAGGTAACCCGGAATTCTAGAAAATTCGGAACTCGTAAAACCCGAAAGCTCTTGAAGCCTCGGATCAGATCATCTGAGCAGTATTTAGAGTACAACGGAATTCAAAATAAGCAAGGAAATAAAGGAAACTCTGAAGAAAACCCGGAACAATAAACTCGGAACCAAATTTTAATAACACTGACTTATTAAACCTTAAAACTCGGAACAACTTGGAACAAATCCAAGAGTTTCAATCCGACTTTAAAGCTCGCACTCCAAAAGTGGTTAAAACTCAGAACTAAAACTCAGACAGAAAAGGCTCGGACATTAAAAGCTGTGAACATCAGACTGTTGTTGTTAAAACTTGGAGTTTTAACACACTAAACTCGGAAACAACCCCAACAAATTTAATCAGAAACTTATCTAACAAACTAAAACTCAGACGGAAACCTTTAAACAAAACTCGGAAGAGAAACTTTTGAACAAAAGTCAGAAGTAAAACTTTTGAACAAACAAGAAACTCGGAGCAAAGAACTTTCAACAAAACTCGAAAGTTTCAAACTCGGAAACTTGTAAAGTAATCGTAAAACTCGGAATCCATAGACTGTTGAACCATTAACAAATGTCAAGTCTTTGTCGTTGCAACAAAACTCGGACATAACTCAAAAAACATTCGGACATAACTCAAAAATCGGAACAGATTTTTTAGGGGGACAAACTCGGAATTTTGACTGTAAAAGCCGGAACTTGACTGTTTAAAAAACTCAGAACAATCAAAAACTCGGAAACACATCAACACTGTAAAACTCGGACATCGATCCTCCAAAACTCGGAAGTAACATATTGGCTTTCAAAAACTCGGAGAAGCATAGTGAACGTTCAAACCTCGGAAATAACTGATTTTATTGAGGGGGACAAACTCTGAGTTTGTTAACTGATCTTAAACTCGGAGACATATAACTCTTTAAAAATCGGAAAAACATAATAGGTCAAAACTCGGAGCATTAATAACGATCAAAAACTCGGACCCTTGATAAACTCGGAATAGGTCGGAGCTTTAAACACACTAAACTCGGACCCTTGATAACTTCGGAAACTCGGACCCTTGATAAAACTGTTCAAAAAGTCGGACATTATGATATATCAGCTAAAGTTATGATATATCTCGGACATTAGTTGAGATCTTTGTAAAGTTCGGACTAACCAAGTAAAGTTTGAAACTCGGACTAACCAAGTATAGTTTGTAAAGTTCGGACTAACCAAGTAAAACTGTTCTGATGATCTGAAACTCGAAGTGAAACTTGGACCAAGTAATTTGCTTTCATCCGAAAATGAAACTCGAGAAGATTGCTTGACAGATTAAAAACTCGGACAAACTACTAGGAACATCAGATGTTGAACAGTTTAAAAAAAGTTGGAACAAATACCGAAACTCGGACTGAAAATGCAGAAAACTCGGACCAGCTTCATTTTAAAACTCAACTGTGAAAGCATTAAAAGTTGGACAGGAGTCAAAGGGTTAAACTCAGACAGAAAATGCAGAAAACTCGGACTAGGTAGGGTTAAACTCGGACCTAAGAAAGGAGTGTTTAAAACTCAGAAAAACCAGGTACAAAACTCGGAGACACAGATCAACACACAGTCCTTTGACCTATTCAAAGCTCGGAACTACGTACAAAAACTCAGATCAAAAACATATTTCAAAACTCAGAAGCAGTTTAAACAAAACAAAACTCGGAACTGGAGTTTTTTTACGAAAACTCGGAGTTAAAAAGATAGACTAAATAGAACTCGGAATTCTAGTTTGAACAAGAACTCGGAGCTAAAGAAGACAGTCTAAACATAACTCGGACATTATCACACAAGAAGAACTCAGAAACAAGTCTCCGGACTATCTCCCTAGTGTGACTTCACACTAGTTCACCAAAACCCCGGAAACACAGACACAGAGTTTTAAACTCAGACGGGTTTAACACTAAGAAAAAACTCGGACAGAGCAATTTTTGGATCAAACCTCATATCTGCAACAACTTGGAGAGCAAAACAACCACGAACAGCTTCATTTTCTTCAACTTTTCTGCAAAATCTTCAAGTCTTCAAGATGTTTGGCGGAAACAAATATCAAATCAAGAGCAATGGTGATTAGGAAGGCGGTTAGACCATTCCGAATCGGTAACCATGCTCTGATACCACTGTGAAAGCACCAGATCGATGACGAACATCAAACATTGCACTTGATTCAAGACATGAAGAACAAAATATGAAGATGAAGAAGTAGATGCAAGACAAACTCATTCATTTCAATACAATCATCACAGATTACATACCAAACGAGTATACATCATCTTCTACAAGCTGGTTTAGATCACAAAGATCTAAACCCTAGCTTTCTCTCACTAACACATAGTCTCTCTCTCTAGAATTCACACCAGGAGAATCAGTTGGGAGAGGAGCACCAAGCTACAAGAGTTGCCCTAATCTACACAATACACACATATATATAGACTAGGGACTAAACCCGGACAAAACACATTGTCCGGGATACAAAACAATACAATAATCCGAAACACTAGAAAGTCGTACGGAATGCCTTCAGTAATTGATAATCTTCATTATCATTGACTTTAACTTGGACTTCTGCTTTGGTTGACACAGAACTTATATGCGACAGTTACCCGGCAGGAACTGCACTTACATTGGCCAACTCTACCTCAGACAATCTAGCTTCTGCAATTAAACCCAACATAAATTATTGTTTTATTTATAATTTTAATGAAGGTGACATGTCAGCCATTCTAAGTTGAGTAGAGATTCAGCAAATGTATGATCCATCAACAATAAACTTTTTTCTAATGACAAACTAACCTACTTCTATCTAAAATATATACATCTTTAAGATTTGAACCTTCTACATTTTGGATAGATGGAAAGCACCTTACCACCACACTATGTCCCTTTTTGAGACAACAACCCCAAACTAATGCCCAACCAAAACTTTAAACATTCGAACTTGGAAGAGAACATCACTTGATCTTAGTTTAACTTTAATTATCCTTTTTTTGTTTGTTCAAACAATTAGATATTCTACCTCGGAGTACTTTAAGTTTGAATAATTCTAAATAAACAAATTTAACACTTCTAAAATACCGGGGCGGATCCAAGGGTGTTTTGGGGGTTCCTGGGAACCCCCTTGGTTTGAGAAAAAATGGAAAAAATTAGTGGAAACCTTATATGATTTGGAAAATATTAGTGAGAATCTACCAAAAGAAACCCGGTGGAAAATATTCCTGAATCCGCCACTGCTAAAATAAGTTGGGGTTGACGAAGGAAAAGAAACTAAAGAATAAGTGCAACTAGATCAACCAACTTTTAGGACTTCCAATAATGCATAAAAGTATAGAAGTTAACTGTGTCAAATGTAAACATTAGCATTATAACTAAAACTTTTAAGCGACTCTAAACTATATGGCCGTTTAAGCGACTCTAAACTATATGGCCGGACCAACTATACTAAAAATAAGATACAACAGAGTACCCCTAGTTAGGTAATGTTTTTCAAACAATGTCGATTTGTATGCCACTAAGGCACAAACCTTATATAGTTAAACATTGTGAAGATTCCATGAATTTAAACAACAAAAACAAAAACCAAAACCAAAAACAAAAATTGTAAGGCCTTCTAATCCAAGATCTCACTCAGCCAAAGCAACCAACAGGTGTGCGAAATCCACCTGATGATCAACCACTGCAGATGAAACACTAGAATGCAAGGATTTGAGAGAGAAATCAAGAATACACTGAGTATTCTTGATGAAGATGAATGACGTCACTCACACAAAGCAGCCGCCAGACAAAACACAATGATTAGGGTTTGGTGCACAGAATTTCACACAGAATCGCTTTCCTTGTCTATTCCACATTAAAGTATATATACAAGGCAAAGCCCGGACTTTCAAGACTAACTAGAAAAAGCTCGGACAAAACAACTACACAAAGAAACTCTGACTTTTGTCCCTGTACAAAACTCAGACAAAAGTCCTAACCAAAAAACTCAGACAAAAAGTTCCACCCTTAAAACTTGGACAAAATGTCCCTAGGATAAACATGGGACTAAGTTTCACTAGATGTACAATAAAGACCCTATAACTTGGGAGACATGCACTTATCACCAAAAGTGCATTAACAAACTCCCCCTTGATCAGTGCATGGTCTTCATTGGTCTTGAGATCTTCATCCTTTCATTGGTAACATGGGAGTTATCCTTTCTTCGAGAAATGCTTCCTGCCCAGACCTTGTTCTTCACACAGAACTGAACCACCTTGATGAACTGGTCAGCTAGAACACGATCTTCTTCAATGTATTTTAGAGGCAGACGCCGAAGCTTCTTCAGGCAAGCCCAATCAGATCCAGCACTTTAGCAATCTCAACCGTCACTTTCTTTTCAGAAATCACTGCTTCCCCAGTCTTGAGATGCACGATCCAGACGCACACAGCTTCTCCAAATCTTCCATCTTCTGATGAACGATCCAGATGCACACAGCTCCTCCAAATCTTCCATCTTGAGATGAACGATCCAGACCTGAAACACTTAACCCCGGATTAAGAAACTTGACCCCGGAGACATCGGCCCAAACCTGGATCCCAAAAATAAATTCCAATACCCCAGAATAAACAATTGAAATATTAAACAACCAACATTTAATAACTTATTTAAACAATTTTCACAACCCTAGAGTATTCTTAATAAGATAACTCACACATAGAAACAAGAAAGCAAAATCTTTTTGTTGTTTTTTTTTTTTTCAATTTTTGACTGAAATGGAATTTAAACCTAGAACGTATTTACACTAATTATCTTTTTTGTGAAATCGGAGCAAAGGAATCATATCGGTTTTACTGTCAGTACCCGACACAAGAACCATAGCATTTAGCTTTAATCTTTTAGAATGATGTTGACAGTTCAAGACGTTCAACGATATTGTGGTCCACTTAAGTTTTAGCACGCTTTCGAACACTGTTTCCGAGATATGGAATTAAGTGTATTAATAGCTGACAGTAACTATGTTTACCCACCTCAGAATATACTCCCGTATCAAGGTATGCACGAGAGATCATCTTACTGGTGAGTATACCATTTATCATCTGTTTTGACGTATAAGCTAATGTGAGATACTCACTTATTTGGAATTGAAAACAAGTCCTTTGTGATAGAATCACTTATTGAGTTGGAACTTGAATTTCAGATGCAAAGGGCACATGAGCAAGTCCTTTGTGATAGAATCACTTATTGAGGAGGAACTTGACTCCCGCATAATTTTGTGGGACATGTGATTGTTTATCACTTATTTGGGTCGAATGCATCATGTATTAAGGATATTTACACGTATGTATGGTATCATGGAAGATCTAGACTTGCGTCCCCGTTGTTTTCCGGTAAAAGAAACAACCATGATACCCAGATGATAAACAACATAAAGACCACGTATCTCAGAACCTCGGCAATCTATCAAACGAAATTACGGTACCAAGACCATATATCCAAGAGATGCGCCACACGAGTTACGCAGTTCATTATGTTTATATACCAAAGACAGGTTCTTATTTACGCGTAAAACCTACCGAAGCATCATATAATGAAGCTGTCACAGTTAACGGTTAATTTTATGCATATAACCATAGACCTGCACCAGATACGACTAACCGATGTACTATCATTTCCCTTATATCTCAACACGACTTCATTTTAAATTTTTCAAATGTTTTTGTATTTTTCTGAAATTTATCCTACAACTAAGTAAAATATTTTTGGAGTTTTTTCAGTTTTTCGAAAGCGGTAAGAACTGTACAAAAAGATAAAATAAAGTTTCTATGCGAGTTTTGAAAGCATTTTACTCTGGGTTGATCATGCCAATCATTCGGACCAGATTTTCAAATCTAGCACGATCGAATGTTTTCGTAAACAGGTCGGCAAGATTATCCAAGTGTCTACCCTAACAACTTCTATTAAACCCTTCTCAGCATAGTCGCGAATAAAATGATGCCTAACATCTATGTGCTTAGTGCGTGAGTGATTAACTGGATTGTTTGTTATGGAAATGGCAGAGTTGTTATCGACAAGGATAGGAGTTCGAGTAAAATTCAAACCGTAGTCCCTCATTTGCTGCTGAATCCACAAGACCTGAGCACAACAGCTTGAAGCAGCAATGTACTCGGCCTCGCACGTGGATAGAGAAACGGAAACTTGCTTTTTGCATTGCCAAGAGACAAGACGATTTCCAAGAAGTTGTGCGCCGCCAGAGGTTGACTTTCTGTTCAGCCGGCACCCTCCGAAATCTGCGTCAGCATATGCGATCAAATCCAGACCACCTTCAGCTGGATACCACAATCCAAGCTTAGGCGTCCCTTTCAGATATCTGAAAATACGCTTGACTGCTTTCAAATGAGACTCCTTCGCAGTTGATTGGTACCTAGCACACAAACAAACAGAGAACATAATATCTGGTCGTGAAGCAGTAAGATACATCAGTGAACCTATCATTGCTCGATATAGCGTCGGATCCACTTCAGGATCTTTCACATCATCAGATGAAAGCTTGAGATTTGTTGGGAGAGGCGTGTCATAGGGTAAGCTATCTTCCAGTCCAAATCTTTTGAGAATCTCGTGGACATACTTTGTCTGATGCACGTACGTCCCGGTTTTTTCTTGACTCACTTGAAGACCTAAAAAGAATGATAACTCGCCCATCGCGCTCATTTCAAATTTTGACTTCATCACCGCTTCAAACTCACGACACAATTCTTCATTTGAAGAACCAAAAATTATGTCATCAACGTAAATTTGCACAATCAGAAAATCTCCCACTTTCTTCAAAATGAACAGTGTGGAGTCATTTGCACCACGCGAGAACCCATGCTCCAAAAGATGCTTTGACAACGTCTCGTACCATGCTCGAGGAGCCTGATGGAGACCATAGAGAGCCTTGTCCAACAAATAGACCTTGTTGTCTAACCCTGGAGCTTCGAAACCCGGTGGTTGGGACACATACATAGTTTCGTGCAATTTCCCATAGAGGAAGGCGCTTTTCACATCCAACTGATAGACTTTGATACGCATGTGTGCAGCAAAGGCTAGAAACAAACGAATAGCTTCCAGTCTTGCCACCGGTGCATAAACTTCGGTATAATCAATCCCTTCCTCCTGATTGAAGCCTTGAACAACCAACCGTGCTTTGTTTCTGACAACGACACCCTTATTGTCACACCCCCAAAATCCACCTGCGGAGTATCACCGCTTGGGAGCGTGACTGACCAGGATCAAGCCACCAATCATATTGAACATGCATATAGTATTAAGTAAGATAAAAGAAAACCATCCGTTCAATACAAAAGGTGTTCAAAACATGTTATTGTTTTAAAGTGTAGCGGAAGCATAGTAATAATCCAACAATAGTAAATAGTTCAAATGTTATAATAGTTCAGCATAGAAACCACGAATCCTTGTCCACAACGACCCGCTTCTCCAGTGCAAGCTCCAAGTACCTAACGATCTGCAAGGCATGTAACAGAATGGTCAACAAACTAGTTGAGCGAGTTCACAGTAAGTAAATGTGTAACAGTAAGTAACAGGTGGCTCTACAGGGCCGATAGTAAGTTATGCTGGTGGGGGCTTCCCATGTTAAGTTACCACTAGACTATTCGTATTATTATCCCTGTTCTTCGTCCGAGAACAGAAGTGTGCATAAAGTGTGCGTAGGTTTTACGCACGTATCCTTCGTAACCTGAGGATAGGAGTAAGTAATGCGTACACGTAGGTTTTACGTGCGTATCCTTCGTAACCGAGGATAGAATGGCATGTGAACCCGTAGGTGTTATCCCAACCTACGTAACCGTCCTGACATCCGAGGACATGATAGGTGATAGTCTAGTAAAGCATTAGTACGTTCCTTTCAATAATAACCTTTAACCCATTCCCACGACCCGGGAATCCCATGCCTTAGTAGGAGTGTGAACTCACCTCGGTTTGCTCGGTATGCTAAGTTATGCACTCACAAGTAATTAATCACGTCCTAGTGTATGCACGTATAACAAATCAGTTCATGTTCACAATTGTACGCATGCAGTTAATGTTCACATAACAGTCAGTTGCACAACAACACACACGTATTATTTCACCTTGCACGAATACAGATGCTAACATTCATCTCTAGCATGGCATGTCAAATAATCCAGCATATAATCAATCAGTCAAAGTATGTTCATAATCCCTAACATCCTTCGAATCCAGTCACTATCTTTCGACAACAGTAATCACAATTATCCTTCGGACCAATGTTATGTTCCGAATCCTATGTCATCTTTCGGCCAACCTATCTTTCGGTCCAACTATCTTTCGGTCCAATAATGGTTCGGTCAAACTAGTATCTTTCGGTCAAATTTATGGTTCGACTAACAAGCATCCTTCGACAACAACTATGTTTCGGGTAGCAACATCTTTCGACAATTAACAGTTACGTTTGATCACCATCAGTTACGGATATCATGCAGCCAAATACAGAAACAGAAACCCTAATCATCTACAGCCGTCATCATCATAACAATCATCATCTATCATGCATGTCCAAACAAATCACAACAAGTACCAATTCTTAACAGTACATCTACATAACGAGTATCATACAAGCACGATTCCTCACTACAATCGATCTGTAATATTGATTAATAATCCGAACAGAATACCAAAGATCCTAATTGATAGCAGGTTTAGATCTTTGCGTTTAAACTAACCAAACCGTGTTCACTTGTTTCGTTTTCGTTTACCATAATCAATATCATCACAATATATCCGATTAGCATCTATATCCGATTAACATTCATATTCGATTAACATACGTGTCTGTTTAACATACAAACATATTGCAAGACAACTGGAAAAATCACGAGATCATATACACATAAAGCATCACATACTAACCGGAAATCTGGATTACGTAATGAAATCCTTTGAACAGAGTGTAGGTCTGCTATATGCCGTCACACACACAAGGGAACCGAAAGCTCTAGGGTTTTGCCGATCAAAAATGTTATTACGTAAAGTTTCTAATCCAACTTATATTAAATCGGCAGTGGGCCAAGGCCCAAATTGAAAGACTGGGCCGAAACATATCGAAGGATATGTTTCGAGTGCGAAGGATATGTTTCGAGCGCGAAGGATATGTTTCGAGTCCTTCATATGTTTCGACATCCTTCGATTCATGCATCATGTTTCGTGGAACATCCTTCGTAGGTTGGGCCATGATTCACACTAACTAGCTAACATACAGTACAAGTTTCACAATATGGAACCCATTATACACGATCAAACAATTATGCACAATCAAGCAATCAACATATATATATACTTTCATATCAATCCAATGTGCAATTAAGTAATTAGTCAAACACATGCTCGTGTAATACGTATGAAATCAATCTTAGAAATTCGAGTTGTCACATTATCCCCAACTTGAAAGAAATTTCGTCCCGAAATTTGGTACGCACTTACTGAGGTAGCTAGGCAAGTTACATAGTTCACCGGTTTTCCTGGGGTGTCACATCATCCCCCCGTTGATTTGGAATTTCGTCCCGAAATTCAGTAGTAGTAGCTTCAGCCTCAGAAGTGGATGCATTGGGTTCGAATAGCTGGGGGTACTTTTCTTTCATCTGGTCTTCGCGTTCCCATGTATACTCCGGGCCACGCTGGGAGTTCCAACGAACTCGAACAAGAGGGATTCTCTTGTGTTTGAGGACCTTAACATCCCGGTCCGTGATTTCAACTGGTTCCTCGACGAACTGCAACCGCTCGTCGATAGTGAGTTCCTTAAAAGGAACTATAAGGGTCTCATCTGATAGGCATTTCTTCAGATTCGACACGTGAAATACATTGTGAACTGCACCGAGTTCAGGAGGTAGGTTTAATCTGTAGGCTACTTTGCCAATCTTTTCTAAGATTTCGAATGGTCCGACGTACCGCGGATTCAATTTGCCTCTTTTACCAAAACGAACCACACCCTTCCAGGGTGAAACTTTCAATAAAACCCGGTCCCCGACCTCAAATTCCAATGGCTTTCTACGCTTGTCCGCGTAGGCTTTCTGACGGTCGCGTGCTGCCGCCATGCGTTGTCGTATCTGTGCTATCTTTTCCGTGGCGTCCACAACAATATCTGGACCCGTAATTTGACTATCCCCCACCTCTGCCCAACAGAGAGGTGACCGGCATTTACGTCCGTACAATGCCTCAAATGGAGCGGCTTGAATGCTGGTATGGTAACTGTTATTGTACGAGAACTCCACCAAAGGGAGGTGCTTTTCCCAGCCGTTGCCGAAATCGATAACACACGCTCGAAGCATGTCTTCTAGAGTTTGAATAGTTCGCTCAGACTGTCCATCCGTCTGAGGATGATATGCTGTGCTCATGTCTAATCGTGAGCCGAAGGATTTGTGCATTGCTTGCCAAAGCTCTGACGTGAATCGTGCATCGCGATCCGAAATAATAGAGGTGGGCACTCCGTGCCTCGAAACAACTTCCTTCAAGTAAATGTCTGCTAAAGTAGAAAACTTATCCGTTTCTTTGATAGCCAAAAAGTGAGCAGACTTTGTGAGTCGATCAACGATTACCCAAATAGTGTCATTCCCACGCTGGGATCTAGGTAAGCCCGTAACGAAATCCATGGAAATTTCTTCCCATTTCCACTGCGGTATCTTGGGCTGCTGAAGTAGACCGGCTGGTTTCTGGTATTCAACCTTGACTCTCGCACAGGTTAAGCATTTTCCAACGTACGTAGCGATGTGAGCCTTCATACTAGGCCACCAATAAGTAGTGCTGATGTCGTGGTACATTTTATCCGACCCTGGATGTACCGAATAGCGAGACTTGTGAGCTTCATCCATTACCAGTTGACGTAATCCGCCATAGAGTGGGACCCAAATACGCCCCGTTACATAGTAAGCACCGTCTTCCTTTTGTTCCATGCGTTGCCTTGAACCGCGTAAGGCTTCAGCTTTGACGTTTTCGGGTTTCAGTGCTTCTAACTGAGCAGCTCGTATCTGTGCAGGAAGACTGGACTGAATGGTAAGCTGTAGCGCTCGCACGCGCTTAGGTAGAGAGTCTTTCCGACTGAGGGCATCAGCCACAACATTGGCCTTGCCTGGATGATACTTGATGGCGCATTCGTAGTCGTTCAGTAGTTCAACCCATCTTCGTTGACGCATATTCAAATCCTTTTGCTTAAGGATATGCTCGAGACTCCTGTGATCGGTGTAAATCGTGCACCTGGTACCGTACAGGTAGTGTCGCCATATCTTAAGCGCGAAAACAACAGCTCCCAGCTCTAAATCGTGCGTCGTATAATTCCGTTCATGAACCCTGAGTTGCCGAGAGGCGTATGCGATAACTTTATCCCGTTGCATCAATACACAACCAAGCCCTTGTATTGATGCGTCACAATAAACCACGAAGTCATCCGTGCCCTCGGGCAGTGAGAGAATAGGCGCGCTGCAAAGCCTATCCTTTAAGTACTGGAAAGCGGTCTCCTGTGTATTACCCCATCTGTAAACGACACCTTTCTGTGTAAGCATAGTGAGTGGTTGCGCGATCTTGGAGAAGTCTTTAATAAATCGCCTGTAGTAACCTGCCAAACCCAAGAATTGGCGTATTTCTGTCGGTGTACGTGGTGCTGGCCAGTTTCTGATCGAATCAACCTTGGATGGATCGACATGAATCCCATCCTTGTTTACCACATGGCCTAAGAAGTGGACTTCACGAAGCCAGAAGTCGCATTTTGAAAACTTTGCGTACAGTTGCTCTTTTCGAAGAAGTTCCAAGATAATACGTAGATGCTGCTCATGCTCCTCCTGACTCTTGGAGTAAATCAAAATGTCGTCGATGAAAACGATGACGAACTTGTCGAGATACGGTTTGCACACCCTGTTCATGAGATCCATGAAGACTGCAGGTGCGTTTGTAAGCCCGAATGGCATGACCAGAAACTCGTAGTGACCATAACGAGTTCTGAAAGCAGTTTTGGAGACGTCCTCATCCCGGACTCTCAGCTGATGATACCCTGACCTCAAATCGATCTTGGAATAGTAACACGACCCTTGCAACTGGTCGAATAAGTCATCTATGCGTGGAAGAGGATAACGGTTCTTCACCGTCACCTTGTTGAGTTCACGGTAGTCGATACACATCCTGAACGTACCGTCTTTCTTCTTCACAAATAACACTGGAGCTCCCCAAGGCGAAGAGCTTGGACGAATAAAGCCCTTTTCCAAGAGCTCTTGCAGCTGTTTCGACAGTTCTTCCAGTTCGGTTGGAGCTAAACGATATGGTGCGCGGGCTATTGGCGCTGCTCCAGGTGCCAATTCGATCTGAAACTCGACTTGGCGATGAGGCGGTAAGCCTGGTAAACCTTCAGGAAACACCTGAGGGAAGTCACGTACAACTGGGGTATCCTCCAGCTTCTTTTCCTTTGCTGATGCATCAGTAACGAGAGCCAGAATGGCAGTATGCCCCTTTCGTAAACATTTCTGCGCCTTCAAGTAAGAGATGATGCCAACCACAGCACCACTTTTGTCACCTTGTACTTCGAGAGGTTCTTGACTGGAGCGAGGAATACGAATAACTTTTTCCTTGCATAAGATCTCTGCGTGATGTTGAGATAACCAATCCATGCCGATGACGACGTCGAAGCTACCCAAGACTATGGGTATAAGATCTATCGTGAAAGTCTGACCCGCCAGAACAATGCTACAACCCTTGACTACATGAGCGGCTTCTACACTTTTGCCATTTGCTAGTTCTACGACGTGTTTAGTGTCTAGGGGTGTTGGTGTACGTTTTAATAAGTTACTCATTTTCATGGACATATAACTTGTATCAGCACCTGAATCAAATAAGACAGTAACGTAAATATCGTCGAGAAGGAACTTACCCATAACTACGTTAGGATCATTCACTGCATCTCCTCGACCCAACACAAAAGCACGACCTCGAGCTTCATTGCCGTTGTTGTTGTTACCATTACCCTGATTGTTGTTATTCCCGTTGCCCTGGTTGTTGTTGTTACGGTTCTGGTTCAACTGTGGGCAATCGCGTTTGAAGTGACCTTCAGCCCCACACTTATAACACCCCCTGTTGCCCTGTTGCTGATTCTGCTGATTCTGTGGAGCTGGTTGCTGAGACTGCTGATTCTGATTTGCAGGACGAGCGCTTCTACAATCTTTGGCCTCGTGACCCATCTTTAAACACCTTTGACAACGGCCCTTATTGCACTGGCCGCTGTGATGCCTGTTGCAGTTGTTACACTTTGGAAGGTTTCCTCGATACCCTCCCTGTCTGTGGCTGCTCGATGAGTGCTGACTGGGACTTTGGTAACTATCCGTCTTTCGCTGCTGAGACTGTGATTGTACCGATGCTGATCCCTTGCTAGAATCCCCCTCCCATTTTCTCTTACTTTCGCTGGGAGTAGCAAGTGTAGTAGTAGCAGTAGCGGTAGCGGTAGCACTGATACGCTTTGGCAGTTTGCCCTGGTCTACTGCCTGATCTGTGATGCGATGAGCGAGACGCTGGATTTCCTGGATGTTGTTGAGGTTAGCCGACGTTACGTGGCTCTGAATCTCTGACGCGAGCCCCTTGAGATACAACTCAATTCGCTTGTATGGAGGATCTACCATAGTTGGGCACAGCACAGCCAACTCATTCGATCTCTTGGTGTAAGCTTCAATTTCCGAACCAACCATTTTCAAGTTATACAACTCGTCCTCCAACTTGTGAATGTCTTCTCTAGTGCAGTATTCCCTCTTGATCAGTTCTTTGAATTCATTCCAGGGTGTGGCGTTAGCAGCTGCCAACCCTAAGATCTGCACTTGTGCGTTCCACCAAGTGAGCGCAATCCCTTCAAGTGTGCCAGTGGCGAACTTCACCCTGCGAGCCTCAGGGCATTCACACATTTCGAAAACCGACTCGAGTTTTTCAAACCAGTGGAGGAGTCCGACTGCCCCCTCCGTGCCACTGAACGAGCTAGGACGACAGTCCATGAAAGTCTTGAAGGTACACGCAGGTTGTTGCTGAGCGGGTTGACCTATTGTGTACGAATAGGACAAGGTTAAATACGAGAATTATTGTAGGATCTAAAGATCCTTGTATGAATCTATACCGCAGGATATACTACCTGCTTGGGCGGCTGCAACTGCCGCAGCAACGAGAGCCTCTAGCTGGGCTTGAGTCATGGTAATTCGTGCGGCCATTGATCTTCACATCAAAGGCAACATAAGTGAGAAAGGTTCGCGAATAGTGCGATGACAGAAGAGTGTAAGCACATAAGTATTCTCATGCAATGACAAGTTGTGAGCAAGTAATGTAAGCATACTATGAGCAAAGTTCTATGCAAATTCTAGCATGTAGGCAATAAACATAAACCTTATTACCTAGGAAGTTGAGTCTTGCACGTGGAGCGAAGCGTCGTTGTGGATCGTTGAGAGCACTGTTCGGGTTATAGTCTGGTTTTAATAAAAACGTTTTCCCATATTAAAACCAAGTTCTCTATAACCAATGGCTCTGATACCAATCTGTCACACCCCCAAAATCCACCTGCGGAGTATCACCGCTTGGGAGCGTGACTGACCAGGATCAAGCCACCAATCATATTGAACATGCATATAGTATTAAGTAAGATAAAAGAAAACCATCCGTTCAATACAAAAGGTGTTCAAAACATGTTATTGTTTTAAAGTGTAGCGGAAGCATAGTAATAATCCAACAATAGTAAATAGTTCAAATGTTATAATAGTTCAGCATAGAAACCACGAATCCTTGTCCACAACGACCCGCTTCTCCAGTGCAAGCTCCAAGTACCTAACGATCTGCAAGGCATGTAACAGAATGGTCAACAAACTAGTTGAGCGAGTTCACAGTAAGTAAATGTGTAACAGTAAGTAACAGGTGGCTCTACAGGGCCGATAGTAAGTTATGCTGGTGGGGGCTTCCCATGTTAAGTTACCACTAGACTATTCGTATTATTATCCCTGTTCTTCGTCCGAGAACAGAAGTGTGCATAAAGTGTGCGTAGGTTTTACGCACGTATCCTTCGTAACCTGAGGATAGGAGTAAGTAATGCGTACACGTAGGTTTTACGTGCGTATCCTTCGTAACCGAGGATAGAATGGCATGTGAACCCGTAGGTGTTATCCCAACCTACGTAACCGTCCTGACATCCGAGGACATGATAGGTGATAGTCTAGTAAAGCATTAGTACGTTCCTTTCAATAATAACCTTTAACCCATTCCCACGACCCGGGAATCCCATGCCTTAGTAGGAGTGTGAACTCACCTCGGTTTGCTCGGTATGCTAAGTTATGCACTCACAAGTAATTAATCACGTCCTAGTGTATGCACGTATAACAAATCAGTTCATGTTCACAATTGTACGCATGCAGTTAATGTTCACATAACAGTCAGTTGCACAACAACACACACGTATTATTTCACCTTGCACGAATACAGATGCTAACATTCATCTCTAGCATGGCATGTCAAATAATCCAGCATATAATCAATCAGTCAAAGTATGTTCATAATCCCTAACATCCTTCGAATCCAGTCACTATCTTTCGACAACAGTAATCACAATTATCCTTCGGACCAATGTTATGTTCCGAATCCTATGTCATCTTTCGGCCAACCTATCTTTCGGTCCAACTATCTTTCGGTCCAATAATGGTTCGGTCAAACTAGTATCTTTCGGTCAAATTTATGGTTCGACTAACAAGCATCCTTCGACAACAACTATGTTTCGGGTAGCAACATCTTTCGACAATTAACAGTTACGTTTGATCACCATCAGTTACGGATATCATGCAGCCAAATACAGAAACAGAAACCCTAATCATCTACAGCCGTCATCATCATAACAATCATCATCTATCATGCATGTCCAAACAAATCACAACAAGTACCAATTCTTAACAGTACATCTACATAACGAGTATCATACAAGCACGATTCCTCACTACAATCGATCTGTAATATTGATTAATAATCCGAACAGAATACCAAAGATCCTAATTGATAGCAGGTTTAGATCTTTGCGTTTAAACTAACCAAACCGTGTTCACTTGTTTCGTTTTCGTTTACCATAATCAATATCATCACAATATATCCGATTAGCATCTATATCCGATTAACATTCATATTCGATTAACATACGTGTCTGTTTAACATACAAACATATTGCAAGACAACTGGAAAAATCACGAGATCATATACACATAAAGCATCACATACTAACCGGAAATCTGGATTACGTAATGAAATCCTTTGAACAGAGTGTAGGTCTGCTATATGCCGTCACACACACAAGGGAACCGAAAGCTCTAGGGTTTTGCCGATCAAAAATGTTATTACGTAAAGTTTCTAATCCAACTTATATTAAATCGGCAGTGGGCCAAGGCCCAAATTGAAAGACTGGGCCGAAACATATCGAAGGATATGTTTCGAGTGCGAAGGATATGTTTCGAGCGCGAAGGATATGTTTCGAGTCCTTCATATGTTTCGACATCCTTCGATTCATGCATCATGTTTCGTGGAACATCCTTCGTAGGTTGGGCCATGATTCACACTAACTAGCTAACATACAGTACAAGTTTCACAATATGGAACCCATTATACACGATCAAACAATTATGCACAATCAAGCAATCAACATATATATATACTTTCATATCAATCCAATGTGCAATTAAGTAATTAGTCAAACACATGCTCGTGTAATACGTATGAAATCAATCTTAGAAATTCGAGTTGTCACACTTATCGTCTTTCTTGCACTTGAAAACCCATTTCGTGTTGATTGCATGCTGGCCCTTTGGAAGATCGACCAAATTCCACACCTTTAACTTGTCGAACTGAGCTAACTCTTCTTGCATCGCCTCACACCAAGAATTATCCTTCAGAGCCATTTGATAGTTCTTCGGCTCTATCTGAGAGATAAAATATTCATGCAGGCTAAGATTGTAGATTTCTTCTTTCTTGATAGCAGAGAACAGACATTGCATCTCTGAAATACTCCTTCGCGTTTGCACTCCTGCATTTGGATTCCCAATAATATTATCAACAGGATGATGAATATTTGTTCTTGGAACTGGGATTGCCGGAGCTTGAAGATTGTTTCCCAAATTCCACTGAATCTCCCCCTCAGCATTTGCATTACTACTAGAAGCTTCACCATTACCAGAAGACGCAACAACATTTTGATATGCTGAAAAGTCAACGTATAGATCACCACTTGTAGTTTGAGCAGCTGCATTGGGGATCTGCTCAGCAACAACATCATTTACGGTCGAAGAATCAGCGACTGGAACATTCGATGACACATTAGTAGGAATACTTGCTCTCCAGCTCGCATCCACTTCATCTTTGTTCACAAGATGTGTGTATACAACCTCCGAATCTTCTTCTGAAACATCAGGAAGATCAAAAGAATCAAATAATTTATCATAATCATATCCGCTTTTGGGACCGAATTCGGACGGTGGAGGATCAAAACTCAAAGGAGTTATGTCAAACACGATCTCCACTATTCGCTTCTTGATGTTATAAACGCGTTTGTTTGGAGTTCCATTGGCATAACCCAAAAAGAACCCAATTTCACCAACTTCCCCCATTTTCGGAGTATCTTTGGTGCGTTTCATAACACACTTAATCCCAAAAGGCTGAAAACCAGATAAGTTCGGTTTCCTGTTTTCAAGCAATTCATAACACGTTTTATATTCTCTTTTGACAGTAAGCACATGATTTAACACATAACATGCAGTGTTCACCTCCTCGGCCCAGAAGAAAATTGGCAATTTTGATTCAGAAAGCATAGTGCGGGCCGCCTCAACCAGGGTACGATTCTTCCGTTCTGCAACTCCGTTCTGTTGAGGAACATATGGAGCGCTGAACTGATGAATTATTCCCATTTCCCGACATAACTCATCCATATAATGGTTTTTAAACTCAGTGCCGTTGTCACTTCGGATTTTCTTAATAGGAAGTGAATAATTTTTCTCAAGTTGTTTGAATAAATCTCTTAAAATACCAGCAGTTTGATCTTTAGTTTTTAAGAAAAATACCCATGAGTAACGTGAGAAATCGTCAGTGACAACTAAGCAATAAGACATCCCACCAATGCTAGCAACATGGATCGGGCCGAAAAGATCCATGTGAAGCAATTCAAGTGGTTTTTGGATTGAGTTAACTGTTTTCGGTTTATGAGGCTTTCGTTTGATTTTTCCTTTTTCACATGATTCACATTTGTTGTGCATATTGAAACCACGTAAAGGAACCCCCAACACCAAGTTATTTTTCACTAAGTGGTTTATTTTTCGCAGATACACGTGGCCCATTCTCCTATGCCAGAGATATGATTGATCTTCAGTCGCCTTTGAAAGTAGACAAGTCGCTGGAGCAGACGAGTTAACCAACGGGCGCATGTCCATGACATATGTGTTATTCACCCTTGGAGCCCTCATAACGATCCAATCTTCAGGAACAACAAATCCCGGACGCAAGACGAAGCAAGCTTTATCAGTGAACAACATCGTGTACTTGTTATCACAGATTTGAGAAACCGACATTAAGTTATGCTTCAATTCTTCAACGTAGTTCACTTTATGCAGCGTAATCTTTCCATTCGACACAGAGCCTTCACCGGTGATGTAACCACCTTTTTCACCGGCAAAATTCACATAACCACCACGAATTTGTTTAAAATTGTTCAATAACTCTATATTTCCAGTTATGTGTCTGGAACAGCCACTATCGATATACCAAATATAGATAGCCCTCTTCAGCTGCTCCTACACTCCCCAACAAAAATTTAGTTAGAGTGTGGGACCCAAGCCATGATGGTCTTGGGTCGTCCTGATTCGTCAACATAAGAAAACTCTTTGAAATAACCATCATCGCCTCTGTGTCCACCATTTCCATTTCGGAAATTGTTGGAATGAGTCCCCGCAAATCGTGGATTGTACGGAGTTGACGATCTGTTGGTATAACCAGAGTTTCCATACCCTCGGCTTCCATAGTTTTGGTAATTGTAATTTTGATTCCTGGGAGGCTCAAAATTCCTACCAAATCTAGGAGCATCTTCGTGTCTTGAGAATGATCGTGGATGATTATCCGAATGCGGTCTTTGATTTGGAAATCAGGGGGGGTGACGCATTTCGATCATTCACGAATCTGTTCTGTGCATGAGGTCTAGCAAAGTTGTTGTTCGAACCTCCAGAACGTTTGTCATTCTCAACTCCTTGAAAGGTGACATGATTTTGTCGTCTGTGAGGGGTTTTCTCACGAGTATCATGTCTTTGAGGCACATTTTCTGATCTGTCCCCACGGTTAATAACAACGGGTTTCTCCTCTTGATCCTGATTTTGTTGTGATTTAACATTAGGTTTAACAACTGGTTTTACTTCTTGTTTAATCACTTTGTTTTTCTCAACCTTTTGATTTTTACCATTTTTCTTTTCAACATTAACTGATTCATTTTGTGGTTTTTCAACAGAAGGTTTCTTTTGATCAGGATCAACAAGTGCTTTACCCCTGTCATCTGGACAGTCTGCTGCTAAGTGTCCTTTCCCACGACACTTGTAGCATTTGCGAATTTTCGCAGCGTTCTTCGGACGTTCCTCATGATCGGTCGAAGATGATGAGGCATTGGTGGAATTTTTCAAAATTTGGTTCACAAACTGAGAGTTGGAACCTGTTTCAATTTTTACTTCTTCTTTGATAAAATCCTCCCCTTTAACAAACTCAGTTTTAGGGACCTTTTTCAAAGCCTTTTTATTTTTCCCACGTGACTTTGGTTTTGATTTCTCATTTTGAACTTGATTGAAAATTTCCAAAATCTTGTTGCTTATCAAATTTTCAATGTTTTCAAAGTTCACCTCATTTTTCTTAGAAATTCCACTCTTCTTCGACTGATCTGAGTCAGTGATTTCATCTGGCTCAGATTCTGACTCACTTTGTGGTTCAACTGTCAGAGGGGTCGTTGGCACAAAGTTTGCCAATTCAGGATCAATGCTTGGCATTGATGTATAATTATGGTTTACCGGTGGAGGCACCTTGTTATAACCAATCCCAAACATTTCTTCCTCAGATTCTTTGAGACGTTGGCTGTTAATACAGAAGTTCATCACTTCGGATGAATCCCTGAACTTTTCAATCTTTCGTTGTAAATCTAAAATCAGATTATCTTTTTCCAAAATGATTTTGTTCTTTTCCAAAACACAATTTTGACTTATTTCAAGTTCAGATTTTAATTCCTGATTTCTAAGATTTCCCTTAGCCACAAGTCTCTCAAATTCAGAGTTCAGTTCCAGAGCTAAAGATCGTAGTTCTCGAACGAACAACCGAAAAGATTCTGGAGCATCCTCAGGAGTCGGTATTCTTCCTCCAAAGATTATAGTACCAAGTACTTCCTGGCGAGCTCTAATATGATCAGATTTATAAGTAAGCATTTCTTGTAAAATATAAGCAACGCCAAACCCTTTTTATCTTAATTCGGTGTTCTTTATCCGAATTAGACAAAACCGCAATGAGTTCTCTGGATTTTTCTAAATCTGCAATTAAGTTTGTGTTATGAAGTGCATATCTATCAATCTTAGTCACAAACTCAACACATCTAGCACATCCTTATCTACAGAAGATGATTTTACCTCAATGCCAGCCATGAATGCACAAGCCTCGTTTTCTACGGAGTTTTCTTCCAACCTTTTAGCTTCTGCATCCGCAAATTGCTGCATTTCAGCTGTGGAGATGTTGAATTCAAAGCGTTCTCCCTTTTCTCCATCTTCTGTCTTGCTAGACTTCTCAACAGTCTCTTCGATCGAAGGACTTTCATTCTCAGCAACATTTCCCGAATCCAACTCTTCCCCAAAAACTTCAGCCACAACTGCAAGCTCCTCAATGCTAGTCTCTTCTACAACCTCTTCATACACCTCTTCATTCACAATTTCTGCTATAAATGCTTGTGACACAATTGCCCCTGAGATGTCTTCCAAAGCACAACCCCAGTCATAAGGCTCAGTCACATTTTGTAGAGGTTGAGCCACCATAGCATTGTTTGTCGAAGGTGTAAGATTTTCAGAGCCACTTGAACGAGCACTTGAGTTGGAGGCAGCATTTGATGCATTGTTTTGAGGTCTTGAATTGTTTCCTTGGGAGTTGTTGTCTCTGTCAGATCTTTCCATCTTCGGCTTTCGACAATCACGTGCGAAATGCCCGTAGATCCCGCAGTTGTAACACTTTACCTTTGACATGTCGACCCCCATTCGAGTCTTTGTCTGACCTCCTATGAACTTCCTACCCGTCTTCAGCAGAAACTTCTTCGCTCTACGGACTAACAGTGCCATATTGAGCTGTAGATCAAGTTCTTCCATTTCGTCTTGATCTATCTGATCAAAGTCCTCATCGAGACTTGACAGTTCAACGAGCTTTCCAAGACAGAAGTTCTCGTAGGCAGTCATGAAGGACGCCAACAGACTCATGTTTTCTTCAATCATCTTTAAACAGCTTGCATCTATCTTGGGAAAGTTCAAACTTGTTCCTTGAGATTTCTGAGCCCCACTAGAAGAGTACATCCCTTGATTTGAATTGTTTGTTCCACCTGAACTGTCGTTGTTGCTTATAAAGGCGTGTTCACTTGCAGGACCTTCATTTTCCGAATACAAAGCAACACCGACACCACCATTACTACCATTATCCGTTGGTTTCGAAGCCTTATACAACTGAGGATCTTGGATCTTCTCGAAATCAGATGCTTGATCTTCCATATTCCAAGCCTAACCCCTCAGCTTCTGAACAGCTTCTTCCAATGAAAGCTCTTCGTAGAGAACACCCTCTCTGATCAAAGCGGTGTACATATTCCATTCTCTCGAAATACAATTCAGAAACTTCTCAACCTTCTCGAATTCAGTGTAGATACCCTCTTGACTTCTATCAAGTTCGCTCAGCAGATGATAAAATCGATTCACAGTGTCATCAAATGATTCATTCTTCAACGCCTTGAACACAACGAATTGAGTCTTCAAACGTTCGAGACGTCGTTTCTTGTACATTTCGTTTCCTTCATATCGCTGGATCATACTATCCCACAATTCCTTTGAGCTATTTCTCTTACGAAACGTATGAAGTATAGACTGTGTCATTGCCATCGTTATCATTGACATAGCTTTCTCTTCACAGTCATAAAACTTCTTTTGGTCATCAGTGAGTGCCAAATACGTATCAATCGTCAATGTACGTACTGGAGTAGCTCCACATCCTTTAACGATACACAACCAGATTTTGATGTCTTTTGCTCGCACATATCTTTCAAAACGCTCCTTCCACTCAGGAAAATCAAGCTCGTTTATCAACAAAGGAGGTTTGTCGCTACTTCCTACCTCAGCATTGTGCTTGAGGTTTTGCACCATTGCGGTCAGATTGTTGTTTGCCATTTCAGAAAAACAACAATGAGCTTCCAAGCAAGAACTGTGTCACAAAAGACTTTTTCTAAGTTCAAACTCGGAGTGAAAACACGGAGTGAAGTGTCAGAGCTTTAAACAGAGTTGCGAAACCAAAACCTTCAAACTAAGAACACCTACAGTAGTATGAGCACACTGCTCTGATACCACTTGTAAGGCCTTCTAATCCAAGATCTCACTCAGCCAAAGCAACCAACAGGTGTGCGGAATCCACCTGATGATCAACCACTGCAGATGAAACACTAGAATGCAAGGATTTGAGAGAGAAATCAAGAATACACTGAGTATTCTTGATGAAGATGAATGACGTCACTCACACAAAGCAGCCGCCAGACAAAACACAATGATTAGGGTTTGGTGCACAGAATTTCACACATAATCGCTTTCCTTGTCTATTCCACATTAAAGTATATATACAAGGCAAAGCCCGGACTTTCAAGACTAACTAGAAAAAGCTCGGACAAAACAACTACACAAAGAAACTCTGACTTTTGTCCCTATACAAAACTCAGACAAAAGTCCTAACCAAAAAACTCAGACAAAAAGTTCCACCCTTAAAACTTGGACAAAATGTCCCTAGGATAAACATGGACTAAATTTCACTAGATGTACAATAAAGACCCTATAACTTGGGAGACATGCACTTATCACCAAAAGTGCATTAACAATTTATGGGTTTAAAAGATTCCATGGATTTAAATAATCAATTTATGGGTTTCTAAACAAAAAAAAAAAACAGATTCCTGTGGCTGTATGTAGTTATTCATATTAGATATATATATACACTTTGAAGATTTATTATTATATCATTGATAAGAAGAGCAAAGAATTAATACTTTGAAGAGTTTCCTTTTCACTAAATTCACTCCAACTTATGATATGTGTGATTGTATATTTCTTAGAAATCGTATATAAATCATGTGTATCGTATTTCCATCCGCTCAGGATTATAAGCAAAAAAATACATTAATTCTGCTTTGAGCCCATAAAGATTGAGCCTATCCTAATTGATTTATTAAACACATTAAAGTATTGCTCAGTAATAATTATTATATGTATTAACTAATCAGAAAACCCAAATTTTCACCTTGAAATAACTGTGGGACAAAGGTTCGGATTCATGTTCTTTCTTCATGGACCAACTCTAACTTAATTATGCCTACGGACTTGTGGAGATTTTATAAAACTGGCATATCCACTGAATTACATACGTATATATACAAAACCACACAAATAAAATTCATATCTAACTTGTTGAGTTGTTTGATGGCCTGCACACACAACAAAAATCTAAACAGTTTATGACCCAAAATAGAATAAAAAACCCAACCAATCAGCATTGGATCCATCATTGTTTCTCTGTCGGTTTTTCCAAACAACCTTAAGTACAATATATGAATGTAATTCAGAGGGTATGCACATATGACACATACTAGCTATATTTTCATTCAACCCACAGCTACACAAGTTAACCTTAAGGGTTACTTTTCTTGAGTAACTAATCACGGTGGCAATGCTGCTTCACGTAAATGTGATAGTGATCGTGATACTGATTGTGATACTATCAACAAAAAAAGCAGAATCCCAAGTAGCTCAATCCCTTCCTGGCTGCCCAGATAAATGTGGGAATATTACAATTCCATATCCATTCGGGATACGAAAGGACTGCTGCTTGAGCGAAGCCTACCTTGTAAATTGTACAACATTAAGAGTCATGAACACCAATTTCAAACTCTTAAACATATCACTAGACGACGGTCTTATGTATGGCTTGTTGCCAGTGGCCTCTCAATGTTACAACAGCGCTGGCAGTGTTAGCCGGTCACAACCCAAAATCAGGCTGTCTAGGTTCCAAATATCAAGCACACTGAATCTCCTTACTACAGTTGGGTGTGGCACTAAAGCCAACCTCATGGACTTGGATAATAAATACGAGATAGCATGTAGATCAAAGACCAGCTGTATGAGCTTAGCAAATGGTTCATGTTCTGGCCAAGGTTGCATGCAAGTACCCGTTCTTTTTACCCCACCGGAGTTTCGTATCCAATCACAAAGAGTCACAAGAAAAGTAGGGAACTGGAGTTTTAATAACTGCACATATGGATTTCTTGTTAAGATAGGTGAATACACATTTCAAGAAACAGATCTTGATAACATGAAGAATCGGTTTTCGCCTGTGGCCCTTGAATGGACAGTTGGAAACACAGGTTGTGAAGAGGCAAAGAAGAATAAGACAAGTTATCTTTGTACAGAAAATAGTGTATGCATGGATTCTCGTTCAGTCTTTGATCAAATTCACGCAACGTATAGTTGTCGTTGTGCAAAAGGTTATGAAGGAAACCCGTACCTCCCGGATGGTTGTCAGGGTAAGCAATGTTCGTGTTTAGTTAAGACCATCAAATGATTTGAGTAAATACATAATATTGAAGCCAGTTTTTGATTTTTTTGCAGATATTAATGAGTGTGAAGGACCTCAAAATGAATGCAGCCATGGTTGTGTTAACACGATTGGGAGCTACACCTGTCCTTCAGAAGCAGCTAAGTCACCTGGAGATTCCTTATACATTGGTCAGTACACTCTTTTTTTTCAAATGACTTTACCCTTAGAAGGGCCCCATTAAATGGTTCTAAAAAATGTCAGAATGCCAAGTCTTGGGCTCAATTCATCAAGTATAATGGCTTGGTTGTAAGTGTTCATTTAGGTTCAAGCCTTGGGTAACTCGGTTGATCATATGGGATCATTTAGGCTACTATAAGTGGAATGAAAATGAATCCTTAGAAGATCTTTTTATTTTATTTTATTTTATTTTATTTTTTTTTTGGGGGGGGGGGGGTAGCAAACATGGTCATGATAAAAAGGGGGAGACGCCAATGCTACTGGTGTCATGATCTCTCACTAGTTAGCTGCTAAGAAGTTTGTTGGTACGAGGAAGAATATTTGCTAGAGATCACCGGTAGCAATGTCGATCTCTAGATGGTCTAGCTGGCATGGAAACCTAGACATCACCATTGCTACCGGCGATCTCTAGCAAACATTCCTCCTCGTTCTGATCAACTTTTGAGCAGCTAAATGGTGAGTCTAGAGTAGAGGGAGAGATCTCCAATAGAAGTTGATTATTCAAATTTCTTATCTTGTACGTTTTCTAGCGAAGCTCAGCTAAAATAGTTCGATGGGCTCATCTTTCAGTCTTATTCATTGAAGATTTTTTTGCATGAACTGAATGGTGCTGAAAATCAACACTTCATCAGTAAGGTCCTGGCTTTATCCACCTTCTACATGGGGGGTCATCGCCACTACAAATGCAGACGAGTTTTAAAAATAATAGCCACTACAAACGGAGATCAGTCAGAATATGAAAACATCGCCACTACAAACGGAGATCAGTCAGATTCTCTTACACACTCTGACACGGCTTTAGAAGCTAGTGGCGATGAGCCCTCTTGTAGAAGGTGGACAAAGCATGCCCCTCTAGTGATGAAGGGTTGATTTCAAGGACCATTCATGCAAAATTTCCACATCTAAGGATTAAAAGATGTCGGTTACAATCATCTAGGTTAACCATGTTAAAGTTAGACATATCGGGTCAACAAGATTGTATGTCCACCATATTCATGAGCCTAATAGAAGTTCCACTGATAATTGGCAGTCATCGGCACAGGCCCCGCAGCTTCAGCTGTTTTAACACTTATCTTTTGTTGGGGACTGAAACAAAGGAGGACAATAAAGAGTAGGGAGATGTGTTTTAAGAAAAATGGTGGCCTAATTTTACAGAAGGTTTTATTTGAAACCAAACAATCTTCCAACATGGCCAAGATTTTTCCAGCAACAATTCTTGAAAAAGCAACCAATAACTTTAACAAAATCAATGTCATAGGTCAAGGAGGGTATGGTACAGTTTATAAAGGTACATTAGAAGATAATACAACGGTTGCCATTAAAAAAGCTAGATCGATTGATGAGAACCAGATTGAGCAATTTATCAATGAGGTGATTATGCTATCAGAAGTTAGCCACTCAAATATTGTCAAACTCTTGGGTTGTTGCCTAGAGACACAGACTCCTCTTCTAGTTTATGAATTCGTAACCAACAAGACCGTCTTCCATCACCTACATGAAAAGAACTGCTTATCTTCCATGACATTTGAAAGGCGACTAAACATAGCTACACAGACTGCAGAAGCCCTTGCTCATATACACTCAACCACACAAATCATTCATAGAGATATTAAGTCATCAAACATACTTTTGACTGATGACTACACTGTAAAAGTTTCTGATTTCGGGATCTCAAGGTTCATTCCTACAAATCAGACTCACATACAAACATTGGTGCATGGGACTCTTGGGTACATAGATCCTGAGTACTTCCGATCAGGAATATTGACAGAGAAGAGTGATGTGTATAGTTTTGGCATGGTTCTAGTAGAGCTGATCACAGGCAGAAAGGTATTTTCACATGATGGAACTGAAAGTGATTTGGGTTTGGCCGTGTTTTTTGTTTCGACACTAGAAAGTGATTGCTTGATTGAAATTCTTGATGATCAAGTGAAGAAAGATGGGATTAGTAACGATATAAAATGTCTTGCCAAGCTTGCAAAAGACTGTATCGAGCTAGAGGGCAAGAAAAGGCCTAGTATAATGGAAGTGAAAGAGCGGCTGGAAGAACTAAGACAATGTTTTATAAATAAAGAGTTCTGCTGAAGATGATCATCTTAGCTAGTTTAATTGATAACTCCTATTTGGAGTTTTTTTACACAATATTGGACTCCATCTCATGCGTCATGTAGTTTTGTACAAAGAAAAGATTAAATTTCAATCGTCGTGCATAATCCATCGTCAAATATATTAGACAATATAAGCTAGATATTATTTAATAGTATGCGTTACTGTAACATATTATAAGTTTAGCGATAATTAATCTTTAGAGACGGTTATGGGCATACAACCGCTCAAGCATATATGTATCAATCATCACATTTTATCATTTACCAATTCTTTACATAAGAACATATTCGTATTTTACTCCAAAACCCTAATATTCATATACAGAAATCAGATTTAGATTCAATAAAGTGGTATCAGAGCATTATTGAATCCAGAAATCTCAAATCGTATTAGAGGGTTACGAATACAATTACAATCAAAAACAAGTTACTATATGGCAACAATGAATGGAAATCTTCAAACCCAGATCCCGAAACTACAAGGGCAAAATTATTATCACTGGAATATTCAAATGAAAGTGTTACTAGAATCACAGGATCTGTGGACGATAGTTGAAGAGGGTTGCAATGATCTTCCTGCCCAGGCGTCGGAGAATGACAGAAACACTCATAAGGAAAAATTAAAACGAGACAAGAAGGCATTACATATATTATTTCAGGGAGTCAGTGAAGTTGTTTTTGAGAGGATCGCAATATGCAAAACATCTAAGGAGGCATGGGAAGTTCTACATAAGGCCTACAAAGGAGAACACAGAGTAAAGAGTAAAAACGGTAAAACTTCAAACCCTAAGATGTGAATTCGATGCTTTAAGAATGAAAGAAAATGAAACCATAGAAGAATACATGAATAGAATTATGATCATAGTAAATCAACTGCGGATGAACGAAGAAAATATTACCGAACAACGAGTAGTAGAGAAGATTCTTAGAAGTTTAATAAGAAAATATGAAGCGGTTGTAGTTGCAATAGAAGAATCAAAAGATCTAACTGTAATTTCGACAGAAGAATTACTCGGCATACTACAATCACATGAGTTAAGATTAAGACAATATGATGACAATCCGATGGAACAAGCGTTCCAAATGCAAAGCAATAATAGTGAACAATAAAGGCAAAATAGATACGAACTTGCCGGTAGAGGACGAGGCAGAGGAAGAGGAAGATCATATGCCCAAATCCGATGTTACAACTGTCAAAAATTAGGACATGTAGCAAGATTCTGCAGGCGAAAAGACGAAGGTGACAAGAATGGAA
This sequence comes from Helianthus annuus, assembly GCF_002127325.2. Taxonomy (NCBI): domain Eukaryota; kingdom Viridiplantae; phylum Streptophyta; class Magnoliopsida; order Asterales; family Asteraceae; genus Helianthus; species Helianthus annuus. The sequence goes on along the minus strand of NC_035442.2, from coordinate 1,304,455 downwards.
GTGCCTTATTACATGAAGAGGAAATCGATGAGAAGGATGATGAAACGATGTTCATGATATTTAATATGGAAGAGGTAACAAAAGATGACTGCTGGTATCTCGACAGTGGATGTAGTAACCACATGACTGGGAACAAAAATCTCTTCATTACACTAGATGAATCAGAACGAAAGGAGGTAAGAACCGGAGATAATAAGAAATTAAATGTGTTGGGATGTGGCGAAGTCTCGATCAAAGTGAAGGGCAATGAAAAGAAGGTACCTAATGTGTTTTATGTCGAAGGATTAAAACACAATCTCTTAAGTGTAGGACAATTAATAAAGAAAGGGTATGAAGTGAATTTCGCAAATCAAACATGCACTATTAAAGATTCTACCGGTGCATGTATCGGCTTGGTCAAGATGACAGGAAATAAGATGTTCCCACTGAATCTCAGTCATGATATCGTTCCTCGTGTGTGTAATGTGATGACACAGGATATGCATGTCTTGTGGCATAGAAGATATGGACATATAAACTTCGATACGTTGCACAAGATGGGAGTTCATGAAGTGGTAACGGGTTTACCAAAGATATCCAAACGAACTGCAAACATATGTGAGGGATGCCTATTTGGGAAAAACACAAGAAGATCATTTCCAAAACACACGACCTGGCATGCTGAAAAGCCTCTTCAACTAATCCATTCCGATATTTGTGGGCCGATGAGAACTCCGTCAATAGGAGGATGTAAATATTTCATAACCTTTATTGATGATCACTCCAGGAAGACATGGGTTTATTTTCTAAAACAAAAGTCTGACGCATTAAGCTTCTTTAAAGTTTTTAAAGCCTTAGCGGAGAATCAAGCCGGAAGTATGATAAAGACTATCCAAACGGACAGAGGAGGAGAATACTGCAGTCATGAGTTTCAAAATTATTTAAAAGAAAATGGCATTCATCATCAGCTCACCACAAGTTACACCCCACAGCAAAACGGAGTGGCAGAAAGAAAAAATAGGACTCTCATGGAACTAAGTAGAAGCATGTTAAGGATGAAGAACTTGTCTCACTCATACTGGGCAGAGGCTGTAGCATGTGCAGCATATCTCATAAATAGAGCTATCACTAAAAGTGTACCGAATATTACACCACAAGAAGCATGGAGTGGAAGGAAACCAAGTGTCGGACACTTGAAAGTTTTCGGATGTGTGGCCTATGCTCATATTCCAAAACAAAATCGTGGGAAGTTGGATGATAAAGTAGAAAAGGTAATATTCATCGGATAGAGTGAAAGTAGTAAAGCTTACAAGCTTTACAATCCAATAACAAGGAAAACAATCATAAGTAGAGATGTAGTGTTCGATGAAGAACAAGAGTGGAACGAAAGAGTCACCCATAAAGAGGTCTCATGTATTGATTTGAATGGTCTAGAAGAAGAAGCAAGTCAACCAAATGTTACTGAGCAAAATAACAGCGTAGAATCAGAAGCAAGCAATCAAGATGAAGCAATACTAAGTGATGATGAACATGACAACACAAGTAATCAACATGAGAATGAAGAATCATCATCGTCATCATCTTCTGAAAATGAAGAACTAAGAACAAGGGGATTAACTGAAATCTATCAAAACACTCAACCTCTTACAGACACACAGGTAGAGGAATTGTATCAAGGAGTTCAAGATGTGCAAAATGAAATGGCAGACTTCGTTTTGTATGCTGATGCCGATCCAGTAACTTATAGTGAAGCTGTTCGACACCATTTCACACCAATAGGCTTTTGATTTTTTGGTGGATCTACCAGGTTCGACACCATTAGACTTATATCAGCATTGGCTGCACAATACGGTTGGCATCTGCACCAGATGGATGTGAAGACAGCCTTCTTAAATGGAACGTTAAAGGAGGAGGTATACATCGAACAGCCTGAAGGCTATGTCAAGAAAGGAGAAGAAGGAAAAGTATGTCGTCTAAAAAAGGCTCTCTATGGATTAAAACAAGCCCCGAGAGCTTGGTATAGTAGGATTGATGAGTACTTCAGGTCTCATGGGTTTAAGAAGTGTGTACACAAGCATACATTGTTCACCAAAATTACAAATCAATCTCGGGTAATAGTATGTCTGTATGTGGACGATATAATATTGGCAAGTGAATCGCTGACCTTGATTGAGCAACTAAAGGAATCCATGCAAAGTGAATTCGAAATGACTGATTTGGGCACCCTTCACTATTTCTTAGGTATGGAGATTAAAAATGATAATGGAAACATTATGATTACACAACAAAAATATGCAAGGAATTTATTAGCAAAATTCAAGATGGAAAATTGTCGTGAAGCTCTAACTCCGATGGAGTATGGAATTAAGTTATCCAAAGAAGATCGTGAAGATGAAGTGGACCAAAACGTTTACCGAATGCTAGTGGGAAGTTTAATGTATCTTACAAACACAAGACCGGATATAATGTTCGCGGTAAATAAAGTTAGTCAATTCATGCAGAGACCAAAAAGAAGTCATTGGGAGGCAAGCAAAAGAATATTAAGATATATCAAAGGAACAATAAATCATGGAATTCTATATTCGAAAGGGAGCAAAGGCAAATTAATGGGTTACAGCGACAGTGACTATGCAGGCAGTGTAGACGACAGCAAGAGCACATCAGGTTATGTTTTTAACCTCGGATCAGGAGCAATAGCTTGGCAGTCAAGAAAACAGAAGGTAGTGGCACTATCATCAACCGAAGCAGAATATATAGCACTTTCACAAACAGGATGTCAAGCTCTGTGGATTAAAGGAGTTCTCAATGAACTCAACATCAACAGAGACTGTCCACCAACTATCTTATGTGATAACAAGTCAACTATAAGTCTGGCCAAAGATCCAGTTTATCACGGGAAAAGTAAGCACATACGGGTCAAGTACCATTTCATTCGAGAACTGATCAAGAATGATGAGGTAGAAGTCAGATTCTGCACCACCAAAGAGCAAGCAGCGGATATACTGACCAAAGCACTGCAATTGAAGGATTTCAAACGACTTAAAGATGCACTCTATGTGGTTATGATCTAGCTTACAGGAGGGATTATTAGACAATATAAGCTAGATATTATTTAATAGTATGCGTTACTGTAACATATTATAAGTTTAGCGATAGTTAATCTTTAGAGACGGTTATGGGCATACAACCGCTCAAGCATATATGTATTAATCATCACATTTTATCATTTACCAATTCTTTACATAAGAACATATTCGTATTTTACTCCAAAACCCTAATATTCATATACAGAAATCAGATTTAGATTCAATAAAATACTAGAATAGATAAATGTATCCAAATGTCATGTGAAGTGAATGGAATTATATCTTCATGTATTTCAATGGAATAGGACCCAAAATATGCAGCGGAAACAAACCTAGAAAACTTATATCGGGTTAATGAGTTGTAAATGAATAAAACATACTAATACAAATCTACAATTAGCCTATATCAAGTTGGAGCATAGATATTAATTATGTTAGAATTTTTGTATGCTAGATATTTAAGCATAAAGCCTATAAAGATTTTCAGAATCATGTTTCTAAGATATTGAAGGATGTAATCTTGATTTAACATGTGAAAAGGTGAATTTGGTTAAACTGTGAAACTTGGGGTCTAAAGGTTGAAGTCGTGGGGTTAGGACGAGATAAACCAAAAGAGTTTAGTAGATAGAGATGGGCGAAATCGTGGGGTTGTTATCCTACAAAGAAAAGGATAAATCTTGGTTAATTGTTTATGTCTAAGCTAGATCGAGAGAATGGTTGGGGATTTGTTTTTAGTTTTGTTGCATATTATTAGGAGTTTGAAATAGCTTAGGAAACATGAAGGCATGTTTGGTATAAATATGGGAGATTATATACCTAGTATGGTGTGGTTTTTTTTTTCAATAATAATATAGAGAAAGAGTTGAGCTAGAGTTGGGTCAAAAACCGGTTGTTCAAGTATGTTGTTCGATCCAAATAATTTGTAACGAGAGCGGAACAATTAAAACCCATGTTTAAACAGCTGAAATTAAAGCCCAAACACATCTTGGTTTTGAATTTGGAACGTGAAAAGAAAAGAAAGCAAAGCCAATGACGCCAATCTTGCCGCCTAAACATGATGTGTGCCAATCTTGGGTAACTCGGTTGATCATATGGGATCATTTAGGCTACTATAAGCGGAATGAAAATGAATCCTTAGAAGATTTTGTTTTGTTTTGTTTTTTTTTTTTTTGGGGGGGGGGTGGGGGTTGGTAGCAAACATGGTCATGATAAAAAGGACGCCAATGCTACTTGTGTCGTGATCTCTCACTAGTTATCAATAATAATATAAAATGTCTTGTCAAGCTTGCAAAAGACTGTATCGAGCTACAGGGCAAGAAAAGGCCTAGTATCATGGAAGTGAAAGAGCGGCTGGAAGAACTAAGACAATGTTTTGTGGGTCCCGTTTTTCTGGTGGATCGATAACGAAAACCTATCCTTGTTTATCACAAACACGGTAACGGGTGCGGAATCCCCGTGACGGTGCAAACCAAACACAGTGTAAAACACACGGAATAACCAATGATTCAATATCTATTGATTATGGATGAGTACAACCACAAACATATGCAAACAATGTTTTAACGGACTCTCACTAAGTCTCTCTGTGCTCATCAGTTTCCCAAAGAAACTATGAGGGGTATTTATACAAGACAGACACAGACTATGACGAAATGCAAAAATGGCACGACGAAACACCAAAGTCGACGAAACTAAATGAGTTTCGTCACTTAATCATGCCCAAATATAATTCTGTTTCGTCGTTAGTCTTTGACCCAAATATGAAGGTCAAAGCCCAATTGAAGATATACGGCCCAGTTGAAGTTTCTGTTTACTAATCTCACAAATTCAAGATAAGACAACCTTGTGACATCATCATGATGATGTCATGATGATGTGTAAACGGGACTTGGTTCGCGGCGCTCAGTGCTTCGCGTGTCGAACTCTGTGGCGCACGACGGAGGAATGTCGTGACGTCGGGCTTGAGCTGAACCTAACCAAGTCGAAATCAAGTCGAACCAAGCCGAGTCGAACCGAGCCGAGTCGAACCGAGCTGAGTCGCGTCCACACAAAGTGTATCAACAAACTCCCCCTTGGACGCTACTCGTGATGGTTCGTCTTCTGTGATTATGTGATGGTTCGTCTTCTGTGTCTTTCATGTCGGAGGATCTTCAAAGTCTTCACGCGTCGTAAGAAGAAAGTGTATCAACAAACTCCATTTTAATTTAGGAAGTGTGTTAACAAACTCCCCCTTAGAATGAACCTTCCATTGAGTCATGCTCGTGAATCTTTTGACTTGTCAAATCTTCAGATCCTTGTGGTGTTGATGAGAGGTCATCGGCAACTCGATCATCTTTATCCTTTGAGTGCCTCTATGTCATGTATTCATTCCAAACCTTGTCATCGAACATGTTCTCCTCGCCTTTAGCATCTGCACACGCAAGAAATCTAAATATATAATGAGAACAACCACTTGGAATATAGTTAACATTTAAACAAATGACACCTATGAGATCAAATCTCAATCAAACACCGACCGACAACAGTTTGAAAGTTTAGAAAATGATCAATTTTAATCCTTTAACTTTCAAAACTTGTTAACTTCGACGATTTATGAAGATGCAAGTGTTTTCCGGCTTACAATCAGGATTTTGGGTAGGATAGACTCGAGTTCCAACATCGGTCAATTAAAAATAAACTAAAAGCAAAATCTTTTTGGCTTTTATAAAGTTTATATTAAAACACACCTAAAATCTTTTTGAATTTTTTCATTTTTGGTGGATCTACCAGGTTCGACACCATTAGACTTATATTGGCATTGGCTGCACAATATGGTTGGCATCTGCACCAGATGGATGTGAAGACAGCCTTCTTAAATGGAACGTTAAAGGAGGAGGTATACATCGAACAGCCTGAAGGCTATGTCAAGAAAGGAGAAGAAGGAAAAGTATGTCGTCTAAAAAAGGCTCTCTATGGATTAAAACAAGCCCCGAGAGCTTGGTATAGTAGGATTGATGAGTACTTCAGGTCTCATGGGTTTAAGAAGTGTGTACACGAGCATACATTGTTCACCAAAATTACAAATCAATCTCGGGTAATAGTATGTCTGTATGTGGACGATATAATATTGGCAAGTGAATCGCTGACCTTGATTGAGCAACTAAAGGAATCCATGCAAAGTGAATTCGAAATGACTGATTTGGGCACCCTTCACTATTTCTTAGGTATGGAGATTAAAAATGATAATGGAAACATTATGATTACACAACAAAAATATGCAAGGAATTTATTAGCAAAATTCAAGATGGAAAATTGTCGTGAAGCTCTAACTCCGATGGAGTATGGAATTAAGTTATCCAAAGAAGATCATGAAGATGAAGTGGACCAAAACGTTTACCGAATGCTAGTGGGAAGTTTAATGTATCTTACAAACACAAGACCGGATATAATGTTCGCGGTAAATAAAGTTAGTCAATTCATGCAGAGACCAAAAAGAAGTCATTGGGAGGCAAGCAAAAGAATATTAAGATATATCAAAGGAACAATAAATCATGGAATTCTATATTCGAAAGGGAGCAAAGGCAAATTAATGGGTTACAGCGACAGTGACTATGCAGGCAGTGTAGACGACAGCAAGAGCACATCAGGTTATGTTTTTAACCTCGGATCAGGAGCAATAGCTTGGCAGTCAAGAAAACAGAAGGTAGTGGCACTATCATCAACCGAAGCAGAATATATAGCACTTTCACAAACAGGATGTCAAGCTCTGTGGATTAAAGGAGTTCTCAATGAACTCAACATCAACAGAGACTGTCCACCAACTATCTTATGTGATAACAAGTCAACTATAAGTCTGGCCAAAGATCCAGTTTATCACGGGAAAAGTAAGCACATACGGGTCAAGTACCATTTCATTCGAGAACTGATCAAGAATGATGAGGTAGAAGTCAGATTCTGCACCACCAAAGAGCAAGCAGCGGATATACTGACCAAAGCACTGCAATTGAAGGATTTCAAACGACTTAAAGATGCACTCTATGTGGTTATGATCTAGCTTACAGGAGGGATTATTAGACAATATAAGCTAGATATTATTTAATAGTATGCGTTACTGTAACATATTATAAGTTTAGCGATAGTTAATCTTTAGAGACGGTTATGGGCATACAACCGCTCAAGCATATATGTATCAATCATCACATTTTATCATTTACCAATTCTTTACATAAGAACATATTCGTATTTTACTCCAAAACCCTAATATTCATATACAGAAATCAGATTTAGATTCAATAAAATACTAGAATAGATAAATGTATCCAAATGTCATGTGAAGTGAATGGAATTATATCTTCATGTATTTCAATGGAATAGGACCCAAAATATGCAGCGGAAACAAACCTAGAAAACTTATATCGGGTTAATGAGTTGTAAATGAATAAAACATACTAATACAAATCTACAATTAGCCTATATCAAGTTGGAGCATAGATATTAATTATGTTAGAATTTTTGTATGCTAGATATTTAAGCATAAAGCCTATAAAGATTTTCAGAATCATGTTTCTAAGATATTGAAGGATGTAATCTTGATTTAACATGTGAAAAGGTGAATTTGGTTAAACTGTGAAACTTGGGGTCTAAAGGTTGAAGTCGTGGGGTTAGGACGAGATAAACCAAAAGAGTTTAGTAGATAGAGATGGGCGAAATCGTGGGGTTGTTATCCTACAAAGAAAAGGATAAATCTTGGTTAATTGTTTATGTCTAAGCTAGATCGAGAGAATGGTTGGGGATTTGTTTTTAGTTTTGTTGCATATTATTAGGAGTTTGAAATAGCTTAGGAAACATGAAGGCATGTTTGGTATAAATATGGGAGATTATATACCTAGTATGGTGTGGTTTTTTTTTCAATAATAATATAGAGAAAGAGTTGAGCTAGAGTTGGGTCAAAAACCGGTTGTTCAAGTATGTTGTTCGATCCAAATAATTTGTAACGAGAGCGGAACAATTAAAACCCATGTTTAAACAGCTGAAATTAAAGCCCAAACACATCTTGGTTTTGAATTTGGAACGTGAAAAGAAAAGAAAGCAAAGCCAATGACGCCAATCTTGCCGCCTAAACATGATGTGTGCCAATCTTGGGTAACTCGGTTGATCATATGGGATCATTTAGGCTACTATAAGCGGAATGAAAATGAATCCTTAGAAGATTTTGTTTTGTTTTGTTTTTTTTTTTTTTTTTTGGGGGGGGGGGTGGGGGTTGGTAGCAAACATGGTCATGATAAAAAGGACGCCAATGCTACTTGTGTCGTGATCTCTCACTAGTTATCAATACTAATATAAAATGTCTTGTCAAGCTTGCAAAAGACTGTATCGAGCTAGAGGGCAAGAAAAGGCCTAGTATCATGGAAGTGAAAGAGCGGCTCGAAGAACTAAGACAATGTTTTGTGGGTCCCGTTTTTCTGGTGGATCGATAACGAAAACCTATCCTTGTTTATCACAAACACGGTAACGGGTGCGGAATCCCCGTGACGGTGCAAACCAAACACAGTGTAAAACACACGGAATAACCAATGATTCAATATCTATTGATTATGGATGAGTACAACCACAAACATATGCAAGCAATGTTTTAACGGACTCTCACTAAGTCTCTCTGTGCTCATCAGTTTCCCAAAGAAACTATGAGGGGTATTTATACAAGACAGACACAGACTATGACGAAATGCAAAAATGGCACGACGAAACACCAAAGTCGACGAAACTAAATGAGTTTCGTCACTTAATCATGCCCAAATATAATTCTGTTTCGTCGTTAGTTTTTGACCCAAATATGAAGGTCAAAGCCCAATTGAAGATATACGGCCCAGTTGAAGTTTCTGTTTACTAATCTCACAAATTCAAGATAAGACAACCTTGTGACATCATCATGATGATGTCATGATGATGTGTAAACGGGACTTGGTTCGCGGCGCTCAGTGCTTCGCGTGTCGAACTCTGTGGCGCACGACGGAGGAATGTCGTGACGTCGGGCTTGAGCTGAACCTAACCAAGTCGAAATCAAGTCGAACCAAGCCGAGTCGAACCGAGCTGAGTCGCGTCCACACAAAGTGTATCAACAAACTCCCCCTTGGACGCTACTCGTGATGGTTCGTCTTCTGTGATTATGTGATGGTTCGTCTTCTGTGTCTTTCATGTCGGAGGATCTTCAAAGTCTTCACGCGTCGTAAGAAGAAAGTGTATCAACAAACTCCATTTTAATTTAGGAAGTGTGTTAACAAACTCCCCCTTAGAATGAACCTTCCATTGAGTCATGCTCGTGAATCTTTTGACTTGTCAAATCTTCAGATCCTTGTGGTGTTGATGAGAGGTCATCGGCAACTCGATCATCTTTATCCTTTGAGTGCCTCTATGTCATGTATTCATTCCAAACCTTGTCATCGAACATGTTCTCCTCGCCTTTAGCATCTGCACACGCAAGAAATCTAAATATATAATGAGAACAACCACTTGGAATATAGTTAACATTTAAACAAATGACACCTATGAGATCAAATCTCAATCAAACACCGACCGACAACAGTTTGAAAGTTTAGAAAATGATCAATTTTAATCCTTTAACTTTCAAAACTTGTTAACTTCGACGATTTATGAAGATGCAAGTGTTTTCCGGCTTACAATCAGGATTTTGGGTAGGATAGACTCGAGTTCCAACATCGGTCAATTAAAAATAAACTAAAAGCAAAATCTTTTTGGCTTTTATAAAGTTTATATTAAAACACACCTAAAATCTTTTTGAATTTTTTCATTTTTGGTGGATCTACCAGGTTCGACACCATTAGACTTATATTGGCATTGGCTGCACAATACGGTTGGCATCTGCACCAGATGGATGTGAAGACAGCCTTCTTAAATGGAACGTTAAAGGAGGAGGTATACATCGAACAGCCTGAAGGCTATGTCAAGAAAGGAGAAGAAGGAAAAGTATGTCGTCTAAAAAAGGCTCTCTATGGATTAAAACAAGCCCCGAGAACTTGGTATAGTAGGATTGATGAGTACTTCAGGTCTCATGGGTTTAAGAAGTGTGTACACGAGCATACATTGTTCACCAAAATTACAAATCAATCTCGGGTAATAGTATGTCTGTATGTGGACGATATAATATTGGCAAGTGAATCGCTGACCTTGATTGAGCAACTAAAGGAATCCATGCAAAGTGAATTCGAAATGACTGATTTGGGCACCCTTCACTATTTCTTAGGTATGGAGATTAAAAATGATAATGGAAACATTATGATTACACAACAAAAATATGCAAGGAATTTATTAGCAAAATTCAAGATGGAAAATTGTCGTGAAGCTCTAACTCCGATGGAGTATGGAATTAAGTTATCCAAAGAAGATCGTGAAGATGAAGTGGACCAAAACGTTTACCGAATGCTAGTGGGAAGTTTAATGTATCTTACAAACACAAGACCGGATATAATGTTCGCGGTAAGTAAAGTTAGTCAATTCATGCAGAGACCAAAAAGAAGTCATTGGGAGGCAAGCAAAAGAATATTAAGATATATCAAAGGAACAATAAATCATGGAATTCTATATTCGAAAGGGAGCAAAGGCAAATTAATGGGTTACAGCGACAGTGACTATGCAGGCAGTGTAGACGACAGCAAGAGCACATCAGGTTATGTTTTTAACCTCGGATCAGGAGCAATAGCTTGGCAGTCAAGAAAACAGAAGGTAGTGGCACTATCATCAACCGAAGCAGAATATATAGCACTTTCACAAACAGGATGTCAAGCTCTGTGGATTAAAGGAGTTCTCAATGAACTCAACATCAACATCAACAGAGACTGTCCACCAACTATCTTATGTGATAACAAGTCAACTATAAGTCTGGCCAAAGATCCAGTTTATCACGGGAAAAGTAAGCACATACGGGTCAAGTACCATTTCATTCGAGAACTGATCAAGAATGATGAGGTAGAAGTCAGATTCTGCACCACCAAAGAGCAAGCAGCGGATATACTGACCAAAGCACTGCAATTGAAGGATTTCAAACGACTTAAAGATGCACTCTATGTGGTTATGATCTAGCTTACAGGAGGGATTATTAGACAATATAAGCTAGATATTATTTAATAGTATGCGTTACTGTAACATATTATAAGTTTAGCGATAGTTAATCTTTAGAGACGGTTATGGGCATACAACCGCTCAAGCATATATGTATCAATCATCACATTTTATCATTTACCAATTCTTTACATAAGAACATATTCGTATTTTACTCCAAAACCCTAATATTCATATACAGAAATCAGATTTAGATTCAATAAAATACTAGAATAGATAAATGTATCCAAATGTCATGTGAAGTGAATGGAATTATATCTTCATGTATTTCAATGGAATAGGACCCAAAATATGCAGCGGAAACAAACCTAGAAAACTTATATCGGGTTAATGAGTTGTAAATGAATAAAACATACTAATACAAATCTACAATTAGCCTATATCAAGTTGGAGCATAGATATTAATTATGTTAGAATTTTTGTATGCTAGATATTTAAGCATAAAGCCTATAAAGATTTTCAGAATCATGTTTCTAAGATATTGAAGGATGTAATCTTGATTTAACATGTGAAAAGGTGAATTTGGTTAAACTGTGAAACTTGGGGTCTAAAGGTTGAAGTCGTGGGGTTAGGACGAGATAAACCAAAAGAGTTTAGTAGATAGAGATGGGCGAAATCGTGGGGTTGTTATCCTACAAAGAAAAGGATAAATCTTGGTTAATTGTTTATGTCTAAGCTAGATCGAGAGAATGGTTGGGGATTTGTTTTTAGTTTTGTTGCATATTATTAGGAGTTTGAAATAGCTTAGGAAACATGAAGGCATGTTTGGTATAAATATGGGAGATTATATACCTAGTATGGTGTGGTTTTTTTTTCAATAATAATATAGAGAAAGAGTTGAGCTAGAGTTGGGTCAAAAACCGGTTGTTCAAGTATGTTGTTCGATCCAAATAATTTGTAACGAGAGCGGAACAATTAAAACCCATGTTTAAACAGCTGAAATTAAAGCCCAAACACATCTTGGTTTTGAATTTGGAACGTGAAAAGAAAAGAAAGCAAAGCCAATGACGCCAATCTTGCCGCCTAAACATGATGTGTGCCAATCTTGGGTAACTCGGTTGATCATATGGGATCATTTAGGCTACTATAAGCGGAATGAAAATGAATCCTTAGAAGATTTTGTTTTGTTTTGTTTTTTTTTTTTTTTTGGGGGGGGGGGGGGTGGGGGTTGGTAGCAAACATGGTCATGATAAAAAGGACGCCAATGCTACTTGTGTCGTGATCTCTCACTAGTTATCAATAATAATATAAAATGTCTTGTAAGCTTGCAAAAGACTGTATCGAGCTAGAGGGCAAGAAAAGGCCTAGTATCATGGAAGTGAAAGAGCGGCTGGAAGAACTAAGACAATGTTTTGTGGGTCCCGTTTTTCTGGTGGATCGATAACGAAAACCTATCCTTGTTTATCACAAACACGGTAACGGGTGCGGAATCCCCGTGACGGTGCAAACCAAACACAGTGTAAAACACACGGAATAACCAATGATTCAATATCTATTGATTATGGATGAGTACAACCACAAACATATGCAAACAATGTTTTAACGGACTCTCACTAAGTCTCTCTGTGCTCATCAGTTTCCCAAAGAAACTATGAGGGGTATTTATACAAGACAGACACGGACTATGACGAAATGCAAAAATGGCACGACGAAACACCAAAGTCGACGAAACTTAATGAGTTTCGTCACTTAATCATGCCCAAATATAATTCTGTTTCGTCGTTAGTTTTTGACCCAAATATGAAGGTCAAAGCCCAATTGAAGATATACGGCCCAATTGAAGTTTCTGTTTACTAATCTCACAAATTCAAGATAAGACAACCTTGTGACATCATCATGATGATGTCATGATGATGTGTAAACGGGACTTGGTTCGCGGCGCTCAGTGCTTCGCGTGTCGAACTCTGTGGCGCACGACGGAGGAATGTCGTGACGTCGGGCTTGAGCTGAACCTAACCAAGTCGAAATCAAGTCGAACCAAGCCGAGTCGAACCGAGCCGAGTCGAACCGAGCTGAGTCGCGTCCACACAAAGTGTATCAACAAACTCCCCCTTGGACGCTACTCGTGATGGTTCGTCTTCTGTGATTATGTGATGGTTCGTCTTCTGTGTCTTTCATGTCGGAGGATCTTCAAAGTCTTCACGCGTCGTAAGAAGAAAGTGTATCAACAAACTCCATTTTAATTTAGGAAGTGTGTTAACAAACTCCCCCTTAGAATGAACCTTCCATTGAGTCATGCTCGTGAATCTTTTGACTTGTCAAATCTTCAGATCCTTGTGGTGTTGATGAGAGGTCATCGGCAACTCGATCATCTTTATCCTTTGAGTGCCTCTATGTCATGTATTCATTCCAAACCTTGTCATCGAACATGTTCTCCTCGCCTTTAGCATCTGCACACGCAAGAAATCTAAATATATAATGAGAACAACCGCTTGGAATATAGTTAACATTTAAACAAATGACACCTATGAGATCAAATCTCAATCAAACACCGACCGACAACAGTTTGAAAGTTTAGAAAATGATCAATTTTAATCCTTTAACTTTCAAAACTTGTTAACTTCGACGATTTATGAAGATGCAATTGTTTTCCGGCTTACAATCAGGATTTTGGGTAGGATAGACTCGAGTTCCAACATCGGTTAATCAAAAATAAACTAAAAGCAAAATCTTTTTGGCTTTTATAAAGTTTATATTAAAACACCCCTAAAATCTTTTTGAATTTTTTCATTTTTCAAATGTAAAGACGGAAAGCATTAAATAAATATATACAGAGATGCAGAAACTGAAAGTAGTAAATAAAAATTTACAAACAATCTTTTTGCGAGTTTCGAGGGTAAGAGAATCATATCAGTGTACGGTCACGCCAAAACGCTCTTTTTGTTCAATTAGTTAACATTAAGATAAGCATCCTATAACAATTATCGATATTGTTTTCCACATAAGCTCAACTTATCAGATGTAATCATGGCTAGGGGATACGTTAAGGTATGATTTATACTTACCGACCGGTGTTCATCCACACACGACACATTCCCGTATCAAGGTATGCACGAGAGTTCATCTTACCGGTGAGTATACCGGTTATCATCTGTTTGACTGTATATGATGTGAGAAACTCACTTATTTTGATTGAAAACAAGCCCTATGTGATAGAATCACTTATTGATGAGGAACTTGATTTTCATATGCATAAGGGCACAGGAGCAAGTCCGTGAACAGGTCAGTACTTTCGTACAGCAAAGAGACGAACTTGACTCCCGGATAAATGTGATATATTATCACTTATCTGTTGGACATGTGATTGTTGATCACTTATTGAGGTCGAATGTAATATGTACACGTATGTATAGTATCATGGAAGATCTAGACTTACGTCCCCGTTATTTTTCGGTAAAAGATACAACCATGATACCTAGATGATAAGACAGCATAAAGACCGAATATCTCAGAACCTCGGCAATCAATCAAACGAAATTTCGGTACTAAGACCATATGCCAATGTGCGGTTCCCACACAGTCTTCAGTCGATTTTAGTTTATATCACCCTGCACACTTTAAAATGATTGTGAGCCTACCGATACATCTTATATAGAGCTGCTTATCGTATCTCATTTAAGGTTTAAAAGAGATTTCAACAGACCACTGATGTACTATCATTTTCTCTTTTTCCTGCCAGGAAACTCATTTTTGTTTTTCTATTGTTTTTGTGTTTTTAAATTTTTCGATGTTTTTGGATTTTTAAAAATGGATTTACTCCCCCTAAAATCAACAAACTAAGATAAATTTAAACGACACAAAGATATTTACAAAAATGATTTCCCGATGTCGGTTAACTCATGTTTTACCTCAATGTCGTTTACCAAAATTAATTTTAATCAAAAATGATTTTATCGAATTTTGGAAAAATCAATTGGCATGTCGGTAAGCGGTGCGGACCATGACAACATTGACGAGTTTCATAGTGTAACAATCACGTGTGAGGTGATATTTGAGATCAACGTGTCAGGCCAAAGAGTGCTGTACGAGATGATAATAATTCATAAAGCAGCTCTAAAAATCGACAAGTATAGGAGAGATTAGAAATTCAAAACCGTAATCCTGCAAATTCTTCTTGCATTGCCAGGAATTTGAGCGCTCTCCCAAACTGGATATCCACCTGGTGTGAATTTCAAAGTCGATTTTTGCAGCTACTGGGAAATCTCTTCACAGCAACAAGATCAGAAACCTCCGGGTACGGCTGGTCTTCCCATTGGACCAGCGAAGGTCTTTGTCTTTCTCTTGAGAAGTAATGTGCGGTTGTTCAATCCACGCCAAGGCATCCGCACACCCGGTTGGTTTGTTCAACAACACATTTTCTTGAATTACACCGTGAAGAAATGTACACTGCACGTT
Organism: Helianthus annuus; assembly: GCF_002127325.2. Lineage (NCBI taxonomy): Eukaryota > Viridiplantae > Streptophyta > Magnoliopsida > Asterales > Asteraceae > Helianthus > Helianthus annuus. The sequence goes on along the minus strand of NC_035442.2, from coordinate 1,288,880 downwards.
CATTTTGTCGATTATGAACTTCAGACGTGCTGCAGGTGCGTACATTTTGATTTGAATCTACCCCTGGGGACCCGATCAAAGCCTTTAACAATCACACTTTGAAATGATTTGCATTTTGTCGAAGTTATCAATTTCTTTCAACAGACAACTCTGTTTCCCCTTTCTTTTTCTATCCATCAAAGGCAACAATTTCTTCTGTCGCCTATCTTGTGCAAGAACGCTCCACTATCAACAATTTCTTCTGTCGCCTATCGAAAGTTCCTCCTGGAACATCCTACACACTCACTCAGAGATTAGTTGGAGAGGGGGACCCAAGCCTTCATAGACTTGGGTTGCCCCTGAGAATCAAGAAATGTAATTTCAATTTCCTGATGATTTTTAAACACAACACCTCCCCCTGAACTTTCACCCGATTTAGGTTTCCAAGTTTGTTTTTGTTTACCAGATTGAGTTTTGTAAACAGATTTTGAAACTTCTGGTTTTAATGGTTGTGAAGAACTTGGTTCCCTTTTGACCGTTTTGACTTCAGATTTTAAAGCCTTTTCAACAGCTTTGATGTTTTGACGTCGTTGTTTCGTTTCTTGTTCCTTAACAGTTCTTTTATCATGTTTTGGAGAAACAGGACGACGTTGTGAGTGACCTTGTTCAGAAGGGGTTCTTTCAACAAAATTTGGTTTGGGCGAGTTTGTGCAGTCTTTAATGATGTGCCCAAACTTCCCACATTTAAAACACGTTCTCCTTTCAACAAACTTAGGAGAATTTGATCGACTAGCAGATGTCGAACCTGTAGAACCTGTGGTACTTGCTCTTTCATCACACCCGTTTGTGTGTTGGGTGTAATTTTTATCGCTATTACGTTTCAAAATCTTGACTTGTTGTACAAAATCGGTGTTTGATTTGTTTTCAAAAGTCTCAATTTTATCCGTACCATTTGATGCTACAAATTTAACATCTTTTGCTTTCTTCTTGTAACGAGCTCCTTTAGAATCAACCTTAGCCTTTGGCTTTGGAGCTCGTTGTTGTTGTTTACCCTTAAAAGCAATTGGTTGTTGCTTTGTCAGTGATTTCTGTTTTCCAAATTGTTTTCTGATTTCAGCTTTTGGAATTGGGTCACATTGAGTTACAATGACTTCTGGAATTGTCTTTCCCAAAAACTGGTTTGTAGTATCTTCAAACACTTTGTCAATCAAAGATTGATTGACGTTTTTGATTGGAAAATCTTTGTCTAAATAAATTTTACTATCACCGACTAAAGTATACAACAAGTTATTGCTCTTAACAGCAGATACACATTCCTTGTCATCTTTGACATCCTTGACATGATCTATCACTTGCTTGGCAACAGGTTGCACGGCAGGAGTAGAAGGATCACAAAGAATATGATTCTCAATTGGAATTTCTACTCCTTTCGTCTCATCAAGTGACTCATCCTGGTCACTTACATCTGATTCATCATCTGAAGAATCATAGTCCTCAATGGTTGGAGGACTTTGATTTGAAGCACATGATGACTTTTCTTTGTTATCAGATGAGCCTTTGATGAATTGTCCGGTTTGAACCCTAGGTCAGTAGTAACTTCCTCATAATCAAGAGGCACACTGGGTTCATACCGAGGCATATCCTCTTCATCGGGCATTTTGGTATAGTTGTGTCTCAAAGGGGGTGGACACGCCTTATACCCTACGCCTTTCACGTTCCCTTTCAGTTGTTGAACGTCAATGATGTGATCGAGCACAAATCGGGAGTTAGAATAACTCTCCAATTTTTGCTTGATAGCATCATACTCGCATTTGGCAATGGCTAACTCCTTTTTGGTTACCTCAACAATGTTAATGTAATCGTTAATACTAACTTGTTTATGATAAACAACTTTGTTCAATTCGGAAACACTTTTCTTTAGGGTTTCAATTACAGATTTAAAATCCTTTTCGTTTCGAGTTAACGCCATGTTTGCCTCTTTGCACTTAGACAATTCAATAACCAAACTCTGATTGTGACTAAGAACCGTTTCAGATTCACATTTCAATTCAGCATATTTATGTTTCATATCAGCACAATCACTACATATGCTAGGAGTTTCAAATTTTACCTGACTTGTAGAAGCTGTGACATTAGCCATGAAGGCAGTCTGAGAAGAGAAAGATCCATCTTCAGTGAGAATCTTCTCCATTTCGTTCGATGTAGCATCAGCTTTCTTGATCAAGTCAGATTTTTGATTTTTTGTCTCCTTGGCATCATCCGACAAACTATCAGCTTCAGAATCAGTTCTTTCATTCAAATTCGATTCTTCATCCGAACTGCCACTATATCCTGAACTGTCATCATTTCCCGAAGATTCACCATCATTGACATTTTTGACAATTTTAGCATAAAATGCAGTTCTTGTTTGATCACCGTTTCCCAACTGTATGGCCGGACCATAATCGACACTTGGATCGAATTGAGGTTTTGTTGTGGAAACTTGAGGTTGAGGTTGGGGTTTAGATTGCGAAAGATAAGCACTTTGATTGAACTGTGGAAACGAAGATGAGCTTGTATTTGATACAAACGCCGTTTGAAGCTTCGGTTGCTGAATGGAACTAGAACTAGCTGAAGGACCAAAACCCTACAAATACATTTCTGTGTTTTGAGGAGGTGCAATCCTTTTAGCTTTCCGAATTTCCTCTTCGTTCTTGTACTCCAACTTCTGAATGAATTCATAGATATTAACATTGACAGCATCTAGAACGCCCGTATGCTTTAAAAGCTCAATGAATGGGCTCCACTTTGGAGGTAGAGCATCAGTAAACCGTGCTACCATTTCCTGTTGAGATGCAAGAACACCAAAATAATACATTTCACTCATCATCTGATAATAACAAGTAGTTATATCATTTAGGGTTTCATTCTCTAAGAAATGAAATGATTCGAATTTCTTTTTCAACAGATCATGACGTGTCTTTCTAGTAGCTGCATTTCCTTCTCCTCTCGCTACCAAAAGATTCTGTAGGTTTTGATTTTGATTCGACACCAAAGCCCATTGACTTGCACTTATGGATGGTTGAGGAAACATATTTCTTGCCCACGCGGCTGCTGAAGTTTGATCTTGACCTGGTTGTGGGTCCATACTCCAATCCCACGGACTTGTGCAACTCATGATTGGTGTATAGAAGTGAAAAATTCTTTTTTTTTTTTTTTGATGAAACCGTGATATTTAGAAGCACGATTCGAAACAACTTGACGAACACCCGACCCTATCTACGACTGGGTCCAACAAAAATAGATCTATTTTTGTTCTTCTGTGAATCCAAGTGTGGCCCCAATTTTAATCAACTGACCAAAATTAATTTAGCCAACATAGCTTGGGCTTTTATTTAGACCAATAATTCTAATTAATTTTGATCTTACATCAAATAGGCCCAAGATAGAAACACTTAGCTGCCAAACAAATAAATCTGATGAAGCCCAATTCTTAATTAAAAGCCCGAAGCCCAATTTGAAATCTGCGATACATTCAGAACCCAAAAAGAAACTTATTTGCAGCAACATCATACATAGTAGCAGCCGACATCATACATCATACATCCAACAATCCCAAATAGAAATTCAACATTCAATTATCATTAGACCTTTGAGTAGAATCAAACAACTGATCACATGGGCCGATGGTTCTATTGGACCTCAAATGCAATCACATGCAAACTGAAAAAAAGGCTGACAATTCTTTTAATATTAAGGCTTACAATAAATCCAAATGCGACGAAACTGAATGTAATTGGACCGATATGAAGCTTCAGCACATGCAATCTAAATTTTGCATTTAATGTGAGCAGTTAGCAAGGTGTCGGCCCAACACTTAATTATCCATATATAAATATAAGATGAAAGTGGATGTTTTGGCCCAATCAGAATGTATTTAAAAGTGTCGGCCCAGCTGAATTATTTTGTGTGCGACGAAACAGTTTTGATGATTGTTTGTTGAATGGCGAAACTGAATGATATGTTTGTATTTTGATTCCGACGAAACTGCTTTAGAATGAGAGCGACGAAACTGAATTGATGAATAATGATTGACGAAACAGAAATACAGTTGGATGACGAAACAGCTTGATATGATGACGAAACTGATATGATGGTGAGTGGACGAAATTGATGGTTAATTGTTGACGAAACAGTTGAAGAAGGCACTTTATGAATGACGAAACTGATAAGGATAAGGTTTGGTGAGTTTGGTCAAATTTTTCAACGTGACCTTATCTATTCTCTATTCTCTGACACAAAAGACACACTCCTCAACCTACACCATACTCATCGTACTAACCGAACAACACATAACACAATTTTGAACCAAATATGAATTTTTAATTCACAAACAAAACGAACAGTAAGTTCACAAAAGATCTAAAAGTGGAGAATATGAAGAACAAGTTTGAATATAAGATGAATTCGATGAGGATATGAAGATTCCGGTGATCGAACAATTTTCCGAAACCCGAAATCGCTTAAAACTTTTACTAAAAACCCGGTTTGACACGTAAACAATCAACTTAACAAGGTTTTTGATAAAACTTTTGAGCCATAAACAAGATCTAACAGATTTTAGCCACTTTTTCATAAAAAAAAAAATATGAACTTTTCAAGAACAAACTTGATAGAAACCAAAACTTGTTTGGTTTTAAACAAGGATTAGAGCCAAAGCTCTGATACCACTTGTAGGTCCCGTTTTTCCGGTGGATCGATAACGAAAGCCTATCCTTGTTTATCACAAATACGGTAACGGGTGCGGAATCCCCGTGACAGTGCAAACCAAACACAATGTAAAACACACGGAATAACCAATGATTCAATATCTATTGATTATGGATGAGTACAACCACAAACATATACAAACAATGTTTTAGCGGACTCTCACTAAGTCTCTCTGTTCTCATCAGTTTCACACAGAAACTATGAGGGGTATTTATACAAGAAAGACACGGACTATGACGAAATGCAAAAATGGCACGACGAAACACCAAAGTCGACGAAACTAAATGAGTTCCGTCATTTAATCATGCCCAAATATAATTCTGTTTCGTCGTTAGTTTTTGGCCCAAATATGAAGGTCAAAGCCCAATTGAAGATATACGGCCCAGTTGAAGTTTCTGTTTACTAATCTCACAAATTCAAGATAAGACAACCTTGTGACATCATCATGACATCATGATGATGTCATGATGATGTGTAAACGGGACTTGGTTCGCGGCGCTCAGTGCTTCGTGTGTCGAACTCTGGGGCGCACGACGGAGGAATGTCGTGACGTCGGGCTTGAGCTGGACCTAACCGAGTCGAAATCAAGTCGAACCGAGCCGAATCGAACCGAGCCGAGTCGCGTCCGCACAAAGTGTATCAACATGCATCTTTCATAAATAAAGAGTTCTGCTGAACATGATCATCTTAGCTAGTTTAATTGATAAAGGCTACCCTTGTGGACAACTCCTCTTTAGAGTTTTTTTACGCAATCTTGGACTCCGTCTCGTCATGTAGTTTTGTACAAAGAAAAGATTAAATTTCAATCGTCGAGCATAATCCATCGTCAAATACTAGAATAAATAATTGCATCCAAATGTCATATGAAGTGAATGGAATTATCTTCATGTATTTCAACTGAAAGGACCCAAAATATGTATTGGAAACAAAACTAGGAAAACTTATAGGGTCCATGAGCCGTAAATGAATAAAACATACTAATACAAATTTACAATTAACCTATATCAAGTTGGAGCATTGATATTCATTATGTCAAATCTGTTACAAATAAAATTTTTGTATGCTAGCTATTTAAGCATTAGGCCTTTAAAGATTTTCTGAATCATGATTCTAAGATATTAAAGGATGTAATCTTGATTTAACATTTGAAAAGGTGAGTTTGCTTAAATTGTGAAACTTGGGGTCTAAAGGTTGAGGTCGCGGGGTTAGGATAATAGGATGAGATAAACCTAAAGAGTTTAGAAGATGGAGGTAGGTGAAATCGTTGTGTTATCCGACAAAGGATAAATCTTAGTAAACTGCTTATGTCTAAGCTAGAGATAATGGTTGAGGATTTGTTTATTATTTGTTTCTCATTATTTGGGGTTAGAGATAGCTTAGAAAACAAGGCATTTTGGTATAAATATGGTAGATTATACATTGTTTGGTGTGGTATTCTATCAATAATAATATAGAGAAAGAATCGACCGAGATTTGGGTCGAAAACCGGTTGTTCAAGTGTGTTCACAATCCAAATAATTTGCAACAATTGGTATTAGAACGAGACAATTAAAACCCGTGTGGTGGGGAGAGAGATCAAGGAGTAGTAGCAAAGACAAGTGATCAAGCAAGCAGGAGAGTTAAGAAGCTGCGGAGCAGCATAGTAGAAGACCGATGTTGGACTCCGAATGAATTTGCAGCGGACAAACAGGATTTCGGAACATCAGTGGACATGTTTGTTGATGAGTTTTAGAGTACAGAAATGAAAGAATGAGTTTGAATGATAAGGAACAATTGAATGGACAGAATGAGTGTGGAATAATCTGTCTTGGTACCGGAAATTGTTACCGTACATTACATATATATATGTGTGATTATGGCGGTTAATCTTGGCGGCAATAACTGTCATTTTGGTAGTTTAAAATACCCGCTCATGATCTAGACCCACACTTATCACACAATATTCGAATATAACATATCACTTATTACATAACCATATAAATATCATAATCATAATAAAGTTTAATTATCCTTCACTAACAACCGAGACCACCAAAAGGAAAAGGAACAAAGGCCACATCTGGGTGTTTGTGATCGACATAGCAAGAAATCCAAAGAGCGGGTCAAGTAGAAAAGGGATGGAAATATGTGAAGCGGCCAGAAGGAAGATGCCATCTATGTGAAGGCGAGTAGAGCAAGAACCTTTTGCCAAAGAACGATAGATGTGTGGGCTAAAGCAAGAGACCTGTGAAAGGTAATAGGAAGAACCTTTGTGAAATCTTTTGTGAAAGATCGGTACCTATCTCAGGGCCGTATGGCGGAACCGACTGCGGTTCAGCCAAGAGGATAATGGCACGTGGAGGCAGTTTGGACTAGGGTTTTGCATGGGGTGTTAATTTCTTACATGGTAGGTTGTTGTGGGTATTCAGGTTCCATGTAGGGTCACGAGTAGTTGACGTGGTGATGTATGGTGGTTAGGGCTTGCATGGGAATGGTAACTTGCTTGCATAGGAGTTGGTTCTTGGATGTTTTGGGTTTCATGCGGGTCACGGGTAATCCTAGTGGCCTTCGTAAGCAACTAGGGTTTCAGTTAGGATGGTTTTGATCGGGTATAGGAGTAGTAGGGATTCACGGTGTAAGTAAGATGCATGCTAGGGTTTAGGTGATGTAAACCTAGACACTGTTGTGCACCACCTCGCACGGATTGGTTGGGAGTGTGCATGGTACATGTTAGTACGTGATTACCAAACCCTAGACACTGCTGTGGATTTCGTAAGGAGATGTGTGTGGATTGGTGATGTAAACCTGGAATGGCATTAATCGTATTCGTTTGACGATAAGTTGGCTTTAGGATTACGTAGAGCATGACATTAAACTTTGTGAGTAAGAGCCTTTGTATCAGGTGAGTTCTAATTCCCGTTTACACATTCTAGGCTAGCATACATGTGTTTACGTGTTTTCATTAAATATTGAGTTTTTATGTCGTAACATCTATTAAATGTGTCCAACAAGTATGTGTTTCAAAGAGTTACAAGAACTAGTAAGATTATGGATTTAGCCTAGAAAGGGGTGTCTTGTCGATTGGGATGGATAACGGGATTGGCAGGTAGTACAGGCAGGGGCGGACCTAGTATAGTCGTAGGCGTAGCCCGGGCCACGGCTCAACTTTTAAGCGGTAGTGTAAAAAACAAAAAATCCGATTTTTATACTAAGGATACCCCTCAACAACTACTAGGACACCCCTCAAAAAAAATTTAGAAACTGATATTAAGCCCAAATAAATCTGATTATATTGGCCCAAATAACCAAATGATAGCCCAATATTAGTTAGCCCAAATAACCAAAAAAATAACCTAACAGTGTATTGGACATTTGGGCGGCAGATTGAATTATACAGGGATATCAAAGGTCGATTCTTGGATTGTCGAACACACTCAGTCACTCACACAGGGATGAATTGACGGGTATCGCAGATTCGCAGCAGGAGGTTTGTTATTTGTTTCAGAGTTGCTCATCGCTGAACACACTCAGAAATCGAACACTCGCTGACGGCTGAACAGAAATCACGATCAGAATTGCTCATCGCAGCAGGAGATTTGTTATTTGTTTCAGACTTTTTTATTAAGTATTAATCATTCACACAATCACACGAACAGGAACATGATGTTTTGTTTCAGTTTGACTTTGATACTTTGATTAGTTTTTTTTTTATTAATGTTAATCATTCACAGTTTCACCCGAAACAAACAGGAGGTTCGTTTCTTAATTTTTATTAGTTTGTTTATTGATACTTTGATTAGTTTTTTTATTAGCTCATTATTGGTTAGTTTCTTAATTTTTATTCTTTGAAGTGATGACGAAACCAAATTCCAAAAAACAAGCTTTAATTGGGAACTTTTTCAAAAGAAAACACGAAGAAATTAATGATACAATTCCGAATGAAACAACTCCTCCGAATGTTGACGTTGATTCAAGTCCGAATGTTGATAATGATAACATCCAAGCAAATGATGACGTTGATGCAAGTCCGAATGTTGATAATGATAATCCTACAACTTCAATTCCAACAACACGAGGTATTATTTATTTGAATGATCTTCCTTCGGATCCATTTGATAGGCCACCTATTGCTAGTTATCACCCAAATCAAACAGATGACATAAGAAGATGACGTGTTTGGGTTGTTGGTAGATGAATCCAGTGATGTTTCTTTGAAGGAGCAAATGGTTGTAGCTGTTTAGATTTGTTGATAAACTTAGTGTTGTTAGAGAGAGTTTTATCGGAATTGTTCATGTGAAAGACACGGCTTCTACAACTCTTAAACAAGCCATTGATGATTTATTAGCAAGCAACCAGTTGAGCATAAAACAAGTAAGTAATAAAATTCATAGTTTCTTTACAAGTAATAAAATTCATAGTTTCTTTATATTGATGTTTTTTTATGTTCTAAATTATTTTTGTTTTAGGTGAGAGGCCAAGGTTATGATGGTGCAAGCAACATGCGGGGAGAATTTAATGGGTTAAAAGCGTTGATTTTGAAAGATAACCCATCTGCACATTACATCCATTGTTTTGCTCATCAACTTCAGTTGGTTATAGTCGCTGTTGCAAAGAAACATATTGGTGTGAAAACTTTCTATGAATTCCTTTCCATGGTTGTCACTACTAGCTTCTTGCAAACGAAAAGATATGTTAAGGGAGGAAAAAAAGGCGAGAGTGGAAAAAGAGATACTTGAAGGTGAAATTAAATCGGGTAAAGGATTAAACCAAGAGGTTTCCCTAGCACGAGCCGGTGATACGCGATGAGGTTCTTGTCCTACAGTTTATCGGGTAGTTAAGCTAGCTTTCCTTTTACCGATGGCAACCGCAACCGTTGAAAGATGTTTTTCGAAATTGAAGCTTGTGAAGACGGATTTACGCAATCGAATCGATCCGGAATTCTTGAACAACGCTATGGTTTGTGCGGTCAAAAAGGATTTTTTAAGTGAAGTAAAAGACGACGATGTGATGGAACGATTTCAAGCTATGAAAAAAAGAAGAGGACAAATCTATTAGGTATTTGTTTTACTTTATTTTATGTATTGTTTTTTTTTTAATATTGTATGATTGCACGGTAAAAAAAATTAGGATACCCCTGAATTAATGTTCTAGTTCCGCGACTGAGCACAGGTCCTACTATAGAGTGGCGTTTAGTTGTATGACGTGTTAGGAAAGACCTTAACTGTCGATGGTCCTAATGTTTCCACTTTCCTAGATGATGAGGGATCAGGAAGTGTAGGTGTGTTGGCCGGGTTTTTACTTTAATGTAATTGGAATTAGAGGTAAATAATTGGGAGTGTAATATGTTGATGGGAACGTATTGCGAGTGGTTTATTGCATCCTTGGAGAGTACAAGGGCGGGCTATATGATGATTATAAGGGTTGCGTGTTTAATCCACAAGGATGTAATGTTGATCAAGTCCTTAACATGTGAGTGTGTGTCTTGGTGTTTTGTGTGAGATGTAACATCCTTGTGATGTTGATGATTGTGTGTGTAGCACCTTCCTAATGTTGGAGTGATGTTGTTCGGTGGAGTGGGCCACCATTGTCTTTTGACACTATGTATCCTAGTAGTCGCCATCTTTATGATGTTGATGAGTTTGGTGAGTCGTCACCCTATGGTGTCAGTGAGTCAAGTAGTCGTTGTCCTTGTGGTAGCGATGACTTTGGAGGAGTGGATCATCATCGTCTTTTGACAGACTACGTCCTAGTAGTCATTACCTTACGGTGGCTATGAGTTCATAGGAGTGGGCCACCGTTGTCTTTTGATGAGGATGTGTCATGGAAATCATTAACCTTCACGGTAGCGATAAGTTTTGGTCACGTCTTTTTTATGTGACCGAATTGTGTGTTAGGATCCCACCTTATGTGATTTACGTGTTTGTTGTAGTTGAAAATGGTAGGTCAATGTGTGTGTAAGTTGATGGCGAGGTTAATTTGAATCCATTGTGTTGTGGTGTATATGTGGGTGTCATATAATGTTGGATGTCGATTCTAGTTGTGCATTGTGTGTGATGTTATATGTTATGCTTGAGTAGCAAGTGGGTCGTGGGTTTAGAGTTAAGGGGTCTTAGCAACGGCTCGGGCCGATTGTGGAATCTCGTATGGGCGATTACCAGATTGGGTATTGTGTGGGTAAAGGTGTTTTGAGTTTAGTGAATCGGAGTATTGTTGAAATTAAAGTGGTTTTGGATGTCAAGTTAATTAATTTCAACTTAACGGGTCGCTCAGCGTAGCTGACTTTTGCCTGTATGTTAGATTAATTGCATGTTTGTGATTGCAGACATGGAGCTCTTAGCTGGTGAGTGTTGCTTCTAGTGGGTAGTGGATTTTGGCATTCGTGTTTCATTTATACATTTTTAAACTAGATTTATTGACGTGTTGAGGTGTCTAGTTCGGGGTCTTACATGGGGCATGCCTTATGTAATGCCCAAAAATTTAAAATCATTATTTTAGAAATAAAAAGAATAATAGTAATTTATTAATTAACCACTAAGAAAACCCTAATTAAGACACCCAAGTAATTCTGCACTAACCCTAAAATTTCCAGAACAATCAGAATCAGGATCAGGGCCCCTAAAACTCAGGGGGGGCAAAACCCTAGTTACGATTATCTAAATAACTTGTTGGCCGTTTTGAATTTTACAATTTCATCAACTCAGCAAGCCTAGTTAGGGACGTGGCTACCTATAGAAACTAGGTTACCCCTCGCGTAGCGCGACGCCCATGGGGGGTACCCCTCGCGCTACGCGACAGGGTCAAATTTCGTGTATAAATAGTAGAGGTTGGGACTTGAATTCTGGCACAAAATCGACGTTAAAAGTCGAATTATACACGGAGTTATGCTCTGTTTACCACAATTAACACACACAGACCTCGAAACGCTGCCGCAATCAGGGTAATAACTCGATCGCTATTACGATTCAACGTCCGATCGATTATAACTATCCAACGATTGTCCGAGTGCTGCTCAAATTGAGCTTGTACTTTGATTATTCGTCGTGATTCCAACTTGAATATTTGAGTGCTGTTCGAATTCGGACTATGCTCTGTTATTCGTTGTGAATCCGATTGAATTATTAAGTATTGCACTTGATAATAGTTGTGAGGGTTTGATCTCGTGAATTGACGTAAATGTTGTATTAAGTTACTAACCTAGTTTGTGTGCATGTTATTTAAATTAGGTTAAAAGATTAATCAGTAGTCTAAACTCTGCCCGTATAAATCTAAAATAGTAGCACAAGGTAGCTTCACTTTGGAGTTATTAAGGTACGGATCCTTACCCCACTCTTTATTGCTTCATATTCAAATTATTATAAAACCACTAAATTACTATATCTGTTAAAAACTCCTCACGTCTTTGATTGTCGATTCATTTGACAGTCCGTTCGATTCCTATCCTAATCATTTGATTTAACTTTCATGTCATGCGATAGTATTATGTTGTTATACTTATTATCGCATGTTCCAATATATGTTCCGTTTTGTTATGAAAATAAGTTTTATAAGTTATGTGAATAAGACCATTTGTACTCTGATACCCTGAGTATCGCTTCTCGTGGAGTGTCCCACGAGCATGTTGTTGTGGCATCAACATCATGTGCTCCATCCGTGACGGAGAGATCAGTTCACGGCGTCTCTTAAGTACAAGTGTGGTACATAAGGCTATTAGGAGGCGTATGGATCGATCCTAGGATTTAAGTATAAGGAGGTGGATAACGGGTATGCCAATTCGCCATCTCATGTGATAACTATGCAGGAGTAGCTACCTGTGTATTGTCACGTTTTAAGTTTGCTCATGGGTACATCCGTAAGATATGATTATGAAATTTTGTTCTTGCATCGTATCATTTTCGCCTAAAATTCCATCCGGATAAGATTTCATATGAAGCATTTATTTGGTATTTGAGCCTAAAATTCCGTACTGAGCATTCGGCTCATTCCGTAAACTTTTTGTATATACAGGTCCACAGGTTACTTTGGGAGGGGAAAAGAGAGAAGAATAAAGCCTAGGAATAAATCTGAAGATGTTAGTTAATTAAGATGAATGTCTCCGCTTGTATATTAATCTTAATTTTAATAGTCGTGTGGTTGTATCCTTATCAAATAAATAAATGGAATTATGACTTTTGTTTATGTTACCGTTATTGTGACACGTCAGCCCTTCCGGGTTGGGGTGTTACACCTTATGAACCCAGCATCTTTACTGTCAACAATGCGGGATTTGTCTATGGTGTTAAAACCACTCAACAGAATGATCGTGAACATCCCAACAAGATCAGGTAAAAAAACCATTTGCAGTCGACTCGCTTCAAGGATGCTGAGCTTGATCTTAAGCCTCCTGCTTAAACTTTCAAGTCGACTAGTCGAGCAAAGCGTTCACGTAGTAGCTCATACAGCTCAAACCTTATTGACCTGTGTCACATCCTTGCAAACTATGTGACGACGCATAAGTATCAAGTCAACTTAGCATATAACAGCAAGGTCTCAATTAACCTCCAAACTACTAATCCAAACATATTATCCAACTAAAGAAACAAGCAAAAGAACCATACTCGCAAACTTATAAGTTGACCACAATCTCAAGACACTTGACGCACACAAGGACAACACATAGTCGATAAACACGAAATCAAGCCCTCTCACCCCTGATACGCCTGGCAAGCTGAATGTCCTTAGGCATGATGGTCACACGTTTTGCATGAATCGCACACAGATTGGTGTCCTCAAACAACCCAACAAGATAAGCTTCAGCCGCCTCTTGCAATGCCAGCACAGCATGGCTTTGGAAACGCAGATCGGTCTGTAAATTAAATTTCAAGAATCAAACATCAACTAAATCGTTTAATTGACTTTAAATATTCATTGGTTAGTTGCTTTATTTTACGTTTTTTTTATTTTTAAGTTCACCCTTATACTATTCATACAATACGTTTTTAACTAATCTAATGTTTACTTCATTGATTATCTCTAATAATTTCCATTCGTTAACTTAAAAAAAAATTAAATAAAAAAAAACAACTTAATACAATTGTGTTTCAGTTTTTTCCTCGACATTCCGATATAAATTTGTTGAAAACGGAGTTGTATTCAAAATACACAACTTTTTGCTAGTATAAGCTATATACGAGTCCTCATAACGTGACGAACCAGACTGGTTCCAACCGAACAATATCGGTACCGGTGTTACCTGGACCGGTACCTGTACTCGTTTTTATAGTTTTCGATCAATGTAAAATACGTGTCGATATCATTTTGGGCATATCATGAGTTCATGACTTTATTTTTCAAGTTTTCTTTCTCAATTGAAACAACGAACACCAGTACCGTAATGAACCAAACCAATACTGACCGGATTTCCCACCGCATAGCGCGAGAAATCCCACTAGTTCATTACATTTATGGAAATATTTACGAAAAAATGACCGAAAATGACATTTTAGATGTTAAAAGATTGGAATAAAAATACGTAACGCGTTGTTAGGTGACTTTATTTTACCTTAAAGTCCTGAGCGATCTCACGAACAAGCCTCTGAAACGGGAGTTTCCGGATCAAAAGTTCGGTACTTTTCTGGTACTTACGAATTTCACTGCACCGTTACATTTCCCGGGGTTAAAATTGGAGGAGCATAAGTAAATAATTATAATGAAAAAGAAAACAGTGAGGCACAAACCGAAGGGCTACGGTTCCAGGCCTGTATCTATGAGGTTTCTTCACACCACCGGTTGTTGGAGCAGACTTGCGAGCAGCCTAACGCACCATAAATGTTTAAATCACATGAAAAACGAACCTAACCCCCCCCCCCCCAAAAAAAAAAAAAAAAAAAAAAAAACCTTATAATGTGTAATTAAGCAATAGGTCTACCTTGGTGGCAAGTTGTTTCCTTGGGGCCTTCCCTCCGGTTGACTTGCGGGCAGTTTGCTTGGTACGAGCCATCTATAATATAAGCAACGGATTTATGATGTGATAAATATTTATAGTGTTAAATTTAAACATAACCTACTTTACAGATCTAATTAAAATATTCTGGGTAATGATTAAAGAGAAACAATCTTAAAAAAGATTTCAATCTTTTAACACGTTGCTCATGATTACTAATACGATCCCGGCATCCCAAAAGGTTTGCATCTTAAGCACAAAGATTTTTACATTTTATGCAATTAGGGATGAGCAAATGGTACTGGGTACCAAGACCGAACCGGTATTGAACCGTACCGTACCGGGTCATTTTTAGTACCCACTTTTTGCCATTTTCGGGATCAGTACTTTCGGTTCGGTACGGTACCAGAATTTTGGGTTGATTTACCTTCGAATACCGTATTGTACCAGTAGTACTGTACCGTACCAAACACTTAAGGTACTGCTACCAGTACCCATTTTTGTGATTTTCGGGATCGGTACTTTCAGTGCGGATAGGGTACCGAGCTCATCTCTATATGCAATAAGCATAGGTTTCCTAAAAGATTTCTTCCCGGTTTATTACTCTTAGCGCCTTTCAACTTAAGTATCTAACAGACAAATTCTAGATTCAACGCATAGTTGTTAATAGCGGCTATAGCGACCGCTATAGCGCGCTATATAGCCATGCAACGTAGTGTCGTTATATGGGTCATAGCAATAAATAGCAAAGATAGCGACTGTTTTTTTTTATGTAAATAGCAATTAGATATAGCTATAAAATAGTTGGATTTATAGGTTTTTGTTAAATATACATGTAAAATACCATATATACAAGGGTATTTTGATGTAATATACATATAAAAATTTTCAAAATTCTTTTTCTAGTGTAATCGCTATTTATAAAATAGCCGTCGCTATTCGCTTCGTAGCCTATAGGTGCCTTGTCGCTTTTTGTCGCTATTCGCTATCGACAACTATGATTCAACGTATACATTAACCCATAAAACATGTGGTGAGTAATCAGTACTTTTAGGGTTTACAAGAATCAGCTAAATACTACAAATACAAAATAAATAAAATATACATTTAGCATATGAGAAGTTCAGAGAATCAGAATGTCAATTAATAAAAGTTAGGGGCACTACAAAAGTTGTAATTTCTACAACATAATCATTATAAACAGTAACCACAGAACACATTAAATAACATATGATCCGAAAAATACAAACCCTAGTTGCAGCCCGTGGACGACCAAACCACATTAAATCTATCGTGTTATTTACAGCTTTTCTCATTAACTGTCCCGAGTGTGAGCGCACGATATATATATACAAAGAATGAACAAAATACTCGAATAATCTATGCGATATCTATAACTGGTACCGATTTCAACTTAGATGTCAAACAATTGCCACCCCCAAAATTTATGTGATTAGATTACACTTTTGATAAAATGTAACTGCTCCAAAATTTATAAGATTTAGCAAATACACTCTTATCATTAATGTCACCCAAAAAAAATCAACAAATAAAATTTAAAAATTCAAAACTGGCTGTTAAAAGAAAAAATAGTCTATCATAAAAATAATAATAATAATAATAATAATAATAATAATACTAATAATAATTTAAAACTTAAAGAATTTAAAACTGGTTGTTAAAAGAAATAATAGTCTACTATAAACAAAAAAAAAACAAAAAAAAAAAAAAAAAAAAAAAAAAAAAAAAAAAAAACCTAAAAAGTTATTAAAAAAACTAAAAAAATAAATTGACTGTTAAAAGAAAATATAGTAAAATTAGGGGAAACTATTTGGGGGAAATGAGAACATAATCAGATGACAAAAACTAACCCTAACACTAACATTAAACCGATAACAGGCGAATTGGGGACGAAAAAAGCCCTAATTTTCATAATTGAATAACTTTTCGTATACAAAATCAGATGAGTGACATTAACCCTAACAATTAAATGATATAAAAGACATGAAAAAAAACCCTAAATTTCAGAACTGAAAGATGTTTTTATGCTAATTGTGAAATAATGAGTTTATTAAAGATGCAGATTTGCTACGAAAGATTAAAACTTGTGAGTTATTATACCTTGATAACTTTGAATTGAGGTTCTTGTTCTTCGATCTACGGTTGCTGTAATTTTGAAATTTGGGGGAAGATGGTGTATTTATAGGGCGATTGATGGGTCGGGTCACAATTCAAGTAGTTTGGATCTTTGGATTGATACAGGTTGGTTTGATTTTGGTGGGTACTTTACTGGTTGGATTAATTGAATAGTAAAGTCGGTTTTAAAAACAGGATAATATCTATCTATACTCTATAATAAAAGAAACCTGTTTTGTGACACATGTTACTTCCTCATGCTTTCTCACCTTATTTTCTATTTGCCAATGAGCTAGTGGTGGAGTGGTAAGGGAGAGATCTTGTGTTCCAAGTGACCCAAGTTCAATTCCTACCCCTAGCATTTAGTTTCTGCGGCACCTGGTGATGATGGGAGACTAGACGAGTAGGCGGTGATCGCTAGTTCGATCCTTGAACTGAGCGGGTTTTACCTCACCGCACTGTCGTGCCTTCGGGCGAGTGTTCACGGGCTTTGGCCCTAGGTGAGGGTTTTCCCCGGTTCGAAAGGCGAGTGTATCCCGATGTGGTGAATTTCGCCAGTAGCCCATTTGGAGGATTCGTTGGCCGTTCAAAAAAAAAACCTTATTTCCTATTTATCTTTGTTAAATTAAATAAATAAATTAAATAACAAAATAATAATTTCTCACGTTATATTAAGTAAGGATAAAGTTATCAACTTTAACTTTAAAATATATTATGGATTAATATTGTTAATATATAATCTTTTTCTTTTATCTTAATTATTATTTAATGTTATTTATTTAATTATATTGTTAATAATAAGCCGTAAAAAGTTTTTTTAGTATTGTGTACTTTTTATTATTGATATCCTCTTTCCCTTCTCATCTTCTATGTACAAACCCTAATTCCAAAATCCTCATTCGTATAGTTCCGATTCGTTTGGGTGAAGAAAAAACAACCGGTTCAATGGCAGTGGCGACAACCAACTGGTCCACGGCGGCAGATGTTTTGACAACATTAACACAATAAGCAAATGGTATCGGGTATCAGTACCGAACTGGTATTAGTATTGATTTTATCGTATCAGAATATTTTTTGTAAAGGACCGGGTTTTACCTTCAAATAATGTGGATAGTCAATTGTAAACGCTAAGTTTTACACTTTAACTAAGAAGGTAAATAGTCACATTTGTTAGGCACCTAAAAATTAAAAGTTCAAAATTTTGACATTTTGCCCGGTATGAACAGGTACCGGTATACCAATTTAAACCGGTATAACCCAATTTACCGGCGGTACAACTTCTTTGCTATTTCCTTAGTTTACCGGTATGATTTGTGCCGGCCAAACATCCGGCATCCGATTTAACCGGTTCAACCAGGCGATTTAAACCGGTTTTTAAAACATTGGGCTAATATTCAAAATAATGTAACTTGACTTACGTCAAATGAGATGTTGAATAATGAAATGAAGAACTTATTTGTACATTATATATAAATCCAAATTTTTTTTACTAAGTCAGCTTTATATTTTTCATTTTATGTATTTGTAGTTATCTATTAATGTGAACCAGAAAAATATATAAATTTAATAGTATATTTAGATAATAATTGTTATGTGTTATTTTATTGTTAAGTTTTAACCTTTTTTTTTGGCAATCTATTATTATGTAATATGGATAAAGGGTAAGGCCATGTGTAGTCATAAAGCCCTTTTGGGGGCGTTATGCGACATGTGGCATGACACGTCAGCAAGGGGCTTTATGGGGCGTTATGCAATGTGAGGCCGTAGTCATAAAGCCCCTTTGTCATCATTACTCAATTAATTTAATTTTCATTTTTTTAATTAATTTACAAGTTTTATAAAATTAAAAAACATTCCATTAAATAAAAAACAATACATTAAAGAAAAAAAAAATACACCTAGAAAATAAATTTATTCTTCGGTTTCATTTTCGTTCTCTCCTTCTTCCTCTTCGTTTTCTCCAGCATCCAAACCTACGTCTTCAAAGTTCCCGTCTTCGAATTCCTCAACCTCTTCTTCCTCGGAATCTTCGTCGTGATCACTGTTGAATCGAATTGGGCGAATCGCCCAAGCATGCTCAACCAAATCCGCCTTCAACGTGTTATGTATTTCTCTAGATCGCAATAGCTGAGCGTTTACGAGTCTCTCTTCCATTGTCGCTTGGGTTCCTTCGACTAAATCTTCGGGAATATAGTTTTGGCATATCGCTCTTCCATCATCCTCAATGATCATATTATGCAAAATTATGCAAGCATACATAGCCTTTCGTATTCTATCCTTATGCCACATGCGACAAGGATTTCTGAGAAAATGCCATCGTTGCTGTAGAACCCCAAAACACCTCTCGATATCCTTTCTCGAAGACTCTTGTAATTTTTTAAAATACTTTCCTTTTTCATCGAAAGTTTCAGAAAACGTTTTAACAATAATCGAATACTCAGGGTAGATACCATCGGCCAAGTAGTAGCCATCCTCGTAATCGTTCCCATTTGCATGAAAACCGGCCTTTGGTATAGTTCCAGAAATGTAGCTCTCTATTAATGGTGAAGCCTCTAACGTATTAATATCGTTAAAACACCCGGCTACACCAAAGAAGGCCGACCAAACCCAAAGGTCGTATGAGGCAACATCTTGTAATACCAAAGTTGGCCCTTTTTGATCACCCCGTGTATGTTGACCTCGCCATGCGGTTGGACAATTATACCAACGCCATTGACGACAATCCAAGCTACCAATCATGCCGGGTATTCCACGCTTTTCTACATGCACCTCATATATTTTTTGAAGGTCGTTCCAAGTGGGGTTTCTCAAATAACGTTTTCCATATAACTGGCATATACCTAAAATATAATTTAATATACAAAAGTTTTACTAGTAAGCTACTAAAAAATAAATATATAAAAGTAAATAAATAAAAGACAATAAAAATTACCATAGCAAAAATGTTCCAAGCAATCTCGGGTTGTTTTCTCCGCCATCTTCAAATACTCGTCGTTGATGTCGTACGTGTTTCCGTATGATAATACGCGTAAGGCGGATGTGACCTTTTGAATTGAGGTGAAGCCTAGATATCCTCGCGCGTCCATTCTTTGCTTAAAGAAATCATACCTATTTTCCAAATCATTATTAATGCGCAAAAATAACCTTTGGCTCATCCGAAAACGTCGTCTAAAAACATTCGGTCCGTGAACCGGTGTCGCATCAAAATAGTCTTTCATCAAACGCTCGTTCGCGGCTTCACGATCTCGCAAGATATAAGTGCGTCGCAAGATGGGTCGTGGAGGGGGAGTAGGCCGAACGTGCTCAAATGCTTGTATCACAAAAGTACATGCACTCGTAACCGCTTCTTCCTCGGCCGCGTCTTCGTCGGGCGAAAAAAATTTTCGGTAAATTTCGGTGAAAGAGTCTTCCGACGGGGAACCCATTTTTTTGAATAAGGTGAGACTAGCTTCAACACTTTTTTAAAAATATATAGAGAATGAGAGTGGGAATGTATTGAGTTGTAAAAAAAAATGGAAGAGTAGAAAGGAATTTATAGTGGGAAAATAAAAAAAATTGAATTTTTTTTTTAATATATGACCGTTTGACAACGGTCAAAAAATCAAACAAGCCATCGAATAACGCCGCGAAATTAATCGCGCTGCGAATTTTTTTTGGGCCATAGCGGGTTGGTGTGGCAGGCGCCATACTGGCGCTATGAGGGCACAAAACGCCCCAGTACGCATAGTCTAAGGATAGTGTAAAAAGGGTTTAAAGTGTATCTAATGGTTGAGATCAATAGGCACTAAATTAATTTAACCCGTGTAATAAATGAAGTTTTTAAAGACGTATTATTTTATTATTTGGTAAACAATATTACATTTATTCAACCCGTGTAATACACGTGGTTTTAAAGATATCTTTTTATTTGGTATGTAAAATTACATTTATTCAACCTGTAAAATATGGTTCTTATATATATATATATATTATAAAACTTTTTATTATTTAATATATAAAATTATATTTATTCAACTCGTACAATAAATGAGGTTTTTAAAGATATATTGTTTTATTATTTAGTATATAAAATTTATTTATTCAACCCCGTGTAATACACGGGGTTATAACCTAGTTATAAATAATTTAAACTGTAAAAATGTCGTATAACTAGTTTGAAACGATATGTAGAACTAGTTTATCATTTGCTATTTTGTTTGTGATGGAATCAATAGAAACGTATATTTTTTTAAGAAAATAAGTTAGAAAGATTGAAGGTTTGATCCAACCATTGATCTAATTTAATGAATAACTGGTCGACGCCAGGACTAACTGATTCAGTAATACTAAATTAGACCGTTTGTGCGTGTAGTTAGACCAGTTTGTTTCGAAAACGCTAATAGCATGGTTGCTTTAATGATATCTTTTTTTTTTTTTTTTTGAACGACAAATTTGGATCACTGACGGGCCGCTGGAGTATCATCGTGCCACCAGCGGAACCACCCGATCATATCCATCTCCACTAGGCATAATGCCTATACCATTAGGAAAACCTCCTTGTAAGAATCGAACCTAGGACCTATTGGTCCAAAGCCTTACCCACCCCCAAAATGCCACTAGGCTATAAAGCCATGGGAATTTAATGATATCTTGATTTACAATACTAAGAATACTATTTTTAGAAGATATTTATGGATGTGTTTATTGCACATGGGTAGGGCTAGATAGAAAACCCTATATATATAAAAAACCCGAGAAAACCCAAGCTTCAGACATTTTTTTTTTTTTTTGAAAAAAATAACACATGTAATATACATGTTTTTAAGACTTTTGGGCCAAAAAAATCAAAAAAGTGCCGAAGGGATATTTAAAAAAAAAAAAACAAGTTTCAGCAATTTTCAGCGAAATTATGGATTTTTTGCTTAACACGTGTTAGGAGCTGAAATTTGTTTATTTTTTTTAAAAAAATCCCTTCGGCGCTTTTTTGTTTTTTTTGGCCCAAAACACTCTAAAACATGTATATTACATGTGTAATTTTTTTCAAAAAAAAAAAATGTCGGGAGGTTGGGTAAAAATGGTTTCCCATTTGGGTTTCCAGAGTTTTCTAAGAATTTTAGGGTTTTTTATCTAGCATTATCCTATTGCACATTATTCATGTATTTAATTTCTGCTTATCTACTTTTTATGTATCGCTTCTTATGTATCTACCTTTTTTTCTTAAAAAGCAGGTAAGATCTCTACCTATTGAAGACATTTGTAATGATAAGTAAATATAAAGTCAATTAAGCAAAACTTGTTTACGTATTTTTATAATTGTAGATGTAAGACAAGTAGATATGTCAAAAGGTATAGAAAAAGACGATTCTCCTGAGACAAACAAGTTAGATCGGTTTTCTACTCCCCATTTTCATTTTCTAGCTTTTATTCCATTTATTTAATTTATCGCTCTCTTTCACATTCCCATAACACACATGGGTGAAAGGTGAAACCACTCATGCACACATACGCCTATGTGATAACCCCTTTTTCACTTTTTACCCCATTTTTCACCTTTTACCCCACTACAACACATAGTTTTATGGTGCTAGATGTTATTTATTCCATTAAATCTCTCTAAGTTAAAATAACGAGAAACATATAACTAAATTCTGAAAACTCTATATCAACCATTATGCGAACCCCAATATCAAACAAAAGGCAAATATTAGAAAGATCCATCATGCTAAGACGTATCAGAATATCTCCAATACTATGTGTGCTCTTAGGCGCCGTTATCTGCCACGTCATTTACCATATTTCATCTACAACCCTAAAAATATCTTTACCCTTCTTAATTTTCACCACATCACCTACCCATTATACCCTTATACAATTAGCAACTTAACTTATGGGTCACCACTCACCAACAATTAACTCCTATCATTTCACTTAATTCCCACCCTTTCACAATTAACTATCCTTTTGTTTCACAATTAACTATCCTTATGTTTAAAAGACACCTCGGTTGGAATTTGGAAAATGTATTGACGAAACATATAATTATCAAATAATACAAAACGATGTTATTTGATTTTAATGAAGCGCATATAATTACCAAATTAATAATACGAAACGGTGTGATTTGATTTTAATGAAGTGGCAAATTAAAAATTACGTGCCTTTCTAATATGAAGATTTGCTATTAATTTTTTCCTAGGCGTGCTGCCAATCTAAAACAAAGGGGTGTGTTTTTAATTTAATCCATAATTTATTTACCCATTTTTTAACTGTAAATTTGGATCACTAACGAATCTCTAAAGTATTATCGTGTCACGAGAGGAACCACTCGATCATATCCATCTCCACTAGACATAATGCCTATACACAAATTAAGGAGGAAACATAATAAATAGAAAGAATGAAATGATAAAACCACCAAACACATGTATCTTTTAATAGTGATGGATCATCATGTTTAAAGTTACAATAATATTATTATAATTAAATAATAAGAAGCATGGCAAATTAAATTAAGTGGCGTGATCCATTTACGAACCGAGATGTCCATTTGCAATTCTGGATTACAACTCTCACATAATCAACGTACATTGGAAAAAAAACGTGATAGTTCAATTTTTTAACATAACTAAAATTCATGAACCGTCATACCCTAATCTTTGATTGTTTATTGCTTTATAACGAAACGTCGCATCACTTCGAAACACGTTTTTGAACTAACACAAATTACATGTCGCAATGGTTCGAAGATGCATCATTAATATTATATATAACAACCATCACAATTCCTTTTATAGATCTATAAATCAATCATACACTCCTCTCATTTTTGATCCATCGGTAAGAATCAAATAAGATTTTCACACACCACTCACTTTTAATCAATCGGTTGGTTCAATAAAAAAAATAAGAACCTATCTTTAAAAAAAGATATACCAACAGTTATAAAGAAAGGGAAATCAATCTAAAGATAGTGTTTTGTATTCCCAACGATATTCAAGAAAGCAAATTAACAATCAATGGGTATTTGATTTTGTCACTTATGGGTTATACTCCGGGTAAACGATATATAGTCTATGTTTTTACGGCATGTTAAATCCATTTAATTTTTGGTTCCGACATCATACATGACAAATCGAAAGGAGTACTTGGTAGTCGTCAAATTTGGTTATCTAAACTCGGTTTATTTATGAAACTTTGATCGTAATTGTTTCGTACCAACACTGTGGCAAATGAGAAATTATAATCAGGATCCCGCCGCAACGTGCGGGTTAGCG
Organism: Helianthus annuus; assembly: GCF_002127325.2. NCBI lineage: Eukaryota > Viridiplantae > Streptophyta > Magnoliopsida > Asterales > Asteraceae > Helianthus > Helianthus annuus. The sequence continues at coordinate 1,264,865 of NC_035442.2, read as the reverse complement.
TCAACTCGTTACACACAATATTTAAATAAAACTTTTTTTTTACTTTAGACCCACCATATCGCATAAACCGAGGTAAAGCCATACCCTTGTGCAAGGGCATCCAACCTAAGGGCTTCTTTGGAATTTGGATGGATTGGCTCCAATAGTAAGGGCTTCCAAGGGTCTATAAGGGCTTGATCTCCAAGGGCCCATTGGAGATAATCTTAGATACGCAAACTCTCCATACAAACCCAATTCGAGAGGGGTAACTCTCCATACAAACAAAGTTTGTTAACCGAAAGACTCCACTCACCTGAAAGTTGTATAAAGTATCAAATTTGATTCCTACTTTAGTAGCTTCTAAACATTGTCAAGGGAAACCCCTTAACAAAGTCCATAGTAATGCCTGCATATACGAATTGAGGTATAGGCTAATGGTTTGCAGGGCGTTCCTACATTTTTGGAGACCCTAAGCGAACTATGAAGTGGGGACCCTAATTTCGTCGATAAACTCTCCTCCAATCCCAACGCCATGGGTGATTACCCTTACTTTTTTCGTCTAGTGATAGCCGATAGCCTAGAAATTAAAAGCAGGTTGCGATGGGAAGTGGAAACGATGATTGCGGCTGTATTAGGGGCTTTAGGCCGCTAAATATTGATGATTAGGTCGATGGTTGTTGTGTTGTAATAGTTGGAAATCAAGGCGAAATCGGTTTTGAACTTGGCCTTTTTGCTAAACAATATTTATTTTGAGCTTCTCAATGAAAAACCAGTTTAGTTTTGAAATAAATGTATTTATTTGGGCCTAATACATATACTAAAAAACTTGAAGGCCCTTATTTTTTGGTGGCCGTAGGCCCGTGTCTAGGTTGCCAAGCCTATGGAGCCGGCCCTGATGGTTTGTATTTGTTTCTTTTGCGCCATCATGACCATGATCATATGTTTGTTAGAAACATGCTTCTAGCTGGCTAAATAAACTTTCGGTTATGTTTCTGCGTGTGTTAAACTCTTGAAGGATACAAGACTTACAAGTCAAAAAAACGATTGGAATTACACAAAGATGCGTGTGTAGTGATCGCATGACACGTTTCTACACATGATTTATAACATGAAATCAATGTGTTTTATTAAAATGTTGGTGGTTTCTCTTGCATTTCTCACTGTAATCAGTGTGGCCTCTACAAAGGACCCGGGAATGTGCCATTCTCCCTTTGCTCATTCCATCTGTCGATCTGCATACACAAACAAACACATATATTCAATATTGTTTATAACTAGTTGATGCCCCGCCCACGTTGCGGGGCGATGGCCGAATAATTCTCAACCAATTAAAAAAACAGTCATATAGCTTTGCTAGAAAAAAAAAAACTAAAACGATGACAAGACTGTAATTTTGAGCTCAGGGCAAAACGGTAATTTGTCAGGACTAATGAGCGAGTGTTAGGCAGCTACTTGACACGAAAAAACAATTAAATCGAGTAAAGTAATGAAAACAAAACACTTTTATAGTTTTGCTAAAATAAACCAAAACAATGGCAGTACTGTAATTTTTAACTGACGGCAAAGTTGTATTTTTTTTACTGTTTTCCAAAAGCTAAAGTGATGGCAAAACCAAAATCGTAAATTTGCGCAGGGCCATATGCATAAATTTTAACTTGGGGTAATATCGTAATATGAATTTGAACTAAGGGCACAATCGTAATTTTAAGCTGGAGGAAAACCTTATTTTTTGAACTGAGGGCATAATTGTAATTTTGAGGTTGGGCAAAAGCATAATTGTATTTTGAACTGGGGGCAAAATGATAATTTCTAAACAGAGGGCAAGGGGGGCGAAAACGTAAATTTGGGCTGCGGACAAAATCGTAATTTTGAACCGAGGGCAAATTCGTAATTTTGAGAAGAGCGCAAAAGCATAATTTCATTATGAGTTGGGGTCGAAAACATAATTTTAAACTGGTGGCGGGGGGGAACGTAAATTTGGGTTGCGGGCAAAATCGTAATTTTGAACCGAGGGCAAATTCGTAATTTTGAGAAGAGCGCAAAAGCATAATTTCATTATGAGTTGGGGTCGAAAACATAATTTTAAACTGGTGGCAAAAACGTAATTTTAAAGTTAGTATAAAATAATAAACTGGTTGGTCCAATGGGGGAGTGACTGTTCCTTTGCCGCCCATGTCACCCAATAAAGGGCAACAACTATTGCCGCCGACACTCTTGTTTGTAGATATTGAAAATATATACACACAGATATACACAAACATACCCATTCGCCTGGGCAAAGTGACCGATAATATTTTGCAAACTTATCGCATTCAGAAGCGTCATCCTCTCCCTTTGCAGCAACACACCTGTTAATTTTATATTTAAAAATATATTCGTTAAAACTGCTGAGCAATAATGAAAACTTTCAAGTATAAGCAAACGAATCAGCAGTTCGAAAAAGCTCACCGATGATATTCAACGTATCTGGTAAAACAGTGCCTGCTTTGATTAGTAGTCGGAAATCGATAATCTCCTGGTGCTGTCTCAAGCTATTATAGAAAAACGAATCAATTTTAATATATCGGTAAAATAATAACTGAATTATGTGAAATTTATGTCATTTTACGTTTTATTGAGGCATGTATTTACAGCGATCGCACACTTCTCAAAAGGTTGTGAATGCCTTTTTCAAAGAATTAAATGACAAACTAGTGGGTTACCACCACCCGCGCTCCGCAGCGGGTTTAACAACAACAACAACCATACCCAGTAAATCCCACAAATAGCAGAGCTATTTATTGGGTCTGGGGAGGGTGGGATGTAGACAGACCTTGCCTCTATCCCTAGGGATAGAGAGGCTGCTTCCAGAAGAGACCCTCGGCTCAAAAACGAACAACAAACCAACACACCAAGTCAAAGAATATAGAAAGAATATAGAAATACGCAGCGGGTTTAAAACGTAGTTAAAAATAAGCAAATCACAAAAGTTAAAGTTGTTTGATGTCTTAGTTAAGGGGCTAAAGATGTCATTAGTAAAGTTGAGAGGCTAAACATGTAATTGGTAAAGTTGAGAAGCTAAAGTTAAAGTTGAGTTAGTTAAGGGACTAGGTTAGGTTAAAATGAGAACGCATATATTTCGTGAGAACCCTTAAAACTTGGTCATAAACAATTTAAATTCAAATTTTTTTACACTCACCATTATTATTCGAATACAATAATAGAAAATCGATGTACATGTGTAAATCTGTTGTATTTACACATGTGTAAAAAATTATTAAGAGTGATTTTGAGAGGATGTATGAATTATTTAAAGAGTAAATTCTTTTTTTAAAGTTGTATAATAATTATAAGAGTAAATTACAAGTTTTGTCCTTTATGTTTGTACCAAATTGCAGGCGCTGTCCTTTGTCTTTAAATTTGACGAGTTTTGTCCTTAACGTTTCAAAATCATGCACGTTATGTCCTTTAGCCCTATTCCAGTTAGATTTTTTAGTTAAGTATCGTCATGTGTCTTGCACATGAGGGTATCCTAGTCTTTTCACCTTTTCAGGGGTTATTGTGTAACTAAGTTATATACAAGGACTATTTTGTAAAAAAAACAAAAAAAAATATAAATAAAAAAAACGAATCAAATCGTCATCATCTTTCCATTACTCTCTCTCTCATCAATTTCTCTCTCTAAAACAGCCATTGCTAATCTCTCAATCACCTAAAAACACAATCAATTCTTCAACGTGCCACCATCGACTCATTCGATGATGTGGGTCCTACTGAAGACACCCTAGTGGCTAACGTCTTCGATCAGGGCTAATTACAACTTCAATGCGCATATGGATTCAGACATGGATGAAGGAGACGAAGACAAAATCGATAATACAGAAATGGTTCCAATTTATAGAGATACAATCTCATACCAGAAGAGACAAGCCTTAGATAAGTTGCAAATTGCAATAATAAATTCAAACTGAAGTTGGGAATTTTGACCCATTTACGGTCAAATGGGTGGAAAGTCATTTGAAGTGTTTTGAATTGCAACTACTTAAAACACTTTCTTAGAATATAAATTGATTATTGTTATATAAATCTGGTTTTTTTATCAATAATAAATTTAAGAAATTGGGAAAAGTTTTGCAGGTGGGCATAACCCAACACCGAGATTTTGACTGAACCCTATTAAGAATCTTATTCTTTGATTTCTTGCGGTGAGTTATTTTGAGAACAACCGCCCCTAACCCACCACCACACCTACCCTTCACCCACCATCGTACACCTCTCACCACCGCCAAACCCACCAACACTTTCACACCAACCTCAACCCACCACCGCACACCTCCACCACCGTTAAACGAATCATCACCATCGCATCCACCACCATATACCTCCCACCACCGCTAAACCCACCATCACCATCACACCCACCACAATCCACCATCCACCACCGTACACAGGTTTTTAGAGAGAGAGAGAGAGAAGACTGCAGAGGTTTTTAGCGAGAGAAAATTGAGAGAGAGGGGGTGTTTGGTTTAATTAAATATCATTTTGTTTTTACAAAATAGTCCTTGTATATAGCTTAGAGACGCTTAGTTACACAATGACCCCTGAAAAGGTGAAAAGACAAGGATACCCTCATGTGCAAGGCACATGGCTGTACTTAACCAAAAAATCTAACTGGATTAGGGCTAAAGGAGATAACGTGCTTGATTTTGAAACGTTAAGGACAAAACTCGTCAAATTTAAAGACAAAGGACAGCGCCTGCAATTTGGGACAAACATAAAGGACAAAACTTGTAATTTACTCTAATTATAATGATAGATGTATTAAAAAAACTTGATTTTGATTGGTTTTTTTATTTGTTCTCACGGTTCTCGCAATATTTAATGTTCTCAAGATAACCCTCCCCTAAGGGGCTAAACACGCGATTATTAAAGTTGAGGGGCTAAACATGTCATTATTAAAGTTGAGGGGCTAAAGATGTTTCTTATTAAAGTTGAGAGGCTAAAGATGTTTGGTGTAGTTAAGGGGGTAAACATGTCATTATTAAAGTTGAGGGGCTAAAGTTGGTTAATGCCAAAACGGAGGGGCCAAAGTTGGTGGATGGGACTAAATAGCATATTTATATTGTAAATATAATATAATATAATAATACCTTAATCTCGGGAGTTTCATCAGGAGTATTTTCGCTAGCTTCTTCATTAGCAGCTGGAGGGGGCTCGGTTACATAGTTATCGGAAGTTTCAGTTGTAGCAACGTTTTCTTCAGCGGCAGTGTTCACGGATTCAGGGACGCTTTCATTGACTGCGGGGACGACAGGTGTCTCAACTGGCGGTTCGGTGACTGGTGGTGTGGGTGGGGCTTCCACAATGTCCTTGTCAGCACTCTTGTCCTCAGGTTCTGTGCTTACATTCACCTTCTCTTCTGAATCCTTGAGAAGATAATCCTACATGAAAAATGCATACGGAAAGTGAGTAACTATTTTTATCGTTATCTATTTGATATGATACTTTTGTTTTGCTGATCAGGGTATTTGAAAATACATTAAAGAAAAATACCGTTGGAAACAAGAGAATTCTCAAAATGACGTAATGCACAAAAGTACGCCAGGAAGTCAAAATATGAAATAACAAAAGTATGCAAGATGAGATAAAAACACAGATATGCAAGCAAAAAAAAAAAAAAAAAAAAAAAAAAAAAAAAAAAAAAAAACCCTTCTTTGGAAGTTCATTTTTTGTAGATGTAACACACGAAAAAGGACAAGCCGACAAGAGATAGCTGATTAAAATTGAAATCATATGCAAGTTATCGCAAATTAGCCATGAACCATCTTTAAGGAATGGAACTCCAAACCATGGTTAGATTATAAAACATTTAACACCCATTTTTAATATTGACATAGGTTTAAAAAAGCGCGCCTAGGCGCAAGGCGCACTGAGGCCCAAATCTCAGTGCCTTATGTAGTCTGAGGCGCAGGTTGTACAGAAAGCGCAGCTGAGGTGCGCTTTTTTGCTGAAAAATCCACTCTGAGGCGCGCGCCTCATGTACATGACCCATTTTGTGCAGCAGATTGTTGTAAATCATGCTTTTCAGGCTGTACATGTATGTAATTTCAATATTAAAACATATATACAGCTTATTTGTGTCTAAATATCAGGTAAATGATCCTAGAAACCTATACAATATATAAAAAAATTTATAATCGCCTTGCGCCTCGCGTACGAAAAGCCCACCGCTTTTGCGCTCTGCGCTTTGCGCCTCGGTTTTAGACCTCGTCGCTTTTGTGCGCTTCGCGCTTTTTAAAACCAAGCATACAAGAAATGTAATTTCTTGCATCGTTAGTATTTATGGTTGCACTTTATTGGCAAAAAAAAATGTACATCAATATAAAAGGGTAGGTGCACGGTACCCCTGACCGCGGAGGGGATCCCCCCTCCCAGTTCACCACCCGACAAGGATCCCTGGCGGCAAATACCCTCCCAACACTTGGGGTTCGAGAGAGGTGGGGTTGCCACGTCTCGAACCCGAGACCCCAACGATCCAAGTGTTGGAATATGGGTGTCGGTGGCCAACTGAGCTACCCCAGTTGGTTACATCAATATAAGAAAGATCTACAAATGAGATGTTTAAGATCCTAAAACAATTGACTTCGGTGATTTAATTGAGGTTCTTAGAATCAAAAACCAAAACTTCGACAATACCAGCAAAGAAATCCCTCATTCATACAAATATTCTTTTTCTTTAGAACAGCTAAATAGTTAGCTCTATGTTACGAACCATTGTTTGTTAACAAACTTTGTTATCATTTCAAACCGTTGTTTGTTATCATTTTAAAGTCGATTATACAACGCAACTATATCACACCATATAACTTGCTTACTTACCTATAAGATTGCATTGAGCTTCCTATTTTCAGCTCACTAATATATTAAAACTAACTGATTTACTTGTTTTTAAATAAAAAAACATGCATCAAGATGGTCTCAGCATATAACAAAAGTAATAACAGCTATTTTTAATTTTTTTAAAATTTATAAACTTGATTCTTAGATGTCCAAAATTTTATATTTTTTTCATAATAAAATGTGATTTCTTATAAACAAGATTTGATGCGCAGTTATATAACTCAACTATTTCATCGATGTAAAACATGTGTCCATACACTTTTGCATGTCTATAGCGAGTGTCAGCCCCGTAACGAACAGAACCTATACTGACCGAACTTGCGTATTCTATTTGGTATTTAACATAACTCCTTCGTTATATAAATATAGGTAGAGGATCCTGTAAAAAGTGCTCAAAGTGTGAGAAGTGTATTATAACACTATATATAATACTATATAACACCATATAAACACCGTATAACAATATGTAACACCATATAATACCATATAACACTATGTAACACTATATATCATTATACAACAAATAAAAAACACTATAGTTTGTCTGATAGCATGTCTATGATAGATGTATAGTGTTATATTTGTTATATAATGTTATATAGTGTTACATAGTGTTATATGGTATTATATGATGTTACATATTGTTATACGGTGTTTATATGATGTTATATAGTATTATATAATATATAGTGTTATAATACACTTCTCACACTTTAGGCCCTTTTTACACTATCCTTACCCTATAAATATATCAATAAAAATTTAATGTATCATAGCATTTTAATTAAATTTTATTAAAAATTACCTGCTAGTTGTTACACAATCAACCAAAAATCTAAAAATAGAAAACAAACATCTACAAGTAATCACACTTTCCAGACCTTATAACTTGTAAACAAAAAAATAACCTCATTTCATAACAAAAATGTGCAGAAACTAGGGGTGTGCAATAACCGAACCGAAATTAACCGAAACCGAATTAACCGAAAGTCGGTTATCCGTTATTTTTTGTACCATCGGTTAACCGAACCGAACCGAACCAAACAGAACCATTTACATTTTCTATTTCATGTATCTAGCCCTTGTTTGATTTAACAATTAACCGGACCGAACTGATTAACCGATGGCTTGGGTTACGGTTAATGCGAATAACCGAACCGAACCGAACGGAACGGTGTACACCCCTAGCAGAAACAGATCTCTAAACAGTCAGTCAATTGATACAAGTCCTTAAAATTCGTGTTAAATTTCATGAACATGTTAACGCAAAATCAACTGACAATCAAAAACCAATAGAGAAGGTAGAATCGTACCTGAGACAAAGAGTTGACCTTATCGGATTCCGCCATGGATGACTAACGAGATTTGGGGGATTAGGTTTTGCAGTGAAGAAGAGTCAAAGGGGACAACTGGTTTTCTTCCTTCTTTTTTATATTCATTCTTGTTGAATCAACTGATGGGCTGGCCATTTTGTTTGTATTTTGAATTGGGTCATGGCCCAAGTTCATAATTATCATCTCAAAGTTCATTTTTTTTATTTTATTTAATACATTCTGACGACGATATGTGTTAACACATTACGTTGTATTTTATACAACCTGTGTGATACACTGGTTTATTCAACGTGTTTAATAGACAAATTTTAAAGGCATAATTTTTGTATTACTCGATATATAACATTACATTTGCTCTACCCATGTAATACATGGGTAACTAGTACTAGACGTGTTTTTTAGGATTTTTTTCATACACTGTTGCAGTTTTACTGCATTACACGGGAATTAGCACTAATTATTTTTATATATAAAATATAACTATTAAAATATTGGTGATCTTTGGCTTGTTTAAGTTATATCGTAGCTAGGTCGAGCCGACCTCAACTTTTGGGTTTTACTCGTAAGCTGAGCTTGATCTAAAAATAGTAAGCTTGAATCGAACCAAGCTCCAGTAGTGGAAGGCTCAGGCTCATCTTGGCTTGTTTACACTCCTAATCAAAACTGGTTTAATTGTCTCTCCCTATAAGGTAAGTTAAGGACGTTTGCGTAGATGTGGATGGAGTTGTAGTCCCCACCCTCTTTATATATAGTTTTATGAAAATATACAACAACCATATTTCAAGAGCGTTGCGTTTAAACATTATAAAATTGGCAAGTCAATCGTGAAGGTCAGCGACACGACCTGCCTGATAAGACGCAGTAAACAAAAGTTATGCATATCTTTCGTTGTTAGTATTCAAGAATGTGCATCTAAAATGTATGGTATATCCAGTTTCAACCAATTTACTAACATGTACTACATCATTCAAAATATGCATCTATGATGCATGACAAAATATGCATCATACACGACATAAGCTTGCGTACATATTGAACTTTTGTTGGTTAACTATCGTAGAAGGGGTGTTTAAAGATGATGATACATGATATAATGTCATAGTATCATATGCATTTAAGTCAAAATTATCATAAAAATAATAATCCACAAGTACACGCATATACACATCTATAAAAAAATTAGAATAACATCAAAGTTACATCACACAACACAATCTTCATAAAACTAGGGGCAGATGGATGTATGTTTCAGGAGGTGGTAATGTCACACTCCAACTGATGGCGGAAACATCGGGGTATGGCACTAAGCGAAACAGATTATCCAGAAGTTTCCATAACAATTATCATTACCAATCAATTTAAAGTAACATGTCCCATACCATGTCTCAAAAGGTAAACAAAGTATTACAGACAAAATCTAGGCAAATAGTTATGTTCCGACAACTCAGATTTTTCAAATAGCCCAATTGTTTATCTGCTTCTAGAGACCCTTGATTTCATTTGTACAGACAACTATTTGTTGGCCTCTAGAGCCTTATTCTAGCCTCGATTTCCTAGCAGATAAGCATCCTAAGCACCTGTCACATACGTTAAAGTAAAAGTCAATACACATAGTGTAAAGGCGAGCATACAAGTTTGATAGTATTTTTAAACATGTATGCTGGAGAATTTGTTGAGGGATGTTCGTTTATCGGCCCATGCTGATAGATGGAGCTGGAATGGGAACAAGGACGACGGCTTCTCTACGGCCTCGATAAGAAAAATTCTTGTTGAAGAATATGTTGCATCATTTGGTAATGTCATGGGATGGGTATCGTGGGTTCCGGCGAAATGTGGCATATTTTTTTGGAGTGCTCTTCAAAACAGGATCCCGACAAGGTCTGCTCTGCTCAGACGTAACATCCACATTACCGATTCTAGCTGCGGTTTTTGCGGAGATTATGAAGAATGCTCGGACCATGTTTTTTCAGGTTGTGCGGTGGTGAATAAAGTTTTGCATCAGTTCAGCGACTGGTTTCGACTCCTGGAAATGATCGCTTTTGGATTCAGAGATGTGTCCGAATACCATAATGTTTGGAATCTTAATAAAGAGAAGGAGGTAGTTAAAGGCCTGATTATGATAAGTTGTTGGTGTATATGGAAGGCAAGGAACGAAAAGATCTTCTCAAACGGTTCAGGTAGAAGTGAAGATATTATGGGGGATATAAAATCTTTAGGTTTTCTTTGGTTAAGGAATAGATCGAAATATAAAGTCATTTTATGGGTCGAATGGTGTAAATTTCCTTTGTATATGTTGTAGTTTGTTTTAGTTGGTCGGCCTTGTTTGGTCCGCTTGCGCTGTTTTTATAAAAGTTACATTTCAAAGAAAAAAAAAAACAAATGGAGCTCTCTTGAATTGATCAATTTGTTTTCCAACTTCCACCGCTCACATCATCCTATCGTTGCTATCAAATACACAAAGAAACAAATGAATTAATTAACTCTTTATGATTTTAATGATGATAGTAAATTGAATCATAATTGCTTCATGAATGTAGTTTACTTCTTTGTTTTATTGTTGTCCTAGCCCTTAACACCATTTACTTATTAAATGTTACCAAAGTTTAAGCGCTAAATATGCCATTACTAAAGTTGAGGGGCCAAAGTTGGTTGATGTTCACAAAATAACTTTTTATTAAGTATATATAGAATTTAACTAAGCATATTAAAATTTTATAAATTTGAGTTAATAATCACACATGATCACTTAATTAACTTATTGTTAACTACTGGTACTTAGTTGTTATAGATAAATAGGATTTTGATAATATAAACTAGTAAAGTATGTTATTGATAAATTTCAATAAAACATTTTTTGTCCTTACATTCTCATTAGACCTAAGCAAATCTAAATATTCAATTTTGGGTCACTACGGTTGTTTATAATTAACGATATTTTTAGCCATAATAACCTTACAATGGGCTTACATGGAATAATTTGTATGTGTATCGAAGAAGGGAGGTTGATAAATTTCAATAAAACATTTTTTGTCCTTACATTCTTATATACATGCAGGCTGACCCCTTTTGTTTGAAAAAGACATATACTAGCAAAGAGCTAGCATGGAAACAGTACAAACACCAAAGAAAACCAACACAAAATGGGTTAGCCCAAACCATCTATATCAAACTTACACCATTCCCCCATTAAATACAACTTAATTTGAATCTAGTCCTCATCCATAGAAACCCGGTTAACTTTGTTTTCTTCAAGTACCTTAGCTAGTAACGCTGGTTTGTTTGATTATATGGAGTGAGGGGCTTAAAAATGTGGCGTTATGTGACATGTGGTCCATATGTCAACACGCGCCAGAAAAGTGGCGTGGTGTAAACACGAGAGTGAGACGAGGCGTGAAAGAGTGGCGTTATTCGGCACGTGGCACCTAATTTTTATTATTAATTTATTATTCAAAATTATATATATTCTATTTAATTTGAAGAAAACATTAATAGTAATTATACAAATAACATTAATAATAAAACATTACATAATTTAAAATTAAAAACATTACATAACTAAAAAAACAAACCTAAAAAAACACGAAAAAACTAAAATAAGATTACATAATTAAAACAAAACGATAAACCTAAACATAATTAGATAAAAAATCTAATTATCCGGCACACCGGAACGTGTTTGAAGTCACGATGGTAGGCGTGTCTGTAGTTGATGAGGGCGACTTGTATAATGTCGTTTTCCACAAGATCACCTCCCTTATTTTCCACTGCGTTGTGCACCGTATCAAATCTTTCACTATCCAAACGGATAGTCCTTAAACGAGAAGAAAGTGCATCCACGTTTCGGGTGTTGTCACCCCTATGAATGCAAAATTATTGGAAAATTCTCCCAGACCACTCGAGCGATTACAAGGTGTGTAGTGGGTTAACGCTTCGACCCACGATTCACACAACGCGACGTCTTCTTCTTCGGTCCATGAAATCGTTGCCATTTTCTTAGAATTTTTTAAAGTGGAGTTGTAAAATTTGAAAGGAAATTAAATGAGTTGATGAGAGACTTTGTAAAAGAAACGGAAGAAGAGTTTGTTTATACATGAGATGAATAAGTTATTTTTAAACATTTTTTTTAAACTTTACCGTTGGCACACAACGGCTAGAACTAGGGCTGTAAATGGGCCGAGTCGAGCCGAGCTAGACCCAGCTCGAGCTCGGCTCGAACTCGATTCGAGTTGGCTCGGCTCGAGCTCGAAGTTCAAATCGAGCTGAGATTTGAGGCTCGAGCTCGGCTCGATTAGAATTCAAGCTAGCTCGGCTCGGTTCGATCTAGCTCGAACTAACAAAGAATCGCAAAATTTATTACTTAAAAAGCCCTTAAAAATGAATTTCTTCATAGCCTAAGGGCCATAATTGCCATTTAATTTAACCCTATGGCTAAATATGCAAGTATAAATAGTTAATTCACTTTCTCCATTGTCTTTACCTACTTTTATCGGGGAGATACTCCCTTACTTTTTGTTTTCTAAGCGATGTGGGACAAACAATGAAGGATGTAAATCTTATCGAGCCAGCTCACGAGCCGAGCCAGGCCAAGCTCGAGCTCGGCTCGTTTACAAATCGAGCCGAGCCGAGCTGGCTCGTTTACAACCGAGCCAATTTCGAGCCGAGCTTTTTTCGAGCTTTTTTCGAGCGAGTTTCGAGCGAGCTGCGAGCCACGAGTTTTTTGAACACCCCTAGCTAGAACCCACGTCAAAATGTGACAAGACAAATATATACGTTTTTGTACTTATTTTTATGTACGTTTTCATCTGTTCTAATTTTGACATAAATTTTTGGGGTCAAACATTATATGTTTTCATTCTACAATATAAATTCAAGAGATTGTACGTTTCTGCCGCCGCGCAACTTGCGACTATTAAAATTACTAGTTAATAAAATAGACCAACCAGTGACTTTAGTTTCGGCTTCGGTTGAGAATAATAACCAAAATCCCGGCAAGTATACATTACATTAGATTCCAATACTTGCTAAACTAAATCCCGCCAATTCTCCCATGTTAACTCTTGCGCCCGACCTCTTTTTTAGCCTCAAGAAGCTAAGAGTTTATATTTCACCTTTGATCTTCGCTATGCTATCAAAATGTGATCTTCGCTATGCTATCAAAATGAGTAAATGACAAAACTTTAATAAGTTTGGCATACAAAGACAATCAGTTAAGCACCATGTGAGTAGTGAAGCATGTCCCATGTCTAATACTTTGACTAGTGAGTAGTGAATTAAACATCTCCTATGTCCCTAAAAAAAAGCTACACAGCACTGAATAGTCGTTTTCTTCCATGTACTATTCAAATTTGACTAGTCAAGTTCAAGTTATATTTAATATTCCTGTATCCATTTACTCATTCATTACTTTTTACACTTCTTCCTCTTCACCATTTTTCCACGATTCCACCCTTTCTCTGCTTAAGATCAATTCAAATAGGTAAGTATTTTCTGAATTTATTTTCTTGTTTTGTGTTCAAGATCATCATATGTTCGTTTAGTATCTTAAAAGTTAAAACTCATGAACAAATTAACATATACTTCATAATCACCTAAGATATAATCATTTCTCTTAGCTTATTATGGTATATCATTGAACTCACATTTTTTCTATAGGCCATGAGCAAACAATTTAGCGGCGTAGCTTGTTACCCGTTTACCTTCTATTTCGATGTAATTCCTAACTAAATATCAAAAAAAAAGTTAGAATTAAAAAAAAGACAAAGACCAAAGTCCTCTTCAAAAAATGGCCAGATAATAAATACATTGATACATGAAAAAGTTTTATAAGATTTACTTTGAGTTAAAATTTTATGTATCATACCTTGTTCATTGTTATATATTTTTGATTCTTGAATATTTCTACACAGCCTTTTATGTTGGTACATCTAGTTGATTAATTTCTCTTCTTTTTAACACAGCATTTTCATACATTTACATCGTCCATGGATACATTTGGAAATCTCAAGGTTGGCATGTTTTCATGTTGGGGAGCTAGTCATGATATTCATGGATTAAACATTATGTTTGCTAATGACAATATTAGCACTCATGACGTTTTTTTAAGCTTTAATATGGAATATACAACTTGTTGTCCTCAATCACCTTCTCGGTAAATTTAATTTTATTGTCTTAATTAGGAGTTTTTTTCCCAAAAGGGTGTTCTTAAAAAACTATTTACCAAAATGGGTATTTTGAAAATATTTACCAAAGTGAGTATTTTCTAAATAATTATTTTTTTTCACTCCTAATTTTATTGAATAAAGATAACTTCCTTCTAAACTATGTTATTTAACAAATGTTAGAGATTAAAATCGTAATTAAACTTAAAATATGGATCGTAAGATTTTATAAAAAAAGTTTTTAACTTTTTTGATGTTTTATTAACATTCTCTGTGACTTTTCTTTAAAACTTCTTAATCATTTCACACATATCTTTTTAACTTTCATAAAATTATAATTTTATAAACATTTTTCTTTGATACTTTAAAAAAAGTTACACGTATCTTTTACTAGGGGTGCTAAATAGGCAGATAACATATTTGTATATTTTTTTCAAACTGAAATAAACCAATATCTATATATTTTTTTCAAACTAAAGAATAAATATGTGTAAATAATTTTAAACTTAGCTACATATCTGTATATATAAGCCATAAAACGTACTTTAATATAAAAGAATAAAAAAAAACTGAAAAACATAAACTGTTACAAAGAAAGAATGTTAAGTCAGTATATTTGAAAGAATAAAAAAGTTTCTATTAGATAGAATTAAAAAAAAATAAAAAACGTATTAATAGAAGAATTAGAAAAATAATTATAAAAACGTTTTTAAAATCTCATGATATAAATAAAATGTTTTTTTATTTTGTAATAAAGTTTCTTTTTAGTTCTTGTTAAATAAAATATTTTTAAAAGGAAGTTATCATCATCCAATAAAATTAGGAGTGAGAAAAGGTAATTATTCAAAAAATACCCAATTTGGTAAATACTTTTTAAAGTATCTATTTTGGTAAATAAGTTTTTTAAAAACACCATTTAGAGATTTTAGAAAAAAAAACTCTACAAATATGTGAAATAATAAACATAGGCTAAGATAGGTGGACACTGTTACCAATGTTGATCGAGAGACTCTATTGGTTCCTAGTCACACTTTTACCAATGTGGACACTGGTCAAGTGTTGATTGAGTTCATGCTCAATTGAAGTGGTTAAAGAAGCATTGAGCACACTGTTTACAAAGTTTCCGAAAATTTAGGAATTTACGAAAATATAACTTTTCTAATGATATACGTTTTTATTAAATTAAATAAAAGATATAGATAATCTTTAAAGTAGATCATTCATACTTGCAATAAATATAGTGAAACATGAAACAACAGATATAGTAGATCTTTCATCTCAGACAAACATATAGTCTCGCTAATACTTATATATTTTCGACGCATATTCCAATATTCACTCAAACTCAGTCTATTAAACAGGTTAAACTCAAAACACCAAATAAAAAAAACCAACAAACCATATGCGCTAACACCGGTGATTTCCTAGGTTGAAAAGCTTTGAAAATGATCGCTTGCAGTGTGGGCAAATCAGATCCGGCGGAGACAAGCTGGTAGTCGTAGCTGGCTGACTCTGGATAGGATCTGTGTAGGGTTTCAGGTATCCAAAGAAGGTGTGGGCGGGTAGCGGGGAGGAGGAGGAGGAATGGGAGTCCGTGCCACTGGTGGAGGAGCGTGAGACTCATAGTCGCGGCGGTTAGACCACTTATCGTAAAGTTTCCATGCGTTGGCCACCGTCTTAAAAAGGGCTACGAACTTTCTCTCCCCACCTGGGAGACGATCCCATTGATTGACGGATTGTTGGGAAAAATTTTTTTGATAGGTTCTTGGAAAATGTTGTTACTGCAAAAGAATATGTAAAGGTTGATTATTTCCGTACAAAAGTGTGACTTGTGTGTGGGGGAAATTGGGACCACGCGCCCTCACACTCACAGTTACACTCACACTCACATTTAAACAATTAGTTAGTCTTTTGTCTGGTTGACAGGACCAAAACGCTGCCAAAGCTCGGCGTTTTGGTCCGGTAAACAAACCCGTCAGATACTCGTTAATATTTTTCTGGTTGAACAGACCAAATCGCCGCACTTTAGCAACAGGTCGACACTGCGGTGTATGTAAATAGACATTAAGAGTGTGTGAATAGACATACCCTTATTTTGTCTTATTATTCATATATATATTTATATACTATTAATCAATTTTTAATATTTTTATTCATATGCTTATAAATTGTGCTTGAGTAGTTGTACCCTAATTAACTAATGGTTTTATTATCTTACCAAATTCAATTAACATTTGTATGCATGTATGGTTGTAAATTGTACTTAAGTGGTTATACCCTAATTAGCTAATGGTTTCATTATCTTACAAAATTCAATCGGTTTGATCGGGCGCAACGTGGTGTGTGGTTCAGTGTATTTACGTCGTTTATTTTTTTTCCCGTTTAATAAGTTCGCCACAACGCACGAGTCCTAAATCAAGTTAGTTATTATTTTCTATGTTTTATATGTCGGTCTAATTTCTCCACTTTAAGACGCCAAACTTCAATGTTGGTGGTCGTTGGCTATAGTGTGGCGTTGGTGTTATATGTCACGGTTTTACGCCCTCGCCGCAACGCGGGGGATTAATACGATAGGTTATTTATATGGATACAAGTCATGTAACGTAGTAATTATGATACCATTAATTGTATTTATTATTTGATGAATTACTTATCTGTATAAGATAGTTATACATACTTAACTGACAAAAACATCTTTAACACATTGTACATGTGAATCTGATCAACAGCATGTCAATTTCGTTGGCCGCAGCGCAACGCACGCGGAAGATTATCTAGTTATGTATTAATTCATAACATATATGAGGAATTGTGTATTTTTTTTTGTCTTTTGTGAGATCGTTGGTTTTCTATTTCTTTTTTTTTCTTTTTTTTTTTGAACTTTAATGTTTTTAATTTTTATTATAAAACTTTGGATTTTTATAACTTTTCCCCAAAAGTTAAAATGAGTGTAGTCTTATTAGCTTTTCGTTAGGCTTTTTCTCGGATATGATCGTCATTCGGTGGTAAGACGCATGGGTGTAGTTCGGGAGAAGGCAATCGGGGGCTGAGCTGGCGCGGATTCCCGATCGGGAACACCCCCCCATCGGGTTTCGGTGGTGGATTCCCGAGCTGCCCCGATCCACAAATGTTTGAATATTACCGTTGAAACAACGCTCAAATTAAAAAATAACGTTTATTATTTATTTCCTATTTAAAAAATACCCATTTAACCATTTTTACAACCATTTATCAATTTCTTACCACTTTTACACTCAAATAACCACAAAAAGTCATGGATATGAGCCAATCAAACCCGCGTCCTTTCTTTCCGAACACACTCGCTACTCCTTCGACTCAACCTCCACTTGTGTACCCCACGACACCTATGGATCCATTTTCGTTTGGTGGTTTTAGCCAAAATCCAAATGCTTGGCAATTTCAATACCAACAACATCAACAAATGCAAATGCAAATGCCACCGTCCCAACTGTTAAATCAACCCGCAACCGAGCGTGACTACGTTTCTTTAGCCGTAAATGACGATGTTATACCCGAAACGCAACTACCAATGACAAAGGCCAAAAAAGGGAAAAAACGAGCTCAAGAAACCCAAGAAAAGGCAACCGGGAAGGCGGATTGCATTCCTTGGACACAGGATGAGTTAGAAGCACTTGCACGAGTGTGGGTTAAAGCTTCGACCGACCCGGGGTATACTTTATTTTCATTTTCTTAAAATATTATAAAAGTTGATATTTTATATTTCATATTTCATTAACAAACATTGATTATATTTTTAAATTTTAATGTGTAGCAAATAATCGGAAACGTGATGGCTTTTACAACCAAGTTTGTAAAGAATTCTTTAAATTGATGCAACGGGAACCGTATCGATTAGTACATTCCGTTAGTTCAAAATTTTGGGGAAATGAATGCAAAAATTGGTATCTTTGCGGGCATATTTTAACACGAATTGAACAATCCTTAAAGTGGGGGAAATGATGCATATTGTTTAGAGGCGACTCTTAAAAAATACGCCAAGGGTAAACATGGGCCGTGGCATTACCAAAGGGCGTATGAAATCTTGAGAAATTGTGAGAAATGGAAGATGGTGCCTAATGAGGTAGCGCAAGCGAAAAGATCTAAAACTAGTGCTTCCTGGAGTTATAGTGAAGGTGGTTCCGATGCACGTTATACTATCGATATAAAAGATGAACCGGAGTTTGAAGATGAAGCTCCTACTCCCGAATCGATACGGCCACCGGGAAGGGATCGTGCTAAAAAGGACCGTGCGAAGGCTTCGGGTTCGAAGACAACGAGCTCGGGTGATGTATCTAAACTTGATACAATTCTACAAAAAAATGATCATTTTATGGGAGTGCAAGAGGAAAGGTACAAGAAGAAAGAACAAGAAAAAGAAGTAGACGTGGGGCTTTCAAGGGAGAGACTAGAGTTTGACAAGAGGCGACTCGGATTTGATCTTCAAAATCAAGAAACGGAAGAGTTCCGAATAATGACAACCGACATCGAATCCTTACTTGAAAGAGACCGCGCGGTGCTATCGAAAATGAAAGACAAGATCGCGAAGAAATGGCTCGGAGGAAGTGGAAGCGGTCTTTAGTAATTTTTTAAGTTTTCGTTATTTAAATTATTTTTTAGGTTTATGTAATTTTTAATTTTAACTAATAAAAACTATATTAAATATTATAAATTAGCAAGTTTTTTGTGCATAACAAGTTGTACATTGTGCTCTGCACATTTTTCAAAACAAAAACTTGTTTTTTTACTTTTAACCCAAAGGTTTTTACCTTTTGCAATTTTAACCCTATATAATTTGTTTTTTTAACTTTAATCCAAAAGTTTTCATTATTTGCAATTTAACTTCACAACTTTTGTCACTTATACTTTTCATCTTTCACAAATTTTCATTTTACGTATAGTTCTAAATTTTTCGAGTTAATACGACGCAACGTGCATGTGTGGTTCAACGTTTTTGCCTCTATATTTCCATGTTTGACAGGTTCGTTGCAACACGCATATCCTAGGTCGAGTCAGTGTTGGTGTTCGATGACGGTTGTGTGACATTAGTACTATTTGACACCGTTTTACGCCCCGCTGCAACGCGAGTTGTGCTTTGGGGTTTTTTCAAAGAAAAAATGATTATACATATGGTTGTCGTAACGTTGGCTTTGGGGATTTTCCAAAAAAAAAGATTTTTTTTTACTTTTCACCCAAAAGTATTTCATAAATTACTTTTGTAGGATCGTTTACTGACCCAATGAGTCGTTCAGAGAAGCTCTCGTCCAGATTAAGAGGCGGAAACTAATAATCTGGTGCAATTGAAGCTGTATTCACTCTAATATTGCTGTTGTATTGATTTCAAGCACAATTACAAGTTCTGACAGCACTTCGGCAGCACTTCGTGGCTCACCGGAAGAATACACCGTTACTATGTGTTGTGGATCGCTTGTCTATATATAGAGTATCTGGGCCGCTTATATGGCAGTCCATATAAGCGATCCATACATGTTACCCTAAAAGCGATCCAGACACTACAATTGACACAAAAGCGACCCTAGAACAAGTACATATAAGCGATCCTATACAAAACATCTAGATCTAGGATTCCGTGCCATTTCTGATCAGATCAATCTTCAAGACTTGATGAAAGACGTAGTCAGCAGACGTAGGTGCACTAACAAACTCCCCCTCGGATGTTGACGGAGTCTTCATCAATGTCTTCATTCCAGTCTGCAATTGACAATCTTCATCAGTCGACAATCTGCCTCTGAAATATCTGTCGTTCCAAGAATCCTGGTTCTCTATCTCCATCATCAACAAACTCTTCTCTCTTGAATGTTGACTCGGTGTCTTCAGACTCCCCCTCTCACATAGCTGGGATCGTAGTCTGGAATTCAAACTTTCACTGGTTCTGAGATCTTTAACAGGCTCTCATCAGGTTTAAGATCGAAACCTGGCTTTTCACCACCTGCACAATCTCTACCCAAACATAAGTTTCTATAAAGATAAAAACTTTTCAACAATTTAGAAACTATATAGAACCAAACAGCAATAATGATTTTGCATTCAAGAACATTACTGGTTCTTTATCCAAAAATAACTTTGTCATTTTCACTCTCAAACACTTCCCAAACCAGTTCTTCAAGTTTAGCATTTTGAATTTCGAAAATCAGCATATCAACACTAGTTGTCGAAAATCTTTTTGATTTTTCAAAATTTATGCTAAAACACACCAAAAATCTTTTTGGATTTTCTGAATGAAATTAAATGCATAACTGGAATATTTACAAACAATATTTTTGTGAGTCCGTGCAAGAGGATCATATCAGTTATGAAACATATCACAAACACCGTTAAGCTTCTAATCATTGTAAGTTTTAAACGATTCACATAGATTGACGATATATTTGTCCTCTTAAATTTTCATATAATTTTCAATCTATTCAGGATACCATTTAGGTGTTTTATGAACTTTGTTCAATTCATGTGTCCCACCTCTTGAATATACTCCCGTATCCAGAATCTCAATATTCAGTCTTACAGGTATGAACACTGCAATGATGTCTGTACATAAATTAGGGGATAATATGCGAAAACTGAGGGATCTCAGGTCAGAACTTCCGTTCAGCAGAGAGATATCAGCTTCGACTTAGCAGTGTGTCCCCTTTAGAGGATCTTTTCAGCTACAACAACTGATCATCAATTTTATTGTCTAATCAGCTGAGGGCTTTATGCTATGTTTCAAGCATATCGAGAAAGTATTAGCCAGGGACTAGGTCAGAACCACCGTTCAGCAAAAGTCCCGGAATAATACCCCAGACATCATAGAGTATTAACACCTAGTATATCAGAATACGAAATCTTTCAAACGAGATTTCAGGGGTACCTATATATCCAAGTAGTGTTCCCCACAAATTTCACAAAATTTGATATTTTAGGTTTATATCCCGAATAAATCTACTAAATATACGAAAACCTATCATCACATCATCAGTGAGACCGTTTATCACTTTTTTACAATACAAATCTTTAGCATGTTGCGATAGTTCACTGATGTACTATCATTTCCTCTTTTCAATTTTATCATGTTTTTGGCTTTTTCAAATTTTCTGATGTTTTTGGATTTTCTATTTTCTAAAAATTCTTACTCCCCCTAAAATTCAAATACATCTAATGAAAATTGAAAATAAACTGTACATAACATGACAACTGATATCGAACTACTTCAAATCTCCATCCGTTTGGCTTAAACAATCAGAACTCCCCCTCACAACAAACTATTTTCCCATAATGATCTCAAAACACTTAAGTTTGTTTTAATCATAATGGTTTTTCCGGAAAAATTAGTTTCGTTGTTTTTACCTTTTGTAAAATTGGGGCTAAATCATCAAATTGTTTTATCAATTTTCATGAATGATAGTTAACTCAAGTTCAAATTAATGACCTTGATTTAACCACTTGTAAGTTTACTACTTGTAAGATCAACTGATCTCATACTAAACCTGTTTTTCAACCAATTACCATCTTTTGGTTAAATTCTCAAGATGCTGATTCCTACTCCTCGCTTACAAACCTGGGAGTTCCGGCAAGTCCTGCAATTTCTCAAACACAAATTTAGAATGATGCCAATTCATGATCCGCAATACCATCTTGGGATCTCCGGCAAGTCAGATGCTTAATCAATAAAAAATATGTCCACCCAAGCCTGACCTTCCTTGGGTGTAACATTTTCAGTCTCAACCAGGGTTTCAGTTTTTCTTTTAACCTGGTAAAATTCTTTTACCCCTTTAGACTTACCCTGAATCATTTTCCCAAAAATATTTTTAACAGCAGGGTTAAAAGTCTTTTCAACATCTAATTCTTTCTGTCGAGGAAAGAATTGATTTGAAATTTCAACTTTTTCGATTTTGGATTTGTAATTTTGAGCATTTAGTGGCGGAAAATTCACATCATCCACTATTGGAATTTTCTTTTCAACCTTTTTCTCTCCACTTGTATGATCATTCTTCTTTTTCTCAACACGTGGCTCCTCTGATTTTATGGAATCAGATTCATCACCAGAACTTTTACCTGAACCTTTTACAACCCATTTCTGATTTGTACCATTGTCTATTCTTTTGGAAGCACTCTTTGAAGATTCTCCCTTTTCATAAGTAGAATTCTCAAAGCCTGTGAACTTCCGGGTTGACAGTTCAGTCTTCTCAACAATTTTCTCTTTCATTTTTCTTGAGACTTCTTGTTTTGGTTGAAATGTCTTTGGACAATCTTTCGCAACATGACCCACAGCTTTACACTGAAAACAAGATCTCTTTTCAATCTTCTTCGGAACTTCATTCTTCTTTAGTTCTTCTTGCTTCTTGGCAAGGAATTCCTGATTTGTCTGCTTTCTGAATGATTGTTCTTTTTCAGCTTCCGAAGTTTTACCTGAAACAAACACATTTTTTTGTTTATATATTTTCTCATTTTTATAATTTTTCGGTGGAATAAAACCAAGACCTTTCTTTTTGAAATTACGATTATGGTTTGATTTCTTTTGGAAATTATAACCACAATTGTAACCCATTTTCTTGTTAATTCGTTGTTGATCTCTTGAAGTGTATTGGTTAGGTTTTCCATTAAGAGTTAAATCTTTTATTTCAGAAATATCAATTTCTGTGATTTTGAAAACCTTTTGGATCATTTCAATTCTGACACTTCTTATTGGAAAACTTTCATCTGAATATAATTTGTCAGAACCTTTCAAAGTATATGCTACTTTGACTGATTCATCATTCAAATTAGATTTTGAAAGTAAAAACTCTTTGTCATAAACCCGTTTGTCCTTTTTGACCATTTGCTTTGATGCACTAGACTCAGACTTTGACTTGGGTTTTGACTCCTCATTGTCATCTTTGTCTAACACCTGATCGACCACACTTTTTATCAACTTTGATTCATGATCAGTGTCTGATGACGTGTACGTGACATTGATACTTTCTGGCAAGTTAACCGATGGCCCAGACTCCCATTTCAAATTGATTGCTTTACTGACTCTTTCGGAATTTGGATTTCGTGGTGAAAATCCATTTTCGACTGGGGGCGGACATCTGTTATAAGCCACACTTGTTTTCTTACCAGAAGTCTTCAATAACTCTTCAATTTTTGTCACAGATTGTTCTTCTTCAACAATCTTTACTTCTTCAAAAATCTTCAAATCTTTCACCACTGGATAAATCCTGTCAACAACAAAGGTAGAACATGAGTAACTATCCAACAATTTCTTGACTTTCTCAGTCTCTATCTTTTGTGTTGCCAGCTCAAGCTCAAGATCTGCACATTTCTTAATGTTATAGTTTGCTGTATCAAGCTGTCTCAAATAAGCTATCTTCAAAGTATTCATAGCTTCAGCTTGTTCACCATCAGAATCTGTATATTTGTTGATTTCTCTGTTCATAGTATCATATGATTCTTTCAACTTGTGAATGTTGTGCAACAACTCATTGTTCTGTTTAATCAGTGAATCACAGTTCATACACTTTTCTTGGACCATGACCGGTTCAGCCTCTACTTTAATCTCGAATTCAGGAACCTCTTTAACTGTCTTGCTTGAATTTAAAAATCGAGCTCTTCTCAATTTCTCAGCTTTTGCTTCTTCCTTCAATCTCTCTTCCTCTTCAGCTTCCTCTTGGATCCTTCTTCGTCTTTCTTCAGCAGCTTCTATGACTTTTCTGCATCTTTCTGCACATTTCAAATCATAAGCATTAGCAAAGAAAGCATGAGAAGTATTTTTGGCCATAAAGTCTTGATCTGGACAAAAATCATCCCAAGTAAATCCTTCAGCCAACTTCTCGTCATCTTGTTCAGCTAGACATACTTTGCTTTCTTTCGGAAGATACTTTTCCCATGTGAAATTATCATACTTTCCTTGACTAACAACACATGCCTTTTTATCAACCACATCTCTCCCATGAGCTGTTTGTGCCTGATGCTGTTGTGCTGGTTGAGTGATTTGATGATAGATGGCCTTCTTGTGATAATCATTGTTTCCGAAAGGATTCTGGGCACCGGTAGCTTCACGGTTTTTGCATTCCCTCTTGAAATGCCCCTTCTCCCTGCAACGAAAACATGTAACTTTAGATTTGTCAAAACCTAAAGCTGAAACGTTTGCATCACGAAAATCATCACGGCCGGTAATTTGTTTAAACTTTTCAGCGCGTCTTATCACACTCGCCATACACCATTTAATATCCATCAATTCCATTTCTTCAGCATCAATTTGATCGTAATCCTCTTTTGTGAGCATCGGATTTCCGATCTTTCCTGCAACAAAACAACTATACGATTCTAAAATCATCCCTAACAAAGACATTTGATTTTTAGCAATATCTTCAGTGTAGTCTTGATCATTTTCAAGGCTTAACACTATATTACACTGAAGTTTTCTACCACTCTTTGTTACAGAGATGTTAGGATCAAAGGATGAGAATCTTGTGCTGCTGCTTGATCCTTGAGATGTCTTCATTTCAGTAGAATCTTTAACGCTGTAGGCAGTTTCAATCTTAGGAGAGAACTTTGTTGAATCAGTAACACCATGCTTGTAGTATAAACTGATATCCTGCTCTCCATCGTAGTTCTTCATCCTAGCGATCTTTCTCTGCTCCATCTCTTGGGCTTCTAAATGCTTTATGAAGTCTCCTAGTTTCATCTTATTGTATTCTGCTTTGTTGGACTTCAGCATCATCAAAAATGTTCCCCAGATTTCATATGGAAGCGCATCTGCAAGTTTTTCAATTAATTCATCAGTAGTTTTCTTTACACCCAACTTTGTCATATTTCTCACCAAGTTACAATATCTATCAATAATTTGCTTGGTGGTTTCATTTTTCAATCCCCGAAACAAATCAAATTCCTTTTTCATGAGAGACATTTTGTTTCTTAACATGTCATCACTTCCTGTAAACTTAGCTTCCAATTCTGTCCAAATTAAATATGCAGTTCCGTCATGTTGAAGCAAGATCAGAATATCTTCTTTTATTGCCTGCTGAAGTAGACTCACCATAAGCTTCTCATCTCGATATTTCTTTTTATCTGCAGTACTCATCTCCCTAAGTGTTAGTGGAGTACCATTCACAACATCGTCTTTTGTGGGTTTAGTGTATGGTACTTCGGTGTGTTCCCACGCATCAAGATGATAAGCTTCTACCCAATTTCCGAATCGTTCCGACCACACATTGTAATCATCAATATCCATAAGTTTCGGTGGTTTTTGAGACGTTCCAGTTTCGTTTTCGATCAAAGCACTTTGGGTAATCGAGGCCGGAGTAGCAAAAGCGTTATAGAATTCTATATCCATTGTTCAAATTTTCCACAAATTCACAACAATTTTCAAATTTCAACAATCAAACACAATGTCTGCTCGAGCGAACGGGCCAATAAGCGGTCCAATAAAATTGACTGATAAGCGATCCGAATAAGCGATCCAATGAACAACCGTTCGAGCGATCCAAATAAGCGATCCAAGATCAATTGTTCGAGCGGTTCAAGATCAATTGTTCGAGCGGTTCACACCTAGTTCATTCGAGCAGTTCACAAACTGTTCAATTCGAGCGGTTCAAGTTTTAATTTTGAGCGGTCCAAGCAAGATGTCTGTTCGAGCGGTCCACAATCTAATCTTTCGAGCGATTCACACTATGATTTTGGAGCGGTCCAAAAGCTGATGTCACCTTATGAGCGATCCTGAATGAACAAATCACCTAAAATCTTGGTTTCTACTTTGATTTTAGTTCTGAAAACTTCAAGGATTTGTTAATTCATGATTCCGAGTGCACTGTGTGATTTTGAGCTTGTTTTACCGTGAAAAATTTTGAAAAAGTGAAGAAAGAGTAGAAAATCAGAAGAATAGCAGCTACAATGGCAAGAACTCCTCCTCCTGAGCTCTGATACCACTTGTAGGATCGTTTACTGACCCAATGAGTCGTTCAGAGAAGCTCTCGTCCAGATTAAGAGGCGGAAACTAATAATCTGGTGCAATTAAAGCTGTATTCACTCTAATATTGCTGTTGTATTGATTTCAAGCACAATTACAAGTTCTGACAGCACTTCGGCAGCACTTCGTGGCTCACCGGAAGAATACACCGTTACTATGTGTTGTGGATCGCTTGTCTATATATAGAGTATCTGGGCCGCTTATATGGCAGTCCATATAAGCGATCCATACATGTTACCCTAAAAGCGATCCAGACACTACAATTGACACAAAAGCGACCCTAGAACAAGTACATATAAGCGATCCTATACAAAACATCTAGATCTAGGATTCCGTGCCATTTCTGATCAGATCAATCTTCAAGACTTGATGAAAGACGTAGTCAGCAGACGTAGGTGCACTAACAACTTTTAACCCAAAACTATTTGTTTTTTACTTTTAACCCAAAACTTTTTATCTTTTGCAATCTATCCTCATAACTTTTTTTACTTTCAACTTTGGTCCTTTATAGTTTTCATTTTCCGCAAATTTTTCGCTTTATGCTTGGTTCTAAATTTTGTGACTTAACACATCGCAACGTGTGTCTTTGGCTGAACGTTTTTACGTTTCGTTCTAAATTTTGCGAGTTAACACGATGCAACGTGCGTGTGTGGGTGAACGTTTTACATCGTCTATTTTTTCCCCGTTTGACAAGTTTAACATAACGTGCAAGTCCTAGATCGACTTAGTTATAACTAAAGAATCTCTGCCGCATTGCGGCGGGTCGCAATCCTAGTTTTAATTTATGTATTAAAAAAATGGAAGGGGAAAGGGGAATGAATGGGAATCACACCCCACATATGGGAGAGTGGTGATGATGTGGAGATAAGGGTGATGTGACGCTGAGATGGATGAAGGGGGAAGGGGAACCATACCCCATTGTCTTACTTAGTACGGTGTTTAAGTGGGGTTTCCAAATGTTTGTGAAAGTTGTTTTTTGACATTTTTCTAGTGTCAACTTGTTTTTTTCCACTGATGATGTATCTTGGTGTCCGTACCAAAACTCCAATAAACATAATAAACCATTATTCTATATATAAGATTAAAACCCTAGGTTTTGTCTTCTCCTCTCTTCTTTTAATACTGAGTCCTTATGCTTTCATCATTCATACCTTTTTACATGATGTTTCTAGAATTGTCACTAACTAGTGGAATTCCCCGCGTTACACGGCGGGAACTTAATTGGTATTAGTTATGTTCGTTATGTTACCGACACTCAAATGGATATCGTCACGTGTTTCATATCTATCAAAATTACTGAAACTGAATACCGGTTCAGTTTGTTAACATACCGGCTGTCATGTGTAGCCTACAATACAACAAAAAAAATACTCTACCTTGAATGCAACTCCGTTGTCAATAATAATGAACGTCTAAATAATTTAAAGACGTGCATGTATTAAGCTTTTAAAACAATAACGAGTATATCACAAACACGAGTATATCAGTTTGAATGTTATATAGTAATAAATCTTAACTATATTGAAAATTAACTTAACTTAAAGCCATCATTAAGCTAATTAATAAAACCATAATTAAAAAAAGGTACAATTTAGACAAATCAGTTAAATAGGCTATGAAAATTAACAGACTATATACGATTTAATATATCAATATTTTTGCCACTCAATTCAACTAAATCATTTTATTACAATAAAGCAAAAAAGGTAAAATACATCCACCAAGCATAAAGAAAAACAAAGGCCACGTCTATTCACACACCCTTATTGTCTATTCACACAATGTCACACCCCCAAATTTCCACATAGGGAGTGTCCCTGTTAGGCGTGTGACATACCAATAACGAGCCACCAATTACATTGAACCCATACAAGTTATAAATAA